>NW_028258296.1:43372500-43997500 GCF_053883595.1 Heterocephalus glaber
TCCTTCCTTGATGATGAAGAGGTATGTCAACAAGGGTAATAATTCATTTTATTCTGATTACTTTCATACTTTCAATATTTTTTATTTATTAGAGGTTTGATGTCTTCCAGAATTTTCTGTAGTTAAATTTATTACACCGCCATTTTTGGAACTGTTGTCCTTTTACTAACATTTGGTGCCTTTTATATATCTTAGGTTAAATCTTTTTAAGTTTCTTTTTTTAATTTTCCTTTTAAATCATTCAAATATGTTTTGGTAATTACAGAAAATTTTCTCTTCCTAATTATGTTCAGTGTGTTGATTTGATCCTAACTTATACAATTGACAGTGACTTTTAAAGTGGGACATGCCCAAGATTGACATTGTTAAAGAGATATGTACACAAAATACTAATTGTGGCTTTTTTTAACTTCTGGAAATTTCAATTCTTCACTCTCTGATTTCTTCCAAATATCAATATTTCCACTAGCATAGAACTGCATAATCAAAGAGCTGGTGTGATTTAAATAAATAGTCTGAGAGTTGAGATGACTTGTTAAGGTGACAAAATAAGTCCGTTTTCTTTTTCTCTTTTTCTTTTTCAAGACAGGGTCTCACTATGTAGTTCAGGCTGACCTGGAACTCATGACAGTCCTGCCTCAGCCTCCAAAGTGCTAGGATTATAGGTGTGCACCACAAGCCCAGATTTTTTTTTTTTTTTTTTTGGTACTGGGGATCGAACTCAGGACCTTGTGCTTGCCAGGCACGCATGGCACCACTGAGCTACATCCCCATCCTTCATCCCCAGGATGAAGTCTTGCTGTGTTACCCAGACTGGCCTTGAACTGCTGTCTTCCTGCCTCAACCTCCTGACCACCTCAGTAGCTTGGATTACAGGCGTTCTCCACCATGCCTGGCTAATTCTTGCTTCCTGACTCTAGTGTATCACACATACCATATTTATAAAAAACAAAAGCAAGGGCTGGGTATGTAGCTTGATATAGAGTACTTGCCTAGCATGTTTAAAGCCCTAGTTTTGATACCCAGTACCACAAAAGCAAACAAAAAACCGAAAAATCTTTGCTTTGATAGTTTAGGTTTTTTAAAATTTTGAATCTCCTTCGCCATCCAGAGCCTGTGACGTTCAGAAAAGTTACTTCAGGAAGCTATTGAATCAGATTAAATTATGCTTCTATTAATTTGAAGTCTAAAATACCAGAATGT
Organism: Heterocephalus glaber; assembly: GCF_053883595.1. NCBI lineage: Eukaryota > Metazoa > Chordata > Mammalia > Rodentia > Bathyergidae > Heterocephalus > Heterocephalus glaber. The sequence goes on from NW_028258296.1 coordinate 43,373,704, forward strand.
ACTCAATTATGAGCTATATTGTCTATATAAATTCCCACCATGATTTTTACAGTTCATAAAGCAGGCTTATAGTGCTGTTTCCGTAGTTCTACTTAAAAAGTTCAAAGAAATTTGCTGGATTAAAGAATAATTCTAATAGAAGTCTGTTGTTTTTTAATATTTCTCTCCTTTTTTTTTTTGTCCTGTTTACTGAGTGTTAATAATTCAGAAGAAGCAAAAAATACCTTAGATGATGATCACAATCTTTAGGGGTTTTTTTCCTCTTCAAATGATCATTTTTAAGTTAAAGCAGTTCTCCTGTCTTCAAAAACACATGTCCCTCTGCATAATTATTGTATTGGGTTTGTTTCTGAATGCTTCTGTTAATCTGTTTTTTATTGTATTTACAAATCTGAGGTCCTCTATTTAAGCTAACTTATGTTTTCTTCCTTAGATATCTGCAGCGATTATATTTGGAAATACTGTATATCTGAACACTTAAATGTGTGTGAGTGCAAGCAGTTTTACCTTTAGCTCTTGTTTTCTGTTTAGATAACAAATCTCACTTTCCTTGTGTGCTTGCACTATAGGTTTGGGACTGACAATAGCTGACTAACATGTCCTGAGCTGTGAGAGGGCATAGCAAGAAGGCCTTCATGCGGTAATGACCCTTTTCAGAGACAATGGTCATCATGGATTATGCGTTTCCAATTATTTGTTCATTTATTTATTTTCTACATAACTTTAAATTAGAAACCTCACTGCTTCATGGCAGTTGGTTTGCTATTGCTTCCAGTTTTATTAGGGCTTCATTTTATATTACAGCTTTTAAAAGATAACCTTTAGACAGGAATTGTCTGAAGTACTTCATATGTAGCTAGGTTACAGTGCTAGGTATGATGTGCCCAAATATGTCCACAGAAATATGTATTTAGTAGGAATGTGGAATATAAATTTAAGTCAGTGATTCCATATAGCTTAGTAATACAAGGAGCTTTTTGATATTCTTGTTAACTGAGTGAGATCAGTTCCCTTTATGCCCATGAGGCTGCAGGGTTTGTTCTCACCTGCATGTATACACTAAGCCCAAATATTTCCTATGTCATTCATTATTAGATTGGGATACAAAAACATTGAAATTTTTGTTAGACCGTTTTTGTACTTGAGATTCCACAGACGGTAAAAAAAAAAAAAAAAGTGTTTTTTTAATATTCATATGCAGTGAAATACTTTTTTGACGGTTAGGGTATCTTTTATGTTTCATAGGACCTAGATGTGAAGGCTGGTGGAGGCTGTGTAATGACAATTGGAGAAATGCTACGGTCTTTTCTCACAAAACTGGAGTGGTTTTCTACCTTGTTCCCAAGAATTCCAGTTCCAGTTCAGAAGAATATTGATCAACAGATTAAAAGTCGACCTAGGAAAATCAAGAAAGATGGGAAAGAAGGTGCTGAGGAAATAGAAAGACATGTTGAACGAAGACGTTCAAGGTAATGTAACAAATTATATGGTTTCTTTTTTTAAATTTTGCTTCCTGCAAAGTTGATGGTTCTTGGAAATCAATGACAGGTTCTTATTTTATTAGTTTGTGATTTTCCCCCCAAAAGGTGACTTTCTTTATTTCAAGCCACTTTCAATAAAATTGTACAACTAAATTAATAACACTTTTTTTCCTGTTGCTTGGGGTATCTAGCCCAGGGCCTTATGCACGCTCAGCAAACATTCTCTTGCTGAGCTACACGCCCATCCCAACTTCACTCATGCCCCCTCCACTCCCTGGTATTGGGGATTGAACCCAGGGCCCTTGTGTATATTAGGCAAGTGTTTTACCACTGAGATACATTTCTATTTATTTAGTTATTTATTTAGTGGTACCAGGGATCGAACTCAGAACTTTGCACTTGCCAGGCAGGTGTGGCACTACAGAGCTACATCCCCGGCCCATCCCAATTTGGTGGGGTTTTTTTTTTGGTACCGGGGATCAAACTCAGGTCCTTGCACTTTAAAGGCAGGCGCCGGAACCACTGAGCTAAATCCCCGGCCCGTTTTGTTTTTTTTTTCCTATTATTCTTGATATGTATGTAATCGGACACCTGAATAATGCTGATGAAATTTGTACATTATGTTTGGCTGTTTTTTGTTTGTGTGGCACTGAGCATTGAACCTAGGGCCTTGAGCATGCTGCTTTTCAATCCTTACAATATATTTTATTTATTTTTATTTATTTATTTATTTATTTTTTGGTACTGGAGATTGAACTCAGGACCTTGCACTTGAGAGGCAGGCACCAGAACCACTGAGCTAAATCCCCGCCCCCCTTACAATATATTTTATTCATTGGAATTTCCTTCTTCCTTCCCTCTTTCTTAGATCTCCCAGGAGATCGCTGAGTCCACGGAGGTCCCCAAGAAGATCAAGAAGTAGAAGTCATCATCGAGAGGGCCATGGGTCTTCTAGTTTTGACAGAGAATTAGAAAGAGAGAAAGAACGTCAACGACTAGAGCGTGAAGCCAAAGAAAGAGAGAAAGAAAGGCGGAGATCCCGAAGTATTGATCGTGGGTTAGATCGAAGGCATAGCAGGAGTAGGGAAAGGCATAGAAGTCGCAGTCGAAGTCGTGATAGAAAAGGGGATAGAAGGGACAGGGATCGGGAAAGAGAGAAAGAAAATGAGAGAGGTAGAAGACGAGATCGAGACTATGATAAGGAAAGAGGTAATGACCGAGACAAGGAGAGAGAACGATCCAGAGAACGATCCAAGGAACAGAGAAGTCGGGGTGAGATAGAAGAGAAGAAACATAAAGAAGACAAAGATGATAGGAGGCATAGAGATGACAAAAAAGATTCCAAAAAAGAGAAAAAACACAGTAGAAGTAGAAGCAGAGAAAGGAAACATAGAAGTAGAAGCAGAAGTAGAAATGCAGGGAAACGAAGTAGAAGCAGGAGCAAAGAGAAATCAAGTAAACACAAAAATGAAAGTAAAGAAAAATCAAATAAACGAAGTAGAAGTGGCAGTCAAGGAAGAACTGACAGTGTTGAAAAATCCAAAAAACGGGAACATAGCCCCAACAAAGAAAAATCTAGAAAGCGTAGCAGAAGCAAAGAACGATCCCACAAACGCGATCACAGTGATAGTAAGGACCAGTCAGACAAACATGATCGACGGAGGAGCCAAAGTATAGACCGAGAGAGCCAAGAAAAACAGCATAAAAACAAAGATGAGACTGTGTGAAAATTTTTGTAAAAGTGGATCATATTGAATCCTATAAATGTTTGATTAAATCTACTTTTTCTTTTTTTTCAAGTTGAAATTGTGCAGTAGTTAACACACTCTTCAAGCTCCCTGTTTTAGGCTGCGTTTTCATTTCTTCTTTTGTGTAGGGAAGTGCCTTTGTAATCCCATTTATTGCATTGATGTTTTCACCCACATGTTGAGTTTGCTACATGATGCACAGATCTTGCATTTTTATTGTTTTTAAAATGTATAGTCTGTACATACGTCCTGAAAATGTTTTAATTCTTTTGGCATGGTTGCCATGTTGGTTAAATTTGTATAAGGCAATAAACTGCCACTAATTCTAATTTTGTTTTGTAGGTGTGGGGTTATGGTTTGTGTACTGAAGTTAGCATGGCTGTGCTTTTCATAATAGAATGCTAAAGACTTTAGGAATGGACCTTGGATGTCTTATAGGAGAATTATGTGCTTTCAGTACATGAAGGCAGCAGTTGTAGGATTAACATTCTTGTCCACTGTATATTATCTTAGAAGGCTCTTGTTAATATGTTATGCTTAATATTCTCCACAATTAACTTTAGAGAAAACTTAAGAGAAGTTTTGGATACAGAGGTTTAAGTTAGGCTGTGATTTAATCAAAAGTCCTTTTAGCATTCTACCTCAAAGGGACACTGTTAGTATGCCTAAATTTTATTCACTTAGTTTTCCTTTTTTTATTTGAAAAACTACATGACATGTAATCTTTTTTTCTTGAATTCTTTCTCAAATTTTTTAAATACTATATTAAAGAAAAAAATGTCTAAGCCTAGCATTCTTTCAGCAACCTTATACTAACATAATTGGGAGAGGGTGGGGCAGATGAGTAGAGAAACAGATTCAAGCCTCAAGCTTCCAAAGCCTTTTTATAAGTGGAAAATACTTAAATTATGAAACAGCTTGATATAGTGTCCTTTTTTTTAATTCAAAACTTTTTTTGATAATGAAGATTGATGTTTGAGTTTTTAAACTTAACCTAGAACAGAGAATTATTAATAGTAATGCTGTGCTGCATTATTTAAGACTATCAGCAAATTGTTTGATAGATTGTTCTTATGACTTGTAATTCTGATAACAGAACCATCATGAGTGTGGAATAAATGCTGGATTAAATCCTTTGTCCTGGGTGTTGGCTTTTCCCCCATTTGTTAACATTTTTTCAAAGTTTTTATTGTGGAAGTGTCACTGCAGTGATTTTTGATTAGTTTGTTCCACATCAAAGGTGCTTACATAATTTCACTTGGACTGTAAAATTGTTGCCCGAAGGAAATGTCAACTCATCTAATTCTTTTTAGAGCAGAAAATACAGGTCCAAAGTTACAGGTTTCATCAGTGCCAGGACTAAGTGTTCTGACAGTGTAGAGATCTTCCAGTACACCATTTGTTTAACCCAATGGTTATATCAGCCAACAAAGGACCCAGGAGCCACCATGCAAAAATGTTAAAATGCATCCACTTGCAAGTCCTCCACGTGGGCTAATATTTGTACCTAATTCCATTTAAGAAAACTCATTAAATGAAGGAATTCCTCTACAAAAATGCTATACTTTTTTTCTTTTTTCTTTTTGCAATGCCGGGTGTCCTCCAACCCAGGGTCTGATGCATGCTAGATAAATGCTCTACTGCTAGGCTACATCCTGTCCCAATTAATAGGACCTCTTGGAACTGATTGGGAAGAAAATGCATCCTTAAGTCTGAAATTTCTCTTACCATCCCATCCCACAAGATTCCTTGGCACTTTTGCAAATAACTGTAAAAGCATTTTTCATTCTGAATCATTGTCAACATTTGTTATTGTAGGGAACATGACTATGAATATGATCAACTGAAAAATGTTAGCATCATAGCTACTTAAGATCCATTTTTCCATTCTCAGAGCATTGTTAGGATTAATCATGAACTATACTGTAGTACACGGGTTGAAATATACTCAGGTATGTACAGGAGTTGTAAAGCCTGTAGTGAAAACAATTACACTTGTTAAAGCACACAACCCATGAGATTTTCATTATGAGTATTGTAAAAAATACATAAAGGAAATCCTCACCTAAGCTTCTGTAATCTGCTAGTATATGTGTTTGTGGACATTGAAGTTACCAAACCAATTTCTTGCTTCCAAATCCACCTTTTGTGACCATACTTTGTAATTCTGAGTCTGGCCATGTCAATATTTTTTGCTTTGCCAGCTGGCATTAATAACGTACCTGTAGAGGATGCTAAAGGAAGGCATTTGTACTTCTGAGTTTTCCTCTGTTTGGGTAGGGGCCAGTAGGCCATACAAGGGCACTCAGCAAGTCTCAGTGCCATCTCATTGAAAGAAGCAAGAGGCGTTTCCATCAAATCCAAAGATTGCCCTACCTTAGCTTCCCAGTAAGCCTCGCTGATGTTCCAGCACGCAACTCCTCAGTGAGTGTCAACAGCACCCCACAGATTTGCCAGTGAGCGTCAGCACCGAGTTGGATGTCCTGGCTGGTTCTGTTGACAACCCCTGTTCTCCAGGCAAATCTTAAGCTACTCAGCAAATAGAGGGCTGTACAGCTGCATCCTCTCCTACAAAGAATCTATCTTATGAGAGAATCTCTTCCAACTTTGTGCTTTGCTTGTGCTCTCAATCCTAGAGTTACTGCCTGCTCCCAAGTTCTCTTTATTCTTAGCCATAAATTCTGCTACCAGTTAATTATTACCAGTTAATAATTCTTTACATCAAACTTTTCCCTGATGAAATTACTGTTTTCTGTGTCCTGAATGGACCCTGAATGATACAGTGTAAGATGGTACCAATCATATGGGTGCCAATTTTTTTTTTTTTTTTTGGTACGGGTTTTTTTTTTGTACTTGGGTCCTTGTGCTTGTACAGAAGGGGAAACCACTGAGCTAAATCCCTGGCCCAGGGTGCCAATTCTTTGCGCTAGCTGATGCCTCCTGATAAGGTCTGGTATAAAGGGCTTAGCCCAGAAAGTTTCACTGAAAAGTATGCAAGTGAATCAGACTGGCTCTTTCCAGGGTTTTAATGAAAGAATTGGCCAAACTTCAGAATACTACACCAGACTTGCATACTTGTCATATAAAGTGATACAATGAGAAAGTGATACAATAGCTAAATCACTCTGCCTGGAAGCTCATCTTGCTTCCTGCTGGCTTTCTAGTTTTTTTTTTCCAGTGTAGTCAGTGGATATTCATGTAATTTCTCTGTTTTCCTTAAAATGGCCCATGTTCCTCTTCTTGGAACCCAGTAGCCAGTTGGGGGGCATGGTGTTGGACAGGGTGTTGCTGTGTTCTCCAAGCCAGTCTCAAACTTGCACTCCTCCTGTCTTAACCTCCCCAAGTGCTGGGATTACAGGCAGGCGTCATGCCCAACTTCTGGTTTATTTTATAAGCACTGGAGATCTCTGATCAATGAAGCTCTTTCTGACATTTTCAGAACACTGAAATTTTATCCATTCCCAGCACCAGTAAGAAAATGTCAGTTACTTAAGCTGTAAATGTTTTAGGTAAATTCCTTTTCCTTGGTAGAAATAGTCTGACAACAGGCAGAAGGGGGATGTAAAGTCACGATGGAAGATTAGAGTATGAATTAGGGCCACTAAAGATCTTGTAATTTCCCATTTTTTCCTGGACAATCAAATCCTACTCCATATTCCTAAGTTCTTCTTTTTCTTTCTTTCTTTCCTTCTTGCTGCTGAGGATTGAACCCAGGGCCTCATGCATGCTAAGACATGCTCTACCATTTCAAATGTTCACTAGTTTAAGTCCTCCACTCTTCCAACATATTTATTCTCACATCATATACACTATTAAGAAAAAGTCCTTCAATTTGCTGCCTTCTTTTTCCCCAAACTACAAGATTGGCTACAGTCACATCGATCTTGTTTTCTTCCATACTTTTCATTCTCCTTCTGTTAAATTCTAAATTCTGCCCTGTGATAATCTACTTATGCACCGGATCACATTCATTCATTCACTCATTCATTCATTCATGTGTCAGAGACTGCCAACTGTTTCCCAAAGCCAATTGTTCCCTTTTTCCATAGCAAAGGACTTTTTGGTGAGACATGTCTCCTGCCAACCTCCCAGCTAAACATAGATATGAAACCAAATTCTGACCAATGGAATGTAAGTACCATTAGGAACCTTTCTCTTTTTTTCTTTTCTTTTTTCTTTCTTTCTTTTTTTTTTTTTATTTCTCTCAGTACTGGGGATCGAACTCAGGACCCTGTACTTGCCAGGCAGGTGCAGCACTGCTGAGTGACATCCTCAGGCTACAAGAACCTTTCCTAAAAGACTGGTGGCAACACAAGCATTCATCTCTCTTCCTTTCCTTTTCCTTTTACTGAATTCTGCTGCCTGCAATTTTGATGGAATAGCTGGACCGAGAAGAAGGCCTCGTCCTAAGGACAGCAAACTGAAAAACCAAAAGGAGTTTGGGTCTCTGAGGACTCCATAGAATTGAGTCGTCATACCTCTCTCGGATGCACTGCCCCCACTATTTTATATTAAAAAAAACTGTTTAAATGACTCTTACAGATTTTCTGTCACTCTCAGCAAATCTATGAATTTGATATCTAGAATTATACACCAAGTAACACCGCCTACTTTTTATGTAGCATCTTAAAATTTTATCTGTCTTTCATCCCAGACCCTTGTCTTTATCTTTTTCAGACCTTTTCATGGCCTTTTTGTATTACTGATTAATCTTAATTTTCTAGTGTTATCCTAGTAGCACACTAACAACATTTCAATAGACTCACTTTTGTAGCTGTTTCCTTTCTTTTGTTTTTTTGTTTTGTTTCTTTGAGACAGGGCCTAACTATGTAGTTCAGCCTGGCCTTGAACTCACTGTGGAACCCAGACTGGCTTCAAACTCTCAATGATCTTCCTGCCTCAGTCTTCCAAGTGCTGGGATTATGTGCATGCAACACCATGCCCCGCAGCTGTTTCCTTTCTTAGTTCTTAGCTCCTGTTATGGCTTATATTTAGATGTCCCCCAAGCCTTATGCTTTCTCAGAGGTCACTGAATCTAGAGTGTGATTGATTCATGGTAAAGCTAGGCCCAAGGGCACTAGCATTAAGGGTATGAGTGCTACCTTCCCTAAGTAGCCTGAATAAGATAAAAGGGGCAGAAAGACTATGTTACGGTCTGTTGTTGCTTTTGCTACCCTATGGACCCCATGAACTGCTTCTCCTCTTTGTTTTCTTTTTTTTTTTTTGGTACCAGGGATCAAACTCAGGTCCTTGCGCTTGCAAGGCAGGCAACAGAACCACTGAGCTAAATCCCCGGCCCTAAAATATGCAGTTGGTCAGTCAATATAGCTTTGTTTCTTTTTTTTTTTTTTTTTTGGTACCGGGGATTGAACTCGGGTCCTTGAGCTTGCGCAGCAGGCGGCGAAACCACTGAGCTAAATCCCCAGCCCTGCTTCTCCTCTTTGACACCCCTCTGTCATGTACCACTCTGCCTTGGAGCCAGCTGATGGACTGAAACCTCTACAAACTGTGAGCTAAATAAGCCTTTTCCCCTTCAACTTTGAGTGTTGGGTATTTTGTCTCAGCAGTGAGAGAAAAGTACCTAACTGCTTTCCCCTTGGTACCTAAATTCATTTATTTACTGCTTTGCAGAATCCCACCCTGAAAGGAGAATTTTAGACAGCTGGTAATTTTAATAATTCAAAGCTATAAATTCAGACTATAAAAACTGATTTATTACATTGTTTCCTAATGGAATTATTCACCAATAAATTCATTACCTATTTTGACTACCCAGAAGTTGACATTAGTCAGAAATATTGTTAATGTCACAGTAACTTTCTTAACTCATTTCTTTAAAGACATTGTACTGGACCATTGTTTTTCCTCTTTCCTAAATTTTTACCATACTTCCTTTAAAACTCATGTCATCTGATTATACTGCCCACTACCCCTTGATTATTCATCTAATCCATAGACCTTGGAAGATCCTCCCCTAGTATTTTAATACTTATAGAGTTTAATGGCTTTGCTGTAAAGAAGATTCTGAGTGTTTCCCATGGGCCATGTGTTGAAGGCTTGGTACCTAGCCTCTGGTGCTACTAGGAGAGGTGGAACTTTTAGGAAGTGAGGCATACTGGGAGGAAGTTGGATCACTAGGGGCATTCCCTTGAAGGGAACTCAAGGGGACTCAGCCACTTCCTGTTTCTTTGCTTACCATCTGCCATAAGATAAACAGTTTTGCTTTAGTGCATATTCACCATGATCTACCTCTTCACAGGTCCTGTATTAGGCAGCTTTTCCCATTGGCAGATTTCCCATTGGACACTACCTGACAAATTAAAGAAAGAAAGGTTTAATTGAGCTCATGGTTTGGGGAAATTCAGTTTGTTCCAGAAATCATGGAAAAAAATACAGAGACACAGAATTCGGGTAAAATAATAAAAGTTTTACCTGCAAGCAGGCGGGACCACCAGAAAACGGTCTGGTCAGTGTCTGTGAAGTTCCTTGTTAGTCTCTTCTTTTTATACCTTTGTTAGTCATTATCTCATCCCTAATGGTCTTTGATGTGTAAATACAATTCCAGTTCCTACTTACAAGTCATAGACATAAGATAGACACATATACATTGTAAATTCACCCAGGAATTGCAACTTTGTTAGGTTAAAATGTTATCTATAATGAAGTTACTGGTTAAAGAATCAGACAACCATCACCTTAAACAACAAGTTATGAGAAAAGCAAATCTTAAAGGAATACATTACTTATTTTGCTTCTACAACTACCTTAATATTCAATCTACTAAGTTATCTAAAACTTTTCCCTATCAAGTTCAGAGTCAGCTGGCTACAAGGCAGAAATATCATGGTGGAAGGGCATGGCAGACCAAAGCCATATAGTTCCTGGCAGCTGGGGATCAGAGCAGGGGAATAGCAACAGAGGGGAACAGGCAAGGAACCATAATAGTACTCAAGGCCCTGGCCACACATCCATGGCCCACCAGACACATTCAGGAGTGTGCTTTGCTAATCTACTAGGCATTTCTTAATCCAATGAAGTTGACAAATCTGGATTAACAGTCACAGGCCCAAAGGCAACTGGGCCAAGAGACCATGGACAAGAACCTCTGAAAGCATGAGCCAAATTAAACCTTTCATCCTACTTCAGTTAATTTAACTTCTATATTCCCTGCTTAATCCTCTAATATCCTGTCCAGCAGTTCTTGGACTCCTCTGGGTCTTTAAATCTATTACCCTGCAAGTTTTTCACTCTCCTCTGCAGTGACACATTGCAAGCCTCACTTCATTGTTTATCTCACTTAGTTTCCACTTCCCAATATTACAAATCAGTTACCTGTAAACATTTCGGCCCCCTTGCTGTGGTCTCTCTGTAGCATACTTAGCTAGTTTTACCCAAATCCAAGTGAAATACAACTCAGCCTACTCTGTGTCTGGCCAGCAATGATTAAATACAACTAGAGAAAAGACAGTCACACTTCTGGGCATCTCTTTAAATCCATGACCATAAATCTCACTAGCGACCTATTGAAGGTACAGCAAAGGCATCATTTGGAGACAATACAATGACAGTACAGGGTTCCACCATTCAGGGAATAATATGTATTAGTCACTTTCCTTGCTGGGACAAAGTAACCAACACCCATAGCTTAAAGGAGGAGAGATTTATTTTGGCTCACAGTTTCCTGGTCAGCTGGCTCCAAGGCAGGATTGGCCTGGGCAGAAGAAAACAGTTCACATCACAGTGGCCAGGAGGCAGAGGGTAAAAGGAAGAGCCAGGAAGAGAGATATATCCTCCCAGGCTGTGCCCTCAGTGACCCTCTTCCAACCAAGCCCCCCTCCCTACAGCACATTTAGCACCTTCAATACAGTGCCCCCATGACCCAGTCACCACCCAAACACATAGTGTTTTTTAGGGACACCCCAGACCTAAACCATAACTGTACCTCAAGTCCATGAGCATTATGGGGTGCTGTATCCCGAAAACGTAAAACACACAGGCCCTGGAACAGGAAGAATGAAGAACGGCCCCGTTTACCATCACTCTCAATGACCCACTTGGGGGATTTGCACTTCCCACCTGTGGAACTCTGGGTACATGGGAACCGGAGAGGGAGCACTTCCTTAAATTCACATCTCAGGGGCCTCACTTGCATCACCTTCATTCCAGCTGTAGTGGGTAGCATGGTGCACCATCCAGATCTCCCCGCCAGAGCTGTCCAGCATTCAGGCGAGGAGCATTGATACTCTTTCACCTTCCAGTGGCTGGATATGTAGGGAGTGTGACTAAGTAAGGAGGCTCATCAGCCAAGGGTAAGCCTGAGAGACTCAGCTAGAGCTGTCAGCTGCCAGTGCTCCCTGCAGCTGGGACAATGAGCTCAAACTGTTCTAACCAAGCTCTCTCCCTCAGCCTGGCATGTTCCTTTCCTAGATTTCCAAAGTACTCACCTCCTCCCTTCCCTCAGAATTATGTTGCCAAATAAGTCTCCTCTGACTATATATAAACTAGCACTCTATCCTTCAATATTCTCTTCTGTTACTCTGCTCTATTTTTTTTTCATTTTGCTCCACAATATCTTGCAACTCTTGATATATTTCTTTGCTGTTCTGCTTATTTTGGTCTCACTCTACTAGAGTTTATGCTCCTTGAGTGCAGGGCTATGATTTGTTTATGTTTGTGCCCCAGTGACCAGATTGCTTCTTGGTATACAATAGAGAGATACCCAATACACTTTTGTTGAAAGAACTAAAATTGTCTTGTATTTATATTCAACTCAAAGAAGGCAGGGTGGTTTAGTGGAAGGAGCGAAAGAGTTTTGGAGTTTGATTTTTTAAAGCAGCTTTAGGTATAACTGATGTGAAATAAATCACACAAATTTTTTTTCCAGTATCAGGAATTGAACTCAGGACCTTGTGCTTGCTGACAGGTGCGGGTGCCACTGAGCTAAATCCCCAGCCAAATCACACATTTTAAAGACATAAACTAAGTATGTTTTGACATAGGTATATACTCAGGAAACCATCACACAATTCTGATAATGCACATATCCTTCATACCTAAGAGTTTCCTCTTAACACTTTTTTTTTTTTTTTTTGGTACTGGGGATCGAACTTGGGACCTTGCACTTGTGATGCAGGCAGCGGAACCACTGAGCTAAATCCCCAGCCCCCTCTTATGCTTTTTATAATCCTTTCTTCCCACCCTTCCCCATTTCCAGGCAACCATTGATTTGCTTTCTGTTTTCAGAGTAGTTTGCATTTTCTAGAAGTAAGCCATCTGTATTCTTTTCTTATTTTTTTCTTTTTTTGGTCTGGCTTCTTTCACTCAATACAATTATTTTGAGACTCATCCATGTTGCTGTATATATAAGAGTTCATTCCCATTTTTTTGCTGAGAAGTATTTCATCTGTTTGTCATTCATCTTGGCTGATGAACATTTGATTTGCTTATAGTTTAGGGATTAAAATAATACAACTGAATATGTATGTTTTTGTATGGGTATGTGTTTTAATTTCTCTTGGGTAAATACTTAGGAGTGAAATGATTGGCTTATATGCAAAGGTATGTGTTAAATGGTTTAAGGAACAAATTGTTTTCAAAATGGTGGTACTATTTTACATTCTCACCAAGTGTGAGATTTCCAGTCTCTCTGGATATTTTCTAACAGTTTTTTGGTACTGGGGATCAAACTTGGGACCTAGCATTTGCAAGGCAGGCAGCAGAACTGAGCTAAATCCCCAGAACTGACATAGCCTTTCTAATTGTAGACATGTAATAAGTATGTACTTGAGACCTTACTGTTGCATTCATTTGCAAACTTCTATTGCTAATGATGTTAGGATTTTTTCAGACGCTTATTTTCCATGTGTGTATTTTCTTGGGTGAAGTGTTGTTCAATTTTTTTGCCCATTTTTATCGAGTTATTTTATTATTGGATTTTGAGAATAAAATACACACACACACACACACCACATACAGGGGATATAAGCCCTTTTTGGATACATGTTTGCAAATATTTTCCCAAGTCCAGTGATGGGGAACCTTGTAGAGCAGTGGTGGCGAATCTATGGCACATGTCTCACTGGAGGCATGCAGAGCCCTCTTTGTTGGAGAGCTATCCAGGTTGCCCCAGCAGCCAAGTATAAGATTGACAGTTATTTTTTTCTAAACTAAAGCTTTAGTATTGATATTTAATTGCAGTGTTGGCATTTTGTGATAAATACGTGTGTTATGGGTTATAGTTTGGGCATTTGGTCTCTAAAAGGTTTGCCATCAATGTTTTAGAGCTTTCAGAAAGAGAGTTCAGTGGTACTCATGCTGTAGGTTTGCCACCACTTCACTTGCGGCTTATCTTTTTATTTCCTTAATAGCGCAGAAGTTCTTTGTTTTGAGAAGTCCAGTTTATCATTTTTTAAAATGGATCATGTTTTCAGTGTTGTATCTAGGAAATTTTGCCTACCTCAAGGTCATAAAGATTTTATTTTATTTTCTCTAGAGATTTTACAGCTTTTGGTACTAGATTTAGGTTTATGACCCATTTTGATTAAATTTTTTTGATACAGGGTCTCCATATGTGGATCAGGCTGTTCTGAGCCCAAATGGTCTTCCTGCCTCATCTTCCCAAGTAGCTGGGATGACAGGTATGTGCCAGTATGCCTAGCTTGAGTTCATTTTTGAATATGATGTAAAGTCTGGATCAAAGTTAATGTGTTTTTTTAAATTTTGCTTTTGTTTTGTTTTTTGGTGCTGGTTATTGAACCCAGAGCTTCAAGCATGGTTACCCAATTGTTCCAGCATCATTTGTTGAAAAAGTCTGTCCTTTCTCCTTTGATTACCTTTCCACCTTTGCTGAAAAGCAATCCGTTGGCATGGCTTCCTTCATCTCTTTTTTTCAGTCTTTGTAATGTCTGTCCCTGCCAGTCTCCCAGTGGCCCTAGTTACAGGTGAGCGCCACACCAAAGGGGAGGAGCTACTTCCCAGGGTCCTTCCCAGAATCAGAGCAGCTCCAGTGCTGCCCTCGGGGACCCAGGAAGCCCCTGAACATCTTGTTTTGTGCCATGTGAGAGCTATACATGACAGAATGGCCAGAGGACCAGAGAAATGGTTGTCTTTGATTGGTTTCATTCTCTTCTGTCTTAAAACGGTGAGTTCACCTTTCCAACAACTATTTAGGGGAGAAAAGAGACACGTTCATTATCTTTCATTTTTTTGTGGGAGGTGAGGGAGACAGAAATCAAAATACTTTAGGACCATATCAAGACTATATATGTTTGCGTGTTTGAAATTTAATGTGATATACTAGAACAATATTATCATTATATTTTAACAACAAAGATTTCTGAAACATCTGTCAGTGGCTTCTGACCTAGTTCAATAGGCAGATTCAAAGGAAAACCTGCCATAGTAATGTGATCTGTCTCCAGCCTCTCAATTCTATTTAGGATTGCTTTGTGGTAGATTTTAGCGCTGGGAAATGAGTTGGGCAGAAAAATATTTATGTGGATTCAAAAATTGCTCACATTTTGTGTAGAAATATTATGATAAATATTATGATAAATTTACTGCTCTGATTTATGTTTTTCTCTATGATTCTAATTTTCACAACTTTCCTTTTCAGGTTGTTTCAGCGAAAAGAGGTAAAATTTTCTGACATCCCACTTTTCTGTCCTCATATTTGATTTTAATTGCTATTGTTGATTCATGGGCTACCTCAATTTTTTTTTTTTTTGGTACCAGGGATCGAACTCAGGACCTTGTGCTTGCAAGGCAGGCACAGCACCACTGAGCTAAATCCCCGGCCCTGGGCTAACTTGAAATATAAAGTCTGTGGCAGGAAAAAAACTTCAACATTTTCTGAACATTCATGCTGGGTGCTAACCATTGTATCAAGTGCTGGGGAGACAATAACTTTTCCTGGTCACTAATTGCAATCTTTTCTTCTATATCTGAAATTCTATCTCTCATTGGTTCATTCTGTGCAGACTTTCGATGGAGTTTTTAATCTCCTGAAAATCTGTTTGCATCTGTTTTATGGATTCCATTTGTTTCCTATGTTGAGATTCCATCATGTTCCTCAGATCCTCTATTTTTTTTTTTTATCTGTGTCCTCTCTAGATTTATTAATCATGTCTTGCACCATGAGCAAAATCTTTGCTGTTATCTGAGTAATTTTTTCTGATTTCATTTTTCCCAGATCCTCTTTTGTTGCCAGTTCAGAGTCCAGGTCATTGAGTATCAGAGTGTTCCATCTCGTTTCCCTTTGGGGTTGCTGTAGGTGATCCAGAAGTCTGTTTTTGAGGCTTGTTTATGTGTCTTCTCATTTCCACAGGGGGGAGGTGCTTCTGGTGCCCTCGAGGCTCACCTTCTCTGCCCTAGGAGCTTGGGATGGCGGTGGGGAAGCTTCCTTCTGGGTACTGGGACCGGCTCAGCTTCTCTACCCTAGGAGCTTGAGATGATGGCAGGGGAGCTTAGGGAGACAATAACTGATAAGACGAGTAAATGGATCAAGTTCAAAAGACAATATTATTATTAAATATTGTGATGTGTAGACCCATGTAGCAATGCATTTTCTCACACATAGTTTGCTATGAGCAAAGTATTACAATGATAATATTCCAGCCAAAGGAAAAAATCTTAGTTACATTAGTCTAATTTATATAAATTTTCTTATTTGTTTTGTAGAAAATAAGAGGAGAAAATTAGAAACGTTCTCTTTGAGTACATTTTCAAGATTTCCTACTTTAGTAAAAAGGAATTTTACACTCCTAAAATTACATATTTGTAACATAGGCAATGGTGTTTGGGAGACTAAAGCAAGAGGAGAGTTTGAGGCCAGGCTGGGCAATATAGCAAGACTCTTTCAAAAGCAACAATAATAACAACAAAACTAAAATACAGGCAATAATAACTGGAAGCTGAAGGGGGCTTTCTTTTAAAAAGATTTGATCTCTATTGTTAATGAATGACTGAAGGCAAAAATAATTTCTCTAGAATCCTCTGCTGGCTCATACTTTCTAGAAATCTTAATCTCAGGATAGAAATTTATTCATAGGGGTTTAGATTATCTGTAGGAACCATAAAATATCAACTATTTCAACAATAAATTCTCACAGTGATTCAACATGAATTAGAACAATTTATATTATGTTGTCTATGCCACAAAAAAGGAAGTACAATTAAGACAATTAAAAAATTTTGTATAGATATGTAGCTGAGCTATAAAATTTCATAAAATCCATAGATAAAGTTATCTTTAAAAGATTATTATTTCTTTCTCTATTCTTATTCATTTACCTTTTTTTCTTTTCCTGAGGGGGGTGAGACAGGGTCTCACTATGTAGCTCACACTGCCCTTGAACTCACTATAGAGCTGAAATTGGCTTCAAACTTGAGAGGATCCTCCTGCCTCGGCCTCCAGAGTGCTGGGAATTACAGGCTTGGGCCACCATACCTGGCTGTCATGTATCTTATTCTTAAGAGTTCTTCAGGTTTGACCAGAAAGCTATGGGAAGGACTGCTTGGCTATATTTAAATTGATTTAAAGTTTATTTATTTACAGTACTAGGGATTGGACTCAGGGGCTCAAATGTGCTAGGCTACCAGTAAGCCACATTTTGAGACTGAGACAGTCTTTGAAAGTTGCCCAGGCTCCTCTTGAACATTTGATCCTCTTGCCTCAGCCTCCCAAGTAGCTGGAATTACAGGCATATGCCACTGTAACTGGCTTATATTATTTCTTTATATTATTTAAGTTGAAATCTCACTATGTTGCCCAGACTGGCCTTGAACTCCTAGGCTTAAGTGATCCTCTTGACTAAGCCTCCTGAATAGCTGAGACTATAGTTTCATACCACTGTGATTGACCTTTAAGTGATTTTTAAAACAACTGGCTTTTAGGTGACAAAAATCTAGCTTTTTTGTCTCTTCCAAGGTCCCAGAACACTCAAGACACACTGAGCCCTCAGAACAGGACTCCTTTTAGTCCCTATAACATCAACACTTTGGAGATGAGAGGAAAAAAAGGGTCAGGCTCAGATACAAAGGATGCTGTCCATTGATTCACCCCTGGCTTTTCACTAGATGAGATCTGTATAATTTGTACTGTATGGAAGGCTTTATTATGGCTGTTTGTATTTAGATTCTTTTCGGGCTTTGCCATGGGCTGTTTATGTATATCTGGCCTCTGGGGCCTCTGGGCTAATTTAGGTCTCTGAGTTAGTAGAATGCACAGGTGCTGAGAGCTAAAAGGTTTCATTTCTGGCTGATCTGAGTGGTTGGAGAGGAATAACATTTTCTCTTTCATCAATCTAGTCAGTGGGTTAAGCATAGGAATAATAAAGGAAAGAAGGGACTGCTGCTATGGTATAAGCCTAATGCTTGTCACTCAAGCCCCCCCCCATATGGAAGGTTATGGAGAGTGGGACTTTCATACTTTCCTTGAGCCTCCCCCAGTCTTTATCAATGATAAGGGTAATATGACCAGGGATGGGGGTAGAGCTCAGTGGCAGAGTGCTTACCTACATTGTGAGGAGGCCCTGGGTTCAAACTCCAACACCTAAACGAAAAATAGAAAAGGTAATGTTCCTTCAGAACATCTTCTGTCTTGTCCTTCTCCCTTTTCGTTTGTCCATCCTCACTCTTCATCTCACTTCCATTGCTCTGCCTTTCTCCATCTGTTCTCCAAGGGTCTCTTGGGAACTGTCACCCTACCTAGTTCACCTACCAGCCCGTCCATCCTGCCAAACAAATGTTCCCAAAGGCAGGTCCCACCTCTCATCTTGCCACCCCACAACTGGGCACTCAGACTCACTCAGACCACACTAGGTGGTCCCACCACTTGCTCCTTCCCTCAGGTCCCCCAGCTGCTGACACACTTTCATTCCCCACTCAGACTGTGCCCCACATTTCCCCTGCCCCCCAGGGAGCCAGTGACATGTATTGTCACATCTCCCAGAGAAACAGAATTCAGAAGTGTTGATCTGCTTTCCTGGCTGATGCTGGTCAGAGCCTGCCAGAGCCAACTATAAAACAGGCATCATGTCTCTCTCTCTCCACCCTGTGCCTGCCCCAGAATCCCCTAACCCAGGCTGGACTTGAACTTGTGATCCTCCTGCTTCAGCCTCACAAGTAGCTGGGATGACACCATGACTGTCTCACGTACACACTTTCCACATGCCCACTTAATCTTTAGAATAATCCTAAAATATAGATATTTTATATTTCAAAGTAAATCCTAAAATGTAGGTATTGTTACTAGTCCGCATTTCTCAGGGAAGAAAACTTAGACTAGAAGTGGTTAAGTGTTTGCACATATTCACATGCCAAAGTGAAAAAGCAAAGTTGGGGCTCAAACCTAGAGTTCCTCAATCCAAATCCTTTGCTCTTTTTCACCATGCAACCCTGAGTTTCACTCTGCAGATACTGGCTTCTGCCATGACTCCTTCCCAGCACATGTGCCTCTCCTAAGTCAATTCCTTAGAATGACTATGGGGCAAGTTGTATGACATCCTCAGGCACTGTAATAGGCCCAAAGCAAGATAGTCTGTGACATGCTAGCCCTTTAGGTCCACTCCAGGCATGCACTGTCAGCCTCTTACGTATGTAGCTGGTTTGTTTATCATTTTCTCAGAAAGTTAGTCCATTCCAGTAAGCAGGACTGGCTCTCACAGGAGATAATATAAACAAGGAAAATCAGAGAAAAGTACGTATAGATCACTTGAAAAATGATTGGGAGATCAGAAAGGGAATGTATGTGGGTAGGATGAAAGGGGGAGCTCCTAGTAGGCTTTCTGTTCTGCAGGGACCAGAGGGGACATGGGCCCTTCCTTCCTGAAGAATCAGCTTCCTCTGACAAATGGCTATCGGGCCTGTATCATCTGCCAGCATTAACCCTCATGATTTCCTTTTGATAGCAAAAGAGACAGTCCTGGTTGATGTTCCAGGAATGTCTGGCCTCTGCACAGTGGAGACTTTGTTCATTTTTGCAGCATGGTTATTTCTGATATGCTGCCAAAGCCAACTTTCTGGGCTATTGGTACAGAAAGAGAAGGTTGTCTGTATTATGCACCAGGGATTAGGCTAGGGGGAAGGGGAAGAGTTGATATTGCAAATCACTCATCTATATTTATTCTTTCTACCTTCTTGCCTGACAGTTTTGCTTGTTTGTTTTGCCCTTTAGATTTTACTTTGGCATATAGTGATTTTCCCTATCAAATGGCCAAGTGCTAGTTAAAAAGCTGTCTTTGAGACAGCTCTTACTGTGTTATCCAGGCTGCTCTCGAACACATTAGCTCAAGCAATCCTGCTGCCTTAACCTCCCAAGTAACCGGAATTACAGGTGCCTGGCTCTTTCGACCCCTTCCACTTGGATTTCCTATATTCAAGACATTTTTATGTCTGTGTATTTTGTGAAGCAGTAAATCTAATTAACATGCTGTGCCTTCTACACCATACTCAAAATATAGGAAAATTTTGTATAAACTCATGATCTAACTATTCATATTCCCATGACAATAGCCAGGTGCACAGGAGGACAACCACAGCGTCTCATTCTTATCCTGAGGCAGATCTTTGGATAGAGAAAGAGAGAATAATGTTTATTTTTATTTTGTAGAGAGGAATCTAAAAATTGTTCCACTCCAATAATAAAACGTAGTATGGAGCAATTATAACAAAGGACTCAATTCTCCTTCCTTCCTCCATTAGATTAAATGCCATTTGGGAAATGTGAAAAGTGCATAAGGGAGTGACCATGGCAACTGGGGGGGGCGGGGTGGAGAGGGAGGTGGGTTCACTTGGAAGCCAGTTTGGGCACAGGGAGCTGACATCAATGGCAAAGCAGTCTGGGAAATCTGCAGACTGTGAAACTAGAGTAGAATCCTCTGGAATAGAGCGCCTCACTTATTCTCTCTCTCTGCTCAGAGTTCTTTCCTGCAATCGTTTCCCACTCATTTAAAAGTACAAAAAGTGCAAAAGACCTCATAGTCAACTAGGAAAACCCTCTAAAATCCCATCACAGCATGAGAAGCTTGAGCTTCCAGCTCTCCTCTGGAGAGCAACCATGCCTCTCTTCTTTTCTTTTCTTTTCTTTTCTTTTCTTTTTCTTTCTTTCTTTCTTTCTTTCTTTCTTTCTTTTTCTGGGAAATGAAGGCAAAGCTTTTATCTAAAGAATGGCACAAGAATGATTTAGTTTAAAGAGGAAAATGGTGAAACAAGTAATATTTGCATATAGCCTGGCTAATGCACAACTTCGAACTTTCTTTCAGCTCCTGAAATACCTACTATTGATCAGGCATATTCAAAAATCAGCAACAGTATTACTGTAGAATGGGCTACAGTGCCAGGAGCCACCAGTTACTTGCTCACGGCTGAAGATGGGGACACAGTCATTGAAACCATGGTGGCCAATTCCCCAGGCACTGTGACGGGCCTGAAGGCTGCAACATTATATCAAATCACCATCAGATCCATCAGTGCTGCTGGGAGAAGCCAGGCATCACCTCCAAAGCAGGCAAAGACAGGTAACTAGGTGCTCATCTTCTGTGACCTGGACCGGTTACACTGGTACTGCAAAGGCATAATGTAATTTAGAGTCATATAAGTGTTACAGTTAAGGGCTCAGAAATGAAAATAATCAAATGATGTTTTGTGGCAACTCAGACATCTGAGGAATAGATGGTATTTAAATGCCTGATGCTTTGCTTCGGAAAAGAAAGCCCACTTCTGTGGATCTTTAAGAGCATCCCTATCCAGCCTGAAGGAGGGAGGCAGGAGGATTGCAAGTTCAAGGCCAGCCTGGGCCACAGAGTAAGACTCTTTCTCAAGAAAAAAAAAAAAAGCAAAAGCAAAATCATACCTGCTTTTAAATCTCTGAAAAGAGGGAGTTCTGTTTTTAATCATATCAAATAAAGAACATATAGAAAGATTTTTGCTGTTCTCTGACTACATAGCACATGTTAACAAACAAAAGCATTTAGAACTTGTAATCAATATTAATTAAGTTGATTTGACAAAGTTGATCCTAGGCATATTCTAAAAAGGTATATGCACATTAAAACAGAATAATCTATCATTCTTCTCATTTATTTATATTATTACAAGAATATTTTATCTAATTTATGACCAATTTCCAGTTCAAAGTGGTACCTAATATTTGAACCTCCCGCATTTCTCTGCCACATTATTTATGATTAAACACATTTAAATAGCAATTATTTAATGGAATCCTGCCATGAATCGTTTTACAAAGCAAATAGCTATTTCACAATGTGGATAATCAACCTTAATTTACTTATTGCTAAGTAATTTGAATTATCCTCCACTGGGCTTTTGTAACACATTTTTTGTTTTGTTTTCTTTTGCTTTATTGTCTTTTCAGTGTTGGCTGCACCAATTCTAGAAGCAAGCTCTCCAAATCCAGACTCCATCCTTGTGCAGTGGGAAGCTGTGTACTTGGCAATTGGATTTTCTGTGTCCATTATGCAAGCCAATGGCTTGGGTAGAATTTGGAAAGAGAATACTACAAACACTTCCTTGACCTTTAGCAATTTAGATGCTGGAACTCTCTACACCATAAAGGCTTATGCATGGAATGCCAATGGAATACCAGGGGATGATTCCACCTGCAATCAGAGAACAAGTAAGGATTTCTCGTCTCACCCTCAAATAATCTCATTTTTGATTAATGAGGAGACTGTGCATTGCAGCCATCAAGAGCAATGTTAAGTGGTAACTACAGAGCAGCTGGCAGCAGCTGTTTTTAAATTTATTATGAAGTTATTTATAGTGCCTTGACTCTTCCTTGTCAGCAGTTTAAATGCTTACTGCATGGATAAAGAAATGCTGTGAGAATACACAGAGAGCAGCACTTTCCCCCCTGATATTCAACTCATCTGCAGCATCCAGTATTACACAGAAGGGGACGATGTTTGTTAGGTTTACCCATCACCCCTAGTCCCTTCCTGGGTTCAGGCCAATAGTCCAAACAAAAAGAATTGGGCCAAACAAGAATTCATTTATTCAACAGACATTTACTGAGTGTATGCCAACTTGAGGATAGCACTCTTCCAGAGCTACAGTAGCAAACAAGATAAAGTTCCAGCTGTCCTGAGGCTTTATGTTGTGATGGGAATCAGTGTTTCAGATTATCTGTCAGAGGCCTTAACTTAGTCCTAAAGCTGATGTGGGGCTTCCCATCCCTTCTCCAGTTGTAGGCTGAGAAGCTGGACCGCAGCATGTGTTCTTTTACCACCTCAACCGCAGGGACACCCCAAATAGGGGATCCTACTGCATAATAACTGGACATCCAAACTGAGCTGCTGAAATGAGCCAAAAGAAGGGAGAGGGCATCGAGACTTTTTCTTCTCTGAACAAGTTGTCCACTACAGGCAAAGTGACCTAAATAGGTGCCAGACTCTCACCAACTAGATTAATCAGATTAGCTGTTAAACCCTTAGGGAGGATCAAGGAAAAGGTAGGAAGAAACAGAAAGTTCCTTTCAATTTTCCCAAGTTTGGAGAAAAATGAGAGCCCCATCACCTATAGGCCAAGGCAGAAATTTAGGAGGAAGAGAATTTACCTTGTATAATATTTCTATGGGGAAAAACCATAGCAAGTAGCTATGGTTATTCATCATATGGGTTTGATGCGTCAGGATGTCTGTGACAAACCAGGCCCCTGGGCCTTTTCCTTGGCTATCTCTGTCTCTGTCAGTCTGTCTGCCTCTGTCCCCCCCATTCATTTTCCCACAGACATTTGTTGAGGGCTCACTTTGTGCTGGGCATAGTTTATCTGATAGGAATACAAATTCAAATGAAGCATGTTCCCTACACTCAAAGAACTATGTTTAAGGGTGCATCAATCAGTGGTCGCAGTTCTGTGTCACAAGCGCTTTGCTACAGGCCACAGGCACAGTGTGACACAGGCTGGTGCATCTATAGTGGGTTGGACATGAAGAGCCATCTGGTTCTTTGAAGTCTTTCTTTTCTTTTGTTTCTCTGTATTTTAAAACTTAGAGTTTGGATGTAGCCGCTGTCCTAGTCTGTGAGGGCTATTGAACAATGTACTGAAAGTTGGGTGGCTTTAAACATAAGGAATTGATGGTTTATGGTTGTGAAATTGAAGGTCTGAAATCTAGGTGTTGGCAGAGTTGGTTGCTTCTGAGGGCTGTGGAAGACGAAACTTCTTAGGCCTTTCTCCTGGGCCTCTTGATGACTATCTTTATGTTCCTATGACATTTCCTCTGTACTCCTGTGTCAGTGTCTACATTTTTTAAAATTTTTATTTATTGTTTGTTTGTTTGTTTGTTTTTGGTACCGGGGATCGAACTCGGGTCCTTGTGCTTGCGAGGCAGGCGGCAGAATTTTTTTTATTTTTATAAAGACATCTTAACTAATTATATGGGGTATGACACCATTTCTGGATAAGGTCACACTCTGAGTGTCCTAAGGGTTAGGACTTCAACATATGAATTTGTTCCCCTATTCTACTTATTTTTCCTAGCTCTCCCAGGACCCTTGTGGAAAAAGCAAGTTGTCCTAAAACACTGTAGGCTACCCTTGCCAGCTGAGGGCTTAGCACTGTGCCAAAGCAGACCTACCACTGTGACTAGCTGACCGTGCAGAGAAGGAAGGGGCCTGCCAAGAAGGCCCAGAAAAGAAATATATCTGATGCTTGCCTTGCAGAGAATTGAGTCCCTGTGTGCCTGTACCCTAGATGTATCCAGAGCATGCTCTCTGCTCACAGGCTGTTTCCAAGCGGCTTCCAAAGGCTGACTGCATGGCCTTCACTAGAGCAGAAGTCCCAAACGAGAAGCGAGGCCAGTGTTTCCACAGCTCAGAGCACATCTCCTCACGCTTTTTCATTTGTTTTGTTTTTTCAGGCAGGGTCTCGCTATTTAATCTAGGCCTGCCTTGAACTTGCTATGTAGCCCAGGCTGACCTCAAACTTTCAGTTGCCCTGCCTCAGCCTCTGGAGTGCAGAGTGGAATTCTGCATAGAATTATAGAAGTGTGCCACCAAGCTTTATGAATGGGATAACACTGAAGAAATCCAGGCATATTTTATATCACTGAGAGGGAACTGTTATAAAGACACAAAGACTGCTTTGATATGTGACCATCACACTTGATGACTTAAGGCTTTCCTTTCTTCCTTCCTTTTTTTAAAACACTGGAGACTGAACCCAGGACCTTTGCACTGAGCTATATCTCTGGGCCTTTTATTATTTTGATATAGGGTTTTGGTGAGTTGCTGAATTTCCCAGGCTGCACTTGAATTTGTGATCCTCCAGCCTCAGCCTCCCAAGGGTGGTGGGATTACAGGTCTCTTTTCTTCGCTTTGATTTAGAATGGGGAGCAACTTTGTTCCTCTAGAAGCAATTATGACTTTAAAAGCTATTACAGGGCCAGGGATTTAGCTCAGTGCTTCTGCCACCTGCACCGTAAGGGCAAGGACCCGAGTTCAATCCTTGGTGGAAAAAAAAAAAGCTATTATAGTAAAGTCTTAGCAGTAGTTAAAAATAAAGAAGGCATATGTTTAGCTTCATAATAATAGAGAAAGAAAAAATGTTTGATTTAAAATACAATAGTAACATACTCATATGGCTCTTTTGGTTAATTCGTTTATCTATGTATTTACTTGTTTGCTTTTGTGGTACTGAGGATCCAAGTCAGAGCCTTGTGATGCTTACACACCTGCTTTACCAATGAGCTACATTCATAGCCCCCTTCCCAGCGGTAATCTTGGTTATTCTTCAATCATTTGTTAAATGGTATATTCATTCATACATGCATACAAAAATGTACCTTATACTGATTCTATTATTTCCATTTTGTAGATGAGAAAATAACAAGTTTTTTTTTACAAACTTCAAGGGTGGTTTATTTAAGCCAAATAATCTGGGCAAGACACATTACACAATTTGAGAAAGTAACAAATTGAACAGAAAATATGGCTAGGGTCACATCGATTATTATGAGTTTGCATTGTTAATGGGAGATGTGTTATAAGCTCCTAGAGACCCTGTATCCCAATCTTATTCTTTGAACAATTATATTTATCTAACTACTCTATACGAGTATTTTATCCTCTGAGCTCCTCAACATTGTTAGGCTAAATATTACTTGGGTTCTTTAGGTTACTACAAAATCTTAATTTTTTCTCAAAAATGTAGGTCCTCATGCCCCTGCCAACATTCAAGTCTCTTTTGACAGTGGGGCTCTGAAGGCATCTGTTTCATGGACACCGACAGAAGGAGCTTTCAACTATACTGTGATGGCCTTGAGTGACTCTTCTGAGCTTAGCTGTAGCACAAGTGTCAGTTCCTGCAGCATCCCTTCCCTCCAGTGTGGAACTCAGTACCTGATATCTGTTTTAGCAAGTAATGATGCAGGATTTAGCAAGTCCTCTTCAACGGTGAATCTGAAGACTGGTATGTAAACAAATTGATATCTCTGCAAGGCTAGCAAGTCAAAGTGACAGCCATAGGGAAAGTGAAACTTCCCACAGTGTTTCAGAACATTCTGCAAACAGTGAAAACCAAAGCTGGGTTTAAATGAAAAGAATTGGAAATTCTAATGAGTTTGAATATTGATAGGGAAACCAGGTACTGTGCATTGAAAAGCACGTACACTGTATTTGAAAATTAGGTGATCTGGCTCCTATTCTAGATCTTTCATTTGGTTTTTTCTTTTTTATTGATAGAGTTATGACAATTCTAAGATGCAGCTGGAGTCATACATAGTTCTAACTGTGCAGTAGATTACTGCCTGTTCTTGACCTCATATTTCATGACAAAGACCTAGTGGAAACTATTTTTTAAGATAAGGATGGTATATTTCTGGCTCTGAATGTGGGCAGATATTTTCCCACTTCCACTCTTAGCAGAGATATAAAGACATATATATGTGGAAGTTTACTCCTCTATTTAAAAGTGTTTATGTGTTTTGGGAATTGAAATTAATCTCTTGTGAAGACCTACTTTGCCAAAAGCATTGATATGTATTTTATTTAATTCTATGGCAACTCAGTGAAGAAGTCTCTATTATCTCCCTTTTCCCATAAGAAAATTGAAGCTTGGAGAGGTTAAGTAATTGTCTCAAGGACATTTCAATAATACGTGGATTCAAGCTCAGAGTTACCTGATTTCAATCCTCTAAGCCAAAGAACATGTAATAATGCCCACTTTATCCAATAGTCAGAATTATGTTATTGTAGGTTAAAAGGCTTCTGAGCAGGGAGGAAAGAGCTATTATTACTAAGCTTAAGCACTCTATTCTACAGAGAGAAACAAACAGCAATGAAAACAAAACCAATCCCTCAGACTCACACTTTCTTAGTGTTACATTAAATTGTGGTGATTTGGCTTCTAGTTTGACAACTATAATTTAATGTGGATGGTACATTTGAATTGGTTATGAGGACAGAATAGCTGAGAGTGAAAGAAGAAATAAGAAACACTTCAAAAGCACAGCAGTTTTGAATTAGTTATTTAATATAGGAGAGAACCCAACTGGAGTTCTTACTTCTTAGATGCACTTTAAAAGCATCTAGGGAGCTTTTATAAAATCTTAATACCCAGGTCCCACCTAAAACCAGTTGAACTGGAACTGCTGGGAATAGAGTCTGGATATGACTGGTTTGTGAAAAGCTTTCCAGCTGATTCTAATGTGCAGTCAGAGCTAAGCGCAACTGACTAGCCCTGTGCACTTATCCAGGAAGTATGCTGTAGTTACTTGTATATAACACAATCAGTCTTTATTGTGAGAATAACTTTGATTTATAAATGTGGATAGGTCACTGGAGTTTGTTATAGTGGTTGGGCCCTACAGCACACATTTGGTTCTTTAAAGAAAATCTTCCAGTGGTTCTGGTGCATAGTTTTGCATGTTGTACACAAAATTCAATCTGTTATAAAACTCAGATTTGCTGATTTGGATTGTCTTGAAATCTTGGATAATTGGAAAGAGGCACAGAAATCTGTTGCAATAGTCTCACAGCTGCTTATTATTCATCATTTCCTAGTTGCTTGTGCTCCTGGAAGAGTGACAATCCAAGAAGATCCCCCGGGCCATCTGTCTGTGGCTTGGTCCAGTGTTGATCTGGGCGATTACTACGTGGCTTTTGTCAAGAGTGATGACGGCTTGGAAGTACACTGCAATACCTCCCTCACCCAGTGCAATTTCTTATCAGAGTGTGGTTTCACTTATTTTATTAGTGTTTTTGCCTATAACAAGGCAGGACAAAGTCCTTTGGGTGATGTATTCAATTATACCACAGGTAAGTCACATCTGATGCTTGAAAAGGGAGTTTCGAGTTCACTAAAGTCAGCAGCAGAAAATGGATCACTTATTTTACTTACTGACTCACCACCTGAAAGTCATTCTAGGGCCATGAAAACAAAGAGAATCTTTTGTCTCATATGCTGTCCAGTCTAGGAAAAGTTGGCTTTATGGACTTGGGCTTAAGAAGAATGCAAGGTTAAGAAGTGAAAAGAGAGGAAAGAATGCAGTCTGTTCAACCCTGTTCTGAAAACCCGAACCTTTCACAAAGGTTTGCTGAGTGTTCAGGGCTATGTAGATCCTGAAGGGAATGCAAAACCTTTGTTTCAGAAGTTCACTGGTTCTCTAGGACCAGAGAGACAGATGCAATGGCCAATATGCAACATAATGTGAGTGCTTTGAATTAGGACATGTGGGCTGAAGTCTTAACTTGATCACTAACTCATTCATGTGATGGGGATAATGATGTCCTCCTTGCTATTTAGTATCCTCCACTACAAAATAGGACAATAATAACACAAATGTGAAAAGGTCTTTGTATATGATAAAACAGAATTCAAATATTTTTTATTAGCATCACTCTTACCATTACTATCATCATCTACTAGGTTTGGATCTTATTATGGCAAGGATTATGTTTTCTTACCTCTTTGTCACCTGTGTTTATCACAGTGTGATCAGTTTATGAGAGATACTTGAGTATTGAAGAACAAATAGTGTCTTAAAATTAACTATATTTAGCAGTCCCAGCACCCAGAAGGAAGCTCCCCTGCCTCGATCCCAAGCTCCTAGGGCAGAGAAGGTGAGCCGCATGGGCGCCAGAAGCACCACCCCCCACCCCGACAAAATGAGAAGACATGTAAACAAGCCTCAAAAAGAGACTTTTGGATCACCTACAGCAACCCCAAAGGGAAATGAGATGGAACAATCTGATATTCACCCACCTGGACTCTCTGAACTAGCAACAAAAGAGGATCTGGGAAAAATGAAATCAGAAATAATTACTCAGATAACAGGAAAGATTTCGCTCATGGTGCAGGACGATTAATAAATCTAGAGAGGACACAGATGAAAAAATTGAGGAGCTGAGGAACATGATGGAATCCCAACATAGGAAACAAATGGAATCCATAAAACAGATACAAACAGATTTCCAGGAGATTAAAAACTCCATTGAAAGTCTGCTCAGCAGAATGAACAAATATGAGGATAGAATTTCAGATATAGAAGAAAAGATTGCAATTAGTGACCAGGAAAAGAAAAATTGCTTTAAAATTGTAAAGAACACGAAAAATCAATCCAGCAGCTGCTAGACAATGCAAAGAAGAATAACATAAGACTGATTGGAGTCAATGAAGAAAGAGGAGAGAGTGCAGATGACATAAAAAAAACTGTTCACAGAACTGATGGCAGAAAACTTCCCAAGGAGGGGAAAAGAACTTGACATACAGATAAGTGAGGCATATAGGACTCCAAATAGCCTTGATCAAAAACAATCTACACATAGGCATATAACTGTTAAGATTCCAGAAACTCAACAGAAGAACAAAGTTCTACAAGCAGTGAGAGAAAAGAAACAAATCACATACAAAGGAAAGCCCATCAGAATCACAGCAGACTTCTCAACACAAACCATCAAGGCAAGAAGAGCTTGGAGTGATGTATTTCAAGCCCTAAAGAAAAACAGCCTCCAACCCAGATTGATGTACCCTGCAAAACTATCTTTCAAAATTGATGGAGAAATAAGATACTTTCATGACAAAGAGCACCTTAGGAACTTCGTGAATACTAAACCAGCACTCCAAAAAATTTTACACAATATCCTAGGAACAGACAATGAGGATCACAACCCTGGGAAGCAAAGCAGAATGAACCCATCTGGCATGACAAGACATTAAATGGAAAGGGGGAGAACCCAACAAAAAGAAAAAGTCATGGCAATTTAAAGTCAATACGTTTCAGTTATAACCATCAATGTTAATGGTCTCAATTCACCAAGCAAAAGAAATAGACTGGCAGAATGGGTCAAGAAGCAAAATCCAACAATATGCTGCATACAAGAAACACACTTAATCCTAAAGGAAATTCATAGACTGAAAGTTAAAGGGTGGAAAACAATACTCCATGTGACAGGAACCCGAAAAAAAGCAGGAGTAGCTATCCTCTTTGCAGATCAAGCAGATTTCAAACCAACACTGATTAAGAGAGATGAAGAAGGACACTACATCCTTGTAAAGGGAAGAATCCAAGAGGAAGAGATGACAATCATAAATATCTATGCACCAAACACTAATGCACCCCACTATATAAAACAAGTACTAACGGACATGAAAAGTCATGTATGCACTAATACAATTGTAGTGGGGGACCTCAACACCCCACTGTCACAAATAGATAGATCAACTAGACAAAAACTAAGTAATGAAATACTAGAACTCAATCAACCTCTTGAACAAATGAACTTAACAGATGTTTACAGAGTATTCCATCCCACAAAATCAGAATACACATTCTTCTCAGCTGCACATGGGTCATTCTCCAAAATAGACCACATACTCACACATAGAACATGTTTAAGTAAGTGCAAAGGAATTGAAGTTATCCCCTGTATATTATCAGACCATAGTGTGATGAAATTGGAGATCCATAGCAAAAGAAACTCAAAAAATTTCATAAACACATGGAAATTGAACAACACACTTCTGAATAACCAATGGGTCACAGAGGAAATTAAAGAAGAAATCAGACAGTTCCTTCAATTAAATGACAATGACAATACAACATATCGGAATCTATGGGACACAATGAAAGCAGTCTCATGAGGGAAATTCATAGCAGTGAGTACGCATATTAGGAAAACAGAACAAGCCCAATTAAACCTGATGCTGAACCTCAAGCTTCTAGAAAAAGGGCAGGACAACGCCAAAGCTCATACAAGGGAGGAAATTATAAAGATCAGAGGAAAAAAATCAATGTAATGGAGACTAAGAAAACTATACAAAAAAATCAATGAAGTTGGTTCTTTGAAAGAATAAACAAAATTGGCAAACCCTTAGCCAAACTTGTCAGAAAAAGGAAAGAAAAGGACCAAATCCATGCAATTAGGAATGAAAAGGGTGAAATTACAACAGATCCAGCAGAAATCCAGAGGATCATCAATACTTACTTCCAGAACCTATATGCCAATAAGATGGAAAACAGAAGAAATGGACAGATTCCTAGATACATATGAATTATCAAAGTTCAACGAAGAAGACCTAAAAATTCTGAACAACCCAATATCAACCAATGAAATTGAAAATGTAATTAAAAACTTATCAACTAAGAAAAGCCCTGGGCTCTGATGGCTTCACTGCTGAATTCTACAAAACATTTAGAGAGGAACTGCTGCCACTACTGTTTAAACCCTTCAATGAAATTGAAAGGGAAGCAATACTCCCAAATTCATTCCTGGAAGCAAGCATCACCTTGATCCCCAAAGCAGAGAAAGACCCAATCGAAACTATAGGCCAATCTCACTAATGAACATAGATGCAAAGATCCTTAATAAAGTACTGGCAAATAGAATGCAGAAGATCATCAAGAAGATCATACACCCTGATCAAGTGGGATTCATCCCAGGGATGCAGGGATGGTTCAACATACGCAAGTCAATCCATGTAATACACTATATCAATAGAGTCAAGGACAAAAACCATATGATTATCTCCATAGATGCAGATAAAGCATTTGACAAAATCCAACATGCATTTATGATAAAAACCCTCCAAAAAATTGGAATAGATGGTCTCTACCTCAAACTGATAGAAGCCATCTATGAAAAACCAACAGCCAATATCATACTAAATGGTCAAAAACTGAAATCCTTCACACTAAAATCAGGAACAAGACAAGGATGGTCACTATCACCACTCTTGTTCAATATAGTTCTGGAAACATTAGCCATGGCAATTAGACAAGAGAAAGAAATAAAAGGAATAAAGATAGGAAATGAAGAAGTCAAATTGTCATTATTTGCAGATGACATGATACTATATATAGAAGACCCCAAGAACTCCACCAAAAGTCTTCTAGACTTAATAACCAAATTCAGTCAAGTAGCTGGTTACAAGGTCAACACACAAAAATCAATAGCTTTCCTCTACATGAATAACAGACTCACTGAGAGAGAAATAGAGCAAATAATTCCTTTCACAATAGCATCCAAAAAACTGAAATACCTAGGAATCAACCTAACGAAAGAAATCAAAGACCTCTTCTCTGAAAACTATAGCATTGTGGAAAGAGAGATTGAAGATGATATCAGAAAATGGACAGACATCCCCTGCTCCTGGGTAGGAAGGATTAATATAGTGAAAATGGCTATACTTCCAAAACTGCTATATAGATTTAATGCAATTCCAATTGAGATCCCAGCAGCATACTTCATGGACCTTGAGAAAACAATCCAAAAATTCATTTGGAACAAGAAGAGACCCAGAATAGCAAAAGCAATTCTAGGTAACAGAGACATGGCAGGGGGTATCACAATCCCCAACCTGAAACTCTACTACAAAGCTACTGTGATAAAAACAGCATGGGACTGGCAAAGAAACAGACCTGAGGACCAGTGGAACAGATTAGGAGATGCAGAAACAATGCCAGACACACTCAGCCATCTCATCTTCGATAAAGGAGCCAAACACCCTCACTGGAGGAAAGATAGCCTCTTTAATAAATGGTGCTGGAAAAATTGGGCTTCACCTTGCCAAAGATTAAAACTAGACCTGTATCTCTCACCATGCACTAAACTAAAATCAAAATGGATTAAAGATCTAAATATTAAAATAGAAACTCTGAACCAGTTGGAACAGAGGTTAGACAGAACTCTTGAAGACATCGGTGTAGGAAAAGATTTTATGAACAAAACCTGAGTTGCCTGTGAACTAGCACAAACAATCAACAAGTGGGATCTCTTCTTATTAAAAGGCTTTTGCACAGCAAGAGAAACCACCAGCAATGTGAAGAGACAACCCACAATGTGGGAAAAAATCTTCACCTGCTCTTCCTCAGACAATGGTCTACTATCTCGAATCCATAAAGAACTTAAAAAAAATCAGACCTCCCAAATTTAAAGACCCAATCCAAAAAAATGGGCATCTGAAGTGAACAGACATTTCTCAGACAAAGAAGTAGAAATAGCAAATAAATACATGAAAAAAATATTCAACATCACTGGTCATTCGAGAGATGCAAATGAAAACAACGCTGAGATTCCACCTCACTCCAGAAAGAATGGCTGCTATCAACAAATCAACCAATAACAAATTCTGGTGGGGCTGTGGGGAAAGAGGAACCCTGCTCCACTACTGGTGGGAGTGTTGACTGGTGCAAGCACTGTCAAAATCAGTATGGCGATACCTCAAAGAACTAGGACTGGAAATCCCATTTGACCCTGCTATTCCACTGCTGGGGATCTTCCCCAAAGAATTAAAAGAATCATACCTCAGTGATATATGTGCACCCATGTTCATAGCAGTGCAGTTTGTGATAGCTAAAACTTGGAAACAGCCCACATGCCCATCAACTGGAGACTGGATAAAGAAAATGTGGTTTTTTAATAAAATGGAGTACTACTCAGCCATCAAAAATGAGAAATTAGAGACATTTATAGCTAAGTGGATGCACATTGAGGCAATACTCTTAAGTGAAATAAATAGGACACACATGTGTAAATACTGAATAGTTTCTCTGGTGTGAGACAAGGAAAGTGTAAATAAGGACTAAAAGGTATAATAGATAACATGAAATAGGAAGAAAAGGGGCAAAGGGGAAGGAAGTGGGAGGGCTAGGGGAAAGGATAGAAGGGAATGGGATTAATATGAGAAAATGGAAAAATAGGAACAAAATCTTTGTAAATAGGGAGGACTGGAGGGGTTGAAGGGAGGGCTGGGCAAGGGTGAAAAATAAGAACCAAGAGAGACTATGTAAAGGTACAAATTTCCAATGATGAATGTCATTATATTGTATACCTAAAATGTACCAATGATTAGAATGAATAATCGATAATGCAAAATAGGAAGCAAAGGTCCAAAGGGGTGTAGGGGTAGTGGGAGGGGCAGGGGAAAGGAAAGAAGGGAAAGGAAAAATGCTGAGAAATGGAAAAAATGGAAATAAAGTCTTTGTAAATAGGGAAGGGTGGAGGGGGTGAAGGGAGGGCTAGGAATGGGGAAAAAATAAGAACCAAGATGCATTATGTAAAGGTACAATTCCAAATGAGAAATGTAATTGTGTTGTAAACCTAAAATGTACCAATAAAAGAATTTAACAAAAAAAAATCTACACATAGGCATATAATAGTTAGGATTCCAGAAATCCAACAGAAGAACAAAATTCTACAAGCAGTTAGAGAAAAGAAACAAATCACATACAAAGGAAAGACCATCAGAATCACAGCAGACTTCTCAATGCAAACCCTCAAGGCAAGAAGAGCTTGGAGTGTTGTATTTCAAGCCCTAAAGGAAAACAGCCTCCAACCCAGATTGATGTACCCCGCAAAACTATCTTTCAAAATTGATGGAGAAATAAGATACTTTCATGATAAAGAGCACCTCAGGAACCTCATGAGTATCAAACTGGCAGTCCAAAAAATTTTAGACAATACCCTAGGAAAAGACAATGAGGATCCCAACCCCAGGAAACCCAGCAGAATGAATCCATTGGGAGTGACAAATTAAACACAAAGAGAGAGAATCCAACAAAAAGAAAAAGTCATGACAAGGCTTTTAAAACTTTTAACTTCCTCTCCCTAATGAGTGTATAATTCAATCTTGTTATTGTACTGATTAGTAATTTTCTGATTCTAGAGTTGCACACCTTTCCTTGTACTGCACTGGCTATTTATCATCCTCTTATGTCTACTTTTTAATTAGGTTGTCTATTAATGAGCTCTAAGAATTCTTTATATATTCTGCTCATAGGTTATATGCATTGTAAATATGGTCTGTTTAAGGACTACTTTTCATTTTAATGATGTCATTTAAAGTTCTAAATATTGATGGAATCTCATTTATCAATTTTTTTCTTTTATACATCATGTTTTTTGTATCCTAGGTAGTTCTTGCCTTCCCTGAATTCATAAACATTTTCCCTTATAATTTCTTCTTAAAGTTTTATACTTTTAGGCTTTCTTATTTAGGTTCATAGATCCCTTCAAGTTATTTTCATGTATGGAAATAAAGGGTTGAGGTTAATTTGTTATATAGGGATACCAGGTGATCTAGTGCTGTTTGCTGAAAACACTATCTCTTCCTTGGCTCTTGAATTGAGTTTATATTCTATAAAATGCTAATGTTAAATAATCTTTCAAAACTCAGTGGACCATATATGAGTTGTTCTATTTCTAGATTCTCTGTTTTATTCCAATGATCTATATGCCTTTCTTTACACCAACAGTGCCTTGATTACTGTAGCTTGAGAAAAAGTCTTAAAATTAGGTACTAAACGTCTTCCAACACTGTTTTTGTTTTGTTTTGTTTTAACTTTTCTAGGTCCTTTGTATTCCTACATAACTTTTAAATTTCAATATCCAATTCTTCATTTATAGCAAGTATACACAGACCTGAATTTTTATATATACCTTGTGTTTTCTAATCCTGCTAAATTCAAATACAAGTTCTAGGGGCTCCTAGAGATTTCTTAGGATTTTCTCTGTAGATGATCATTTCATCTACATATAAAGATTTTGCTTCTACCTTGCCAATCCTATCCTAATTGTGTCATTTTATTGCCAGACTATTTTGGTGGGGCCTAGGTTTCAAAGTTTAATGGACAGATAAAGAGTAAGCATATCTGCCCTTGTTCCCCACCTTAAGGAGAAAGCGTTGTACCTTCTCCATTCATATAAGGCATTCTCGCTGGAAGTATGGAGTACATGTCTTTGATCTGTTGAGAAGGTTCTGTTCTACTTCTAGTCTCCTGATAGCTCTTACCATGAACAGCTGTGGAATTTAGTCCAATACTTTTTCTCCAACTAGTGACAGGATCATATGGCTTTTTCCTTTCCTCTGTTAAAATGATGATTTGGGGGTGGATCTTCCAATGCTGAACCAACACTGCCATCCCTATGACAAAACCACTTTCTACATCCTGCCAGATCTGACTTTCAATAGTTTGTCTTGTTAAACAAATTTCTATCTATGTTTATACTTTTTTCTTCTATTATCTTTATCCAGTTTTAGAATTAGCATAATGATGATTTCCTAAAATGAGGGGAGAAGTGTTCCTTTTTTTTTCTGCTTTAAATGTTTGATATAATTTATCAATTAAAATGTATATGAGCGTGTTGTTGTCATATAGGTAGATTTTCAAGCTAGGAATATACTTTCTTTAATAGGTGCTATTCAAATTTTATATTTCCTCCAGAGTTAGTTTCATTAATTTGTCTTCCAAGGTACTTCTTAGAAGTTGTCAAATTTATTTCAAAACAGATTTTTGAAATATGCTTTCTATATGCTTTTAAATTCTGTAAAATCTGTGGTAATGTCTCCTAGATCTTGATATTGTAATTTTTAAAATGTATAACTGATATTGTGAAACAGGAAGAAAAGGTCTAAAGGAGCAGGGGAAGTGGGAGGGATGGGGAAAGGAAAAAAGGGAAAAGAAAAAATATGAGAAAAGGAAAAAAATGGAAACAAAGTCTTTGCAAATAGGGAAGGGAGGGCAAGGGAAGGGGAAAAAAAAAAGAACCATGATACTCATGTAATGGTACAAGATCCCAGTGATGAATGTAACTGTATTTTATACCGAAAATGTACCAATAAACTTAATGGGAAAAAAAATTAACTATATTTGCAAAGAAGAGTAATATAATTATGTAAAAGTACTAGCTGAATTATAATAAATTTTATCAGGCTGAGGGATCCAAATAATTGGTTCTTTTGGAATCTGGAGTAAGAGTCTATCCAAAAGGTCTCAAGAGGGGCCGGGGATTTAGCTCAATGGTTCCGGTGCCTGCCTCGAAAGCACAAAGACCTGAGTTTGACCCCTAGTACCAAAAAAAAAAGGTCTCAAGAACAGAGGAGAATCTTCCAGAGTGGCCTTGAACTAGAGTAAAAGAATGGATAGAATTTGGGTGGAGCAGGATATCTCGAAGAAACCCCAAGCTGAGTTAGACATTTATCAATGGAATTCTTTAGGGCTACTTGTGTAATCTGCTCTACCTTTTATTCCCCCACATAACCCAGCTGTGTCTGGTTTAATGTCTGGAAAGACTGCTAGGATCTGAAAAATTAGACCAAGTTTCACTATATCTGGTGGAAAAGGGGAAAGACTTCTAGCAGAGGGTTCAGGCGTCTTCAAGGCATACAGAAGTAGGAGCACATGTGAGGTAGGGCATTGAGAAGTCTAACATGGCAGAGGTGGAGAAATCACAGCTGAACATTACAACTTGCTGTGCTTGAATGTCACGCTGAGGATTTGTCCTCTGTGCAGTGGGAATTATATGAAGTTTGGAATGGAACAGACCTGGAGGAGGCTCTTTGCAGTCGTTTGAGAGGACAGTGGCAGAGGCTCTGGCCATGGGAAAGTCAGGACTCAATGATTCCTTCTGGTGGCATTGCTTTTGTACTGACTTCGGTTCCCTCTCTGCTTCTGCTTTCAGCTCCCTGTTGTCCTAGTGACATTAACCCTGTGTTGGTGTCTAGTGACAGAGTGGAGATTGTCTGGTCTCCTGTCCGTGGTGCCGAACTCTATGAAACCAAGGCTGTAGCTGGGCACAACGTCGTGGAATGCAATGACACTGCTACTGCTTGCACCCTCTCTGCTCTGGAGTGTGACACCAAGTACAATGTCACGGTGTATTCGTTCAGTGAAGTCCGAGGCAGCAACATGTCATGTACTTCCCACCTTATCACTACAGGTACAGTACAACTAGCCTTTCTTGCACTGGTGGCTGAATGATTCCCTCACCCCATTATGTGCCTCGGGTCCAGCGTACAGCAAGACTTAGAAAAAGGTTAAATTCCATTAACCACTCAGTGGGGACCAGCAGAGCCCCTGTTGTATTGGAGAGAGGCAGAAGAAAAGGTGGAAGAAAAAGGTGGAAAGAAAGAAAACAAAAAAGGGGGCCATGGGGAAAGGGGAAAGTTTTGCAAATGAGTCCCTCTGCCATTTGGTTCCTTTTACCTTCGGGGGACTTGCCTGTATACACACCATGAAGGTGTGCAAATAATGTTTGTCTTAGTTACTTTTACCTTTGAGTAAAAAATGCTCTTTAACATTTTCCAATTAGTCCAACCATACAGGAGAACCCAGTGCCCTATTTCAGTGTCAACAGTTTTCTACACAGAGGCTCTATGAATTTGGCTTACATGCCTGGTGTAGTCAAAAACTATGGTGATCATATTTTGGGAAAATCAGTTTTAGGCCAAACAGCACAGATGATATTTTTTGACTCAAGCTGTTTCAATTAATAACTTGAAATCTCTTAGGTCCTTGCAGTCCTGAGATAAGAAATATTTCAAAGGATGCATTCTCCACAATCAATGTGCGCTGGCGAGCCACTAATGATGATGCCACTTACACGGTGACTGCCCAGGGGGAGAAGGGGGTGTATCGTTGCAGCAGCAAGGGAGAGGGCTGTACCATGGGGGGCCTGCCCTGTGGCTCAGTGTTCTCTGTCACCGCTGTGGCTGAAACAGAGGTAGGACGGAGCCTGCCCAGCTACAGTATGCCACTGGAAACAGGTATGTAACAACCGACCGTCAGCCTGAACGCTGACTTCTCTAGGGTCCTTAGGAATCATTTTAAGACATAAACTTCATTTAATCTACCCTAAGTGTAACAGAAATATAGTAAACACGGGGGTCTTTCAAAAGCCCCAGTCTCAGAAAATAGAACTTTCAACATTTTACAAGTTCTGTAAAAATATCACCAAAAGACTCTACTGTTGTCTTACATTGGCATCAAAAGAGTACCACATGGACTCTGAAGAAGCATTTGTTAGAGGGCTGGGGATTTAGCTCAGTGACTCCACCACCTGCCTCGCAAGTGCAAAGTCCTGAGTTTGATCCCCGGTACCGCCCCCCACCAAAGCATTTGTTAGCGTTTATATTCTCTCATGGTACCATCCACCAAAACATCTAACAACTAAACCAAATGAGATGATTTATTATTTATTTGACTCAGCATGTTCATATCTTTCTCTTAAAAAATACTTCCTGAGTTTCAGTTTCCTAATCAGTAAGAGGAAGACAATAGTCTTATATGGTGGTTGCATTAAGTTAACTAATGCTGCAAAACATTCAGTGTAGTACCTGGTGAGTACTTAGAGATTCATACAAGAAAACTGTTACTGTTTCATAACCTTGTGTATGAATGAAATTTAGCAAATTATTTCATTTCTTTGGACATTATTTTCCTTTATATACAACAATAGATGACAGTTTGGGCTATAAAAATTAAAACAACTTAAAAAAAAAAGCAGCAGAATAGAGAAGATGCTAAATACACCTGACGGTTCTAAGTATCCTACATCTTGTATAAGTGGTTCCTGGAAAGTTGAGACAGCTGTTCTTAGGTGCCTAAGAAATCAAGCTTTCATAGCAGTGACATACTATGAAATGCTCCACAAAGGCAAAATACATTTTATTGCAAATGATATGAAATATTATTAGGAGAAGAGATGAACGCAACCATTGCTTTAAAATTTGCAACTGGAATTGTTCAAGTTGAGGAACAACAAAGGGTTTCTTTCTTATTCTGAAAGGAAAAAATTGGGGAACCTCACATCACTCATAACCTGGTAGTGTACTGTGTTCTTGGCAAGAGTACACACTGTATACAGTTGGTGTTACAAGAGGTATCAGAGGCATGAACAAAGAGAGTTTTTGATGAACAACGGATAGTTTGAGAAATCTAGAATATTGAATAAAATACAGACAAAGTTTCATTCTTTGTTGTTGTTTTTTCCACAGATAATCTCCAGTAGAAATAAAACCCCACTTCTTCTTCTTTTTTCTCATTTAAGTGCCATGCTGTCCAGATGGTCTGACGATAACTCAAGTCACTCAGTCGGTAATCAATGTGAGCTGGAGTTTTGAGACAGTGGGCCAAACCTACGTGATAGTTCTGGAGTCACACATTGGACAGTCTAAGTGTCACACCCATCAGAGTCACTGCCTCCTGGGATGTATCACATGTGGTGTCAACTACACAGTGGCATTAAAAGCAATTAGTGCCTCTGGGTTGACTTCAGACTGCGCCTACCAAAGTTATTTCTCTAGTAAGTGAATTCTTTACTCTAGTACTAGAGTATAAGAGATGACTCAGTTGCTCAAAGTCCAGGCACAACCTTTTCTTCTCATACAAAAAGATGCTGCAACTCTATGCAGCTTGCCTTATAAACATATAATACTTTCTAAAATGTTTACAGTTTCCACTTGACTTGGACCTTGAATCTTTCAGAAGCTTCTGTTGGTAGTTAGTAAATTGGTAACAAGGTTCAGATATATGTTTTCTGAAGGGATGGTGTATTTTTATGTAACATGGAGACCTTCAGCCCAGTGGGTAACTCAGCCAGGCAGTTTTCAGAGAGCACAGGATCATGCATTCCATTTGGTTTCCATTGTTGTCATTTATTATTTTTCTGTTACCACCTTTCTCTCTTCCAAGCCACTCCAGCTCCTTCTATGGTTTCTTATTTCAACAGGCTGAGACAACAAATGTATCTGTCTCTGACAGTATTGTATCTTTCTTTTCACAAAGATCAAACCACTAGAAAATAACATGGGAAAGTAAAAAGGGTGCTAGGCTAGCAAATAATATTCCTCTTGCATGATTTTAATCAATTAAAGTGGCTGTGTGGAGTACTGTTTGAAAGAACTACTGAGGGAGCCTGTCAGGTTTAAGGAGAAAGAATACAATGACCAGTTTATTTCTGCCTGGGGCAAGGGAGGGGAGGGATGAAATAATTTTGGCATCCTGGAGATAGTAGAAAAAGTTTTCAGCTGGGAGTCTAAGTTAGAAATGGCTTATAAGCTGCGCTGCCCTATTTTCCATGATTCTGTCTTCTCATTGGTAAGAAATACAGGGATAATAATAGCTTTCTAGCTTATCTTTCAAAGTTGTTTTTGGAATCAAAATAAATTATAATGTCATGTGCTGCACATATATAAGGTGGTTTATATTTTCTTTTGGCCCATTTTCTTTTTGGCCATTAAATTTGCTGCCTAAATTCTCACCTTGATATCCAATTCTGGGAATATGGCTCATTGCTTATCTTCACACCTAAAAAATTGTTTTAAAGAATACATCAAATAACAATTTTGTAAATTTAAGATAAATAACAATTTTTCTTTTTTTTCTTTTTTTTCCAGTACCGGGGATTGAACTCAGGACCTTGCACTTGCGAGGCACGCATGGCGCCACTGAGCTAAATCCCCTGCCTGATAAATAACAATTTTTTAAAAAATTATACAATAGCATCTTTATTTTAGTTATTGAGGACTCTACCATTTGGTGCCTGATTGACACTTAATGTGTCACCTACTGCTTGATACATAATACCTGCTCAAGGTATTTAGAAAAGGTCCCATAAAAGTACCTGATCAACTAGCATGGATGACCAACCAACGTGGTCACCAGCCTGTCATGTAAGTGGCTGATCCAAAGGCATCATGCTGTTCGGTTGAGGAAAATTGTTATTTTCAATCACAGCTGAGTTCAATGAATTATATTTAAACTTAATTCCACTAAGATTAAATGAAAGTAGGGCATTACGAGGGCTCTTGACAGGATCCCGTGCATTTGACTCATAGTTTGAGTCATGTACAATACAGAATCTCTGCCAAGTATGGAACTTTTTGAATCACCATTGTTCTATATTAAAAAGTCCCACCCCATACCACCCTCATATGTGGATTTCTGATTCTGTGGCTCAGCATGGAAAGAACTTGAACATCCCTCCAAATCTTGCCCTACTCTAACAAGTAATTAGTCATATTATTAGAATAGTTTATTTATATGTTTTTCATGTACTAACTAACCAAGGCCATGTTGTGGGATGGTGGAATAAGAGAGTCTGTGTTTGTCTTTGTCTAAAAGGTGCCTGCTGCCCCTTGGGGGTGAAATTATATAGATTGGGCCCAAATGGCATTCGGATCTACTGGCAAGTCTCCAGAGGCTCTGCCAATTACAGCACTGACCTCTATGGCTCCAAAGGCATCTTCACATGTGCCCCAAGGGCTGGCCTCAGTTTCTGTGACATCACTGAGATACGCTGCGGGGATGTGTATACTGTGATGGTCTCACCAGTTGGTGAAACAGGACTGAAGCTTACCTTCTGTCCAAAAAAAATATATTCAGGTAAAACAAGTTATGACCCTTTACTTAAAACTAACCTTTGACTCAGATCTAGGAATTAAGACTCAGAGCAGCAATACTTATTTCCTATGTGTGAAATTTCTTTTTGTGTGTGTGTCTTTCTTGCCTTTATTGAATTCTTTAAACAATATTTAAGATATCCAGTATTCAAATATTCAGTATTGAAAATATATTATTGAGCTAGGCACTGACATTACTTGGACTATTTAATTTTACCTCACAAGAATGCTGTGACATACAGGTTCAGTTATTTCAGTTTATACAATTGATGAACCTGAGGGTTTAGTTGAAAAATTGACTTACAGGCCGGGGATTTAGCTCAGTGGTTCCGCCGCCTGCCTCGCAAGCACAAGGTCCCGAGTTCAATCCCCAGTACCAAAAAAAAGAAAAAAGAAAAGAAAAATTGACTTATACTCACAAACTAGTAAGATGCAGAGAAAGAACACTTTTGTCTGTGACTTTAGAACTCACATTCCTAATGGGTAAGCACTTCTGGTGATTGTTGTGGGAGCTGTTAAAGTTCTACAGACCACCTTTTACAAACACAGTTGCTTTAGCCTTTGTACAAAATCTGTTCATCAGAGGAGAGGATTTTTTTCAATTAATTTTATTGGTACATTTTAGGTATACACTATAATAACATTCATCACTGGAAATTTGCACCTTTACATAATCTCTCTTGGTTCTTATTTTTTCCCCATTCCCCTGCCCTCCCTTCACCCACTCCATCCCTCCCTATTTACAAAAACTTTGTTTCCATTTTTTCATTTTCTCATATTAATTCCATTCCCCTTCTTTTCTTTCCCCTACCTCTCCCATTTCCCTTTGCCCCTTTTCTTCCTATTTCACATTATCTATTATACCTATTAGTCCTTATTTACACTTTTATTTGCTCACACTAGAGAAACTATTTGGCATTTACACATGTGTGTCCTATTTATTTCACTTAAGAGTCTCGCCTCAATGTGCATCCACTTAGCTATAAATGTCTCTATTTCTCATTTGTTATAGCTGAGTAGTACTCCATTTTATTAAAAAACCACATTTTCTTTACCCAGTCTCCAGTTGATGGGCATTTGGGCTGCTTCCAAGTTTTAGCTATTACAAACTGTGCTGCTATGAACATGGGTACACATATATCACTGTGGTATGATTCTTTTAATTCTTTGGGGAAGATACCCAGTAGGGGAATAGCTGGCTCAAATGAGACTTCCAGTCCTAGTTCTTTGAGGTATCTCCATACTGATTCCCACAGTGCTTGCACCAGTCTACACTCCCACCAGCAGTGGAGCAGGGTTCCTTTCTCCCCACGCCCCTGCCAGCATATATTATTGGTTGATTTGTTGATAGCAGCCATTCTTTCTGGGATGAGGTGGAATCTCAGTGTTGTTTTCATTTGCGTCTCTCGAATGACCAGTGATGTTGAACATGTTTTCATATATTTATTTGCCATTTCTACTTCTTTGTCTGAGAAATGTCTGTTCATTTCAGATGCCCATTTTTTTGGATTGGGTCTTTAAATTTGGGAGGTCTGATTTTTTTAAGTTCTTTATAGATTCTAGATAGTAGACCTTTGTCTGAGGAACAGCAGGTGAAAATTTTTTCCCACATTGTGGGTTGTCTCTTCACACCTACTGGTGGTTTCTATTGCTGTGCAGAAGCTTCTTTTTATTTTTTTTGATACTGGGGATCAAACTCAGGACCTTGTACTTGCGAAACAGGTGGTGGCACCACTGAGCTAAATCCCTGGCCCTCAGAAGCTTTTTGCTTCAACATTCAGCCAAAGCAATTTTGGTTTTGGTTTTGTTTCTTTGTGTCTTTGTTTTTGGTACCAGGGATCGAACTCGGGTCCTTGAGCCTGCAAGGCAGGCAGCAGAACCACTGAGCTAAATCCCTGGCCTGCAGAAGCTTTTTAATAAGAGATCCCACTTGTTGTTTGTGCTAGTTCATGGGCAACTTGTTCATAAAATCTTTTCCTATACTAATGTCTTCAAGAGTTCCACCTAACCTCTCTTCCAGCCAGTTTAGTGTTTCTGTTTTAATATGTAGATCTATAATCCATTTTGATTTTAGTTTAGTACATGGTGGGAGATATAGGTCTAGTTTTAATCTTTGGCAA
Organism: Heterocephalus glaber; assembly: GCF_053883595.1. Taxonomy (NCBI): domain Eukaryota; kingdom Metazoa; phylum Chordata; class Mammalia; order Rodentia; family Bathyergidae; genus Heterocephalus; species Heterocephalus glaber. Next base: position 43,417,687 of record NW_028258296.1, read on the forward strand.
GTTGAAACCCAATTTTTCCAGCACCATTTATTAAAGAGACTATCTTTCCTCCAGTGAGGGTGTTTGGCTCCTTTGTCAAAGATGAGGTGGCTGAGTGTGTCTGGAGTTGTTTCTGCATTTTCTAATCTGTTCCACTGGTCCTCAGGTCTATTTCTTTGCCAGTACCATGCTGTTTTTATCACAGTAGCTTTGTAGCATAGTTTCAAGTTGGGGATTGTGATACCCCCTGCCATGTCTCTGTTGTCTAGAATTGCTTTTGCTATTCTAAGTCTTTCCTTGTTCCTAATGAATTTTTGGATTGCTTTCTGATGTTCCTTAAAGTATGCTGCTGGAATTTCAATTAGGATTGCATTGAATCTATATAGCAGTTTTGGAAGTATGGCCATTTTCACTATGTTGATTCTTCCTACCCAGGAGCAAGGGATGTCTTTCCATTTTCTGATATTATCTTCAATCTCTGTTTTCTCCTATGTGTGAAATTTCTACATGCTGCAAGGGACCCTAAGCTTCTTTGTAATTGTGATGCTTTATTATTATTTAATTTGGAAATATTTTTCTCTTCCCTCTCCTTCTCTTCCCCTCAGGAAAAGGACCAAATGTTTGCTGCTATTTACCATATAATGGTAAACCAAATTATAAATGATTGGAGATTTGGAGACAGATTTTTAACATAGTCTTCAAGATAATGCTAGACACCATGGAAGATTGAAAATTAAGAGGCTCGTACTTCTATTTGAACAGATTGGGAATTATGACAGAGGAAATTTTAGAGTATCAAAAAACATGAATTTATAAATCATAAACTAGGTTTGGAAATACAAGTGGACAAACAGGCTATGATCACAAAACTTGGCTGGCAGCAATGCTGTCTCATCAGAGCTGGCAGAAAACTTTAGCAATCCTGCTCTGTGTTCCATTCCAACACCCTCCATTACATTGCCCGGGGCACAGTCATAATTTTTATTTATGTCTAAAAGAAAAGAAAAGAGGTAACAAAGCCCTAGAAGCTTGCAGGCAAACACATAAAGAATAAATGACTCACTAACTTTTACTGAAAACCAGAATGCAAAATTTCTAACTGAATGCAGGTGACAAGAGGTTCCAGATGGCTCTTAGTGATGGAACAAGGCCAGCTCCTCCTAGAAGAGTGTTGTCATTGTCCTTGGATATCATGCTCTGATTCCTTCTTTTCTCATTATCTTGTCCACAAGACAAGCTGGCCCAAAGCATAATCCTATGGGAATCGACAGGAGCATGCTCTTGGGATGAGGATGAGCTCTTAGTAAGAGGAGCCTATAGCTTCTTAACAATAATTTATCACATTTGAATAATATGTCACTATTTATCAAGTGTTTTCATTATTCCACATCTCACTGAATGTTCAAAATAACCCCAAGAGGTACATGCAAAAAATTTTATTATCGCCAGTTTATAAATGAGGAAATGGGCTCAGAGGCTCCCAAATCTCTTTGTACAACTCTTCTCTTCTTGTTTGGTTGGTTGGGGTTTTAAAACTTTTTTTTTTCCTAAGTCAGGATCTTACATGTTGCCCAGGCTGGCTTCAAACTCCTGGGCTCAAGCAATCCTTCTACCTGAGCCTCCTGAGTAGCATGGACTACAGGAGTGTACCCGGCCCAGTTGTTTTACTTTTATGCTTCAATATCTTCAAATGTTTTCCATTGCTCCATGGGATACAATCCGAGCCTCTGACCATAGCACTGAAGGTGTCTCACCCTCTGTCTATCTACATCTGCACCATCCAATACAAATTTAACATGAGCCATGTATGAAAATTTAAAATTTTCTAGCAGCCAAATTTAAAAAGTAAAACGAAACAGGTGAGATTAACTTAATAATATATTTTAGTTAAGCCAATATACTTAAAACATTTTAACATCTAATAATCAGTATGTGAGTTAAGATACTTTGCATTTTTTTATACTAAGCCTTTGAAATTTGTTGTGTATTTTATACTTATAATACATCTCAGTTCAGACTAGCCACATTTCCCGGGCTCAGTAGCTATGTGTGGCGAGTGGCTACTGTACTGGACAGAAAAATCATCCCCTCCTCTAGTCTCGTCACATGGAGCCCTTCATACACACCTGCTCCAGCCATGCATACCAACCACATTGCATCATATTTCTGAGCAAATGCATTACTTTTTCTCTGCATGGCCGTCTATCCCACTTCTACCAAGAGAACTCCACCAGCCCAAATTTCCCCTCATCTGGGAAGACTTCTCTAATTCTCATAGGCTAAATTAGTCCTCTCCCTCCCTCCTTTACAACCTCAGGGCACCATTATGATTACCACAATATATTATTGTAAATTGAACATGTGCCATCTCCCCTAGTAAATGATTCTTTTTCTGACTATCAGTACTTAGCATCTAAATGTGGCCAACATTTTAAATTTAAAAAACGAATAAATGAGTTTATGTGCCTGCTATCGCACAGGCAAGTGGGCAATGCAAACATTTTGTTTTTGTTTTTCCTTTGTGCGTTAAGGTCACAATTCAATCCTTAGAGAGTCATTCCTCTGATAGCTTGTTAGCTGTCAGAAGACTCAGGTGGTTGGCATTCTGATAACCTTTGGTGGATGCCATCTCAAGCCTGCAGTCATTTCGCCTTAGTGAGGATTAAGTGTCTAGACTCAAGTTTGTAATTCACCATTGCTTAGTCTCCCAGGTAAAACCATGACTTTGCAAGAAGTACTTTTGTTGGCTTCAATGTCAGTGATGCCTTACTCTGATTATCAGGACAATATTGTTTACAGCATTCATTATTTGTGGGTTTGTTTGTTTTTGTTTTATTTTGTTGAGACAGGGTCATGCTATGTAGCTCAGGCTGGTCTTGAACTCACTGTGTGGTCCAGGCTAGCCTTGAACTTGCCACGATCCTCCTGCCTCAGCCTCCCAAGTCCTGAGATTACAGGTGTGTGTACCACCACACCTGGCTACACTATTCACTATTTATAGTGAATATTTATTAAGTGTTATGTGCTGGTGCTATCCTTAGAGCACTACATGTATTAATCCTTTTAAGCCTTATAACAAACATTTGAGGCTGGCATTCTGAGCACTCAATAGATAAACTGAGGCACAGTGAAGTGACTTGTTCAAGGTCATACTGCTAATAGGTATCTCCTCTTATCACCTAAATTTGTTCTTATTCATTCTTTGCTTCACTTTCCTTTTATTTACTAAGTTATATCTTTACCATCTCAATACATCAATAAGTATATTTTCTGTGTTTGTATTTTTCTTTATTACAGTAACCTGCTCTGGAAGCACACTTGGAATGAGTAAGTCATTTTTTTTATGGATAAAATAGAAGGGACTTTTCGTTGTTGAATTCTGGTGTTACTTAATAAGTCAGGATGAACACTGATGCTACAGTTAGTCAGAAAGGCACGTGATTTCTTTCTTTGATGCAAGGGCACCCTGCCTGCCCATCCATACCTCTTTCTCCTCTCTCTTAGTGCCGCCCTCAGATTCTCCTGGTTGATATGAATTCTTTGCAATTCAGAAGTCTTTTCAGTCTTCTGGGGTCCTACAGAAAAAATGTAAATATTGTTCAGAGGAGGCATTCATTAATCCCTCCTACTTCAGATGGGGAGAACTTAAAATTAACTGATGCCTGGATTCTGTCCCAGGAAAATCTTTTTTCCAGTTCTGGGGACTGAGCCCAGGGTCACTCTACTACTGAGCTACATTTCTAGCCCCTTTTATATTTTATTTTGAGACATGATCTCACTAAATTTTTCAGGCTGGACTCAAACTTATGATCACCTTGCCTCAGCTTGCCAGAACACTGGAATTACAGGCATGTGTCACCAGGCCTCACCAGGCATCAGGATTCTTAAAAGCTCCTCTGGTAACTTAATAAGGCATCCAAGGGTGATAACTGCTACTGTAGAGCAGAACCTTCCAAAGTGTTTGGTGCCTTCAAACCACCCAGGCCTTGCTAAAGCCAGATTCTGCATCGGTAGTGCTGGAAGGCTTGAGACTGCAAGGCTTGAGACTGCTTTTTTTTTTTTTTTTTTTGGTACCGGGGATTGAACTCTGGTCCTTGAACTTGCCAGGCAGGTGGCAGAATAACTGAGCTAAATCCCTGGCCTGAGATGGCATTTCTAACAAGATCCAAGCAGGGGCGGTGATGCCAATACTACTGGTCTGACCACACTTTTAGTAGTCAAGTGTGAGAGGGAATCCATTAGTCTGGTGAGAGCCAAGATGTTTGCTTCTGGTTTTCGGCGCTGGGTATGCACAGTGGAAGAAAAAGGGTGCGGAAGGGAGTGAAAACAATCCTCAGTGTCCACTCAGTTTTGCTCAGGCTGATCCTGCTTAGGCTCTTTTGGTTGCCACCACGGAGATTATTTGTGGGCCTGGCAGCAGAGATGACCCAGGAAGTAGCATATGCACTTCATGAGGAATCCTTGTCACACTCCTCTAGGGAGCAATGTGGGGTTTTTTTGTTGTACTGGGGTTTGAACTCGGGACCCTGCGCTTGCAAGGCAGGCGGTGGAACCACTGATCTAAATCCCCAGCCCAAGGGAACAGTGTGGTTTACAGCCTCAGAAAAATCCCAGGGAATATGATCAATTCGAAACCACAGAACTCGCCCTGAAACCATGCAGACATGGCTGACTTCAGAGTGCAAGCATGGAGATGAAGCCTTCCTGCCAGCAGACCCCAGCTACCAGCCTCCATGCGGGTCAGCTCCCCACCCAGTGCCTCCTTCCACTGACAGGGCCTGCGTCTGGAGTGCATCCCCACTGCCTGGGTTCTGTCCGGGCTCCTTTCTTCTCCCAGTCCATTACTCCTCTAAACACAGCAGGATGCATACTTTCCAATTCCTGCTCCCCACCTCACCACCTACGGGTCTAAAATAAGCACAATCCCCATTAATGTTTCAAGAGTTTTTGTTTCCTGTAACTACAGGAAAACAGGCATGGCTTAGTGAAAACAAACTGAGGAAACTTCTAATTATATAAAAAAATTACTTTAGGAGCTGGGGTTGTAGCTTATCAGTAGAGCAACTGCTTAGCATGTGCAAGATCCCATGTTTGAGCCCCAGTACTACCACCACCGAAAAAAGAGTTTAAAAAAATCTTCCAAAGTTCTAGTGACCATGAGCCCTGGTCATCAGGGAAAGGCATACAGACTTATATCTGTGTTCTTAGAAACTATTTTCAGTATTATGTTTGTTTTCTTTTGCAGTACTAGGAATGGACCCAGGTTTACTCTACCATTGAGGTAAATCCTCACCCCTTTGGTTTTTCAATTTTGAGAGAAGGTCTTGCTAAGGTGACTAGAGTAGCCTTGAACTTGTGACCACCCTGCCTCAGCCTCCTAAGTAGCTTGGATTACAGGCCTGCCCACCTTGTCCAGTTTATGGGTGTTTTAAAATGGGTCTTCCCCAGAGTTAGAGCAAAACGGTAGAAATGTCTTAGGGCCTTCAGCCAGAGAGGGGTGGTATAGTATCTATTGATCTCCCTTTCTTTTGTTAAAAGAGTTGCAATGTTTTAAAAATAAAAATAAAAATAAAACAAAACAAGCTGGAAAACCATTGCTCTTTGACCTTGCCATTTAACCACATCACCAGAGAGCCTGTTAAAAAGGTGCAATCTCAGGCCCCAGCCTGGCCTACTGAATCCTCAAGGGATTTGCATGTGTGTTCAACTGCGTAAAGCCCTGCTTAGGTAAAGCTTCTTAAACTCTGGTATCAGAACCTCTTGAAAAACTAGTAAAGAATCCAGAGGCCCAGGCCATGTCCTGCCAAAGTGCTTCTGTGAGTGATTCCGATCTACAAAATATTTGAGAAGTCTACCTGGGTCACCATTTTCCCTATTCTCTCATATTGGGCTCCAGTTTGTCCCGGCTCTTCCCTTCCTTAATCAACCTCTCTCAAAGGAGATACTTAAAGAAATCCTGCAAGATTCTAAAAAATTGAGTAAGCCAGGTCATTTGAGGGCCTCTATAGTCATGCAAAATCACTGTATACAGGAGGGAGTTCTAAATTGTTGTTTCTAGTTTCAACATCTCCTTTCTGAACACAGCACAAGTCAAACCAGCACGCTGGCTGACATGGAACTCAAGGCTATGCTCGGGGCAGCCTTGTAAATCTTGCCGGCCCAAGACTTTTGGTTTTCCTTGACTATTGGATTATCCTAGATTTGCTACCTGCATGAATTGACTGTCTAAGAAACAGATCTGGATTCGAATCCTGAGGATATCATTTGCTCTTAAATTGTCTCGATTCTCTCTAGGCCTAGGTTTCCTCATCTGGATATTGGAATAATAATCACTTCATAAAATGTAATGAGAACTAAATGGACACAATGACAGGCCCATAGTAAGTAGTAAATACACTGTAAATGGTGGTTATTAATTGAGGTAGTTATAAATTGATAAATTTAATCTCATATCATACTCATATACCATTTATTAACATTTTAATATGTTACTTCTAACCAAGATATTTACATTTCAACCTCAGCTTCCATAATATCATAGTTTATTAGTTCTCAGTGTGTGGTCCTGAGGCCAATCACATCAGCATCATTTGGGAGCCACTTGGAAATGCAGTTTCTGGGGCTCCACCAAAGACTACTGACTCAGAAATTCTGGAGATGGGGCCTGGCCACCTTTGTTTTAACATACCCTCCAAGTGTTTCCAGCACACCCTAACGTTTGAAAACCATAGCTCTAATTCAGGGAAGCTACTTCGATGCTGGAGATTTGATGCAGGTTGGAAGGGAGAGGAAAACAACCTCTGAGGTGATGGGGGGAGGGGTTTGTGCCTGATGTCCCTCCATGGGGTGTCCTTCACCTTCAACATCCTGTCTGTTGCTTATCTGCATATCTCAGGGAGCTTTGAGGAAGTTGTCTCTCTGAAATTCCCTTAGCAGGTGAACAGGTTTATGTTCCCTCTGCACAACTTCGTGAATGAACAAAATGTTGGAGCTCCATGCGGAACACAGCAAGTTGGCCCGCGGATGGAAAGGAAAGGTTCTTGTCCCAAGTCAATAGTCTGAGTTCTGGCACTCTTTAGGAGGATTCATTTCATGAAGCAACAGAGACATTACTCTGATTAGTTTGAAACTGCTGGTCAGTGTGGACAGCCGCCCTTTGCACAGTTGAGATTGTCTCACTTTCCTCGTTACTTGTGCAAAATGCTGCATTTCAAACCAACACACTAATAAAATCTCAGTGATATTTCTGCTTTTTGGTTTAAGAAAATGTCTGCATATTTAATGCATCTTGCTTCCTCTACCCTTCCTTGCCCTTTCCAGTGATTTACAGAGGGAAGAGTGATGCAGAATGACACAGCAAGCCCTGATAAAAACAGACTTGACCAAGTAAGTAGTAGTAATGTAATTTGGTTTTGTGAGATTCCAGAACAAAATTTTGTCTTTGTTTTAAAAAACTCTTCCCATTTCTTTTGCAGTCTTGTCTCAGTTGTTAGCGAGTAGAGATGGAAAACATCTATTAGAATATAAAAACACTTCTAAGATAGCAAAGATTCTTTTGTCCTTGAGGAGGGTAAGTGACTGTCCCTCCTGACCGCAAGATCAGGTGTGTCTCACCTGCCAAGGAGTTCCAGCTCAGCTGTAAAGAAGACCCTAGAGAAATGGATCCAGAAAGTCCTCTGGAAGTCTGCCAGAGGGAGCCAGCACACTGCCAGAGTCCTGGAGGCAGAAAAACTCTGCTCAGCAGAAATTCTGAGATTAAACATCCAGAAACACTATCGACTTCAACACATCCACTTCATGAGTGTTTTGTCAACACCAGCACTTGTCATACAGCCCACTAGCCATTCAAGGCTGGAGATGTGCACTCCCAGAGAAGTCAAGCCACCCGCATGAGGACAACGCTTATCCTGAGACACACCTCTGCCAGGACTTCAGCTCAGGTCTCCGCAGCTATCAGGGCAACCTGTGGTAACAAATGCCCATTCATTGCAAGTTAGGGAGGATGCTGAGCTGCTTGTGGGGTTTGCCCAGCCAAAGTGTCACATGATTTGACATCTAAGGGAGTGTCAGGGAAAGCATTGCTAGAAGGATTGCAGTTGTGCTTTCTGGGTGAACAAGTGTCAGATGGAGGGACAGCCAAAGGCAGAGCCTTGAGTTGTGACAGAATGGAACAGGCACGTCTTTTCAGGGGGAAGGGTCATCAATCCTGTTGGCTGTGTTCCCCCTCTCCCACTCACATTGTACTACTTTTTTCATTGTTGGAGAGGAACAGCAGTGATATATAATGTAAATCTGTTGTACTTAGAAAAATGTTTGTCTTTCTAATGCTAGGAACCTAATTAAAAATAGTTTGAGTGGGACTTTTGTAGCACACACACATGCACACACGCACACATGGCTATGGTGTTTACTCCTCCCAAAGCATGGCTATGAAACCAGGGATGTCCGTGGTTGGCAGGTTGGCATGGCCCTTTTTAATCTTCTTTCCTTTTCTGAGATAATCAAACTGTTCTCTGAGAAAGAAGGTGATGTGGGACTGATAGATCTTCCCCCAGAGTATTTGCACTTGAAAGGGAGAAAAACCAAAAGCACTGATCCCCAGAAGTGAATCTGATGCATCCAAGAGCACACACAGAGGAGGGCTATGTTTCATTCAGTTTTATTCCTAAACACTGGTGAGTGAACAGGAGTTGGGTTGGGCTAGGTACATCAGCATCACTTGGGAGAATCCATTATTTATGTAGATTCCTGAGCATCACCCCTGGAGATTCAAATTCAGGTCTGGGACCAGGCCTGGGAATCCATTATTTTTAACAAGCTCACCAAATGATTTTGACATGTAGCCAAATTTGGAAACGTTTTTCCCTTCAATGGTGGATATTGAACCCAAGACCTCACACATGCTAGGCAAGTACTCAATCGCTGAGCTGCATCCCCAGCCCCAGGTTTGGGAATCTTCAAGGGTTTCCCTCCCTAAGCTCTTCCTTGAATCACAGTTTCAGTGATGGGAGGCTAAGAAGCTATAGGCTTGAGGCTCGTGAGGAAAGACTGGTGAGATCTGGAGGCTTCAGAGAAAGTCCACGCCCACTGAGGGCAGCCCTGATGGTATAGAACTTGGCTGCATCATGGAGAGTGGTCCAGGGCCCATGTGAGACTATGTGCTGAGCTCAGTTACTGACAAGGTGCACCCCCTGAATGGAGCTGTGGCCATGCCTAACTGGAAGAGCCAAAGACCCCAGGCAAAGGGCAAATGGAAGGACAGGATCGCTAGTCCCAGAGGGACCATCTGCTTAGCTAGGCATCTAAAGATGAACTACTTGGTTAGAATTCCATAGAATACAGTGTGGTCCACATTGGGTGAAGAAGAATTAATTTAGTTAACATATGATTTTAAAAGGAGAAGGGGAAATAATATGTGCATTTATTTAAAATGCTGAGCAACTGAATCTATTTAAAGTTGGTTTAAGGGAGGGCAGGGCTTCAGCTTCTATTCCCATATAAACCTCAAATCAAAAAAAAAAAACAAGAACAAAACTACAAACAATTCATGACAACTTTAAGGTTGTTTTTATTCCCCAGTCTCCTTTTATTTTATTTATTTATTTATTTTGATACTGGGGATTGAACTTGGGACCTTGCACTTGAGAGGCAGGTGCCAGAACTACTAAGCTAAATCCCCAGCTCCAGTCTCCTTTTCTTTCCTAAAAATTGCAGATCATCCCACAAACTGCTCCACTGCTTTCTGTGTATGTCATGCCTGCTCCTGTTCCTACTCTAGCACTAGCTGTGCATCCTTGGCAAGTAATTTAACTGCATTAAGTCTGTTTCCTTCTTACCTGTAAGGATTGCTTTGAGGATCAATGAGATTATCTAGGTTGCATGGTGATGGCAAATAATAATCCCTCAGTAAGTACTAGACATTATTAGTGGTAGTAGTCACTAACCATTTTCACTGTGTGACCAACTTGGAACTTTAAAACTATTGTTTCTTTGAAAACCCCTCTAGGAATGTCTAATGTACTGCCAGTGTACTCGATGGTCATGTCATAGGGCTGTCAGCAACTAAAACTATTGTTTCTTTGAAAACCCCTCTAGGAATGTCTAATGTACTGCCAGTGTACTCGATGCTCATGTCATAGGGCTGTCAGCAACTAAACTGATCTAATTTATGATTGATATACTTTTAAGTCCCCAAATAACTCTCTAAATCGATCTCTGCCTCAACTAAGTCTGAGCTCAAATCACCTCCTCTGTTAATCGGCTTTCAACAATAATTTTGGTTCTTAAAGTACTAATAGCCCCTTCTATACGTTTGTTGCACACACTTGTTGAACGGTGGTTCTATTGGCTAATTTACTGTATATTCTATCAAGCTATCCACTTTTTCAATCAATGTTTACCCACAGCCTGCTCAGAACTGTGCTCTTTATTAATTATACTATAAATTCTTGTTTTTGTATGTTTTTCGGTACCGGAGATCGAACTCGGGACATTGCACTTGCACGGCAGGCGCGGTGCCACTGAGCTAAATCCCCGGCCGTAGACTATGAATTCTTAAGGAAAAGTGTCTCTCATTTCTTTGAGTTTCCTAAAAGCTCAGCACAAAATTCTGGGGACACTGAAGGGTACTTCCTAGTTCTACACAATGATCGTATCCTTGAAAAATGAATGAAAGAAATTTTTAGTGGGAAAGATTTTCGATCTAGTCGTTGAGCTGCCTACTGAGTGAAGTCTATCATGAATCCTTCGCAAAGTATTCTTTTGTAAAGCGAAGGCTCCTGGCTTCCTCATGTATGTGTAAAGTCATAACTTCGTCGATTAGGTCAGTTCAAACCTATTGCTCATCTCTTTTTTTTAGTTCTTTTATTGGTACATTTTAGGTATACAATTCGTTTACATTTATCATTGGATGTTTGTACCTGTACATGATATACCTTGGTTCTTTTTTTTTTCCCCATTACTTGTGTGCCCTTCACCCCCTCCGCCCTTCCCTATTTACATAGATTTCGTTTCCTTTTTTTTTTTCTTTTCTCATAGTTTTTCCTTTCCCTCTTTTCCTTTCCCCTTCCCCTCCCTTCACTCCTTCGTCTTTGGACCTTTTTTCCTATTTCAAATTATCAATTATTCATTTTAATCATTTTAACCCTTGTTTACACTATCAGCTTCTCACACTAGAGAAACTATTCGGTATTTACATTATTTCTCATCTTTGCTTTCAGTCGCCCCAGGACGTCGAACCTCGGGCTACTGCATCCCCCTGCAAAGGGACGCCCTAATTCTCATGACTCTTCCGCCCGTACTGCGCAGCCTCCGTCCGGGATTGGGCGGCAACCCGGGCTGACGCGCGTGACGTCACCAGAGGGCGAGGTCGGCGGGGGGGCGGGGCAACGGAGTGCCACTTTGCGGGCCAAAGTAGGTTGCGCGTGGGAGGCGGTGGCTGGTCTTCTACAGCGCTGGGAAGATGGCGCCGCTGATGACGGAGCGGGGTCTGAAGAGCGTGGTGTGGCAAAGTGAGTGCGGTGGGGTTAGGGGCTGAGACAGGAAAGTCTGGAAGGCCGCCGCGTCGGCCTTGTTTTCCTGGTCCAGCGCAGCTGCCTCTTGGGGAGCTGCCACGGCACTTGTTGCTTTGGGACCTGCGTCCCTGTTAGGACTTCTTCCTGCTTGCCTACCCGGCCCTGTTTCTTGCCAGCACCAGGGATGGGCGGGGCACGACCGGACGGAGCCTTCTGGCTGGCGTCCGCCGAAGCCCCGCGCGGGTGAGCCGACCCGAGCGGGCTTTGGCTCCCGCGGCCCCTGCGCCTCCCTGCGGCCGCCCTCCCCGCTCTGCCCGGCGCTCGCCCGGCCCCGCCGGTCGGGGATGTCTCCCGACTCGGGACAATCTGGGCTTTCTGTTTCTCTATCCTGCCTCCTCCTCCTCCTCCGCACACTTGAGTTTCCAGAGGCTGCTTATTCGTGTATCAAGGACGATTTCATTACCATACGTTTGTGTCCTTAAAAAAAAAAGTAACTGTTAAACAGGCTCTTCTATTACTCCTGGAGAAGCCTACTTGCTAAAAAGTTCTTGAGAAGGGACCATTTTAATGATCAGATCTCTAGCTGTGCCAGCTCCGTGCGTAGCCGGAGCAAAGCTAGCCTTCACCTTTCCCTTACACTCGGGCCACTCCCTGCTGAAAGATCATACTACTTGTTGGTTACTGATGTTCTGCCGACGTTCGTAAAAATTACTCCAAACCTAGGCCTGGCAGATTAGGGACGGAATGAAACCGCCAAACAGGAAGAACCATCATTGTTTGCCATTGCTGTGTTGAAAATAATTATGGTCTAGTGGTAGTAGAAAAGGAGTAACAGCTAATTAGTATTTCTTACTCCAACTTGTTGAACAAAGAATAGAAATCATTTAGTTAACACAGTTTAAGGAGTTATGGAATTCTCTTACATAAAATTAAAAATCCAGATTAATAACTGAGACAGTGCTTAACATATAGCAAGCACTAAATAAGTGTATAAATAGATTTTTTAAAGTATAAAATTATCTTTTTAAAACTAATTTTAAGATCGGCATTTTGTTTTTCAAGATTAAAATGGCTTTTTTTTACTGAGAGTATTTGCATCGAACTTACATCCTCTTGTAAATGTTTTTTATTTATACAGAATCTCACTGTATAGTATTGTCAGGGTGGCCTTGAACTAGTGATCCTTCGACTTCCTCAGTAGCTGGGATTATAGGCCACTACCCCCAGCCATGTTCTGGGGATGTTTAAAATCACAGTGGCATGTAAATACATTGGTATGAAAATGGGTAGCAAATTGTGTTGTATAAATAATTTCCAAGATACACACGGTACTTTACATCAGTATTTATGAGGGGGAAAAAATTGACAGTAATGCCAGTCTTTATAGCATGGAAACTATGTGAGAGAGAAAGTGGAGAGATAATAAAATCCAACCTTGGGGCCTGGGATTTAGCTCAGGGGATTTAGCTCAGTGGCACCGAACCTACCTCACAAGCACAAGGTCCTGAGTTTGATCCCCAGTACCAAAAAAAAAAAAAAAAATCCTACCTTGTGCTGTTAATTTGAGGTAATAACTATCCAGATGGAGTGTAAGATAAAGACTGCCCTGCATGGTGCATTCCTGTAATCCCAGCCATTGGGAGGCTGAGGCAGGAGGATCATCAGCAGTTCGAGGTCAACCTGAACTATATAGTGAGACACTGTCTCAAACAAAACAAAAAAGATAAGGACAAGGATTGAATGGAAAGAAAAAGAAGGTTGTAAAATGGCTCTTTGAAACTTTGTGTAAACAGAAACATAAAGGACAAGATAATAATAATTCAACATTTATTGAATAAAGCATATATATTGAAAAGGGAACCTCAGAGTTCTGTTAGCAAAATATGAAGAATCTGAAAGAAATGTTGAAGGCAACTCCTGAGTTAAAAGAATCATATATTGCTGGGTTGAAGATACAGTACAGTTAGGTGACGATGGAAAGCTCCTTTAAGAACCTTTAGTTTACCCAGAGTGTGGTAAGTAGAGAGAATGGAACTACTGTAGGATGTCCTGAACATTTACTCTGTGCCAAACACTCTTCTTTACATACATTAATTCATGAGAATTAATATCTCTGTTTCACAGATAATTGGAACTGATGAAGCTCTTAGCACAGCATTATTCAGATAGCCAAAAAGCAGAAATAACTCAAATGACCAAGGATTGAAGAATGAATGAAAGCAGTAAGAAATACAATACTGATAACATTTTATAATATCACTGAATCTTGAAAACATTATGCTAAGTCATAGAAACCACAGAGGACCACATTTTATGACTCCATTTATATGAAATGACCAGAATAAACAAATCAGAAAAAAGTAGATTAAATGGATGCTTATATCCAGAGGGGAGATTGAAGGAATGGGATTTCTTTTTGAAGTATTGAAGATATTTTCAGAATGATTGTGGTAATGTAAGGGATGTATGACTTTGTGAATATAATGGAAACCATTGAATTATAAGCTTTAAGTGGGTGAATTGTATGCAGATTATATCTTGATAATGCTGTTAAAATAAACCTTGATAACAGCTATTGATGTCTAGGAGTTACACCCAGGTCCTTTTGACTGCGGAGTCCATGTTTGACCTGTCTGTGGCTTCCCACGTTAAACTTTAGTGCAGGGTCTTATTTTATGTTCAGTCTATTGTATTACCTTCCCAACCAATCTCCTAACTGAGCCTCCAAGCTCTTGCTTCTTTCCCATTCCAGCCAATCCAGCAAATAGTTGCCAGAATAATTTTCCTATAATAGTGCTGTGCTGTGATCATGTGCTGCTTTTGCCTAAGGACCTGCAGACCTCCAGTTGTCTAAAGTTAATTTCAGTTTACTTTTTTTTGGTACTGGGGATCAAACTTGGGACCTTGCGCTGGCAAGGCAGGTGGCAGAACCACTGAGCCAAATCCCCAGCCCCTCAGTTTACTTTTGAAGATGTATAACCTGGCCCCAGTCTGCCTTGTTATTCTTACCTATTTTCACCTGCATAATTTTGATTTTCTGTCTTGTCCATACTGTTTATTCTTGAAATCGTTTGCCCCCATGTCTTTTCTTGAAGGCCCAGTCGTCTGTCTAGATGCTTCCCTTTCCCTGTTCTTCACATATCCTAATTTTAGCCACCCTCCATATCTTAGCTTAAATGGATTAGCACTTTCATAGTGGCTTCTCATTTTTACCTAGCCTCTTAGGTTTCTGTAGCATTTATTTTTCCCTTCTTGAATGGCACTTCTTACTACTGGCTGATGGGAGTCTTGATAAGTTTCTTGAAGGTAGGTACATTGTGTCTTACAAGGCTTTAAATTTCTAACAGACCCTAGGGGCAGTGGTGGCAACCTATGTTATTTGTTTTTCTTTTAAGACTAAAGATGTTAATGTATGAATTGTTTTTTCTAAAATAAAACCATGTTTTATTTTCAGGTTTAATTACAGTATTGGCACTTTGTGATAAATAAGTGGGTCTTGAGTTACAGTTTGGGCATTGGCTCTAAAAGGTTCATATCACTGCCCTAGGGGAATGTGATAGATAACAATGCTTTCTAAAAATAAATGACTCAGTTTTAGAATTTTCTCATATATATGTATGTATATATATATATGTATATATGTATATGTATACATATATACATATATATATATACATATATATATATACATACACACACACTTTTTAAAATTTTGACACAGAGTCTTGCTAAATTGCCCAGGTTGGGCTTGAATTTGCAGTTCTCCTGCCTTAGTCTTCCAGAGTGCTGGGATTATAGACTGTATTTTTACTAGTACATGTTTGCAATACATAATGATTATGTTCATTGTAGGGAATTAGTACATGTACATAACAATTCTTTTTCCCTCTACGCCCCTTAAAAAATTTTTTTGCCAGCATCAGATTCATTTATTTATTTCATAAGTCTTTATAAAGTTAATTATCATATGTACAGATTAACAGCCGACTAACAGGCCAAAAAATGTATGCAACACATAAGACAATTGTACTAAATCAAGGTACACTTTTAGATACGTTGTCCATGCTGGATTGCAATAACTTTTTCTTCTCTTTTTCCTGTTGTCTTTTACTTTGTAGTTTCTTTATATACTGGGTTTCTCATATAAAAGAAACCATGGTTATTTAAGTTTGGGTGTCTGATTTACTTCCCTTAATATTATGTTCTCAAGGTGCATCCATTTTTGTACAAATGACTCAAATTTATCCTTTATGGCAGAGTAGTACTCTATTGTGAATAATTACCACATTTTGTTTATCCATTCATCTGATGATGGACATATAGGCTGCTTCCAAGATTTAGCTATTACTGGGCCGGGGATTTAGCTCAGTGGTTCTGCTGCCTGCCTTGCAAGCACAAGGTCCTGAGTTCGATCCCCGGTACCAAAAAAAAATAATAAGATTTAGCTGCTATGAATTGTGTTGCTATAAACATGAGTATCCATATATCACTGTGGTATGATATCTTTAACTCTTGCCTTTCCAAAGATTTTTTTGTTTTCATCTTGTTTAGTAAGCATTTAAGTCAAGTAGGAAAAACCAAATCAGATTATACTTTCAGAAATTTTTTTTTTTTGGTACCAGGGATCAAACTCCTTGGGTCCTTGCACTTGTGAGGCAGGCGGCAGAACCACTGAGCTAAATCCCTGGCTGTTGGCTCTTTTTTATGGTACTCTTATCTCAAAGTTTAAAAATATAAGAAATGGGCTGGGGATTTAGCTCAGTGGTTTGGCCACCTGCTGCACAAGCACAAGGACCCGAGTTCGATCCCCAGTACCAAAATATATATATATATGTGAAATATCCTGTGCATGTACCAATTCCCCATAATGATTATAATCATTGTGTCCTACAACATGTACCAATAAAATATTAAAAATTACAGTTTAGGGCCGGGGATTTAGCTCAGTGGTTTCACCGCCTGCTGCGCAAGCGCAAGGACCAGAGTTCGATCCCCGGTACGAAAAAGAAAAATTACAGTTTAAATGTACTGTGTGGGTTAGGTATTAAAGATAGATTTTTACTCAGTTTAGTAGATACATATGCTTTTATGTAATTTAATAAATGTTTAAATTGGAATTTTCCTCAGGTACTTTGAACCTTCTGAGTACTTTATATGTATATTGACTGAGATTCCTAAATAATTTCTTTTCTTTTTAAACAGAGATAAAAGCAACAGTGTTTGATGACTGCAAGAAAGAAGGTGAATGGAAGGTAGAATTTGCATACTTTGCTCTTATGTTGAGAAGTTGAGTACATTGTTCTTAGGATGTTTCTGTCAGAGGGTAGGATCTGAAAGCATACTGTTCGCCTTCAAATCCTAAATTCATCATTTAATAGCCGTAGCTTCTTTGACAAGTTATGTGATCTTTTCTCTACCTCTGTCCCCTTGTCTATAAAATAGGCATAGTAGTACTCCTCTGATAGTGATAAATGTTAAGTGCAAAGTGCTTGAACCAATAATTCTGTGACGATTTATAATTTTAAGAAAATTTGATATTAAACATAAGGTATATTTTAAATGGACAAGCTCTCTAATTCAAAATAGAAATTTTCTTTTTGCTTACCTAGATATAATACCATATTATATCTGTTGAGAAAAATAAATCTCCAGATCAGGCAAACTAAAAGATGAGCAGAGATCATATTGCCTACTGTCTTGATATTTTAATTTCATGTTATAAAAGAGTTAGAAATTGGAGTAGATTTAAGGGCTAATATTCTGTCTTTTTTGCATTCTTGACAATCAAATGCTTATACTGTTTCTTAATTTGTATTTGTTTTAAGATAATGCTTTTAGATGAATTTACTACTAAGCTTTTAGCATCGTGTTGCAAAATGACAGATCTTCTAGAAGAGGGAATCACTGGTAAGTGTCATTAACTCTTCTCATGAATACTTTTTTTATTCTGACTGGCAGGGTTTTTGAAATACTAAGAAATTGCCAGGCATGGTGGTGCATGTTTATAATCCCATCACTTGAGAGGCTGAGGCAGAAGGATCACCAAGAGTTCAAGGCCAGCCTAGGCTACATAGTGAGTTAGTTCAAAGCCAGCCTTAAATACATAGCGAGACCTTGTCTCAAAACCAACCAAACAAACAAAAAATTAGGTAGTAGTTGTTGTCTTAGTCACTTTCCTCCTCACTGAGACAGTACTTTTTGTCCACAACTTAATGGAGAAGACATTTATTTTGGCTCACATTTTAGTGGGCTACCTCCGAGGTAGGAGAGCATGGCAGGGGGGCATCGCAGTCAGGAAACAGGGAGAATGAATGGAGAGGCTGGGAAGAGTGAGATATCCTTCTAGGCCGCACCCTCAGGGACCTGCCTCTTCTGACCATGTGCCACCTTCTAATATCACATTTACCTATAAATTCATCCGTGGACTAATCCACCAGTGATCATGGCATCCCATAAAGCAGTCACTTCCCAAAGCCCCGCCTGTAATCACATGAGGCTTTGGGGGAACATGCATATGTAAACCATAACAGTTGTGTTTCTAAGGGTTTTGTTTGTTTGTTTTGGGTACTGGATATTGAACTCAGGACCTTGTGCTTTCAAGGCTGGTGCGGTACCACTGAGCTAAATCTCTGGCCGTAAGGTTTTTTCTTATGGCTGTATTTATAACACTTAGATTTTGACATTCTTCTTTTCTCTGTGAATCTCCAGAAAAACTTTTGTAAGTCAGATTTTTGCCTGTCTAAGATATAATTGAGGGCTGCTAGACAAGACTAAGTCAGTTGTTTTGATGAGGTTCTTCTTTAATTTTTTACTGTCACATATTTAACAGTTTTATATATTGATATTTTATCTCAATGTTTTGATTGATGTTTGTGCTTCTTCCCTTTTTCCTTCGTGTGTGTGTGTGTGTGTGTGTGTGTGTGTGTGTGTTTGGCTCTGGGGACCAAATCCAGGGCCTCAGATTCTAGACAACTGCTCTACAACTAATGGTTAAACTTCCAGCCATTGTAGTTTTCTTGTGTTGTTTTTAAATGGATGTTAAGGTGTCATAAAATCAACATTTGTAGGCTGCGGATGTAGCTCAGCAGCACAGCTCCTGCTTGGCAAGTGTAAGGCCCTGAGTTTGATTCCTGGTACAAAAAAAAAAATACAGATTCTGGAAAAAAAGTGATAATGCCACAAGAAGTTAATTGCATTATATAAGACTGTATTAATGAGATACTAATCTGTATCACTTTTGTTTTTTTGTTTTGTTTTGTTTTGCTTTTTTGGTACTAGGGATCAAACTCAGATCCTTGCGCTTTCGAGGCAGGTGGCAGAACCACTGAGTTAAATCCCCGGCCCTAATCTATATCACTTTTTGAGGAAAATACCAATGTCTTATGACATTCATAATCATGTTATCCTTAACTTCGTCATACATTAACTCATTTATTTAAATTTGTTTTCCTTAACAACCCTAGAAAGACAGATGTTAAATTTGCACTGAGGAAGCAGACTCAAAAGCAAATATAATTCCCTAACATTTTGGATCCTAATGTGTAAATGTACTCTCTGTCACTCCTAACTCTGTCACTCAGAATTACATCCAGTATTCTCCAGAAAGTCTGATCATGTGATATTTATAAGTAAAATAGTCTCTATTATTGATCGTATATTCAATTTGTGGTTTTTATAACACTTAGTGGAAAAAGCTCTAAACTAGAAATTAGAAGATTAAAGCATTGCTTTTCTATTACTATGAGGTATAACTGAAAAATACAGTGAATATTTAAATTTAGAAATATTTATTATGATAAAGGACACATTGCCATTAATCTCCCTTAAAATACCCCCTCCTGGGCCAGGGATTTAGCTCAGTGGTTCTGGTGCCTGCCACGCAAGTGCAAGGTCCCAAGTTCGATCCCGAGTACCAAAAAAAAAATAGCCCCTCCCCTCGCTTTGAACACACTTGTCCCATCATTCTGGCCACTTTCTGAAGCGGTTTTGGAAGTACCCTTTCACGAGTGTCTTTACGAGATACAATAAAAAATTCAGGGAATGCTACCGCTGAGTGCCATCCAACAGAAAATCAAGCCTGTAAAAATATTATGCTGTGCCCCATCTACCTTATTCACTGGATCTCCTGATTTCTGGCTCTTCCCCAAATTCAAAAATAACAATGAAAGGCAAACATTTCAAATCAGTTCAGGACACTGAGGCAACCCTGAGAGCACAATTAAAGATACTCACAAAAGAGAGCTTCCACAAAGCTGCCTGAAAAATTGGTAATGATGGGATAAGTGTGTTTGAAGTGGTGGTGAGGGGAGTATTTTGAGGAAGGTTGATGCCAGTGTGTCTTTTAATGTAATTTTAAAAAATTTTAAACATTCACATTATTTGTTAATCACAGCTCATAGATTAGCGTACTAGTCACTTTCCTGTTGGTAGGACAAAATACCTGATACTCACAACTTAAATGAGGAGAGGTTTATTTTGGCTCATGGTTTTCAGAGGATTTAGGCTATGGTTGGTTGGCTCCAAGACAGAATGGCGTGGTAAAAGGGAATGGCAAAGAACAGCTGCTCAGTCCATGGCACTCAAGAAACAGAGAAAGGAGAGCAAGGGTCAATAATACACCTTCCAGGGCCAGGAATTTAGCTCAGTGGTTCCACCGCCTGCCCCAAAAACTCAAGGACCCGAGTTCGATCCCCAGTACCAAAAAGTGATAATAATACACCTTCCAGGTCACATCCTTGGTGACCCACTTCTAACCAGGCCCCACATCCTAACAGCATATTTCAGCTACTGAACTCATCAGTAGATGAATGGATGAATCCATTGATGAGTATGGCATCCCCGTGATCCAATCACCTACCATACATATGAGACCTTTGGGAGACATTTTAGATCTAAGCCATAATAAGTAAAATATTAAGCCATGTAAGTTTTTTAAGGTTCCCCAAGGTCATTCCGATGTGAAAATGGGGTGAAAACCATTTGATAAATAAGGGAAAGTACTATGAAACTACAGAACTATCATGTACTATAAGGAACTTTATTGCTTTTTATTGATTATTGTTTCTTACTCTTGTGTCCAGTGTTGATACTCTTCAAGAAGAGGATTTTGTGGCTAATAAATTTGGAAAACTATATTAAACAATGCTAAAGAAGTTTCCTAGAGGGCCGGGGATTTAGCTTAGTGGTTCTACCACCTGCCTCGCAAGCACAAGATCCCAAGTTCGATCCCCGGTACCAAAAAAAAAAAGAAGTTTCCTAGAACTTTTCAGAGCCTTTTATTTGCCACTGTTTATGTGGATCCCCAGGGTATAGGTATAGAATTCATTTTCTAAACTTATTTGACCACAGAAAGCATTTTTTGGAGAAGCATTTCTCCAAATATATGTATGTTATAGAGCACATTGCTGTGGGATATTCTTGATATCTTCCAGGGTCACCTAGGTTTGTTCTGATTTAATCATAGTAGTTATCTATTAATTTGAACTTATTATGGTCCTTTCAAGTTTAACAGGAGCTCTCCTGAGAATCCCTCTATGAAACTTGGCATTTGCAAGTTCATTGGTCAGACTTTGTGTTGCTATGCCGGTCATTTGTAAAAATACACAGTAAGGTCTTAGTATTTTTAGGAAATAGATGAGGGGTAAAAATGCTACTTCAGTGGTTGCTACTTCAGTGCAGATAAAGTCAAGTAAAAACATAAAAAAAAAAAAATACGGATATGGCTGAGAGTAGAATCCTTGCCGCGACATGCAAAGCCATGGGTTCAGTCCCGAGCACTGCAAACAAAATAAACTGGAGATTAAACTATTCCTCTGTCACTATTGAAGACCTACCATCTTTCTTTTCTCTTTCTCTCTTTCCCTCCCTTCTTTCCCATCCTTTTATTGTTTAATAGTTGCATACTTGTTAGTCAGTTGGAGAAGTAGTACTTTATACTATTGATAGATTTCATTTTCACAGTGTTACAACGTGTATCTTATTCTCTAAGTATAACAGTGTATATAATACCAGATGACTGTTAGACATCTCATTTTAAATATAAACCAATGGCAGTAAATTAACACAGATTGAACCTGAATCTTTTTTGGGGGGAAAAGAAATGGGAATTGAACCCAGAGCCTTGTACATACTAACCATGTGCTTTAACACTGAGCTGCACCTCTAGCATCCTAAGTTTTAGTCTTTTAAAGGTAAAATTATAATTGTTGTGATTGTAAAATTATAATTTCTCAGATAAAAAATTAAATTTTTCCTTGGAAGTTTTATTTGATGTCTAGGGTACTTAGAATTAATATAGGGGGGCTGCTTTAAATAGTTAACTTGATGGAGTTTATTAGTTTTATATTCACTTTGTTTTATATTAAGTAATTTCACAAACTTTATAATTTCAGTAAAAATTGAGTTCTAGTGACATTGTTATTGTTGAAAAGTACTGTATGAATATTAATTTATGGTTTTAAAAGAAGAGTTAATTGGCAATTTATTTAAAGAATGTTGTATAGTTAAAAATTTAGACTCTGGGGCCGGGGATTTAGCTCAGTGGCTTCGCCACCTGCTGCGCAAGCGCAAGGACCCAAGTTCGATCCCCAGTACCAAAAAAACAAACAAACAAACTTAGACTCTGCACCCGGCATGGTGGTGCATGCCTATAATCCCAACACTTGGGAGGTTGAGGTAAGAGGATCTCTGCAAGTTCAAGGCCAGCCTATACTACATAATGAGTTTAAGGCCAGACCAGCCTGAACTACATGGCAAGACCCTGTCTCAAAAAAACAAATAAAAAAAACTTTGAGTCTAGAGTTATATCTGGGTTGGAAGCCTGCCTATTGTACTTTCTTGTGTGATTAAACAAGTTACTAAGGTCCTTTAAACCTCAGTTTCTTCATTTTTGGGGTTTTTTTTTTTTTTGGTACCGGGGATCGAACTCGGGACCTTGCGCTTATGCGGTAGGCACTGGAACCACTGAGCCAAATCGCCGGCCCCTTGTTTCTTCATTTTTGAAACAGTAATCTTATAGTATTGTTATGGTGTAACTGATGTCATATTTGCTGTTATGTTAGAATAATTTTTAAAGAATTTATATTTTAATTTTTAATACATTCTTGGGGTTTTTTCATGGCAAATGGATTGCTTATCTTGGAAGGCTGACCTACTTATTAAATAACTGCTTTCTCTTTTTTTTAACTCATCAAATGAAAACAAAATGTAAACCCTGTATATGTAAATATGTTTTCTTGTTATTGCAAATAGAAAGTACAATGAAGTTTAATGGTTTTTTTCAAGTATATAATATTTGGTTATATAAAATGACTCACACTCCCCCCCCTTTCTTTTGTTAGTTGTGGAGAATATTTATAAGAATCGTGAACCTGTCAGACAAATGAAAGCTCTTTATTTTATCTCTCCAACATCAAAAGTAAGTATTTCAGGGTGAAAGTGATCGAAATATGTTATATGTGTGTATGAATATGCCAAAACAAAACCCACTATTGTGTATAACTAATACCTGCTAAGACAAACAAACAAAGGTAGTTTGAATCTTTAAAAGTGAGTTCTTGGGCTGGGGTGAAGAGCATGCTTAGCGTATGCAAGCCTCTGAGCTCAATTCTCAGCATACTCTACCCTTCGAGCATATTCTTCAATGTTTTTCACCATTGCTGCACTTTGATAATAGAAAATTCAATATTATAAAATACCCTTTATTAGAACAATATTAACATAAACGTCTTTGAAGGAAAGATTTTTTTCTGTTAGAAGATTGTTTTACTTATACTCTTCCCAAAGAGAATGTGTAAGTGAAAGACTTCCTTTCTCTCCCATATATGAAAGCAGAGTTTAACTGTACAAACTGATAGTTTCTTTTTGTAATTTGTTATTCACACAATTCCTACTGAACTGTAATTTTTGCAGAGAAGGAAATGTGGATAAGCTTGGTGTGGTAGCATGCCTAGAATGCCAGCTGTTTAGGTGGCTAAGACAGAAGCATCAGAAGTTTAAGGCATCAAAATAAAATTTTTTAAAGGGGCTACTGATACAGCTTGGTGGTAGCGTGCTTTCCTACCATGCTTGAAGCCCTAGATTCAATCTCTAATACCACCACACACACACAAAAAAAGAGTTAAAAGAAATAGTCTTGGATTGATCCTTTATCTTAGTGATTTCCTTAGCATACATATATGTGTATATATGTGCGTGTTGATGTATATATGTGTGTGTTTTTATATTAAAGGAATATCTTCAGTTATAATCTGACTACAAGATTTAACCCATACCTTAAGGCAAATTTAGAGTCAAATAAAACATCAGATTCCTTTAGTCTGTATAATATCTGAGAATGCATTTTCTAATACCTTCTCTTGCTCATTCTTATCTAGAATGTTAATTTGACAGTCCCAGTTTCATTTTACTTCTAATTCTAGCAGATAGTAGGGAAAAAATCCAAATATTCACTATTTAGTCTCTACATATTAGCTGCTGTTGCAGAGTGAGTTTTAATGCCATTTCATAACTTATCCATAATATAATTCCATAAGAGAAAATTCATGATTGGAAAAAATACAAGAGAAAAGCACCATTCTTCACTTAGCAAATTGGCATAAGGATTTAATATATATTTATGAACATATATGTCACATTTTAGCTATCAGTGGGTAATGGAGCAGAAAGTGACAAATCTAAAAGTATCTATAGATACCGCCATATCTAAAAGCTGTACACAAAATTATGTATACAGTAAAGGAGCAAAGGCTTCAGAGAAAATGGTACCTGCATATGACTCTCTTATACTGATAGCCCACTCCACTTTCTCTACCTGTCCTGAGTCAGTTGCCTGCTGGTCCTGTGTGCAAGTGAGGCTTGCATGGCATGAGATTTGTATCCTCATGGGTTAGGAGAACACCTGGAGAACAGCATTAGTGTTCCCAGACAAGGATCATAAAGCAACAGATTTCAGGAAATGTTTGCTGTAAGAAATCTGTAAACTCCAAGGGAAAGATCAATTGATGTCTCAAAAAGGCCCTAGTGGTTTGTTTACTTTGCTTTGGTGGTTTTGCCCTCAGGAAGAGAAACCTTTTGTGGAACTGCCTCTGTTTCAGATATTACAAGATCTGAGTCTAAGCCTCAAGTGAGTTGGCAAAGAAAAGCAACCACACAGCTAGATAAATAGGTCCTACTGTCAGAGAGAGGAAGTTCACGAAACAAAGAAAACACATAGCTAGCAAAATAGAATGACTTAGAGAGAATGTCAACCTGAACAGAAAAATAGTACACGTAAGGAGAGTCTAGTGTGGCACCAAAAGCAGTTCTTAAAGCACAAAGTGTAATTTACTAATTAAGTGCAGGAGAGGCTAATTATCATTTAAATTTGAATTAGTGTCTCAGAAAATCAAAATGGAATCTCTCTAAGTAAAAAGAAAAAGAAAGAAAATCATGGAAATCTTGGAAAGAAAGATAAGAGGCTTGTAATATAGCCATGTGATCTAACAGAAATATAGTTCTGGGATTTTCAGAAGGGAAAAAAGGAACAGATGGAGGAGAGATAATAATTAAATTCATTGTTCTTTATTTTTGCATCTAGGTGATTCTTTCTTTTTAAAACTACCACCATATTACCTGTTGTTTCTCCTTGAAGTCATCCAGCAAGCTTTGGGTCTTTCATTCTAATCCCTTGACAGTTTTAGTTCCTAGCTTGTGTCATTCTCTTTAATACTTCTCCAGTCATAAATCCTGGTGGTTCACCATTTATGTAGATAATACTTTCAGTATCTTGGCACCTTTAAAAATTAAACCTCTAGACAGTAAGGTTTTATTTTATCATTGAAATAAAATAATTTTTAATTATTTCAAAAGCTAGCATATTTCAATTTGTATTTTTAAAAAGTATATTAACATGTAACCTTTTTTAAGTCTGTAGATTGTTTCTTGCGAGATTTTGCAAGTAAATCAGAGAACAAGTATAAAGCTGCATATATATACTTCACTGACTGTAAGTTCCTTTTTAAAAGTTATTGCTTCGTTGTTTAAAATCCTATTAACTTTAAAGTATCTTTTTTATTATAATACTGAGTATCAGTGATTTTATATTTATCATTTGTTGGTTAGAAAGAATTAGGTTAGCAAGAATCTAAAAATATAAGATTATATACATCCCAATTCATGTCAAGTAAACCTGTCCCGACTAGTTTCAAAGATAATAACTTTTTCTAATATATGGGGTGGGCAATTGGTAGAGGCCGCTAACTCTTAAGTTCCATGCTAGTGACAGGAGGATTTTTAATCAAAGTTTCAACTGAGGGTTCAATTAAAGTGTAAAAATAAGAGCCTTTTGGAAGGTACTGAAGAAAATAGCCATCCATTTGGCAAATATTAAGGGAGAAAATCTGTCATATTTCTTATAATATGCAGTGTGTTCGGACAGAAAGCAGCTAACCTAAAGAATCACAGAGATGTCCAGATACACAATTCTGTTTATGTTATAATGTGTTATATAATTATATTTCAAAATAAAATACGATTTATCCAAGTTAAGTCTTGTTCTCTGATATTAAACTCCTCACTCTAATATACTATATTTTCCCTGCTTATTTATCTCATATCTAATAGTATTCTGCATTAAAAAAGGTCATGCCATAAGTATTTGGCATTTAAGTAACAATCAGAACTTCTTGTTTATGGAATTGATGAAATGAATGTGAAGCCTCTTCTAATTTAAGGAATTTTGAGGCTAAAGAACATTATGTTAAAAGACATTAAGAGCCAGTGGTTGATTTCTTGTCAACCTTATGAGTTAATAGCTGATATTCTAGGATAGATCTAATGGAACAGTAAACACTTAGGTGAACAGGGAGAAAACCTGGGCTCTAAGTTCTAGAACCTTCTAGTTTAGAGTCAGAATGTTCTAATACTAGAAAAGGTTCCCTTATTCAAGGAACAATTAACAGTTAGTAATGATATGGTAGATTACTTAGTGACAGATCTGGAAGAGTAGTATGGTTTTTAAGAAATTCTGAAAGTGCTACAGTTTATTAAATCATGAATTTGGACATGATTTCCTGTCTAACAATTTCAGTTTGCTGAGTTAGCAGATCTCTAAGGAAAATATACTTGAGGGTTTGGTTGATGTGAATGGGGAAAATGAAATTTCTGTTTACAGCTCTTTTGACTTGAATGTATTGGTCTATAACCCAAAGAACAATACATATCCATCTCTAGCCTCATAGTAAATTACTTTATGAAAGCCAGTAATTATATATTTAAAATATTCTTGAATGCTGGGAGATTTACGTGGAATTACATGCTTTTTTTTCCTTCTCTCCCAGTTTGTCCTGATAGTCTCTTTAACAAAATTAAGACATCTTGCTCCAAGTCAGTAAGAAGATGTAAAGAAATAAATATTTCCTTCATTCCACATGAATCTCAGGTACTCTCTATTTTTTTTTTTTTTTAGTTCATAATGGATTTTCAGATTTGGTTTTAGGCACTGTTATAAGGCATATCATAAATTGTTTTATAGGTATTTGGTAGATTTTGTATCTAATCCACAAATAAACATTCTCCATGATGAAGAGAGAATCCTGAGCAAAATACTGGAATATAACGTTGATAATGAGGCCTTTCTTCTTTGGCCAGGGATTTACCTCAGTGGGTCTGTGCCTGCCTTGCAAGCACAAGGTCCTAAGTTTGTTCCTCAGTACCAGAAAAAAAAAATTTAATAATGGGCTTAAATTTCATATCTGCAGTTAAGTCCTGTATATGTCAGATTACAGCACTACTAGATTATGAAATCAAGAGATTTTTGAGTATAATCTTTGTTAGATGGTGTTAAAAATAATTTTATCTGGCTTTTGTAAATATTTATGATATGAAAACAAATGTTCTTTAAAAACCTTTTAATTTAATATTATATAAATATTTTAATCTAAGTTGAAGGATTTTCATGTTTTGTCTTTCAAACAGTTGATGGTAACAGTGATCACTATGATTATAGTAAACTGTGTGTTAGATAATTTCTTGGGTGCTTTACATAAATGTGGCCCTTTAACCCTTACTAGAGCTCTGTAAGTAGTTCCTCTGTCTCTGTTTTAAAGATTGGAAATCAAAGACGTTAAGTAACTATCCCAAATCACACAGTTAATAAACCATTTGGATTTGTTGTGCTCTATACCCTGTGTTTGGACTCTTAACATTTTATAGAATTGAAATAGTTCAGCATTGTTTGGAACTGTGAGGTCAATATTTTGGGGATAGAAAGGTTCTATATAAGGGATTTCTTTTTTATGTTTTTGGCAAAAAAATTATAATCCATCCAAATTGTAAAATTTGAGATAACTGTTGAACATTAAACTGTTTCCCAAAAGTTACCTTTAGATTTATTCTTTTAATATGATATATATTTGTATAGAGTAAAAATGAGCTTTTGAAAATCATGTGGGATAAAAAGCAGAAGTATATGGAGTTAATATGAGAAAAGGAAAAAATGGAAACAAAGTCTTTGTAAATAGGGAGGGGTGGAGGGGTTGAAGGGAGGACAGGGGAATGGGGAAAAAATAAGAACCAAGGTATATTATGTAAAGGTACAAATTTCCAATGATGAATGTCATTATATTGTATACCTAAAATGTACCAATAAAATTAATTTTTTAAAAAAGCAGAAGTATGATAAATGTTACATTTTTAAAACATCTTGCTTCATGCCAAATAAATACAGATTAGTCTCAGAATTCAATGAAATTATGTAATTGCTATAATTGGGGGCATTTGTGTAGATATCTAATTTGATAAGTGACTTCTCTTTGATTACTATATATAGAGAAATCTCTGAAAATGTTCACTTAACCAGTCTATGAAACATTGCAAGCATTTAAAGTCCTATTTGTTTTTTTCCGTATTTTTCTCTTTATTTCCATGATAAACGTTTAAGAACGTTTACTTTAAAAATTTAACTGTTTTAGAGAAATTACAGTGAGAATATGTTGGACTTTTGTTTGCAAGTGAACACATAAATGAAATATTAGTTTGAACTCTCAGCAGAAGCCTAAACGAGCATTTATCAAGATCATATTCAGTGGACATTGCTAGATTCAAAGTAGTCTACTGTGAGGAGCCAGGGATTTAGCTCAGTGGTTCCGCTGCCTGCTTCACAAGCACAAGGACCCAAGTTCGATCCCCGGTACCAAAAAAGAAAAAAAAAAAGTAGTCTACTGTGAAATGATGCCCTGTCCTCATTTGAATACTATAAAAAGATATGATGTACTTACACATCTTGAAAAACAGTATTAATTAGGATTAAATTCAACTATATACAACAGAAAAATATAAATTTTCAGAGGCTTAAGTAACATAAAAATTTATTTCTTGTTAATATAAAGGAAAAAGGCTATGTAATGCTTATATGCTGGCTCTCCAGAATTATCAGGAGCCTAGTCTCCTAGTCATGGCCCTCATAATCCAAGATGACTGTAGAATTACTGTATTCTCACTGCAAGTAACAAGATGAAAGACTGAAAGAATGGAGAATTTTTATTTATATTTTATTAGCTAAGATATAGTCACATAACTACACCTAAGTGCATGGGAAACTGGGAAATGTAGTCTTTTAGCTGAGCATAATATAGCTGTTCCTCCAATGAATTGGAGTACAGTTACTAAAAAATAATGAGCTTATTTTTTTGTTGAGGCATCACACAATCTGCCACAAAAAGATTAATTTTTACTAGGAGCTGGGAAAACATTTGAAGAATGGATAGAATTTTTTACGAGGATTTAGCTCATTGGTTCCGCTGCCTGCCTCAAAAGCATAAGGTCCCAAGTTGGATCCCTGGTACCAAAAAAAAAAAAACAGCCCACAAACAAACAAAAAAAGATGGCTTAACCCAGCATGCACCAGGCCCTGAGTTCACCCTCTAGCACCACAATAAAATAAAGGGAGTTTAAAAAAAAAAAAAAGAATGGATAGAATTTTATAAGGTAGTAATGAAGAAGGCAAGAGCATTCTAGGAAGAATTTCAATGCAAAGATACAAAAGCAGAAAAGTATAGGAGAGCAGCAGGAATGTGAGTTATAAGGAATGACAGTGGTAGATAAGGCCCTCAGTAGATAGGTTTGGAATGTATTATAGGAGGCTTCAGGTCCAGCCAGGAATAATGGTTAAAAAAAAAGAGCTGGTATAAAAAAACTATGGGTCTGGTCCTAAAGTCTTAAAGGAAAATTAGAGTTCTAGAAATCAAGAAAGTGCTGGAGAGAGATTGGTAGTCACAGATGCTAGTGTTTCAAAGAAGCAAAATTGGACATTTAACATATTAAGAAGTTAAATGGAGAGGAAGAAGATTGACTCATGTTTTGTGATAAGTCAAGAGATTAAAGAAAGATCTCTCTTTGAGAGGGTTTAACGTAAGTAATGTTATCACATGTACATTAAGGCAAGTAGATGGAAAGCATTCAAGAATATGAAGGAGTACTAAAAGGAATCTAGGTAGAGATAGAATGAAAGTAGCTATAGATTACAAAGAATAGAGGGAATGTGTGAGAGGGATGTATTTGTACTTAAGAGCTAACTGTGGGTCATAAAGATGGAGAAATATGGTAGCAGGCTAAAGGAATTTTTAATGGTAGTGGTATAAAGTGGAGAGGAGGAGAGGGGAGGAAAGGGAAAAAATGCTAGTATAGAACGCATTGGAATATTAGATGACTTAGATTAATTTAAACTTGTAAGAACCAGCCCCCATCTCGATATTATGATAACATGTTTATGTTTCCTATTCATGTTATCGTCTGTTGTGTTTTGGCTAGGATTTTGTTATCCATTTGTCTGCATCCTGGGACTGAAGCTGAAGGGGTAGTCTGGGACATAGTAGAGGGAAAAGAGAAAATGTTGGAGCTGCACAGTGGTGTGTTGTGGTGGTGGTGGTGGTGAGGGTGGTGGGGTTTTTGTTTTTGTTTTGTTTGCAGTATGGGGTTGTCTTGGTTACTTTTCTCATTGCTGAGACAAAATACCTGGCACTCAAAGTTAGAGTAGGAAAGGTTTATTTGGCTCAGTTTGTAGAGGTTTCAGTCCATAGTTGGCTGGCTCCAAGGGAAGGCAGTGTAGCAGAGGGGCATCACAGAGGAGAAACAGTTCATGGCAAGCAGCAAGTGACAAGCAACAGCCCTCTTTCTGTCTCATGTCTTATCAAGGCTATGCACAGTAGGGTGGGTGGCACACCCTTAATCCTAGCATCATACCATGAATTAATCCTAGTGTCACATCCTGTTATCAGCAACACACACCCTACATCCAGCCACCTCGGAAAACCCCCACCTATGACCACTCGAGGCTTTGGGGGAACATCGAGACACAAGCCATACAGGGGTCTGGAGATTGAACCCAGCCCCTGTACATTCTAAGCAAGTGTTCTACTACTGAACTATACCCCCCAGCCCTACACAGTATTTCTTAAATCCTCTTGTATAAGTGACACATGTCTCTTCTACCCATATTCCAGTGACCTCCTGATGTGGATGGGAAGTACGGTACCATAGGGAGAAGCCTTGTAAGAAGGAGCAGTAAATATATTAAAACAAATAATATTATTTACTGCAGTGGGATAATATACTATGAGAAAGTTCAGATGTAGGTTGCTTCTTGCTAATTAATACAGCATCCTTGCCTTTGAGCAGCAGAGAGATAAGTGAATTGGCCACAGCAAATTCTCAGTCTATGTTCAAGCTGTTACTGCTGTTGATGATAGGTTATGTTCAGAGAAAGAATGAGTTTGTTTAAAGGAAATGGAAAGTTTATTCATAATTCATTACTTAAATTATGATATTTATTACTTGCCTACTTTTATACCCAGTATATTATCCTAGGTTGAGAGGGGTTACTATTATTTTAAAAACCCAAAACTTAGTTTAATAGGAAACTCTCAATACCAGTTAGTGAGCTGCTTCTTTTGTATCCTTCAGGCAACACAGTTTTAAAAGCCTCTAACCTACTTCTTTGCACATAAGTAAATGCTTTTGTTGGTTGACTGAGTGAATGTGTCGTAGTAGTCTTCATTGTATTTATAGTTAAGACTTGTGTCTGGCACAGTGATGTATCATTTTGAGAAATATATCTTTAAGGACATGAAGCTTCTAGGATAAAGAATTGAAAATATTTATCAACTATGATAAACTTCTAGGTTATCCTTTAATAGTCTAAGCCAATTTTGGCTTTGTTGTATTTCTGCCAAGTATTAGATTTTTATTTTAGTTTGACTGCTTCAGATTCCTTCATCTGTTACACAGGTAATGAAAAGCAAACAGTACAGTCTGTACTGAATCTGAAACAAGAATTGAAGGAGAGAGATAGACTAAACAGGAAAGGAAAGTGAGAAAAGAAATAAAGGATGAAGTCAAGATGGCAGAGAAAAAGATTTGATTAAGGTAAAGACAGTTGTTTCAGGAAATAGCATGGTTAGTGCAAGTACTTTTTCTTTAATGTCTCAAATCATAGCTGCATATTACTAGGTATATTTTTAAAATTAGTTCTCTAGATTGACAGTAACTTTTTTTGGCCTAACTTAGGTATATACCCTTAATGTACCAGATGCATTCTATTACTGCTATACTCCAGTCTCTGGGAATGCCAATGGAAAAGATGCCATCATGGAAGCAATGGCTGAGCAGATAGTTACAGTATGTGCTACTTTGGATGAAAATCCTGGAGTGAGATATAAAAGGTAAGACACAATAGGGTGTCTAGGCTACAGGCAAGTAATAGCTCTGAGCTTTTTTGTATTGGCTTGCAAAATATGCTTTCCTTATACAATTACATTGCTCTATATATAGGAGATTTAAAATTTAAGGCTTAAATTTCAGATTAATGCTTCTCTTACTAAATTTCAGAGCTTAAATATGATACCATTTGCAGTTTTTTTAAATATATAAGTTTAAGGAATGCTTAGAGGAAATGTCTCTCTTATCATGTAGGGAATACAATCTTGCATTTGATGTTTTGTCATTAAATTTCCACCAAATTTAAATTATCTGGATACTTATTACAACTTGAACACTGAAATTCCATCTTACCCCCAAAAGAATGGCCATCATTAAGAAATTAAATAACAAATGATGATGAGGCTGCAAGAAAACATACATTGTTGGTGGGAACGTACGTTAGTACTGTGGAATCACTGTGGAAATCGGCATGGAGATTCTTCAGTAAACTAAAACTAGAAATTCCATTCGATCCAACTATTCCCCTTCTAGGTAACTTCCCAAAATAGTTAAAGATATCATACTACAGTGATATATGCATATCCATATTTGTAGCAGCCCAATTCATAATAGCTAAATCTTGAAAGCAGTCCATATGTCCATCAACAGATAAACAAAATGTGGTATTTACACACAATGGAGTACTACTCTGCCAAAGAATAAACTTCAAGGGCTGGGGATTTACCTCAGTGGTTCCACTGCCTGCCCCACAAGTGCAAGGACCTGAGTTTGGATCCCTGGTACCAAAGAAAAAGAATAAAATTCAGTCATTTTTAGGAAAATGAATGAATCTTGAAACCATAATATTAAGTGAAATAAATCAAACACATAAGCTTAAATATCACATGGTTTCTCTTATGTGAGCAACCCGTAATATAAATAAAGAGCCAAATGAAAGTCAGACAATAGGAAGTAGTAAGATAGATCTTTCTCAGCTGGGAAGGGGACCATGAGATGGAGAGAAGAGGGGGAAAGGGAAAAGGGATTAAGAAAGAATTAAGATGTGTTATACACATGTACCCACTCCCCATGTAATCATCATGTATTGCAAACATGTACTAATAAAAATTAATTTTCATTTTATAACCATTTTATAAATAAGTTGTGTGGTTTAGCTTTAGAATTCAACTTTATGATGTCAAAAGATAAAGATTTAAATATATTTTCCATTTTTAGTAAGCCTCTAGATAATGCCAGTAAGCTTGCACAGCTGGTTGAAAAGAAACTTGAGGACTACTACAAGATTGATGAAAAGAGCCTTATAAAGGTAATATATAAAAGGCACATAGTGACTATACATAAAATTTGTATTGAGGCCGGGGATTTAGCTCAGTGGTTCCGCCACCTGCCTCACAAGCGCACGGTCCTGAGTTTGATCCCCGGTACCAAAAAAACAAACATAAAGTCTGTATTATTTCTTTATGTTCGTTTTCTAGTACTGATGTGGGAATCAATATAAATCTCCAGTACTGATTTGAGAATCATTAACACAGACAGTGTGGTATAGAGGGGAAGATAAAAGCATTGATGTCTACATCTTAGCTCTGACATTTAATTCATAGTTACATTAATTTGGGCAAATTATATAAATTACACCTGAATTTTCTTTTCTATAAAATGGGGATAATAATAAAATACCTATTTTATAAGTTATTGAGCAGGTTAAATTAGTTAATATTTATAAAGTCCTTAGAATAATCCTTTCTACTGAGTTGATATTTAATAGATGTTGGAATTCCTGTTATTACTAGCTGTGACCTTGAGTTTTTTTCATCCTATAAATATAGATGAAATAATAAATACCTTTATATAGGAGTTTAATAAATGATGCCTGTTGTTACCATTTTATAAAGATAATTAATTGGAGACTAAGGTTGGACTGGGGAATACCATCTTGTAGGTGTGATTAGAGAACAGGCCCTGAGGATACTGGCAGAGGTGGTACCAGAAACTAGGAAGCCATATTACAATAGCTGAAGAATGAAAGGAATCTTTCCATAGTTTAGCCACCAGTTGCAGTGCTATATACGTCCAGTGAGAGAATAATATATTGAGTACAATGGGAACATAAGCTGGGGCTTGGAAGGAAGCCTAGAGGAAGAGGCCCTTGAGCGTCAAGAACTATTATAACATAGAGCTCACTTCAGCAGCACATACACTAAAACTGGAATGACACAGAGAAGATTAGCATGGCCCCTGCACATGAATCAGATACACAAGCTTAAATATTGTATGATTTTTTATATGAAAAACCAAAAGTATAAAGAACAAAATAAGGATAGATAATAGGAATCAGGAAGATAGATCTTTTGCAAATGGAAAAGAGACCTAGAGATGGAGGGGGAGAGGGAAGAGGAAAGAGAAGTAAAAAGAACTAAGACGTGTTATGTACATGTACCATGTCCTTATGATGAATGTAATTACTATGTACTGAGAACCCATAATAAAATTTTTTTTTAAAGAATTATAGTAAAAGTTTATTGCATATGTAACAAGATTCTTTGGGTAGAGGTATAGAGAAGAGGCAAAATTTACCGTTAAAAAACTTCACTGGGAAAAAAAAACCTACCAGAATGAAGGATGTTAGTTTAGATGTTATGTTACTTTAAAAGTTAAGGGCTGGGGATTTAGCTCGGTGATTCCAGCGCCTGCCTCGTGAGCACAAGGTCTCGAGTTTGATTCCCGGTACCAAAAGAAAAAAAAAAGTTAACCATTTTTTGTTTGGAGAGGTAATAAAAGCTGTTGTTCTGGTCTATTCTGTGAAGATAAAATGACTAAGTATACATAACAGGTAAATGAATGAAAGGAAGAGAGATACAGTCATATTAATAAACATCTGTTTAGTCCTCAATTTCAAGAGACAAGCACAAACTCCATCAAATAACAAACTTACCTTTTCCGTTCTTTCTGCCTGGGAAATTGTACCTCCTTCAAATGCTTAATATCCCTTTTTCACTGATAAAATGACCCTTTTTGACCTGATAAAATGTCACTTTTTTTTTTTTGGTACTGGGGATGGAACTTAGGACCTTGAGCTTGCCAAGCAGGCTTGATGCCACTGAGCTACTTCCCTGGCCCTGTCACCTCCTTTTTGAACCCTTTTCTACCTTAGGGCCAACGTACTGTCATTAAGTCCCAAGCTCTGATATAGCACTTATATTGCTGCATCTTTTTCCTGTTTATATTTCTGAAGACTCATAATTCACATGTATTGTTGGCTTTCACTATGAGTTTTCACCGTAATTGACATCAATATAATCTTTTAAAATAGCACAAAGATTAAAAACACAAGTATTCAAGTGAAGCAAACTTGAATTTGAAACTCCATTCTGCCACTTACTACCTGTGTGACTAAGCAAATTACTTAATTTCAAGCATTAATGCCCTCAGTATCAAATATACCTGTCTCACAAGGTTGCTACAAGAACCCTGAAATAATACATATATTAAATGAGGTTGTATGTGTATTTTTTTTGGTACTGGAGATTGAACTCAGAACCTTCGTGGCACCACTGAGCTAAATCTTTGGACCTGTGCATGTATTTTTTGCATAGCAAAATGTTTAATTACAGTGATACATGTATACCTGTGTGTATTGCAGCACAATTCATAATAGCTAAATTTTGGAAGCAGCCTGTATGTCTATCAACAGAGGAATGGTTAAAGTAAATGTTGTATATACACACAGTGGAGTACTACTCTGTCATAAAGATAAACTTGAGTCATTTTTAGGAAAATGGAGCCTTCTTGAGACCATAATGATAAGTGAAGTAAATCAGACACACAGCCTAAATATCCCATGGTTCCTCTTACATAAGAAACCCAATTATAAATAAAGAGCAAAATAAAAGATGGATAATAGGAAGTAGAGAGAGACAGATCTTTCTCAAGTGAGAAGAATTTCAAAAGATGGAAGGAGGTGAGAGAAAGGAGATGAAAAAGGAATTATGTGCATGTACCAACTCTACAAGGAATGTAAACATTTTGTACTACACTAATAAAAGTTTTTTATATGTCTAACATAAAGGTTTCAAGTAGAAGCTATTATTTGTAGCTTATGTCAGTTTTAGTGTTTATGGAGCTGAATTCATAACAAAATACTTAGTACCAGCCAAATGTTACTTTCTTAAAGGAAAAGTTAAGAATATTATTATTAATTCAGCATCTTAATCTAATTATGAAAGCTTTTAGTTAAGTCTTGGTTTTTGCCCTGGTGTGCCAATTTTCCTCTTTTAATATAGCTTCACATTGTTAAGGAATTAACCATTTGTGGTTTTTTTTTTGGTGCTGTCGATTGAACTCAGGACCTTGCGATTGCCTGACAGGTGCCAGATCCACTTAGCTAAATCCCCAGCCCTTGTTTAATTTGTTTTGTTGTGGTTTTGGTGGGGAAAAAGATAAGAACTTAAGAAAAATCTTTTCTAAGATACTACAAATGTGTTCACACAAACAATTTGAAATTTCTTAAGATAATTTTTTTTCTTGTTATTCTAGGGTAAAACTCATTCCCAGCTCTTAATAATTGATCGTGGCTTTGATCCTGTATCCACTGTACTACACGAGCTGACCTTTCAGGCAATGGCATATGATCTACTACCAATTGAAAATGACACATACAAGCAAGTATAACTTGATGGATATATAAAGGGGCAGTATAAACAGGATAATATATGAGCTTATGTAGGAATCACAGATCTGAAAGACATGTATCCTTTTTTATTTAGAGGTTTTGTCTTTCTCTTCTGTAATTATTGAAATATATGCTGAGCCAGGTGGGGTGGTACATGCCTGTAATCCTAGCACTGGATAGCTAAGGCAGGAATATTGCAAGTTCAAACCGTACCTAAGCTTTAGAGCTTTTTGAATGTGTTTGCCTCATTAATTAGTCAAGAACAGAACTACATTGGGCTGGAGATTTAGCTTAGTGGCACCGTGCCTGTCTTGCAAGCACAAGGTCCAGTACTGGAAAAAAAATTAAAATACAAAAAAAAAAAAAAAAAGGAACAGAGCTACATTTAAATAGTAAGAATTGGGACTTTTCACTTATATTAAGAGTAAATACCAACATACATCATGTAAAGGTATAAGATCCTAATGATGAATATAACTGTATTGTATACCTAAAATGTACCAATAAACTTAATGGAGAAAAAAAAAGAGTAAATACCAGGCCCCTCTGTTATATTTTTGAAGTGGAAACCATATTCAAAATTGTTAAACTGTAATTATTCTGGATTATACACCCAGAAGTATCTTGTCAATGTAATCAATTTTAAAAGATTATGATACTTGAAAACAAAACAGATGACTATTAGAATGGATACAGTTTATTTAGTTGAGTGTAGTAGCACATGCCTGTGATCTGAGAAGCTGAGGCAAGTTTAAGCCCAGCCTAGGTATCTTAGTGACTTAGTGAGACACTGTCTTGAAATTTTAAAACAGGACTGGAAATATAGCTCCAGGCAAGTATCCTGAGTTCAATCCCTTGTACCACACACAAAGAAAGAATAGGCACAGTTTTACCATTTTGGTACCAGAGATCGAACTCAGGACCTTGTGCTTGCAAGGCAGATGCTGGAACCACTGAGCTAAATCCCTGGCCCTGACTTGATCTTGATATAAACATACTTACTTTGAAACTGATGTCAAATAAAAAACTAAATGAAAAAATAAAATAGGTTTTCCATAAAAGAACCATTTTACTTACTTTGTATATCATTTATGGGTGTGTATATGTATAAATTAATTAAATGTTTTTCAATATCATGATCACTAAATCCAACCTGGCATTTTTCAGAAAGCTAAGATTTTTTTTTTTTGGTAGCAAGCAGCGGCACCACTGAGCTAAATCCCCAGCCCAGATTTTTTCTTTTTATACTGGGGATCAAACTCTGGACCTTGAGCTTGCAAGGCAGGCAGCAGAACCGCTGAGCTAAATCCCCAGCCCTCAGAAAGCTAAGATTTGTTGCTTGAACACAGTAGTAAAAATGAAAATATTTCTGAAATTTTATGTTTAATTATACTTAATTTAGTAGTTGTACTAAAAAAATACACAACTTTTGATAATTATGATACTTAACAATATTTCTTAAACCAAATATTATTAAACTAATTTTGTAATTTCTATTGTATTTTTATCTGCACTCTGGTTATATCCTGATGTCTGAGTTTTTCTTTATTTGTACTCATGTTAGTTAACATAGAGACATCCATATAGCTATTTTTCTAACAAAAAGTTGTTTTAATCTGAAATAGGAAGAAAAGGTCCAAAGTGGAAAAGGAAATGATAGGGGCAGGGTGAAAGGAAAAGGAAAGGAAAGGAAAGAAGGGAAAGGAATAACTGTGAGAAAAGGAAAAAATGAAAACAAAGTCTCTGTAAATAGGGAGGGGTGGGAGGGTTGAAGGGAGGGCAAGGGAATGGGGAAAAAATAAGAACCAAGATACATCATGCATCATGTAAAGACACAAATTCCTAAATGTCCCAAGGTACAAAATCATCATATATACCTAAAATGTACCAATAAAATTAATGAATAAAAAAAAGTTGTTTTAAGCATTGCATTTAAAATTTCCAGGAGCAGTGTTATTTATCTCTGTTATTCTTTAGGCCTATAAACCTGCACTGCTCAAGAGATGTAGAAAAAAATTAATAAACTGATGAACAGTAAAGACTATAGATAAAAGTTTTAGACATTTCTAACCTAGGATTTAAAAAATGTATCTCCCTAGGCTTTCTGGAAGGCAAAACAAGGTTTAATTTTTTAAGAGTGAGAGACTTACTAAAAATTAAAAATTAACCATACTCCCTGTCCTTGAATAAAAAAGTCCAGAGATAAATCTTAGATGGGAGCACAAGTTCCCTAAGCTCCCTGTGCTCTATCTTAGTTTTTTAGTATGAGATGAATTATTACTAAAAATAAAGTATTTCAGTTACCTGTGTGTGGCTGAATCCAAAAGTCAGTTCTTGATAGTTGCTTCTTACCACATTCCCAGCAGCTTGAACCACTGATAGAACATGCATGACTGTCCCATCAGGCAGTTTGTACCACCTGATGGGACTGTCCTGTGCCACCTGATGTGACAGTCACACATGTACCACCAATGGTTCAGAGCCACTTGAAAGTGAGACATATGAATTACAGCCCATGGTGAATGTGTTAATCCTTCATTCTCAGTGTTTGGACCTTCTTTCTACTTATATATATTCTCAGGAGCACTTCCATTCTCAAGGCATATGGCTGTCATATTAATATGTCTATTCTGAACCTCCTTGAACTTCAAACTCATATCCAACTATCTACTGGATATATCCACTTGGAATGTCTAAAGAACATTGTGAACTTGTATGTCCAAAGCTGAACTCCTGATGTCCTCCATTGAATTGCTCCAATTCTAGTCTTTCCCATCTTAGTAAATGGCATCTCCAGTCTTACAGTTTATTCAGACCCAAAATTTCAGGCATCTCCTCTCTCACATCTTACAGCCAGTTAAGTCCAAAACCACTAGATTCATCCACAGATCTTTATGGATAAATTTTTAAAATCTAACCAGAATCCATACCAGTCCAAGTCAATGTAATTTTTCATCTAGTTTATTGCATCAGACTTCTGGCTGATCTCTAGTGTTTCTTTTATGTTTGGGCACTCTTTTCAGTCTCCCCTCACCATAGCAAAAAAAAGGTGTTGTAAGACCTAGGTCAATTTGAATCACTTTGCTTTTTCAGAATTACCAGGGGCTTTGTTTTTTTTTTTCAGTTTCTTTTTCAGAATTACTGATTGTAAAAATGTTTCTTCCGCTTTGGGGGGATGAAGTCCAAAAGTTTTATACATCTATCTACTTGTAGGTATAAAACAGATGGAAAAGAAAAGGAGGCAATCCTGGAAGAAGATGATGACCTCTGGGTCAGAATCCGACATCGACATATTGCGGTTGTGTTAGAGTATGTGAAACCTTTTTAATTTTTATCCCATATCTTTAAAATATTAAGTGTTATATTTTATAACTTTAAAATAGTTTTTTTAAAGAATTCTACTTAAAGAATTCTTTCACAATTTAACAGAGAAATTCCAAAGCTTATGAAGGAAATTTCATCAACAAAGAAAGCAACAGAAGGAAAGGTAAGAGTCTTACTTTTCAAAATAATGGTAAAGGTGAATTTTAAACTTTGTCGTCAGTTTTTATTATATTTAACTTTCCATTTTGGAAACATTCTTAACATTCACAAAAATAAAGAAAATAAACTCCCATGTACCCATTATCTCGTTTCAGAAATTAGCAACATTTTTTGTCAGTCTTGCTTCATTTAAGTTTATTTTAGAAAGAGCATTTAGTCCTTTTTTTTTTTGGTACGGGGGATCGAACTTGGGCCCTTGCACTTGTGAGGCAGGCGGCGGAACCACTGAGCTAAATCCCTGGCCCCCATTTAGTCCTTTAAAAACACATTCCATCTGGTTAACCTAGAGACTCTTAGCAAGAGAGAACAACAGATGTTAACAGAAAAATACTGCTGGAGCGGGGCTGATAGGTTAAAAGGCTGAGCCTGCAGAAAGGGCGACATGGAATGAGAAAAATAACAATGTGTGAAATAGCTTAGAGTTACATTTCTAGACTTGGCTTATGTTTGAGATCCCAAGGAGATACAGGTATCTAACCTTAAATATTGAATAGTCTATATTTATGACCTAAATAAAAATATCTGGAGGTCACACACGACCTCTGTTTCCTTCTTGAAATCCATGAATTTACAGGATGTCATGGAGAAGTTATTTAAAGCTTTTATTACATCACTTTGTGGTAAAACAAATATGTATTGTGCAGAAGAAACTCTAGATTCATAGATATTGCCACTTTGCATAGACAGGTGTTCATAGGAACCTAACAACACTTCACAGTTGTGTCATGGTGTTGTTTGGTTCTGCTCTTCCCATTTTAACCAGTGTTTTGGATGTTGAGTATTTGGTCCCAGCAACAAGAAGAGAAACAAAGACACATAATTAGCAAAGTTTTTTTTTTCCCCATGAAGTTTGTTGTCTCTTTATTGTTTTCTTGGTCATACAGAAACTTGTTAATTTGGTATGTTTGCATTTGTAAGTTCTTGATATTATTTCCTGTATTGTTGCACTACTGTCCAGGCTCTTGGTGGACTCATTCAAATCTCAACCGTAAGCTGAGCAAGTACCCCTTTCCAATCCTCTGTCTACTTCCTGATGTTATTGAACTCAAAGCCCTGTCCTCTGAGAAAAAACAAACAAACATAAAAACACATTCCATCAATGTGTTGTTGGGATTTTTATATTTTGAGGTATAATTTTCATAAGCACACAAATCTTATGTACTGGATAGCTTTTTGCTTATTTATGCACTTAACAGAACGACCAACTAAATCAAGATATAGAATATTTCCCTCATACCAAAAAGTTTCTTATCCTTTCCCAGTCAGTGCCATCCTGCCAAAAGTGAACTCTTATTCTGATTTCTATCATTTGTTTTTACTTGTACTTGAGTTTCATATAAATGAAATCTTATGCCACATGCTCTTTTTTGTTTGTCCTCTTTCATTCAACATGGAATTTTTGAGCTTTGCCAGTGTTACATATTTCAGTAGGCTTTGTGTGTGTGTGTGTTTGTGTGTGTGTGTGTGTGTGTGTGTAGTAGTAGTAGTAGTAATACCATTATATGTATAAGATAGGGGTTGCCTAACAACAGTATATGTTCTGAGAAGTGTGTCGTTCGGTGGTTTGGTCAGGTAACATTATTATATATAGTGTGTTTACACAGATTAAAGCAGCTGTAGTATTACAAGGTGATATGATCTTATGGGGCTACCATCATATGTGTGGTCCATTGTTGACTGAAACATTGTTAATGCAGTACATGATTGCACCACAACCTGCCCGTCTTTTCACTTTTTTATGGACATTTGGGCTCTTTCCAGTTTGAAGTAGTTACGAACAAAGCTACTATGGATATTTTTGTTCATGTTTTTTAATGGACATATGCACTCTTTTCTGGGTATATTAAGAGTAGAATTGTTGGACTTTAGAGAAAGATTGTATTTATCTTTAATAGGTAATGTCAGAAGCTTTATAAAGTGTTTGAACTGATTTGCACTCCTACGAGGAACATATGAGTATTCTAGTTGCTCCTTATTCTCACCAATTCATGATATTTTCG
This sequence comes from Heterocephalus glaber, assembly GCF_053883595.1. NCBI lineage: Eukaryota > Metazoa > Chordata > Mammalia > Rodentia > Bathyergidae > Heterocephalus > Heterocephalus glaber. Next base: position 43,460,085 of record NW_028258296.1, read on the forward strand.
GTTTTTATTTTTAATTAAAATTTTCATTTTATGAGGTGGTATCTTACTGTGTTTTAAATTTTTATTTCCCTAATGCAACATAATATATAAATCTTCTTTTTTTTTTGGTACCGGGGATCGAACTCAGGTCCTTGCGCTTGCACAGCAGGCAGCAAAACCACTGAGTTAAATCCCCAACCCTATATATAAATCTTTTGATGAACAGAAGTTCTTGATTTTCATGATAATCCAATATGTCGAAAGTATATCAAGGGGCCGGGGATTTAGCTCAGTGGTTCCAGTGCCTGCTTCGCAACCACAAGGACCTCAGTTTGATCCCTGGTTCCAAAAAAAAAACATATCAGGGCTGGGGATTTAGCTCAGTGGTGCCACCACCTGCCTCGCAAGCGCAAGGTCCTGAGTTCCATCCCCAGTGCCAAAAAAAAAAAAAAGTATATCAATACTTTTTTGTATTTTATAAAAGTCTTTGCTTACCCCAAGATCATTAATATATTCTTCTGAGTTTTCTTCTAAAAGTTTGATCATTTTAGCTTTTATATTTATGGCTATAATTTACTCAAATTTTGGTGTACAGTGTGAAGTAAGGGTCTACATTTATTTTATTTCTATATAAACACCAAATTACTGAAGAACTATTTATTGAAAAGACCATCCTTTCACCATTGAGAGGTAGTAATGAACTTGTTGTTTATCAGTGACCATAAATGTTTGGATCTATTTCTGGATTTCTATTCCTGGTCAATTTGTGAATCCTTGTGCCAGTACCACACTATCTTTTTGAATCAGAGAACTACTATGTCGCCCAGGCTGGCCTCAAACTCAGCAGTGATCCTCTTGCCTCAGCCTGAGTGCTGAGTGGGTGTCTGGCTCTCACATTGTCTTTAATTAGTATACTTTTGTGTTAGTTTTGGAATTTGGTAGCATAACTCTTCCAACTTTAAGATTGTCTTTGCTATTTTATGACTTTTGCATCTTCATGTAAATTTTAAATTTTACTTAACTGTGTGCAAAAAAAATTTCACTGATAATTTTACTAAAATTACATGAATTTGTATATCAATTTGAGAAGAACTGTCTTATTGAGTCATCTGATCCACTAGAGAACAGCTCTTTTTATGTAGGTCTTCTTTAATCTGTCTTAATGTTTTATAATTTTCACTTGAGGTATTGCGCATTTTTGGTTATTAGGATTTTGTAGGTATTGTAAATATTATTGTAATTCTATTTTGCTTTGTCATTAGTATATAAAAGATAAATGATTTTGTATATTGGTCTTGGATTCAGTGACCTTGCTTAATTTATTTCTTGATTCTAATATGTTTATAGTTATAGATTGACTTTTTTATACAAAGTAATATCATCTGTGAATAAAGAAAATTTAAGGTCTCCCTCTCCACATTAATCTTTATACTCTTCTAACTATTTTTCTTAGTAGTTAATATTTTCTGGCTCTAGCTAATACTTACTGTATAATGTGGAATAAAACTGGTGATTGTGAACATCCTTTCTCATTCCTAACCTTAGGGGAAAGGTGCTCAATATTTGATCACTGAATATTATGTTAGTTTTAAGTTAGCTTAGTTACACCCTTAATAAAATTAAGAAAAGTTCTTTTAATTCTTGGTTTGCCCACAGGTTTTTAAATGTTTTTGTTTTCTTTTAATCAAGAAACATGGTTGGATTTCATCAAATGCTTTATCAATATAGTACTTTTCTCCTTCATTCTGTTAATGTGGTGAATTACATAGTTCTGTTGATTTTCTTAAACTACCTCTCTAGAATAAACTCTATTTGGTCAGGATGCGCTATCCTTTTCCTATGTTGCTGGATTCTACTTGCTGATATTTTGCTTAGGGTGTTTGCTTCTATGTCTATGAAAAATATTTCCGGTAACATTCCTTTTTTGTAATGTTCTTATTAGGTTTTGGTAACAAGATTATATTGGTTTTATGAAATGAGTTATAATTCTCTCTCTTTAGTGTTACTCTCTGAAAGTATTTGTGTAGTATTGTTTGAACAAATTCACCATTGGGCATGGAGGATTTTTTGTTTTTTGTTTTTTGGGTTGGTTTTTTTTCTTTTTTTTTTTTTTCTGAGACAAAAGTTTTGCTATATAGTCCAGGTTGGCCTTGAACTCACTGTGAGGCCCAGGTTGTACTCGAACTCCCTGCATTCCTCTGCCTCAGCCTTCCTAGTGCTGGGATTACAGGTGTTTGCCACCATACCTGGCTGGATTTATCTTTATAGGAAGTCCTTAATTACAATTAATTTTAAGTTCTTAATAAGTATGTAGCTATTTAGATTTTTTTTTTTTCTTGCATCCATTTTGGGATATTTTTCAAGGAATTTGTTATTATTCTTAAATTTTGAACTGTCTTCTTATGCTGTCATGCCTGTAGAATCTATAATTATGTTCTGTCTTTTAGTCTTGTTGTTATTTGTGTTCTCCCATACCTTTACTTTAATTAATTAATTTTGTTTTTGAGTTGAGGTCTTGCTGTTGTTTTCCAGGCTGGCCTCAGATTTATAATCCTCCTGCCTCAGCCTTCCAAGTAGCTGGGATTAGAGAATGCAGCACTACACCCACCCCACCTCCACATCATTATTAATACCCCTGACAAGGAAAACAACTTTTAGCTTTGATTTTCTCTGTTGTTTATTAGTTTTAAATTTATTTGTACTTAGCCTTATTTCCTTCAACTTTCTTTGGTGTAATTTTTTTCTAGCTCCTTGAGTTGGATGTTTACAGCATTAATTTTTAATCTTTCTTCTTTTCTATTCTATACACTTAATTTCCTTCCCAACACTAGCTATATCCCAGGAGTTTTGGAATAACTTGTGTCCATTTAGCTTGAAACATTTTCTAACCTTCATTTGTGATTCCTTCTTTGATCCCTGGTTACATAGGTACGTATTTTTAAATTTCAAAGCGTTTGGGAATTTTCTGTTATTGAGTTGTGACTTAATTATAAAGTGGTAAGAGAACATGCAGTGTAGGATTTCAGTGCTTTGAAATTTGTTAAGACTTGATTTATGACCCAGCATATGTTATAGTGTGGTAAATGGCCTGTATGGACTTAAAAATAACATGGATTATTTATGTTTCATTTATGTCGGTTAATCATGTTGCAACTCCTCTGTTTTTAAAATTTTTATTCAACACATATTTGAACATATTTATGGGGTATAGTATGATAATTCAGTACATGTATACAATATATAATGATCACACCTGGGTAATTAGAATTCTCATTTTTTCAAACATTTATCATTTCTATGTGTTAGGAACCTTTGGACTCTTCTATGGTAAATGTATGTTTGAGATGATAAGAAAATTCCAAACTGTTTTCCAAAATGGCTATGCCATTTACAGTTCCACAAGATATATATGTGTGTGTATATGTGTGTGTGTGTGTATTTATGTGTGTGTATATATATATTTCATTGTGTTTTAAAGTCATATTTAATTTCCAGATATTCATGGTATTTTTAAATTTTTCTAATTCTCTGTTGAAATACTCTTTTAGTTAATGTAGTCCTTCTCCATCTTTTCCTTCGTTTTCTTCAATTTAAATAAGTTATTTTGAAGTCCTCATCTACTAACTTTAATACCTGGATCATCTTGGGTCTACTTTAGTATGTGTGTTAGGGATGGGAGGGTAGTTGCTGGGCCATTTCACTCAGAATTTTGTTTTTTGATTAATAAATACTATATCAAAAAAATTTAAAATAACTGCTATTTTGTGTCCTTTGCTCTCCTTACCTGGAGTCAGTTCACTAGGAAACCTCACTGAAGAGTTCTCCCAGCAGATTTTTGGCACATGAGCTTGAGTGACATGTTATACAGCCCCTTGAATCATTTTTAGAAGGATTCAGCTGAGCTAGAGAGAACCTCTGATTTGGAGGTCACTAGTTAGGGAAATAGAGTAGTGTTTTTTAGTCGATAGCACCAGGAGCAAGAGCCCACCCCCAAGGAAAAGGGTGTCTGAAAAACATTCACAGTTGGGCCAGGGATTTAGCTCAGTGGTTCCGGCGCCTGCCTCGCAAGCGCAAGGTCCCGAGTTTGATCCCCGGTACCAAAACAAAAAAAAAACATTCGCAGTTTCTTCTTTCGCCTTGAAAAGCGACATTTATGTCATGTACAGTAACACATGCCTGTAATTGCAGCTACTTGGGAGACTGAAGCAGGAAGATTGCAAGTTCGAGACTACCCTAGACAACTTAGCCCATCTTCCACCACAGCTTCTGCACCTCAACATGCACATTGGTGCCTGAAGTGCAGTTGTGACAACAGACACCTATATAAATCTCTTAATGACAGGGCCACTTTCTGTGTCTCCTGAGCCTGTTCTCTTGTGGGTACCAGGACCAAAGTCGGGATGGCCTTTAGGTCCAGTTCAGTCGGGTGCAGAATCAATATGGCAAAGGTGGTCATTTTTCTAGTCCCAGAATAAATTTGAATGATCACATTGTAACCCCTGGTACAAGGCAAAATGGAAGGGAGAAGGGTTTCCAAACCATAGGCATAGGTGCCTTGGAGGAGGGACTCTAAGAGGTTCATGTCATTAAAGCTGTCAATGTCTCACTCCAGTTATTCTCTATGATACCTCGGGCACCATCTCCTTGGGTCCATTGTTTCTGGATCAGATCCTGACCCGAAGACATCATCCTTAGAAACTTACTCTTCTATCTCTTGAGTATTGACTACTTTGTTTTTTCACCTGCCCATTAATTTTTAATTGTATTCTAGAATTGTGGATGATTACAGAGAGTGTTGAGGTTTAGTTAAATTGCTGAAGAATAAGCTTGAGATTCTGTTGAGATTTTATGTTAAACAAGTGCTATGGTGAGTGCATTTCATCTTTGCACTTAGTCTTAAGGCATAGTCATAGGACTTAATGTCTGAGATGTTCACTTTGGTCTCTACTTTGCCTAGATCAGAGAATGCTATCATTTTCTGCTAATATTCTGCTGGCATCTCTGTCCATCACTTAACTACTCAGTAGTTGTTCTCCACTAGGCCCTTGAGAGTAATGTCCTATACACGGGCAGATTAGGGGCCCAAGGGTAACCACACTGCCTATTTTTGGGTTATGTTGTAACTAGCTCCTTTTTAGCACCCTGTTACCCAAACCCTGCTTCAGCGGCCTTAAACTCTGATCTTTATTCTTTGCCCAGAGAGATAATTGCTTTCTACTGAAACTCTCCATACTTTCCCTGTGGTTTGGAAAACATCCCTCCAGGAAAAGGCAGCATGAATGCAAGGATCCCCTTCTGTGCTTTCCTTCCCTCAGATTCCTTCACTCAGAGCTGTTTTTATCCATTTCTTGAAAGCTGTTGTTTTTGTTTATGGAGGGAGAATAATTTTGATATCAGCTACTTTATTGTGACTGATACTGGAAACCTCCTGATATTTTCTTTTTAAATTTTGCCAAAAGTTTTAATAAGTTAACTAGATGTGATAATATTTAAAATTCTGGGATTGAAAGGTTATAACGGAATTATGGAATAACAGAATAATAAGTTTGCTTAAAATATTTTTTATTTCTCCTAGATATCACTTAGTGCTCTTACCCAATTGATGAAAAAGATGCCCCATTTCCGTAAACAAATTACTAAGGTAAGCGATGTTGTATATATTGTAACTTATTTTTAGTTTACTTGTCTATCCAATCGTGTAGTTAGCCTTAACAGTGAATTTCATGGAATACGTGTTAGTTGTCCTCTTAAACTTTGTATCTGAGAAATACCCCAAATATCCAAGCTTCCCAGTAACTTCTATACATTTATCCTCTAGTTTTATTCAAATCCAGCTTAAACTTTTTTTTTTTTTTTTTTTTTTGGTACCAGGGATCAAACTCAGGTCCTTGCACTTGTGCAGCAGGTGGTGAAACCACTGAGCTAAATCCCCAGCCCAAAGACATTTTTTTTTTTTGGTACTGGAGACCGAACTCGGGACCTTGTGCTTGCGAGGCAAACGGCGAAACCACTGAGCTAAATCCCCGGCAAGCTTAAACTTTTTGATCATTGTCTTGAAAAACTGAACAGAATAATTTTTACCAACCTCATGGGAAAATTCAACACTAGATTGACCAATCGTTGTTATTCTACATGCTTCTTTAAATTGTTATATATTAATATATTTAACAGCATTTAAGCTGTGTGGTGAATTAAACTTTTTTTTTCACTGTTCTCACCTTTTCTTTACAAATCACTGTCAGAATAACTTCATACATTTTTATCATATTGCACCCTAATCAAGAACAAATAATACAAATAAAACATTTCAAGACTTCACTATTTTTTTTCCTCACCTTAATTTTCATTACTCTCAACGCAAATTTAACACTTCCATTTTTGTTTTGCTCTCAGTTGATTATCCCCTATCAATCTTATTAATTCTCTTCTCACTTCCTTTCTTTAGTTGGTTCCCTTGCCTACATGTGACTTTTATTTTCTTTCTTTTTTTTTTTTTTGGGTACCAGGGATTGAACTCTGGTCCTTGCACTTGCAGGACAGGTGGCGGAATCACTGAGCTAAATCCCCGGCCCTGCATGTTACTTTCTTTCACCTAAGCCCATACTTTTCTTTTGACCTCTCTCAAACATTTAATATTGCTAGTTGTACAAAAAGTAATTAAAATGCTTTAAATGATCAGTTTCTTTTGTTTTTCAGCAAGTTGTTCATCTTAACTTAGCAGAAGATTGCATGAATAAGTTTAAGCTCAATATAGAAAAACTCTGCAAAACTGAACAAGTATGTACAATATCAGAAATATCTACATTCATAATAAATTTTCAAAGTGAACTTTGTAAGTTAAAATGTACAGTTTTGCTCACTGCAACTGTTCATTTTCACAGAATCACAGACTCGAAAAAGGGGCCCACTGAGGCAGTATTTAATTGTCCACTGTGTTAGTCAGCTTTCTGTTATTGTAACAAACACCTGAGATAATAAACGTATAAAGGGTCACAGTTTTTGTTTTTATTATTAGTGCTGGGGACCAAGTACCTTGTAGATACTAAGTGTGCATAAGGCTCACAGTTTTTGGAGTCGGCCTGGTTGCTTTTAGGCTTGTGGTGAGATAGCACTTCATGATAGGAGGGTGTGACCAAACAAAACTGCACACTCCATGGCTGGACAGCAAAAGAGAGAAAGGGGAAGGGGCAGGGATTCTGCCATCACCATTGGGGCATAGCCCCAGTGACCTGAAGACCTCTGAAGCCCATCTCCCAATAGCACCACACTGGGAGTCAAGCCTTTTAACACATGGACCTTTTTGGAACAGTCCAGATCCAAACTACAGTACCCAACAACATAACAAGCAGCCATATAGCATCTTAATTAGCAGTCCTTCCTCATCTGTGATTAGCTTTTTGGCTGAATGGTGTGTTTTAAGTTTTTTGGAGCCTTATTTTGGGCCAACATTGTTGGCAGGATTTATTCAGGAGGTGCAGCACCGAATGTAACATCCTGCAGAACACTGTTTAGGGACATTTTATTTGTTTTAAGAAACTTTTTATATAATGCCTCGATTGATTAGAGCATCATGCTCTAACATGAAGTGTTAGATGCAAGTGGCATGTACTAATGTTCTAGTAAAGCCAAGGGTGGTGGCACAGGCCTCCAGCTACTCAGGATGCTGAAGTGAGAGGATCAAGCATACCAGGCCAGCCTGTGCAACATAGCAAGACCCTATCTCAAAAAGGAACAAAATGTTTTCAGGTAGCTACATTCAGGTGCAAAGTTAAAAGGAAAAAGTACAATTTTAATAATATGTTTGACTTAACCTGACACATCCAAAATATTATTTCAACATGTAATCAATATAAACATTAGTGAGATATCTTACATTCTTTTTTTCATACCAAATATTCAAGATTTAGTTTTGTGCATCCATAGCACATTTTAATTCAGGTTGACCACACTTTAGGTGTGTAGTAGCCATGGGTGGCTGGGGCCACCATATTGGATAGCGTATGTTTAGAATTAATGATTTTCTTCTTTGATTTTTTGACCTTTTGCTTTTTGTACAATGAATAGTTTACCAATAAAGGCTACTTTTTCCTATGAAATGTTATCAGTGTTCCATTAAAATATGATTTAATAATAAATATTTTTAAGAACCAGGCATGGCACACGCATGTAATCTCAACACTTTGGGAGGCTGAGGCAGGAGGATCATAAATTCAAGCATGGATGACTTAGTGACTTAGCAAGACTGTTTCAAAATAAAAAAGGTGCTAGGCATGTAGCTCATTGTGAAAGCCCTGTGTTCAATACCCAGTACCCCCTCCCAAAATGGGGGGATATTTTTAACTGAAAGATTAATTTGGAGTTTAGACCACTGACTGTGTTATTTTCATTAAGGACCTGGCACTTGGAACTGATGCAGAAGGACAGAAGGTGAAAGATGCTATGCGAGTACTCCTTCCAGTTCTACTCAACAAAAATCATGATAATTGTGATAAAATAAGAGCAATCCTGCTTTATATCTTCAGTATTAATGGTATGGAGATTTTCATGAATTCATTAAAATACCTAGTTCTAAAATCACTTTTTTTTTTTGGTACCAGGGATCGAACTCAGGTCCTTGTGCTTGCGAGGCAAGTGGCAGAACCACTGAGCTAAAATCCCCGGCCCCTAAAATCACTTTTTAATAATTGATTTACTACTGATCTTAAGAGAATCTTTGAAATCTTAAATGTAGTGGCTTACATAAGAGTTAGTTAAGGTATATATGAAGAAAAATATGAAATTGAGAGACTGAAGGGGGGGCGATATGATTGGACTGTTTGCTCTTTTAAAAACGTTACGAGTACCTCCTAAAACCTAGAATCGATTGCAGTAGCAATTATGTGATTATATGCTCATATTTTTACGTATCTAAGGGACCACAGAAGAAAATCTGGACAGATTGATTCAGAATGTAAAGATAGAAAATGAGAGTGACATGATTCGAAACTGGAGTTACCTTGGTGTTCCCATTGTTCCCCAAGTAAGAAATTTTACATTGTATATGTGTGGTGGTTTGCATTAATTATATTTTTATATGTGAGAATCCGTGTGAGTAGTCTTCTTAATATTACCTTATATATTTTTATTATTAAGCAATTAAAAATTTTGTTATCTTTCCCATATGTGAGCAATTTGATTAAGTATACTTTTCTTAGTGAATTTATATTTTATGCCTTCTGTTGTAATTGGTTACTTGCACTTTTCTCCTGTGGTTCATTATAGCAAATACTGTATTTTAGTATACATTAGCCTTTAGCACAGCAAAGAAAATAATAATATTCTCTTGTTTAAAAATATTTAGGCTCAAGCCAGGTATGGTGGCGTATACCTATTATCCTGGCTCTTGAGAGGCTGAAGCAATTAAATCTCAATTTCAAGTTCAGCCTGGGCAACTTAGTGACTTAGGGAAATTCTGTTTCAAAAAATAAAAAAAGGCATTAGGGCTGTAGCTTCAGTGCAACCCCCAGTACTGCCATTAAAAAAAAAAAGGGCTCAAAGTCAAATTTGGAAGAACTCTCCCACTCCTTCTCATTGTTTTATGAAACTTTTTTTGAATAAACATATTTCTTGATGCTATTTCAAATTTTAGCAGTAAAGTACAAAAAGTTCAGTGAAGTTGTATGACCCACATATATTGTGATTTTTTTAAAATAGGTATCTTCAATCTTAGTATCAGCCAGTAAGTTCAATATCTTTGGTCGTAAACATAATAAAAGATTATATTACTGAGTAAAATTACAATTTTTAATTTTTCCTCCAATTATATTAGTCTCAACAAGGCAAACCATTAAGAAAGGATCGGTCAGCAGAAGAAACTTTTCAACTTTCTCGATGGACACCCCTTATCAAAGATATTATGGAGGTAAAGTTTCTACTTATGTGTGAGTGCAGTGCTCAGTCCTTGTGCTCACTAGTCAGTGCCACTTCTGCTATCATGCTATAAATCAGTGACCTCAACTTTTTTGATTATGCACACCTGGTTATTATTAAAAATGTAATTATAAACCTGTGTAACACTGAAAAAAGGGAAAAATTTTTTAAATGAAAGGGAAAACTTTCCATATCTCATTGGGTTGTCCCTAGCCCAGGCTGATTTTAGAGTCACTGCTTTGAAGGGCAAGGCCTTAGTGGTGTGTCAGGACTGTGCTGGTAATTAGAAACACAAGCACACTAGAGTTAAAAGGTCCTCATACCAAAGCAAGAACCTTCTAAATGAAAAAAGGGCTGCAGTAACTATTTGTTTAATAAGTAAGTAAATGATTGCATTACTTTTTTTTTTTTGTACCAGAGATCGAACTCGGGTCCTTGTGCTTGCGAGGCAGGCGGTGGAACCACTGACCTAAATCCCTGGCCCCTCACATTACTTTTTGAAGCAATATTTTTAGGTTTCAAAAAAAGGGGCTGATTTTATTTTATTAAATATGCATGTATCTTTAGTGTTCATTAGTAGAAAGTACAAGTTTTGAGCTTTGTGCACAACAAAGTCCTAATTTATGACATTAATTGATGGTGTTAACTCTCTTCTTCCCTAGGATGCTATTGATAATAGATTAGATTCAAAAGAATGGCCATATTGTTCCCAGTGTCCAGCAGTATGGAATGGCTCTGGAGCTGTAAGGTAAAACTTATAAATAAAAGTCAGTGAAATTTTCATTTTGATACTATGAGTAAAATTTAAAATGGTACACAGTTACTCATACTGGGCAACTTTCTTTAAAGAATATAGTCACATAAGAGGTAGTTATTTTTTTATAACTTGTTTTAAATGAATTCAGGTAAGCAGCATGAAAATGTACTTTATTATTAAAAAAATCTCATGAAACTAAAAAAAAGGTCCCCTATCTCTTTCTTCTTCATATTGCAGAGAGGTTAATCCTTTGTGACAAAATATTTGAAACATTCACAAAGATATAGAGAATATTATAATGCATACCCTTAACTCAAAACCCAGGTTAACAAATAAACTATACATAAATTACAAATAAATTATAAATTCAAACCTCCTTGTATATATCACTTTCTGACTTTATTATTCTCTTTCTTCCCTGTCCTAAATTTGATGTTTATCATTAACGTTTATATTTTTTATGCTTTTGCTACCTATGGTTGCATCCCAAACAGTGTCGGGACTTGTGTTTTGCAGGATTTTTGCTTGGTCTTTGGCTTTCTGCATTCTATCAGTGTTCTGTCTAAGTGCAGTTCTCTTTGTTTTTATTCTACCTGGAGTTTGTTGAGTTTATTGGATCTGCAAGTTAACAATTTTCAGCAAATTTGGGGCATTTGGGGGCATTATTTTTTCAACTGTTTTTTCTGTGCTTTTCTCCTGAGATCCCTGTTACATATGTTGGAAGAGTTGGCATTTTTCCATGGGTCACTGAAGCTCTGTTTAATCTGTTCTTCATATTTGTAGTATCTGTTTATCTTCAGATTCACTAATTCCTCTGACAGGTCAGATCTGCTTTTGAGCTCATCTAGTGACTTTCATTTCAGCTATAGTACTTTTCATGTTTAGAATTTCCATTTGTTTCTTTTTTAGGTTCTCTCTCTCTCTCTTTCTTCTTTCTTTTTAATTTGTGGTGCACAGTATCAAACACAGGGCGACCTCACTTATACTAAGCAAGTATTTTACCACTGAGCCATATCTTTAACCCTAAATTGCATTTCTAATTGGTAGCATATTTTTTCTTAACTTTTTTTTCTTATTTGTAATAACTGCTTTGAAGTTGCCAAATCCAAAATCTGGATCTAGGATCTGGATTTTGAGCATTTGCTCTTGAATATCTTTTTTTTTTTTTTTGGTGCTGGAGATCGAACTTGGGTCCTTGCGCTTGCGCAGCTGGCAGCAAAACCACTGAGCTAAATCCGCAGCCCTCTTGAATCTTTTAACTTCTCAGGTAAAAAAAAGTGGTCAATATGCTTCAGAGTAAATGCTTAATCCAAAATGTGGATCTATCCAGGATCAGTTTATATTGACTACTTTTTTTCCCTCAAAGTGTGAATCACACTTTCCTATTCTTTGTATATCTACTTTTGGTTGAAAATTAGACCTTTTAGAAAATGGGTTAGAGCAACTCTGAATTGCTTTCTGTTGTAGTAATATGTATGCACTTAAACTACAGAATCTTTCTCTCTTGCTGTATGTAGCCATTGATGTCTTTGTTGAGTTTTTTAATCTTAATTTTTTAACTTGGCTGTTAGTGGTTGCCTCTGTGCCTAGTAGTTTAGAGGTCAGTAATTGTTTGGGCAGAGGTTATGCAGAAAAATTTCAAGTTTGTACATCCTTTGAAGATCATCTGAGTGGGTTAAGGAATGCATTCCAACATAGCCAGCACTTGAATCTCCTGGGATTTTTTTTCTTCTCATTTTTTTCTGTGGATGTTGAGGTTTTCCCTGCACATGTGTAGTTTAACAGTCTGCTAATGATAACTAGAGAGTTTATCTTTGCCTTCTTTGGATTACTCACTTCCAAGATTTCCCTGTTAATTTTCTGACCTGTTTGCTGCCCAGCTCAAATTGAAAATATAACATTAAGCTACCAGAGCTGCAGGTCTTCTTGTTCTGAACCAGGTACACCATTTTTAACTGGCAGTACATACAAGACTGTAATACTGCCACTAGCACTCCACCTTGAATCAGGTCTTCCACCACTGGCAGTAAAGCTGCTAGTTTTCACTGCCAACTTTAAGTCAGTAAAGCTATGGTTTTATAGATGGTAGAGCAGGATGGGCTAAGTTGTAGCCTCAGACTAGGAGGTCACATATTGACCACCACCTTTCTTACCTGATAAACTAAAAAATATTCAAGAATAAATGCTCAGTTTGTTGTCTACCTGTGGTCAATTTCTAGTTGATTTGAAATGTTTTGGTTTGGGGGCTTTTTAAATTTGTTTTGATTTTCTCACAATTTAATTCTGGCTTATATACTTGTTTCTGGGAAGGAAATCTCCTAACTTACCTTATTCCACCATGATCACAAGTCCTCTTTATCTTACTGTTATGGCTTATGTCTATGTTACGGCTTATGTATAGATGTCCCCCCAAAGCCTCATTGGGTCATAGGTGAGTCTTTTCAGAGGTGGCTGGATCTAGGCTGTGTGTTGCTAGAATTAAGTGTGTGATGCTGGGATCAAGGGTCTGTGATTACTAAATTAGTCCACTGACTGGTTTGGCATAGTTCTGGGTGTGAATAATGGGAAGGCTCACCCTGGGTGTGAGTGCTACCTGCCCTAAGGGTGTGTGGCCTGGATAGAATATAAGGGTCAGAAAGAGGGCTGCTGTCATCACTTGCTGCTAGCTGCTTCACTGGTGGCTGCCTTTTCCCTGTACTGCTTTGCTATGGACTATTTCTCTTCTGTGATGCCCCTCTGCCATGCCACCCTGCCTTGGAGCCAGCTGACTATGGACTGAAACTTCTACAAATTGTGAGCCAAAGTAAACCTTTCCTCCTTTAATTTTAGGTGTTGGGTATTTTGTCTCAGCAACAAGAAAAATAACCAAGACAGTTATGTTTTTAAAACTTCATGTAAATATGTGACCTTCTGTACCTACCTTGTTTCCCTTATGTGTGGAATTTATCCCATATTCATATATGTATAAATTTCCACTGCTAGTTAGTATAGTTATGTGAGTATCACATTTGTTCATCTGTATTCCCCATGTCCATCTATATGTCCATATTTGACATTTAGACCGTCAAAACTGTCATTTAGGGCCGGGGATTTAGCTCAGTGGCACCACGCATGCCTCGCAACTGCAAGCTCCTGAGTTCAGTCTTCAGTACCAAAAAAAAACCTGGCATTGAGCATTCCTGTACATGTACATGTATTTGAGGGTTTAGAGCTTTTCTTGGACTGAGGACTTTTTCTTTAGTTTTTTCCCCACATCTCTCCAGTTTGGGAGTATACTAGTCTGGTTTTTTTCATGTAGCAACTATCTTTAGAATTTTATTACATGTATTTGACTCAACAAAGTTGATACTGATTAGTATCTTTGCCCTCTTCCTGAACAATCATATACTTTATTTTTGTCTTTTTTAATTCCAAACTTAATGGTCAGGATTATTGTTATTTTTTATTTAGTTGTGTGTGCATATTATTCAGTTACATTCCTCACCTCTCCTTATATCCTTCTGAACTGTTTCTATAGAAGTTACTTCAGTATGGACCATTAGTTGTTACGGGTTTTTTTCTCTGAAAAAAAATCTTCATTTGGTCCTTGTTCTTACATGAGAGCTTTAGCCAGCTAATGAATTTCTAGGTACACGGTACTGTTTACCCAATACTTTTAGATAATCTGCTGTTCTAGCGCTTGGGATGGTTGTGGGGGGAGGGTGTGTTTTCTGTCAGTGGTGTCTTTTGTGGAAAATTTGCCTTTTTCCTTTGGTTGCTTTTTGCCATTGATATTCTGTACATGCTCTATATTATATCTATCTAAGGATTTGTTTTTCTTTCCTTGTGGTTTGTTTCCTAAATTTCAGAATTCATAGCTTTCAAAAATTCCTCAAATATTGCCTCGTCTGTATCCTTGGTTTTCTTGAAGGAATTTATTCTGTCTTCATATCTCATGATTTTTTATTTCTTTTTATGTTTCATTCTGGAAATTTTTCTTCATATTTAGTTTTCAATTCTGTAGTTCTCTCAAATTGTGTTTGCTGTTAAATTCTTTTTACTTTCTCTTTTCAGTGACTATGCCATTTTGGAAGTTCTGTTTATTTTTCAAATACACTTGAATAACGTAATTGTTTTCAGCAGCATTTTCTCCTTTTTTTTTCCTTTCTTACTCTGTTTTTCTCTTTTGAAAGTTTTAAAACCAGAGTTGCGTTTTTGTATGTCCTTGCTTTATTTTGTGTGGGAACAAAAGTGTATTTTGTTCATGTTTCATCTTTCAAAACCAATTCCTGATTCTTTTTCCTGTTGGTTACTACCTCAGCACTCTTTAAGTTGGTGGATGGTTGAAAATGATCATGCTAAAGGCTAGTCTAAGAACATTATTTAAAGTTTACTGTGGCATCTTTACTGCAGGGCCTAAGAGCTAATATGGAACAGTAGCTTCCAAAGTGGGTAATAAAATGATCTATTAGGTACTTTTGTATACTAGGACACATTTATAATTTATAAATTAATATATTTACTTATAAATGTTTATTTTAAAATAATATACTTTTCAAATAAAGGCTTAAAGTTTTTACCAGTGAAGGAAAAAAGTAATTCTTATGCTCTAGACCAGTACCATCTAGTAGAACTTTATGCAGTGATGGAAATACTCCCTGTCTGCAGTGTCCAGCATGATAGTCACTAGCTACAGTGTCTATTGTGTGTTTGATATGTGACTAGTGTGAATAAGGGATTGAATTTTTTATTTTATATTTTATTTAGTTTTTAATTAAGTTTAAATAACTTCATGTGGCTAATAGCTACTGTGTTGGACAGTGCAGATCTAGAACAATCTGGGGAAGGATATGGTCCAAGAAATGGCTCTTACTTCCTCAGTGCTACCAGGTATCTGATTCCATACTTAATGTGTTATATACAGTTAATCCTTATAAGAATCTTTAAAGTATAAGGAGAAGTTAAGTAACTTGCTGAAAGTCCTGCTGAATCAGAAAGAAGCAAACTAAGGATTGAAACCCAGGTCTAATTCTCACCCACCTCCTGTCATCATACTTTGCTGAATTCCAACAAGAATTATCCCCAGTACCACATCAGCTCCAAATAAGTACCTGCCCCTTTCCCCTTTAGTGCCACTCCCCTAATTTTTTTGGTTTTTTTTTTGAACCAGGGATCAAACTCAGGACCTTGTACTTGTGAGGCAGGTGGCAGTACCACTGAGCTAAATCCCCGGCCCCCCCTAATTTATTTTTTAAGTTGCTAATCTTTTTTTTTTTGGTACCGGGGATTGAACTCAGGACCTTGCACTTGCGAGGTAGGCACGGTGCCACTGAGCTAAATACCCAGCCCCCCTAATTTATTTTTAATTGCAGTAAGTAAGTTCCAGATTTTTCAGGTATATTATTCATATGAAATAAGTGAAGATATCAGCTCTTCTTTATAGGTTAAAAAAAATGCAGAGCTAGCCTATGAGTGATCTGTTAAAATTTAAACTTGAAATGGATCACTCCTGTCTAATTCTGGGTGCTGTAGTCATATCATAGGTCATTTCCTTAAAATCAATATAATTGCTATAAAAGTTGAGTTTGATTGAATTAGGCCTTTAAAAAAGTCTTCAAGCAGTATGGCTTTGGTAATGTTTTGCCTTCTTTGCTCTTTACTTTTTAGTGCTCGCCAGAAACCCAGAACTAATTATCTAGAACTAGACCGAAAAAATGGATCAAAGCTGATTATTTTTGTAATTGGAGGAATTACATACTCAGAAATGCGTTGTGCTTATGAAGTTTCTCAGGCACATAAATCCTGTGAAGTTATTATTGGTAAGACTTTTGCTTTGCACTTTTCTGTTTTGTTTTGTTTTCTTTGGTACCCGGGATCAAACTTGGGACCTTGCCCTTTTGTGAGGCAGGTGGCAGAACCACTGAGCTAAATCCCCAGCTCTCCTTTCTGTTTTTTAAAACAAATTCTAAATGCAAAAATATAATGTAAAGTTTATCTTTTGTTATACATTTCAGACCAAATCATTGAATGTAAACAAACTTATTTATCCATAAAATGTGTTTTATCTGATTTCCTGAAGTTTTTTACCTTGTTGATCTTTTTTATTATTTTATTATTAAATATTCTGATTTGGGCAAAATGAGCTTATTTCTTAAAATATTTTGTCCTATGATTTTGTTTGCTCTGATCATTAAATAATTTTTGACACATAAATACATTTCTACTTCAGAAAGATTTTGATTTTGTGGGTGGATCTGACACTGGCAAGGTCTATGTTGAATTGAGTTTTAAGAATGTCAGTCAAGACCGGGTGTGGTAGCGCATGCCTGTAATCCCAGCACTTGGGAATCTGAGGCAGGAGGATTGCCATGAGTTTGAGGTCAGACTGGGCTATACAGTGAGATTGTCTCAAAAAAAAAAAAAAAAAAAAAAGAATGTCAGTCAATGCCACTGATACATACACTCTTCTGACCCAGGGAAGTACAGGATTTGTATGTCAAGTCTTGATCTGCAGCATAGCTTAGAGGTTCTGTTTACTAACTGACACACTATGGCAATTCTGAGGAAAGAAAAAATTTCCAGTTTTGCTTTTAGTATACTAATTAATATATAGCATAAAGTAGAAAAAACAGTAGGAATGGGCAGTGTTTCTGAAGGATTGCTGAGGATGCTCAATGATAAAAGAGTGAAATACTGTAGCACAGGCAGATTTCAGGAAGATGTCATAAAAGATCTTGTTAAAATGTTGCAGGCTGCTGCACTTTGCTTATTTGAAAGACATGGCAATATATTAAGCCAAGGAAAATTGATTTAACTTCTGGGCTCTGAAAAGTTATCTTTTCTTCTAACAGGTTCTACACATATTTTAACACCCAAAAAGCTGTTGGATGATATAAAAATGCTGAATAAACCCAAGGATAAAGTCTCCTTTATTAAGGATGAGTAGCTTTTTTAGAGGTTTTTATTAATATGTTCAAATAAAATAGAACAAGAAAATTGTGCTATTTTGTAATTTAAACAATGTAAATATTTTATGCAATAATGGCTTTTCAAATACATTTCTTAAGTGACTGCTTATGATTATGTATTATTGAAATTGCCATTTTAATAATTTAAATACTGATGCTGCTTTATAAATGATGAATATTCAAGTGCTTTCTAAACAAAAATTTTTTGCCTTTGGAGCAGAATATATTAGAGTTATGGGTAATCTTTCACAGCCACCTGTGTACATAGTGATTACTTGTTAGATACTTACCTGTCTCATGCTGAAGTATAGTTTTGGGGAAAGAATGATTTTAAATGAAGAGCTTATAAAAAAACTGTAAATGTGTATCTATGATAGAATTTCCTATAAATACAGATTTTTGGCAGCTGAAATTCATGATTTCTTTAAAATGTAAAATAATTCAATCATTAATAGTGATTTCACAATGTACACTAGCTTGCTAGATACTCCTAAAGAATACAGTTTTGTATAACTTTGAAATTATGTATGTTTAAATTACAAAACCAAAAATCTTCAACATTCTTAGAGAAAATAAAAATATAGTTACAGAAATTATCTGTTTGTTTGTTTTTTCTGGGTAAGAGGGGAAAGTTGAAAAGTTTAAAAGTTCTAAATCAGAGTTACAAAGAAACAGAAGGGGGCTGGGGATTTTAGCTCAGTGGTTCCAGCACCTGCCTCGTAAGTGCAAGGTCCCGAGTTCAATCCCCGGTACCAAAAAAAAAAAAGAAACAGAAGGCACCATAGTTCCAATCAAGAGAACTCTTAATGACTTTTTCAAAAACAGGGTAATGAATTTGTATAAAGTTATATAATTTAAGGCTATATCTGCACATGAGTTTGTGTTATACAAAAGTAACACCTTCTTTTCAGATCTCTCCTTTACTTGACCTTGTAGTGTTATGTCATTTAGTGGACCATAATTTTATATATCACTCGTGTTCAGAGTTTTGTTCTGACAAATAATTCTGTATTACTTGGGTACATACTTTTGTAGACTTATACAAATATTTCTGTAATATAAATCCTAGCAGTGACGTAGCTAGTCATAGGATTTTAAAATACTGACAGATATCACTACTATTATTTATTTATTGGTGCTGGGGATTGAAGCCAGGGCTTCACTCAAGCTAAGCCAGCACTTTACTGCTGAGCTACACTCTTATGTCTGCTTTTTAAATATAGATATATACATCACTTTTCCTTTTTGGCTTTATAATTTCATACTACATTTAGAAATACCTGTGTGCACTAAAATTATAAATTTACCTACGGTTTCTTGTAAAATGTTTTGATAGGCTCGGTTTTTCACAAGTAACTTTCTTTCTTTTTTTTTTTTTTTTTTTGGTACCGGGGATCGAACTTGGGTCCTTGCACTTGCGCAGCAGGCGGCGAAATCACTGAGCTAAATCCCTGGCCCTTCACCCTTCACAAGCAGCTTTCACCCCTGTGGAATCAATTTTAACATCAGACGCTGTCTCTTAGCACTTGGCATATATTTATCCCATGCCTCCCCACCCCATACCCCAGGGGATTAAAAAGCAGAGAGTAAAGTTTTGGAGACTCTAGGGTTTTAACCAGCTTAAATTCTGTCAGTAGTATGCATTTGGTCAAGATTTGGAAAATAAAAAGGCAGAGGGCATCTTCTGAGGCTGTGCCAGTGCAGAGAGGAGTTGTGTGTAACAATTGGACTCGAGTTGTAGTGTCTTGCCCAAGGCATTGTGGGTCTGAGGCAGTGCTGTAGCGATGGCAGCCCTCGGTCGTGCCCTCCGGATCACCGGTGGATATGCCCTTGGCTTTCAGTGTCTTGATATTCTAACTTCTCAGAGGTTTTGTAAGGACCTAATCACATTAAAGCCCTTTCTTGCTCAGAATATCCAGAGGAGTTTATTTCCTGTATAAAACCCTGACTGATGTGGAATTTGTGATCTCACCTTTTTCTTTTCTGAACAGCCAGTTATTGTACCAGTTTTATTGGGTAATCTCTGTTTCCCCAGCTAATCTGAAATACCACCTTTATCATAGACTAGATTTCCATTTGTATTCTATGGGTCTATTTCTAGATTTTATTTTATTGACCAATTTGTATTTCCTCTTGTCTGTTTTAATTTGTAATATGTTTTAATACGCAGAAGAAGTAATCCTTAGCTCACCCAAACCTAAATTACTAACATTCTTCCCAAACTTCCTGGCTACTGGATTTTTGTAGATGAATGTTAGTATCATTCTGTATGTTCCCATAAAAGGTTATTTTGATATCTTCATTAAATTTTAGTTTAATTTAGGGGAGAAAAATCAGTGTCATAGCTGGTGAGGGGAGGCAGGAACAGAGGGGGTGGTCCTTCCCTGGCAGCACATTTTTTTTGGTAGCATTGCAGCAAAGATTCAAGTAATCAAAATACGAATGTTTTTCTCTGTGAGTCATTTAAATTTTCTATTTAAGTAGGTTAACATCTTCAGATAGTTTGGAGGGCAGCAAATTGAAGGACTGCCCTGAGCAGCATGAACTCTAGCTACAGCGCTGGAAAAAAATGACATCTTTATAATATTGAAACTTGATATTCAGGAATGTGGGATGTCTTTTTTGTCTAAATCTTTATAACCTTCAGAATCCCTCTTTAGAATAGTACATCTCCGCTGAAATTTGATATTTGATGTCTTCATTTTTTTTTTTTTTTGTACCGGGAATCAAACCTGGGAAACTTTCACTTTCGAGGCAGGCAGCAGAACCATTGAACTAAATCGCCTACTGATGATGTCTTCATTTTTATCTGAACTCCTTGAGTGCCTTGGATACTCTCTGCTCAGGATTAGGACATGTGTGGAATATCTAGACTAATCCAGGGACCTGTGATAAATGGAACTAAGAGCTTGATGACCATAAAGACTGGCCAGTTCATTCCATCACTTAACTCTCCAGTGACCACTTTGCCCTGTCACACTGACATCATCATATCCTTTGAGTCCTTTCTCATGTGTGTATATAAATAAATATATATACATATATCTGAGAAATTTTGTTTATTAAATGTCTTAGTGAATTTCAAGATAGAAAATCACCTCATAAAATGCTTAATATATGCTGATTTCCCCCCAGAGTATTAGCAGTGACAGCTTCTGATATCAAGACTGAACAAGGTGGTTTTGTTGCTACAACTAACTGAAATCATTTATTCCATCTCTTAAGCATGTTTTTGCTTTCTGTTGAAATTTATTTGAAATGAAGTGGGTTCGCAATGTTCAACCATACAGTATTAGCAAAAACTAAGAAAAATATCTTTATTAATCCTATTCCTAGACCCTTGTCTTCTACTGGCCCTGGCTCACAGCAGCAGTTCACAGTGATACAAAATTCTTAGATTTGAGCTCTAAAGGCCTGGATTCTGGTGGTTTATTGGCGTAAGATGTGATATCTCCATATTTTATACCTTTTGTGAGTCCTATCAGGATGCAATGCAAACATTTCTTTTTTTTAATAGATTTCTTCTGAGATCAAAGAAACAAAACATATCTTCCTCCTGTATACAGTAAAATGACTACCAAAACAATTGTTTTGAATATTAAATGTAAATAAGCATTTATATTTAGTATGAATTAGATCTATTAATAATAATAATAATGAATAATTCATTAATAAAATTGCAATATAAAGAATGATAAAAGGTTTTCTTTTATATAACCTAATAGTTCATTAACGTGGATGGCTAGAACTTTCTTCTAAAAAAAGAGGTAAAAACCCTTCTACCAACAACAATCCTGTATCCTGCTGTTGCTTCTGGCAACTTCCAGCAAAGGCCTCTGCACTGTGCAGGCTGCTAGATGTTTGTTTGCACCACCTCTGCCCTCAGGCAGTGCTGAGTCCCCTGACTCACAGCATCATGGATACAATTTTACTTAAGCTGGTTTTTCTGGTTTATTACTGGACAGGAATTGACATAAATGTATGAGGGAGGAGACAGCAAACACTACAGAATCAGTAAGCGTGAAATTATCCTTTTAAATCAGTCTGGCACTTTTCCAGAACCCCTTAAAGGCATGGTCCTATTTCATTTCTTGGTTTAATCGTTTGCACTGGTTGCTCATAATGATCCCCAATCATCAAGGAAATATAAAATTACATTTAGAATATGGTTTAATAAGGCAGAGATGGACCGTGTTTTTAAATCAAAAAAGTGATTACACTTCGCAGGTTTCTATAAAGGTTTGACTACATTGCACTTAGCATGAGTGACTTCATTCTGGTTTGATATGGTCTCTTGGAGTGTAGTGCAGAAGCTCAGTACAAAAATGGCCTTGCACAAATTTTATGTAACAGAATATATACAGTTTAAGCACCCTTTTGTCTTAGACCACTGCCTTTGCTGTCTTCCTTATAGTGCCACGGACTAATGTAAATTTAGCCACAAAGTCAGAGTTACCTCCCAGCTGACCTCTGCATTATCTCTTCTCAGATCCTTTAAACCAATTTCAAAGCCCAAAGTTAAAAATAGTCTATTCTCTAGCCACCTAGACAAATAGCAGCTGCCTTGGTTGGCACAAAAATCTAAAATGGGAATACATTCAGCTCCCTCCTCACTGCAGAGGCAAAAGCTGGGGGTTGGGAAACCTTTTGTTGAGAGTGTCGGAGTTAGGAGGCCTCAGGAGAGAGGGAAAGAACCAGTCATCTGCTGCTGTCATTAAGGAAATAATGATTTTTAAAAGACTAAATCAAAAGCCTGCTCTGGCATTCTATGGAGAATGTTACAAACTTAATCCCAATACACAGTTTTAATGGATTCTCTTTTTCTAAAATTTCATTAATCTAGGTCTATAGTTTTTACATTATTTCAAGAGATCTTTAAATATAATTTTATAATATCATATTGTAAGAATGTCATACAGTAAAATAAGAGAAAAGTTGAAATTCATCCTCTCTCAAAACCCCCAGTTTTATTTCCTAGAGGTCTCTTTAAGATTTCTGTGCAACTTTTCAGAAAATATATATGCCCTATAATAAAATATACACAAGTTAGGACACACTGAGTATATTGTTAGGTATTTTTGTATTCAATGTCTTATAGATAATCTGCCTCATTCTTATCACTGGTTGCAGAGTATTATTTACTAATCCTTATACTGGGTATTTAAGATTAGTTTCCCTTGAGGGTATTACTATCAGTGTTACAGTGACCCTTCTTCTACATGTAGTGGAATACTAAGTCATCTGTGAATTCCTAGTGGTGGATTCACTGGTCAGAAGATAATACTCGTCTGATGCTGGGCACTGGCAGCCACCCACAGCTCCCACAGCCATGAAGTCACACAGGAAACAGACACTTAAGTGTTTTGCTGAGCAATGATGTGAAGTAGGTTAGGTTTATTCAATGAATTTTCAACTTAAAGTATTTTCGACTTACTATGGGTTCATTGGGATATAAATCTCAAGCCAAAGAACATCTCTGTTAACAAATTTTCTTCCAAAAAGTTTCCATCGATTTATACTTCACCAATAATGTATGGGAGTAGTTCTTTAATTTTCCCCAGAGTAATAGGTAAAAGTAAACTTTATTGTTTTGGTTTGGTTTCTTTTGGTTTTAAGAATCAAATCCTTTTTTTTCCATTTAAATACTTTGTGTTACCCTTTTATGGTTTTAGTATTTCCTCTGAAAAGACATCTTTCAAATTGTGTAACAAGTGAAATACTTTTGTGTTGGTCAAGTTTTCTTCATATATTTTTTTCTTTTTAACCTTGGTTGCCTTAGGACAAACTAGTATTTCAGTCAATTCCTCCATCTCTGTGCTTTGGCAAGGTCTTCTGCAATTGCTTTTATCATTTGATCAGTAGTGTCTTTCAAAATGGTTGCTGTCTTTAGGGCATGATCCAAGGCCGAGTTTAAAATCTACAGAGGAAAAGTCCACATATTTTAGTTACACAAACTTACTAATGTTTCTGATAATTGGTTTCTCGCATTATTAAACATTGCAAGATGGGATTTTTTGGAGCACTCTTTTTTCCACAGTTTATTTCTGTTTGTGAGGATTAGTTTCCTAGGAAACCAGTCTGAGATGGAATGTATGTGTTAGGGAAAGGGAGAGAAAAAAGATCAGCACGTGATTGATGAGCATGAATCAGAGGGTGAGGTCAGCAACCTGCTGGGATGTTTGTCTACTGCAGAGAAAAAACTTAGGGGACACTGAAGGGGGTTTGGGGACCATAAGCATGGACAGGGCATGCAGGAACACAGTGCATGTGTGTGGAAACATTTGACAGTGACCTGGGGATCTGTGTTAGTGGTTCCAAATAGGAAACCGCTGGCAGCCCTAACCACAGTCACTGGAACAGACTCCAGGCCTCTAAGCCTGGGCCGGGGAAATCCTACAGCTGAGGCACCACCCACAGAACACTTTCTCCAGGCCATTTCCTTTGAAACCAATTTAGGAATAATACAAACCATGTGGCTGCTAAGGCTTTATGTTAATGCCGAGCACAAATTGTTTTTATCAGAGCATTTTCTTAATTCCAGACTTTCAGGACTTAAAAGCTAGCAGTTTGTGGTCCTTCAAACCAAACATATAAGCTGCAAGGATTCTCTAAGTTTTTTTTCTAAGTCCTCACCTTAGATTCTGTTTTTTCAATGCTATTGAAGTCACACAAGGATTTGCTTCCAGAAATCTTGCAGGACTGGAAATGGGGAGGGAGGATTGCAGGATCTGCGCTGCAGGTCATAAAAGTCTTTAGATTTCTTCTGGAAAGCAAAATCATGTTGGTCCTGTGTAAAGCACCCTCAAGCACACCCTCCTGTTCAGCTCAGCTCATGTGGCTCTGTCTGATCAGGTGTCTGGACTCAAGCACACACAGCCTTTTCATAGCTCTCATAGGCCTATGGGGCTGAGCTTCAAAATGAGGTTGTTGCCAGGGGTTTAGCTCAGTGGTGCTGCTGCCTGCCTCACAAGCACAAGGTCCTGAGTTTGATCCCTGGTACCAAAATAAATAAATAAGGTTGTTGCCATGACCAAGATGGTATGTCCTTCCAGAATGGGTCTTTTTCTTAGCAACAAAAAAGGCAAGACTCCCAACAACAACTTTTATTTATTTTTCATTATTTGGGGGCCAACATGCTGTTTTGCACTGTTTATAAAATAAATGTACACAAAAAACTGTCAGTTGTAAGCATTTTGGGTTGAGCTCATTCTAGGACCAGTGAACTTACAAAGCAAAAATAGAAGCTCCTTTAGGTGAGCAGGCTCCCCTAGACTACCCCGTAACTACAACTCTGTCTTGGTGTGGGGGGAGTCACCAGGGCCACTGAGTTGTCCAGATTGTACACCGCATAGCTGTAGGGGGTCTAGTCACATAGTCTTTGTGAATCCTGGGAGTTAAGCTTTTCACAACCATGAGTAGTTAGCCCTAAGGGCTGCCACAAGTACTTGCCTGTTTGCAGGTCTATCATGCAGCTACCTTCACTTTATCCCTCTGCTAAAATTATTTTGCTACATACACTTGTGAGCAGTGTCATCTTCAGAAAGTCTCACTTCCAATACTGTGACTTCAGAGCCTCCCTTAATCCCTCGGCCTCTACTACACTAACATTAATTAGATCTTCCGTTTAGTACATTGATCTCTCCTCAAAGTGAGAGATGATTCTGCATCAGGGGCCCTATGTAATAAAAAAATAGGCATGGTGTGGTAGTGTGGTCCCGTGAGAAGAGCAAGGGCTTCAGACTCCTCTCCCAATATCCAATCAGTCACCACTTTCAACGGTATTGATAACAGCCATGACTTGCCAAGCATTTGTTATGAGCCAAGTTCCATTCTCAGTACTTTTATGTATTGACTCAGTTCCCAATGAATTTGGAACTGTTTTACTCCCATTTGACATAGGGGTAACATGCCCAGGAGCCAAAGATGTAAACCCAAGAAGTATCCAAAGGTCACATTTTTAACTACACTGTGCTATGGTAGTGTGTAGTGGATTCAGTCTAAAGGAGTCTGATTGTAGAGCCTGAACTGTTTATTTACTCTGCTATGCTGATCTCCTACTTTGGCTTCTCTAGTCCATTTCCCATTCCTCAATAGCTAGAGTGCTCTTTTAAAACACTACAAAACTCCCTGATATTAAAATTCCTTGGCTTCCCATTATTCCTAAGAGTCTGAAGTCCTTCCTGTAGCTGACAAGCCCCTACACAGCTGGCCTTGCCCATCCATCTGACCTCACCAGCTTCATCCTCTGCCCTCCCTATGGGCTCCAGCCACTCCGTTCCTGACCTTCCCCCTTCAGGAAGCTTCTTAGACTGCATGTCCTTTATTCCTATGCTCATGTCTCCTCTCTGATTCATTCATACTTAGGCATTGGAGCTCAGCTTCTGCGAACCCCCAAAGTAGGTCAGTAGTACTCTATATGTTCCCTTCTTGACACTTGCAAAGATCACTTTGCTCTTCTATCAAAAAAGCAAGCTCCATGAGGGCAGAGTGGTTGACTTTGTCATTGGATCCTCAATACTTCGCACAATAGCCTATATTTGACACTCAGATGTTTGTTGAATAAGTGAATAACTGAAGTATTAGAAAGGGCTTGGTTAAAATTATGGCTCTGCTATTTATGATCTAGGTGACCTTGGGTCAGTAATGCACAAATAAGCACATTATTTATACCTGATCAACAACAACCAGTTTGTTATTACTACTAATCATAAATGAATACTTACTTTCCTAGTGCAGGCTCACATTTATCTTGAGAGGATTGTGAATTCACTCTCTGGGAACATAGCTGTTTTGGTTTTGAACAAGCTGAAAAATGTTAGCTATAATTAAATTCAGAGCACCAAAAATAATCCCTAGATGGTGGATACATATCATTTCTTTCTCAGTATGAATTAAATATTTTCTAAAATTTTGATAATTGTGTAAGAAAGGTAACAGAAAACAAGGAATTTTCTATCAACTATTCTAAATTCGTGAAAAGAAATTCAATTTAAAAGGAGTTTCATTAACAGAAAAGAGGCCAGGAGTTTAGATTCTCTGAGTGCTCATTGTTGGAGTGCTGTCCAACTTCTGTGGGCTCAGCTACCTCATCTGATATAAATGGACAGATAACAACTTCCAAGAGGTTAGGTATAGGTTCCTGAAATCCTCTCCAACTTTAGGAGCAAAGATTCTAAGAGTCATAAACTAACAACTGTGTTATTAGGGCAATTCCAGAAAATACAGACTAAACAGAGAAGAAAACTGCAGGAAAATCACCATGGGAGACAAGAAAACCAGGAAAAGGAAGAGAGACAAGTTCAGTGGTCAGGAAATCTGCCTTTTTATTGCAAAGGCCTCTTCTCCACTTCTTCTTCCATCTTCCCCCTCTCTTCTCTGTCTTCTCCTCTTTCTCCCTCCAAGTCTCCTGCCTTGTAGCCAGGCTTCACTCCCCTCTAGACGGCCCCATCAGACAAGGGAAACTAGGAGAGATTGTTCCTTAGACATGGAAGGCAAGCTGGAAGCCAAAAAGTCCAAATTTAGTCCTGCTGACCACCTAGCCTTCAGCCATGAGGAACAGAGGCACTGACAAGCTCAATCTTAATTCTTTGGTAGTCTCCAAATGTAACTTCAGGTTTTATTGGAAACATAGAAGCTCCAAAAGAGACAAAGGCCATTGGGCCCAGTTCTAGGCCAGATCTACAACGTCAAAGCATACTGCTTCCCAAATGGTGCCCACGGCCTCCTGCAATAGCCCATTCCATTTCTGTCAGCTTCAATTGCTGGAAGGTTCCTTATCAACAGTGAAGAAAAGCTGCCTCCCTCTTAGCCACTATACATTTTTCTAAGTTCACATTTCAGTGACTTAGTTACATTCCTCACATGTATTGGAATAATGGGCCCAAAGACTGAGGAAATCATAAAGAAATTTTCCCTGTGGTTTCTGCAGTCTTAGTGACTGTTACTTTTTTTTCCTTTTGGTACCGAGGATCAAACTCAGGTCCTTGTGCTTGCGCAGCAGGCGGTGAAACCACTGAGCTAAATCTCTGGCCCTGACTGTTACTTTTTGACAGTTGATAGATTTGTCAGCTGCAGGTAGATAGGGGAGGCACAACTGAGATCACTCAGGTAAATACCATTCTTTAGTCTTGGGCCTTGGAAATTGTGAAAGATGAGAAACATTCTCCCTGGTACTCTCTCCCCAGAGGGAAGGAGTTCTGAAGGGATGAAAGAAAGATATGGCCCCTGTCAGGGAATTAAGTATGACTGTCATTCAGGGCTGAAACAGGAAGTACTGTGTATCCTTCCTTCCTTTATGTTCCCATATCACACTTTGACCTTGCTTTTAGTGCTCACATTTTTGCCTTGTGCTTTCCTGATTTGAATATAAGTCCCTTCCTCTCAACTGGAAACTTTTGCAGGGAGGAGCCATGTCTTAGTCACTTTTATAAATGTTTGTGAGATTTTTTTTTTCAAAGATAGCCAAATTTTACATTGAGAATTAGCAATATGATGTCTAAGGAGTATTTCTCTATATGCTGACTTTTGGGAGGGAGAAATTTAAAGTTTTGGCCATCGTGAAAAATAACAATAATAGTGGCAATTATTCAGTCATTTGTCTAGCTAGCATTCATTTATGGTGTGTTACTGACTTGCACTTAAAGCACTTACAGCACATTTAGCACTTAAAACACATTCAAATTCTTTAACCCTGGGTTTTCATAATGCCCAGCCCCTGCTTAGCCTCTTGCCATCCAGGTGCAGGGCTGAATTTGGAGGTGTCTGGTAAGTGCAGGAGACCCTGGCCATAGATTGTTGATGGCAGGGCTCTCCAAGAGGAAGCAGTGGCCAGTGTCCTGTGGGTTTCCCACACAGGGAGAAGGTTACCCACATAGATGGGATCACGCAGGAGATTGTACTTACGAGGTGCAGAATTTTTATTTTCATCTAAAGAGTAGAACTGGACAAAGGTACCCCTTCTGCTATGATTTAAGTAATACTGTCCTGGGGTGTTGTATTTATAATGAAATTCTGAAAAAAAAAAAAAAAAAGATTAAACATACAGTTCATGGCCTGGGAACAATAGTTGTCCCTACTTAGGCCTTTTGGAGGCCCCAAGTCCATCTCACCTTCCCGTGGGTCTTTACCGCAGACTCTTCGGGAGTTCTGACTCTCAGTGCCACAATGCTCACATTTATTAGGCTGCAGTCCGCTGCTGGAATCAGAGAAGCCGGGTCCTGTATCAAAGCCTCAAAAAGCCCAGGTTACACAAAGGAAGTGTGAGTTTCTTGAGGATAGTCATAAAATGTGGCGTGGAGAGAAGAGTTTTAATGTGCATGGTGTGCACTAGGCACCGCAGTGTTCACCTCTTCAGGTGTGTTGCCAAGGGGAGTTCCCAGCAAGGGTGACATTTGGGGTCCCCTTCTGACAACTGAGAGACATTTCAGTAAGCCACAGTTCTGCTATGAAGCCCTCAAGATGAGGTGAGGACAAATAGATGCCGAGTGAGGAGGGAGGACTCCAGGGGAGGCCAGAATGTGGGAAGGAGCACAGGGCCAGCCCGGGGCGCATGTATCATAAGTGGAATGAGTTTGGAGGCCTGGGGTTGAAGTCTGGCTCTGCCACTCTGATGGTTAAAAATATATCCACAAATCCTTTGACATTCTCTTTAAAAGATGGAGTTAGGGGCCGGGGATTTAGCTTGGTGGTTTCGCTGCCTGCTGTGCAAGGGCAAGGACCTGAGTTCGATCCCTGGTACCAAAAAAAAAAAAGAAAAAAAGAAAAGATGGAGTTGGGGCTGAGGGTAGAGTTCAATGGTAGAGGACTTGCCCAGTATGCAAGAGACCCTGGGTTTGGGCCAGGGATTTAGCTCAGTGGCACTGTGCCTGCCTTAAAGGCACAAGGTCCTGAGTTCAATGCCTGGTACCGGGGGGGGGGGGGGGGGGGGAGAACCTGAGTTTAATCTCCAGCACCATAGAGGGGAGAAAAAACAAAAAATATAGAACAAAAGACAGAGATTAATTCCCCGCTCTATAACCCTGGGCTGCATTTAGTGACTCACTTCTGACAAAGTATTAATGATGGCATAAAACATCCAAAACTGGGCCATCCAAGAGATTGCGTCTTCCAGCTTGGTGCTTTCCTCAGATCACTTGCTCTAAGGGAAGCCGGCTGCCATGTCATAATGACACACGACCAGCCAATTAGAGGGGCTCATGTGGCAAGGAGCTGACACCTCCTGCCACAGGCCAAGTGTGTGACCCACCTGGAAGAGGGCCTCCCACCCGGACAAGGCCATCAGATGACCACAGTCTCTGCAGACATTCTCCCAGCAGCCTCAGGAGAGACTCTGAGCCCAACCCTTCCTGCTAAGGCACTCCCAAAGGCCTGGTCTACAGAAACTGTGAGATAATGTTCATGAGTTTGAGCCATTAAGTTCTGGGACACTTTATTAACAGCAATTGATAAGTAATACACCAGCTTTTTGACCCTGGCACATGACTCAATTTCTCTGAGCCTCCATTTCCTTATCTATGAAATAAAGAGAATAATTCCTACCTTTCAAGGGTGTTGTAATAAATGATATACATGAAAACAGTTCTCAATCTTTACAGTATTAAAATTGAGGGCCCTAAAGTGCTTATGTTTATGTGGCTTTATCTACCAAATATCATAACATACAGCATTTTAGAGACCTAGGGTAGAAATCTAACCCTGAATTGGAGAACAGCTATCATACAACATTCAGGCAGCTGCAGATGGACTGGGAGAGACATTTTGATATAAAAATGGCAAATCATTTCTACATTTAGATCTTCCCAAGACAAACAGGTTTGAGGATTTTATTTAGAGTTTTAAGCTGAGACTTTTTTTTTTTTGTACTGGGGATCAAACTCGGGACCTTGTGCTTGCAAGGCAGGCACAGTGCCACTGAGCTAAATCCCCGGCCTTAAACTGAGACATTTAAGAAACATTTTATTATATCTGTTAAGCAATAACAATAAGAAGCCAGGTGTGCTGCTGCATGCCTATACTCTCAGCTACTTAGGAGGCTGAGGCAGGTGGATTTCTTCGGTCCAGACATTTAAGGGTAGCCTGGACAACATAGTGAGACCCTCTCTCTAAAAAATGAATAAATAAAATTATAAATTAACCTTATGTTAACAAAATGCTTTAATGAAAATAACTACATTTTCTGAAAAATAATGAGAACAGCATCATTAAAGTTTTGATAAATATCTTTATCTGGCTGAGTAGCAGGCAGCTGGATTGTGTGGCTGCATCTCCATCAATCTATTGTAATATTGGCCTTGCTAGAAAAAGGAAAGACCTCGTGTCCTCTCTGAAAGGTCTTCAGGAAACCTCAAGACCCTCTGACCACACTTTGACTACTCTGATATAGCATCTGGTAAAATAAGCATTCAATCCATGACACCTGTTGTTATTATTTGAAAATGTACCAGCTATGGAGAGGTGAGCTTAGAACAAGTGTGACCTAACAGCATGCTGAGCTGAAAGCCAGGCTCTGAGTGACAGGGAGGATGAATGTAAGTGACTGTGCCAGCTTTCTGGCCACCAGTTTCCTCACAGGTTGGGCTCAAAAGATGATCAGGTTCATGAGGTGATTTCCAATCTCAAGAGCTGCCTGAGCAGGCAACCCTCTCCTGCCCACCTCTCACCTAGCACGACCCTGCCAGGGGCTGTTTCTCTGCTTAAACTACCGTTGGAGAAAGGATCTTATGACTAAAATCATTGAGTTCCATGCTTTCATGCCCTCTGGGCTTCTCCCAGATCTACCTTCTTTGCTTCCTTGAAACATTTACAGACACGTTGGCAGCAATGCCCACATGGCCTGTAACCTTACCAGGTGCAGTTATGGGTCATGCTGCGAAGAGGATGATTGGGAGTTGAGGGCACCTCCTGACTCGCTCTGTGGAGTCCTATAGCTCTGGCTAGTACCAGGTATGGCACTTCACCCTACTTAATCACATTTCATTTAATTATTAATCCTGTACATTTGGAAAAAAAATCCAAAACGTAACACCCTGGTCTAGGGCAGTGCTATTGGAGTAGCAGGTAGTAAGCTGGAGCCCATCATGAGCAGAACCCACAGAGAGGAACACTGAAGACTGAGCACCCACAGCCCCAGCCCTTTAACCTACCGAGAGTTGAATCTTGGTGCAGTGCCTTTTCATGAATGACAATTGAAAACCTGCCACAGTTGATCCTTCTGAGACCTTTTCTTTCCATCTTTTGCTTCCTAGAAAGAAGTGCATAAGATCTCATAAAATTATGGTACATTTCTAATAGAGTTAATGAGAGCAATAGCAAACTGAAATGTTAAATTTCTTGTATCAGAGCCTGGGACAATGTAGGAGTGGCCCGTTGTCCTCAACAAAGAGGCCATACCCACCCCGTCCTTTTGGAAAGTTTCTCTGTGTGACATTGCATCCAGCACAATTTGGCCTGATAAAAATATATTTATAGAACTTAAAAATAAATGTTTTGTTCCACAGATGATGATATTTAATCATCATTATATCATACACAAAGTAGAAAATAGTAGTAGTGTAGTATGGAACTATAAAAATTTGTATTCCTCATATCTGTGTCTAAAAATCAGTTCTTATTGAGGAAGAAGCTATGCTATACATCAGTACTGGATCACATGGCTTCAGCTCTCTAAGTACAGCTGACTGTATCCAAAAAGTCCACAAGGGATTTTGCAGGTATCTGCAGAGCTAAGGCAGAGAGCCTGGAGTAATTTTAGTTGTACAGTATAGGGCCACTAGGGGGCGTCAGAAGGAAGCAAGTACAATGGCATTTATCGAGCGACTTCAACCTGTGTGCACCAGTCTCCCTCCTTCGCAGACACTCTATTCCTCTAAAGGAATTGTAATTAGTAACAGTTCTTAACTAAGCTCTTGCTCAGCCCCTGGGATAAAGTAATAGCCCCCAGGGAAAGTTGCGCATTCTGGCACGAGAGAGACTGACAGTTTCCCTGGCTGGGTATGAACTGGAGGAGGCAGAGCTCAACAAACACGCACGCCCAGCTGAGCCTGGACCTGTGGTATTGCTGGTGCTGATGAGGCTGTGTGTGAAGGGGAACCGGCTTGGGGTTCGTGGAGTTGGAAACTGGGAAGCCAGGCCCTTTCCTCTTGGAAAAATACGCTCTCCTTCTGAGTCACATATTTTCTCACACTTCATTTTCTGTCTCCACCCTCCGCCTCTGCAGCATTCAAACATCTGCTCTCCAAAGTGGAAAAGTTGGAACTCAGTCAAGCGAGTGCAGTCCAATACATGAATTGTTCTGTTCTTTTAAATTCCTTTGTGCTCTAAAATCTTTGGTCCAAAAATAACAGCCAAGGGCAGTTCTACTGGAGAAGGCTGTTTTTCAACACGTCAAAGTAGCTAAAGTATATGTTTAAATGCAGCGTTTCCATCAAAAATAATATAAAAGGATCTAAATGTTGTTACATTTAGCATCTTTACATTTAGACAGATCTGTATTACTTATCAGCAAAGTGGATAAAAGAATACATCCCCCATCAGAGAGCTATCTGATCGTCTATCCAATTAAAGAGGATATGCATAGCCCTCCCTTCAGTTAACAATTCCTCAGGAATTGCGTGCTTTACACAGATTGCAATTTGTAAATTCTATCTCATCACTCCCCACCAGGGAATCACTCGGTTGTGCTTTTATTTCTGTCATGCCCATTATAAAAGAGTACTTTGAGCTGGGTGTGGTGACACATGCCTGTAATCCAGCACTCCACACTCTGGATGCCAAGGCAGCAGGATCCCCACAAGTTTGAGGCCAGCCTGGGCTACATAGTGAGTTCAAGGTCAGCCTGAACTGCATAGCAAGACCCAGTCAGAGAGAGAGAGAGAGAGAGAGAGAGAGAGAGAGAGAGAGAGAGAGAGAGAACATTTAGTCTGGAACATTGATACCTCTATCTTGGTATTTCAGTGGTTCTGTAGAATCTGGACTAGGAATTTGGAAGAAAAACATTCAGTACCTTAAATGTTTACTCAAAATGTTTTAATTTTAAATGTCAATTTTGAGACAGATTCCCAGTAAATTGCCCAAGCTAGCCTCAAACTTTCAATCCTCCTGCCTCCCGAGTAGCTAGGATTACAGGTGTGTGCCACCACAGAAAGCCTCAACATATTTTTATTGTACTTTAAAAACTTCTTAAAAATCCAAATCCAGGCTTTAACTCAATAAACAAAAACAGTAGGCCTGGGATGACTGGTTGAGTAAGCTTCATGAACCCGCCTTGTAGCAGAGAGCTCAACGCTTAGGATTGACTGGGAGGTTTGACACAGTGGGCCACACCAGATGACACAGTAATCGCAGACTCCATGATGTTTCTTTTTTTAAAGGCAGGAACTCAATAAAACACTTATGACAAGTGCCCATTCTGATGGTGAAATGCTTTCTAACAGGAAATGTAGTCTTTCAGACATTGTCTTCTGTAGCTTTAGAGTTCTAAGAGTAGTTTCAAACAGCTCCTCCCCGCTTGACTCTTGACCTTTCAAAGGTAAATTAGCCAAGCTTTGTTTAGTCCACCGAGAGCTGGGAGGTGGCGCCTCTCACTACTGATAGAAGCTACAAATGATTCTGAAGCCATGTGGGCTAACAGTTGATCCAAAAGCGCTCAAGGTGTCTCCTTAGGATTTTATACAATTTATAGCATCAGCTCTGGGAGATTTCTTGATTAGGAATATAAGGAAATCAACCCTGAGAGGAGGAATGGAGGCTTTTCTGGGGGGACTGGGGCAGGTGGGACCCAACAGGGAAGGCTTTTGCTCAGCTCAGAGAGCAGTGATGGAGGAAGCTGGTCTACTGCGGAGAATAAGAATCCCCCATCTCAGCAGGGCTCAAACAGAGCCCTCTTGTGCTGTAACTTCTTCCCCACATGGTACTTAACAGAATCACCTGCAAAGATTTAAACCCTGGGTCCTACCAGAGCTGCACTCATGGAGATGCTTCCGTGGTAGCTGGGGCAGAGACCAGTGCATTACTTTAAAATTCCCTAGGGGTTTTGATTTTCTCCCTCATAAATAAACCACTGCTAAAGAATGACTGCCAGTGGGATCTGTGCGGCCCCCCCACCCCGCACTGGCCAGTGTTTCCATGAACTGTTGCCTGGTGTTATCCCGAGACCACCTCCCCATCCATTCTGGGAATGCAGCAGCAGGAAGCCCTCACCATTCCAGGAGTCGGCGGCAGAAGGCACAGCCTGGACTCGGTGCCACCGTCTCCGCATGCTCCTGCCTTCCCGACGCGCCGCCGCCGGGGTCCTCCTGCACCACAAAACACACAGAGGTGGTTGCGATGGAGGATGTGACTCATCCCTGAGGCTGCACTCGCAGAGCCCAGCTTGCAGCACAGGCCAGGCTGACTCACTGCCGGGAGGACAGGAGGCTTTTGCTAAGCGCCTCTTACACAAGGGGCGACAGAGGAGGGCCGGGAACTGGAGGAAGACAAAGAGCCCATGCTTAATGCTGATGTCGCTCAGCGTGGCCTGGGCTTCTCATGGCCTGAGCTTCAAGACGAGAAGCTTCAGTCCTGGCTGTGCTTCTTTTCTCCACCAGATTTTAAAATCTGGGCGCAAATGAGAAAATACTTTTCCTTTTTTCTTTCCCTTAGTTTCAAATAACTCCACCCTCCACCAGAGCATGAACAGATTTAGAAAGATATTTTATTTTTGCTCTGCAGTGCTAGGGCTAGGCAAGTGCTCTACCACTGAGCCACACCCCCAGCCAGCAAGGTAATTTTTAGATCAATCTCACCAGCGGTTGAGTTCTAAAAGCTTTTTGAAAGAAATATATTCAACTATGAATTAAAACAAGGTTTAGGGACTGCCTATGTCCTACACGACTGACTGTATGTCCCTTTTTAACACAAAATAATTCTACTGCTGCACCGAAAGAGCTGACAGCTCCCACCACGTATTTCTGACTGTGCTCTTATGCCTCGTTTAAATAGAAAATAAATGTACTTTTCCTGCCATTATAAACAATGCTGGCATACATATCATTGAACACAGAACTTTTTCCTCATTTTAATTACTTCCCCTAGGAAACATCTGGGCCAAAGGTCATAGACTTGTTTGTTTGAGGACACGTTTTGTCAAATTGCTTTCCTCCAGTTTCACAGATCACACGGCCACCAACGATGTGGATGGTTCAGTTCACAGTACACAGAATTATCACTTGGAAATGCTTTTCTTAATTTAAGGGAGAGGTGTGTGTTAATTAAAGTTGTGCTATTAAAGGAAAACAATTTCTCCTTATGCTATTTATTGGTTGTATTTCTCCTATATGTGACTTTTAATTCCTATTTTTTGCCCATTAGTTTTTTGCCCATTAGTTTTTTGGAGGGCTTTGGTAATTTTTTATTGATTGATACAACTACAGTATTTGTTGATTATTCCTTTTGTGCTAATAGGTGTTCTTTACATAGTCTTTTTTATTACTTCCTACCATCCTGGCATGTTGTCTGCATTTTAATAATGAATAATCAGAGGCGCAGAGAATTTAGGTAAATTGTCAAGGACAGTAAGAGTAAGTAGCTGAGCTGGGTTTGAACCTTAAAAATGTGGTCCTATGCTTGTGTTCTTAACCCTAATTTTGCTCCTTTGTTCATTTAGAACACTTGATAGAATAAAGATTTCAACACTGAACATGATTTGCTCTTCATATTTTCTGTTGTCTGCCTTTAAAAAACATTAACTGTGGTTTCAGCTTTGCAAACATAAGTTAAACATTGTTGGAGGTTCGGCCGAAAAACAAATGATAATAGACTGAATTTCACAAATAGTCAAACATAGATAGAAACAATGAGATATCCATGTTAGCAAAGATGGAGGAAAAATAAAACAGTATCTAGGGAGGACTTCAGTTGGAGACACTGACTTTCCCCTGCCCTGGTGGGGCTCCATAAACTGGTATTGCCTTCCTAACGGCCACTTTATCAGAATGTTCACTATGTTCCCTCTGAGCCATTAACTGGAATGCTAGAATTTTATTCTAAGGAAATAATCAACTGTGGGCAAAAGTTTGCAGGTAAATGCAGTTACTTGAAACCATGTTTATAATATCAAAGGCCTGGAAAAAAATTAGTCCTTCAATAAAAGATCGTTTAAATGAATCAGAGTACATACTATGTCCATATAATGAAATATACCCCTGGCATACAGGAGATAGAGTGGAGGTATGTACATTATTTTAAGTACTCATTAAAATGAAGCTGACACTTTATTCCAAGTGATGTAGAGAGATGCCCACAATGTTAAATGGAAAATGTAGGGCCAGGGATTTAGCTCAGTAGTTCTGCTGCCTGCCCCACAAGCGCAAGGACCCGAGTTTGATCCCCGGTACCAAAAAAATAAATAAATAAATAGAAAATGTAAACCACAAAATAAAACTATGGCATTATCCCAATTTTTTAAAACCAAGACTGTAAGTATATACAATAAAAAATTAGCAAAAATTTTTCTCAGGGAAATTTTCTTCTTTATACTTTTCTCTATTATCTAATTTCTGTGGCAATAAGTATCACATTTATAATTTTAAAAATAAAGGAATTCTTTCCCTCCATTTCTACCTGTGTTTTCTTTTATCACCGCTAAGCTTATAGTATTCCCTTGCAATTGACATTCAAAACAGATTTGCATTAGCAGAATAGCGGAGATGCCTTCTATGGAGGACTGATCTTTAATACTACTTATCATCTGCCCTGGCAAGTCTCACCTTCCAAGGCTATTTGTCCCCTACAAAAAAGTCTAGACCAGCAAACTGTAAACCTCCTTATAATATTGCTATCATTCTAGATCCACGGACTTTAATCCCAGTATTTCCAATTCATTTATAACAAAATAATCTCTAGAATCCTTGCTACTCCAAGGGTGGTCTCTGAACCAGCACCTGCAGCTTGGGCAGCACCTTGGAGCTGGTGAGAAATGCAGGATTGCAGGCTCACCCCAGACCCAGGGAATCAGAGCCTGCATTGTGAAAAGATTGCAGGCTATTCCTAGGCACAGTGAAGCGAAAGAAGCCCTGGCCTAGGTCCAACAACACCAACCCAGTTTCTGCTGAGACGTGAAAAAGTAGGAAACGTCACCAGCACTAACACTGGTGCAATGAGTCTAAGAGCCTGGGGTGAGAGGTAGCTTAATGTCAGAGCTGGGGCTCAGCGTGGAGAGGCCCTAGGTTCATACACAAGCACAAAGGGTTCTTGAGGATGCCAGTTTCATAATCACATTCAAGTAATTAACAGAATGAACCCAGAACCAGGTCACAGGATGTTGTCCTGCAATCAGAAGACAGCCCAATGTCCACTTGGTCTGGCTGGTCCTGGGCAGCCTCACCCCTACCTTTAGGTGAGAAGTTTAAAAGTAAATAAATAAGGGGCCAGGGTGTGTGGGGGGGTAGTTCAGTGGTTCCACCACCTGCCTCGAAAGCACAAGGTCCCGAGTTCGATCCCCAGTACAAAAATAAAAAGTAAATAAAAGGCAAATTTGCATTTTAGAATCAACTCTTGAGCAACCTGGGAGGCCCACTTTGGGGGATTATTTGGCTTCTCATTAACTGGTGAAGTCACTGGGAATTTCCTGTGGTGCTCCTGGGCCCTAAGGTGTGATGTTGGAGGGATGGTGTGTGGCCACTAGGCCTCTTGCTCCCCATTTGCTCCCCTACTGCCCCTGGGACTCTGCCTTAGAGTTACTCCCAGCCTGGTCCAGCAGGTCTGAGCTTCTCAGCTGGGTCCCTCAGTCGCTGGGTCCCTCAGTCACTCAGGGGCAGCTGCACGAAAACCAGAGTCACAGAGTTGCTGCACCATGGGAAGTGACTCAAAATCAGGTCAGGATTCCTATAGGACCCTCAGGCACATATCCTTCCCAGAGGACTCCCCTTTCTTCAGCTGCCTCAACCCAGGACTCAGCTCAGATTCACCTCCAGCCACTTCTCCCTTAGTAACGCTGCCCTCCCACGCTTACCTT
The DNA here is from genome assembly GCF_053883595.1 of Heterocephalus glaber. Taxonomy (NCBI): domain Eukaryota; kingdom Metazoa; phylum Chordata; class Mammalia; order Rodentia; family Bathyergidae; genus Heterocephalus; species Heterocephalus glaber. Next base: position 43,498,666 of record NW_028258296.1, read on the forward strand.
GCTCCAGTTCTATGACATCTAACACCCAGGCAAAGTGCTTACCGTGAGCCTGCCCTGCTGTAAGACCTTTATATAGAGTCATTTAAATATCATAACACCAGGAGGTAGGCATTATTGTCCCCATTATCCAGAGGAGGTTGCCTAACTTCCCCAAGATCATAAAACTGGTAAGTGACAGAGCCAGTCTTTGAACACGGGCAGTCTGGCTCCAGAGTCACATGGAATGTATTACTCCTGCATCACACTTTTGGCTTTCTATATTCATATTTAATTCTGTCTGTTAAGTATATGTCTCCCTACCTCAAAAAATTAGGATTAGAAGTTCCATTTGACCGAGCTATTCCCCTGCTGGGTATCTTCCCAAAAGAATTAAAAGAATCATACCACAGTGATATATGTGCACAATTTGTAATAGCTAAAGCTTGGAAGCAGCCCAATTGCCCATCAACTGGAGACTGGATAAAGAAGATGTGGTTTTTTTTATAAAATGGAGTACTACTCAGCCATAAAGAAAGAGAAACTAGAGACTTTTTTTTAGGTACCGGGGATTGAACTGAGGACCTTGCACTTGTGAGGCAGGTGCCGGAACCACTGAGCTAAATCCCCAGCCCTAGAATTCTTATTTCACAACAGTTGCTGTGAACTGGGACCAGGGAGAGAAGTGCAAATCTAGACCTGAGGGAGCTGCTGGGTGGATGGCCATGATGACTCATCAGACTCCCTCACACCACCTCAAGCTAGTGCAGTTCGGGCCTAGCAATATGATAAGCCATGAACCTTGGAGATTTATTGTGAAACATTGATCACTTAGGTCTTCAGTGGCTCTGGGATCCCTGTATGGAGCCTTCATGGTAAGAGGCATTCAGTCAGATGTTCAAGGTACAGAGATGAGTACCGAGGCACAGAGACAAATGAGACCCAGTCCTGTAGGAACACAAAGGTAGGGCAAAGAATTCTGCCTGAGGTGGGAGCTGGCTACCAAGGGTGCAAAAACACCCTACCTCTGAACCCGGTCCTCAAATGAATGAGATTTTGCCAGGCAACCAAGTGTTTGGAGGAGTTAAACATGCTTCTTTGGAAGAGCTAACATTTATATAATCTCATCTTTCCCATAGCTTGAACAAAAACCTCATTTAAGTTTTGAATATCAGCCTCAGGTTATGTCTTCAAATATAGTATGAAACTATGAGGTCAATTTAAGGTAATTATTTAGATGATTCCGTCTCTCCAAATTGAATTTGAATTTAGTCTGAAATGTTCTGATAGTTCAGCCTACAAAAACAAAACATGTAGAACGATGGTGGTGATTGATTTGAATTCCCAATCCTGTATATAAAGATAATCCAAAAAGAATTTCACTTGAGAGAAGGAAAATGTGACAGTGGATTCAGTGGAAATTACTTCACTTAGTGTGCTATTCTTTATTTAGAAGATGGAGTACAAAACTATTAAGAAGATTTTTTCCAGGCACAATCCAGAAAAGTTTTGCTATTCATCCAGAAGAAATAGCTCTTCTGTGGTTTATCAGTTTAAATTGCATTGCTACATCCCAAACTAATAAGATGTTTCAAAAACCAACATTTGAAATAGCTTCCAGTTATTAAAAGATGGTTCTGTTTTAAATAATATGATTCATGGAACTTTGGAAAGTTATGTTTTCACAGAATATTGAAATAGAATTCAGCAAATCCATGCATTAGGAGTCTACACATGCATAAACACCACTTTTCCTGGCCCAAAATTAGGCTTCAGGTTTCTGTATTACCTCATTTGAGGATGAAGAGAATGTAGATGCCAAGTCATCTGGGATGGTTGGAGAATTCACAGGAAGAGAGAGAATTGAAGTATATTTGCTTTCATCAATTTTCTCTTTAACATCTTCAAGTAGCATCTCCAACTTGAAGATTTCACCTTCTACTTCTCTGAGTAAACATAAACAAACAGGGATCTTCTGGGCTATATAGTCAGCATTCTAACTAGTGGCAACAGTTCTTGCATAGAGTACTGATCTATATTATTAACGTGGCTTGTCTTCAGACAAGAAGCATGATGAATGCCTGACTGGCATCCTGTTTACAATTTCACTCCAAAGTCCTGGGCTCCAGTCCCCATTTGCTGTCCAGTAGCTGTGTATCCTTTGGTGAATCACTTGTCTTTCTGGGACTTCAACTATACCAAGGATAACAATACCTTGCTTATCTAGATACAATGATGTTGCGGTCCCTTATAGTTTTAAGAGCTGTGATTTCATGGAAATAATTGTTATGCAAACATTGAAAGAGGGTGAACTTAAAATATATGAATAATTAACAAGATTCTTATGTATAAAGTACATGTGTATATGAACATATATTTTACCCAACACTCATCTAAATAATTTCCAGTATAATAGGAAATAAAATGGAAATTACTGATAATTTACAAGTGAATAGTAAGAAACAATATATGAAAGCCAACATAATGCAATTAAATCAGTACTTGGGAAAACTTTCTCTTTCCCTTTTTAAGAAGAAATAGGATTTTATTATATTGACCAGACTGCCCCGAATTCCTGGACTCAAGTGATCTAATGCCTCAATTTCCTAGTAGCTGGGACTACAAGCTTGTGCTACTGCTTCCAGCGTAATTGAGGTTTTGTTTGTTCTTTGGTGCTGGAGGTGGAATCCAGGGCCTTGTACTTGAAAAGCATCTGCTCTACCACTGAGCAACAGCCCAGCTCTATAGTCTTAAAAAATGTTATTAAGGAAAAAAGTTCAAAAATCAATAAACTAAATATTCCTAACTAGAAGGCAGGAAAAAGGAGTATTGTATAAAATAAATCTAGGAAAATGGAGATGTTTATAAAAGTAAGCAGAATAAATGAAATTTAAAAGAATTGATCAAGGGCCAGGGATTTAGCTCAGTGGTTTTGCAGCCTGCTGTGCAAGTGCAAGGACCCAAGTTTGATCCCCGGTACCAAAAAAAAAAGAATTAATCAATAAAAGGAAACATTTTCTCAAAAAATCTGTAAAAGAAATTCGACCAAGAAACATAAAGAAACATAAATCACATTAAGAATGAGAAAGGAAGAATAACAAGAAAAGAATTTAAATCGGAAAGGACTGAACAACTTTATATAACACAGTTTAAAATCTAGGCAAAATGGGCAGGTTTCTAGGAAAACACAAATTATTAAAATTTATTCAAAAAGAGTTAGAAAGTAAGAAAAAAACAGAAGAAAAATACCAAGGAAAAATGGAAAAGATCATCAAAAATCTACCCCCAAAAGGGCACCAAGTCCAGGTGGGATTATGGGTGAATTCTACTAAGACTTTAAGTATGAATATTGCTCATGTTATTCATCACTTGCAGGACATGAAAAAAAGAAAAAATGTCCTGACCCATTCTATACTTCCATATTAGGATATTTATTAATATATTATACTATGCTAATAGATTACAGGGGCAAAATAAATATATTTCTAAATCTCATTTGATTAACATTTCCCTAAATAGTAACAACCACCCAAATTCTAGAAAGCTAGAAATGAAGGGAAATGTTCTCAATGAAGTTTATCTACTTGAACCTACAGTGATCATCATGCCTTGGAGAATTCCTATTATTGTTAAGAACATGAGAAGAATTCTCTCTTTTACTAGTTATTTACACAGTATTGTTCTGGCAAACCTAGCAAATGAATTAAAGCAATAAGAGATATATAAGAATTATAGGGAAGAAAAGAAAAGTATAAGTATTCAGAGAGGAAAACCGCCATCATTATTTTTAGATGCAATAATTGTCATACCCAAAAACTAAGATAATCAAGTGAAAAATCAACAAAACACTAAGAATAATATTGCATAATGTAGCCCATAGAGGTCAAATACACTTTTCTACATTTCCTAGAGAAATCATCTATATCACTTAGAGAAAACATCTATTAATAATACTCAGGAAAACTGTAAAATAATTAAGAATAAATTTAACAAATATACAAAATCTGTATGAAGAGAATATGCTACTCGATGGGAATAGTTATTGTAAAGATCTTAACTCTTCCCAACATAATCTATAAACTCAATACAATTCTAAAAAAATGATTCAAGGATTTTATTCCATGATAGGCTGACTATAAAATTCATTAGTGAGAAAAGTATTGCAAGGGTAGTAAAAGAAAAAGAATAAACATTTCAAAATAGAAACTGTAGTAATTTAAAAGTATGTTGTTGGGCCGGGGATTTAGCTCAGTGGTTTCACTGCCTGCTGCGCAAGCGCAAGGACCAAAGTTCGATCCCCGGTACCAAAATAAATAAATAAATAGATAAATAAATAAATGTATGTTGTTAATATAGAAATAGAAGTAGGTCAGTGAGATAGAATAGACCCAGTCCCACCTACCCATAGAGGTTTTGTATCTGATAGAAGTTCTTTTTCAATCAGTGGAGAAAGGCTTCCTTAATAAATGGCAAGAAAAAGGAAAACCAAAATTATAGTTGAAGGAAATATTGGAAAATATATTATAATCTAGCAGGCAGATGAGAGTGAAGCAGAGAACAAGGACAGACTAATAATTTAAGAAGTGAAATGACAGAACAAGACCTGCAGGTAGGCAAAAGGAAGCGGGCTCAAGGACGTGCCTGGTGAGGCCGGAAGAAGAGTGAAGGAAGAAAAAGTTGAAAACATTCAGAGATGGAGAAGACATTTTTAAGAGAATTCTTGAGCTTTTCTATGTAGTAGAAGATACGATTGTACACTGAAAGTAACCGAGAGAAGAGATTAATGGAGGTAGAACCCCATTTTTTTTGTATCAGGGATCAAACTCAGGTCCTTGCACTTGCGCAACAGGCAGCGAAACCATTGAGCTAAATCCCTGGCCCTTGAACCCCGTTTCTTGACCCCGCCTTCTGGTGTTAGTGTACAAAAGAGTAAAACGGCTATTGGGCTACATTCGGGTGAGCAAGATGCACGATATACAAATATTTTTGCATACTGTGTGTGTGTGTGTGTGTGTGTTGCTGGAGATTGAGCCTAGGGTCTCAGGCAGGCTAGGCAAAGACTGCCTCTGAGCTATACCCCCATATTACCTTTTAAGCATAATAGTAGGAAAGTTTTAATAAGAGCACAGCAACTGATGGAAACAAGGGATTATTCAATAAATCTGTAGAATTCTTGCCCCTACAGAAAGCCATCCACATTAGCCGTTGAACTAAACATTTAGAAGGCTCTTGCACTTCAGGGCCCTAGGGTCGTGTGGGATTCTGCCAATTGCCACGTTTTAGCCCATGCAGAAAGGAGACCAGTCTTGAGCTGATGGGACTTTGCTTGTCCTGAGGTGGCTTTAAGTGAGTTTTGGGAGAGGCTGAGTCCCTCCTTTTCCCCAGTGTTGAAAACTTCTCCCGTATATGGGATATAATTGCAGTTAAAACCCTTTTGATTTATACTCATCCCAAGCAGTGTGGTTTTAACTAGGATATAAATAAAGCATTGCATAACTTTGGTTTCAATGTCCACAGAGGCCTGTCTTTAAAATGATGGTTCAAATGAGAGATTCTTTGGAAAATAAATACCACTTACTTTATTGATTACAAAAAAAGGCAGAAGAGTGTGGAGATCTTGTTTTCTCAGGGTGGGGTTGGGGGGATAAGCTTTTGGGGAAAATCAGTATTAAAACCTCATCCCTGATGTCTGATTACTCAGTATTGAAATAAAACAGAGGTCCTTCATTTTGGAAAAGTAAAATTGTACCCCAGGAAAAAACACCTCAGGGTGCTAGTTGTGAAACAAAAATCATTGAAACATTATGGTAGCAAGAGTGATTCGTGTTAAAATGCTATGCGTAGAAAAAGCTGAACTTTACAAAGATTAAGTCTACTCACTGGATTCTTTTAACTCATACCAGGAAATTAAATGGAAACCATCTTAGCCTGGAGTTCTGGAATGCATCTTAAAATTATTTAGAGTGGAAAGAGAAGAGAATGATTTCATAAAAATGGTGAGTTGGAAACTTAGAGTGTGCACCCAAATTTCGAATGTGAATAAATTCAGGAATCATTTAATTTTATTAACTTTATTATCATTTTTCCTTTATTAGGATTTGTGGGTGGTCCCTCACTACAACACCAATTAACTTTACAATGATCCTCTCCTGGTCACTGACTTTCAGAATTGCCAGTGGATGGGACAGGGGTAGGGGCAGAAGAGACCAGAAAGGGACAGTAAAAGCAGGAGTGAGGAGAAATGAAGAGAGGAAAGGAGAGGAGGTGCTCATGAATTAGCACATGAGCTTTTCTAGGGCTTTCCAGCATTCTTCAATGTCTCCGAACCAACTGAAATAGCATCCAACAAAATGCCAAATGGGGGCACAGTACCTCTGTCCCAGGAGACAACTGTTCCATCTGGCTCAGTTCCCAGCACAGCAGCTCACATACACTAGATTCCATGCTACTTGTGGCAAGAGGTGGCACTTTTTGCATTGATGACACAGATTTTGCTGAGCCTACACCAGAGCTTAAGCCAGCAGCTACTCCAGAATCCCACCTGCAAAAGGTCACTTCTTTTTTTTTGGTACTGGAGACTGAACTCAGGACCTTGGGCTTGTGAGGCAGGCGGCAGAACCACTGAGCTAAATCCTCGCCCAAGAGGTAGGTGACTTTTGACCCTTCTACGTTCCACAGCTCATTTAAACCTGACCTTTCTGGATCAAAGTCACCAACAGCTGGGGATTCATGCTTGTGGATATGCTGCTGCAAGGCCAGGTGCTTCTCCCTGGTGGCCACAAAGTTCCGCTCAAGCACTTGGAGATGTCCCTGCAGTTGCTCCAGCACCTGTGGCAGTGAAATCACTGGAATCATTCACAGTAAGCCTGTGTATGGAGTTGTTTTCCCAAAACACAATTGCAGGTGCACCCTACAGTAGTGTCCAACTGATGATGCCACTTCCTCACAGCGTCAATTGTTTTTGTGTCTGACATTTAAAATATAGACAACCCAAGAGTCATTGTGACATCCACAACACCCTCACAATACATTGCTGAAAAGTACAGTTATTCCTTGTTTCTCATTTGGAACCCACTTAGAGGCTTCTGACCTTCCCAAGTGGGATGTTCATAATCTTATATATTTACAAAGTGCTTTCCCATTCCTTATTTAATCCACTCATCAATGTTGAAAATGTTGCAACACGGTCTTCCTAGAGGAAGAAATTGGAACTCTAAAAAGTATGGCTGAATCTGCTAGATTTTAAAAAGGAACTGAAGTCAGAGAGCCTGGGTTTGAGTGCAGGCAGCTGGAGGGGGAGATCAGAGAGGAACAGCAAGAAGATTTAGTCAGAGCAGCAAATGGTCTTCTAATAGCAGCACATGCAGCCTTGTGCAGATGAATGTCTAAACCATGCTGCAGTAGGTCATGTCTGGAAGATGCAGAGAGGTTTCAGCTCCACATCCCAGTCCCTACACACTTCCTGAGCCCTGCCTACATCTGCCCTGGTCCAGAAGTGTGAGATACAAAACTTGTATCAGGCACTGTCCTTGGTCTAAAGGGTTTTATCCATCTAAAGAAGGGACTGTAGATTAGACTACTGTGACAAGGCACAATGGAAAGAATGAGATCGAGGTGAGACTTCAGGATGCCAGAAGATCCACACCTGGCAGCACCCATGAGACTAAGGAATGAATTGGGAAAACACCACCAAGGGCAGGAATATGGTACAGTGGGGAAACAAGGCCAGACTCAACAGGGTTCAGTCAGCTTCGGTCACTTCCTAATTGAATGATTTTAGTCAACTTGAACTCCCTTATGCTTCAATTTTTCATCTGTAAAATGAATATAACATCTCTCACCTCATGTTGTGGAAATAAAATGAGATAATTGTGCCAGGAGCATAGCACCAAAGCTCCTTTGCTTCCAATGGAGTTACATCCCTATGAACCCATTGTAAATTGAATATATTATAAGTAGAAATACATTTAATATATCACAGTTAAGCCTACCGTACCATAAATGTGCTCAAAATACTTACATTAGCCTATGGTTGGGTGAAATACAAAGTCAATTTTATAATAAAGTACTGAATAGCTCATGTCATTTGCTGATGGCACACTAGCCTAGTACAGTGTTGGTTGGTCACCCTGCATGGCTTTAACTCACTGTCACTGCCCAGTGTCTCAAGACAGTAATACAGATCATGTCACTAGCCCAAGAAAAGATAAAACCTCAAAGTATGCTTTCTACGCACACATATTGCTTTTGTATCATGGTAAAGTTGACAAATTGCTAAGTTGAACCATCGTAAATCAAGAACCATCTGTACATACTCAACAGATGGTAGCTGCTGTTATTATAAATTCTTTTTTTTTGATAGTGCAATTATATAATGAAGACAAACAAACTGAAACACTGTACAAAATTCACTCAAATACCACCTGCAATATATGAAAGACACCAAATAAATTTTAAACGTGTGAAATTTAAAAAGACACTTCATATAACAATGGAGATAGTATTTCTTTATACATAGTAACTACAAGAAATCATATTTTCTTCATATACATTTTGTCTAGTTAAGAAATAACATTTTGAAGAAAAAGGTAATTAGACACATCTTTTTTGAAAATACTAAATCATTAAACTTGCAGCTATTTCAAGGCCTCCCAAAAAACCTTCAGGTATTTTATTTTATTTTATTTTGGGGGTCCTTGCGCTTGTGCAGCAGGCTGCAAAACCACTGAGCTAAATCCCCGGCCCACCTAGAGATATTTTAAATCAGAAGTTAGTCTAATAAAGAACTTTGTCACAGGCTCTGCACATAGCAAGCACAATGACTATGTATCTGACTAAATATTATGAGTTCTGCACCCTACTGGGGTTGTCTCTCTAGACCAAGTACCCACTTTTAGTTTTATAACACCATCATCATTCAAGTATGCCAGAGATTACAAAAAAAATAAATGTGCTAAGGGTACTGGGATATTGTTTCTTCTGCGGTCAGGAAACTAATATACAGGTAAACACCATTCCCACTCTATTGCATTCTGTCCCTGTCCCCATTCAACTGTCAAATACTTTCACCAATTTACTTAACTGGTCACCAATTGGTTGGTTGCTAATACTTTTTCACTTTAGGAAAACTGAATTTTCCAGAGATACATGGGCTTAAGTGGTTAAGCTGTGTCACTTTTACTTTATTACTGTCCAACATAAGTATCAAAAAAGAATAACAATGTTTTTAAAACATTTAAGAAAGAAAAAAGCTGCATAACAATGTGGTTAACAGTAATAAATTATACACTTAAAATGATTAAGGTGGTACATTTTGGGGTTTTTTAAACCATAACTTAAAAGGGGAAGGGGAGTACAAGCACTGTTTTCGTTTAGCTTTTATTTAGGAAATAAGGGTATCTCAAAAATCACCAAGTTGGTGACATACCATGTAATTCAGGAAAGAAATGGGGAAAAATGAAATTAAAATAGCCTTAATTAGTAACACTTATGTGCAGCCACATAAAACCTAAGGTCTTTCTCCTGTGAGGTTTCAGGTGGTTCGTCTTTGTACGAGAAAATTACAGCGCCAGTGTCAAGGGCACAAGACTGCTCCACTAGTGCAGTATTTGTTATAAGCTAAGAAAATCTATGTGTAACTCTTAGGCCCTTGGTTTTTTGTGGGGTCTTTTGTTTGTTTGTTTTTTTCTTTTAAAGACAGTCTTTACAGAGCATCGACATGGACCTAACTTTGTGAAAACCAGAAAAAAATAAGGTAAATATTAACTTTAGATACAACTTGGCTAAATTTACTAAGTGATCTTTATCAAGACTAGTTCAGGCTTCACCTATAAATAGGACAGAAAGGACCAATACAGTACCCTGAAATTGTCTGACAATAAAATAACTTCTTCCAAGTAGGGACAATCATGTCTTCAACCTCTATAACAAGAGGAAGAAAAGTAGGTTTAAAAAGTATGCTCAATATAATTATGATGGGAGGAATAAGCTTCAAATAAACTATGAAAAGAAAGGACATCAAGAAAATGTAATCACTACTGTGCAAGAACTATGACAAAAAGGAACCACATAAACCCTAAAACAGTGCTACATGCCACTCTCAGTATACCTACAATACCTTGATCAAGCAGATAAAAAAAGACACATTTGACAAACCAAAAGAATTACAGAATTATGTAAGTCTGTCCAAAAAAAGTTTTATGGGTGCCAAGCAAGTAACAGTAGTTGATGTAGTCAGACTCCTCAACCTTGACATTTTCTCCATTCCCGAAGCCATGCTCTGAAGACAAGGCCCTCAGGGCTGGTATACCACATAGCCACTGCCTTGAGATACAGAGAACATACTGTGGCACATGTAACTGAGGCATCTGCTGCCAGTTCCAGTACGGTAGAAAACATAAGTCATCTCTTATGGTGGAGTTTGACTAGAATGAGTGACCAATTAACCAGAACACATCATTTGAAGTCTTGATTTCAGGCTTTCAAAAAATCTTTAATGAATATCATCAGTTAGATATCCAGAAACAGAGTTGTATGGCTTGTTCTTTTCATGATATCTACAGTTTTGCTTTAAATCTTAAGGATTTCACAACAAAAGCTAGACTGATGGCACCTCATTTTATTTTGCTAAGAGGACCAGATTGTCAGCCATGTTCTGAATAAGAATCTTACTCTTAAAGAGTTGATGTGCATATCTTGAGGGTGTAAATATCTTTTATTTCCAGAGCACTGCTACGCACATCTTTATTATATTTAGAGTATGATGCATTACCAAGCTCAAACAAATTGACTGCTGAGAAGATAGGTTTATGAAGGCCATCTTGGTGAAAGGCCCAGATGGTAGTGAGACCTCTATGACAGTCTTTCCACTTACTGATATGGGAGCTTGTTAGGTCAAAGACTACTAGGACCAATGACAACAAAGAATTATCACACATGTAGTTTTATGAGGGGTGATGGTATGTTGGCCATCAGTCTTGATGAAGACAGTTACTACAAAAATTTGTACAACATTGTTACAGGTAGAAAAGTCTATCCAGCTTGTATCCATAGCAGACTTGGACCATAAAGCCATTCCAGCTGGAAGCAAACTGGATTTGGCAAAATTTGATTTCAATTCTAATTGGCACATAGCTTCATAGCTGATTCTAAAGTCTCACAGAGCTTGATAGTAGTATGAACTCTTGGTGAGTTGATCATCTTGACACAGAGACTATTAACAGAGCTGTCATTTAATGAAGATCTATCAAGCTGATGCCTGAACAAAGCACTGATGACCTAAACATGAAGGATTTGCCTCTGCTCTTAGTAAATAGAAATCTAGCAGTAAACTGTTTCAAGATTCAAAATCTGCTGGTCCTTGGTTTACCGACACAATTTTCCTGAGGAACGTATCTATATACTTCCTTCAATCACAAGAGGATTTGGAGTCCTACGTGCCCTCCTCTGGCCTTATTTGGACCAGAAATAATGCCTAACCTTTGCCCAACCCTCCTTACAGCAAAATCTCCAATACTCACTTGGCCAATAAAGCTTGAGTCTTTTCATTACATACTTCATTCCCAAAGTCTAGGATTCAAACATTCACTATGATCATTCCAGACATGCATTCAGTTTATTGATGATCTCCTGCCTATAAACCCAATCCTATTTGAATGGGATGAAACAAGTAAAGTAGAATCTCAGATGATTATTCTGCTGAACATGTTAATTCTTGTATCCACGTCGTTCCAGAAAGTCTCCCTTTTTTCTATACCTATAGGGGTGGCTTCGGGGTTTGTACCAATCCCCCCTGGAATATCCTCTACTGTGATAATATGCTTTCTGATCATGACTATTAAAATATCGATGTTGGTTATAGTATTTATTGTGATCCTTATAGTCATTTTCTTTAATACTGTTTTCTTCTACAACAACAGCATTTGCATCTTGTCCAAAAAGAGAAGTACCATCAAAGGGCAAGTGTAAGATCTTCTCTTGCGTTTTCTTACTGAGAGATGTAAGTCAGAGCCAGGCCTACCGTCTATAGTCTATTGCCATGGCCATAACTCTGACTACAGAGTCCATTATGTCTCCAGTAGTACAAAGCTGCCAAAGGCCTGCATCCATACCATCAGATATTATACATCTTGCTTTTCCACAATCAAACTGTGCATTATGAACTAAATCCTCCATGTCTTCCCAGAGCTTACGCTGATATTGAGCCATATAAGTCATATAGCTAGCAGCTCAGGCTGCAATGGAGGCAGCATGGTAGAATCTACAACCCATGACCTCCATTTCTTTTGAGGTAGAATCTAGAGGAGATGTTGTGCTTCCTCTTTTGCTGTGCTCTAATGCTTCTACAATGGGGCCCTCAGCTGGTGGATTTGGTTGGAAAGGAGAGGTATCCCCGGACACAGGACATACCCTGTGTCCCATGAAGGAAGAAGGGTGACAATCAGCAGGGTCCTTAAAAACTTCAGCGGTAGCAATTCTTTGTTTGTTTGTTTGTTTTGGTACCAGAGATCGAACTTGGGTCCTTGCGCTTGCGAGGCAGGCAGAGGAACCACTGAGCTAAATCCCCGGCCCAGTGGTAGCAATTCTTAAAAGAGGATGCAATGGAGGAATGAAACGTTTTTTAGAGGTTACACAATCAGGTTTCCCTTCACACAATTCTGTTTCAGATTGTAATGTTACCCTCTTTATAACACCTCTCTGCTCCATTCTCTTCAAAAGACCTATGAAACTAGATTGGGTGGGATCAGTTGGCTGCCCTTTGTCATCAGCTGTTGGGGATTTGCAATCAGCTTCTCCACCTGTCAATAAATTTTCTTCCTTAGATGTGGAGAGGTCCCAAGGAACTGAAGAATTCTCATTTGGCCTAGAATCATGAAACCTAAAACAGCTCTTGGACTGCAGATCACGTATTACTCGGGACATCTCAGGCACTTGTGTCTGGAGATAGAGAATGGCATCCTGTCCATGCTGTGAAGCAGAAGACTCTATGGGTAAATCCTCCTTGATCTCAGAAGAGTCCAAAGATTCCTGGGGGACAAGAAGTGGAGATGAAGGCAAAGTCTGATAATTTTGTAATAGTTTAAGTGATTCTGTCTCAGAGATCTTATTATCAGAATTATTTTGATCATTTTTCTGGTTTTCCAGTGGGTTCTCAACAGAGGAAAGTTGAGAAACTATCCTTTGTGGACTGCTGGCACAACTCCCAGAGGAGGAGCTGCTGTCTCCAATGGGAAGAGGAACACTGCAGCCAGAGCGATGATTCTCAGAGGATGGCACCTTAGATGCAGGCATTCTATCACTGTAAGAGGTGCTAGGCTCTTCATCATCACTACTAACCAGATCAGTGTATTCAAGAACAGGTCTTAATGGTCCTTCACTGACGAACTGGATGTCGTCTTCATTCTCCTCAGTGGCAGTCGCGGGAGCCTTGGGTCCGGAGGGGGAGAGGAGTCCACGAGCTCTGGCCCGGCGTCGCCCATGTTCCGGATGCCCGAGAGAAACGGTGTCCCCGCTGCGCCCCTTCCTGCCGGCGCCCATAAATTCTTATAATAAATGAGTAAACAGGAGCTTGAACTCATATGGCTAGAGGATATAAAAACGGTGAGTCTAGTGGATATTTCCATTTTCTCCCCATATTTAACCTCCATCTTTCTTATGCCCCACCCAGAAGGCTCACCTTAAATCAATAACATCAACAGGCTCCTGTCTGCCCTGACTTCAGTTGTTTTCAGCGGGTAGTAGGCAGCACAGGAGAGAGGAGTTGGAGTCCGATGAAGTAGGAATTTTATTTCCCCAATTGCTTCCTCTCCATGTCATCATGGATTGACTATGTCCTCCTACCATGAGGCACAGAGCTTGTTAGCTACTCCTATAGCCACCGCTACTGCTATCTCTTTAGGGTCCGGGCCTGCTTTCACTCTGCTTCTTCAGGCCTGTGGGTGAAGCAGTCCCATCCACAAGATGCTTTCCTATCCACTATTGGTTTCTCACACCTTTGCCCACAGCTAGAAAAGGATACCTTTATCAAACTCTCTGCATTTACCCCATTTTAGCCAGCCATCTCCTCCCTGCCAAGATCCTGCCTGATGCTGTAAATCTCACAGGCAATGCTGGAGATTCTGGCTTGGGAGATGGGGAAAATGTGATTAAATCCTGACTAAAACAAGGACTTGGGCTAAAACAAGGCTAACAAGTTAGAGAAGCAATGTCAGTGTTGGGCAAAGAGAGTCACAGTGAAAGCAGGATGTTCAAGTGAAGATGCAGATACTGGGAGTTACAGGTGAAAAGCTAGGACTAATTGTTTAGGAATTAGTAGCATGAATGTGTCAGTTAAAGCCATGAGAGGGAATGAGGTGTTTAGAGTAAAGAAGATAAGAAGAAAATGGAAAAAAAGCCAATTATGAATTCTAATTTACATCTTGGAATTTAAAGCATGTTACATTTCAGAAGATAGGGCACAGTTTTCTAGGGATAAATGTATTGCATTTAGTTCTCATAACAACTCTAAGATGGAAGACATGCTACAGTGTGTCTAAGTTGTGTAACCAATTAAGTAGAACTTGGGTGTCCGCTTCCCACTGTGCTGTACTGCTCCAACTAAGAGGGTGGTTTTAGTCTTGTCTGACCTTTTTCTAACAGTGGGCCTGGAACACTCAGACCACAGGTTGACACTGTCAGGAGCCCCTTACTGTCTTCACTCCTAACAGGAATCTCCATTTACCCTCTGACATCAGGAAGAAACTTCCTGAATTGAGGCCTCTGAAGGCTAGCACCTTAAACCAGTAGTCTTTTGCTCAGTCCTTTAAAATTCCACGTTCTTCCAGTTCCCCAAGTCCCAGGTTTTGGGAGATCTTTATTTATTATTTATTCCTTAGCCCCTGCAAGCTGCCTTCCAGATATGCCATCGCGTTGAAACTAGGTTTGGTAGGGAACCTTATGACCTCTTGGTTGCCAAATCCAACGCTCATTTTCCTTCCTTCCTTGAACACTTGATGGTGTGGCCCACATAGCCCTTCTTAGAGCCCTCTTTTCTCTTGGTTTCAGCAACAGCTTTGCTCCTTCGAGTCTGCTTCTGACCTTTTGGGTCCTTCTTCCTGGGTCCCATTTGTGGGCCCCTCTTCTTTCCCTTGCCCTCCGGTTGCTGTTGTCCATGATTTTGTCCTTGACTCTGCCTGTTTCGCCTGGGAAATCTCATCCACCCCATAACATCAAACCAAATCAGCATTTCTAGCCCAGATCAACATTTCTGGTCTAAATACCTCTGAGCACCAGATGCATTGCTCTAGCTGCCGGCTGGATCTCACACTTAAATGTCATCTAAGGACCCCACACTCAAAGTGCACCCAAACTATACTTTACATCTTGTCCCCTGTCTGCATCTCTGATGTGCATCCTCCACTTTTATTCCTAACCATGGTTTTCCTAGCCAGAAATCTGGAACCCATCCAGCTTCCTCCTTTCTTACTTTCATCCCTTTCAATCTGTCACTACTTTAAACCTAGAGACTTTTCTCCTCTCCATCCTCACAGCTTTGTTCAGGCTCTGCTAACTTGTGCTGGATTATGGCTCTCTGATCAGTCTTCCTACAGTCATGCTCTCAAGATGCTTGCCATCTCTCTGCTTTAAATCCTTCAGTGTTCCCATCCCCCAGACTCAGGATAAAATCTAAGCTCCTTAGTATGCCTTTTATGATGTGGGTCTCATCCACCTTTCTAGTTTTCCCCCTTCCACTTCACCACAGGTACTCTGAGCTCCATCTGGTAAATTATAGGGCTATGCAGAACCTCACACTAGCAGCATTTCTGGCCCCTGTGCCTGCTGCTTCCATTTTCTAGAAGACTTCTTTGCCCTTTATTCTGCCAAGCTTACCAACCCCCTTTCTTCCAGCAATGCCCAAGTCACAAGTCCCTTCCAGGAAGCCTTTCAAACTGTTCCCTCAAAGGCAAGAGCATGCCTCTTGTAGGCTGCCATGAGCATCATCTATGACATTTCTCAAGCTACTTTTTAGTTATTTGCTTAACAACCTGTTGTTCTTAGACTATAAGCCACTTGAAAAGGAAATGCTTGTTCATCTGCAAATCTCTAGTTCCTGGGACAGGATCTGGGACATAGAAAGTGCCTCAGAAATATTTGTGGAATGAATGAATGAATGATTCAATTAATATGATGCGTAAATGAATCACCAACTGTGTCTTTTTTTTTTTTAATTTTTATTTATTATTATTTTTTTTTGGTACCGGGGATCGAACTTGGGACCTTACGCTTGCGAGACAGGCGCCAGAACCACTGAGCTAAATCCCCAGCCCCCAACTGTGTCCTTTAGCATGTGGGTTCACCTGGGTTTTGTCCATACTCTGGGATATTTGCAGCGTAGCCTGCCCTGAACCTTGCTCATGCCTGCATCAAGACTCCTGGCCTGCCTCTTTGTTGACTCAGTGGCCCAAAATACATCTTCTGTCCATTTTTAGTTATCCCAGTCTCAGCCTTTCCCTTCATTGCTCCACTTCTTCTTCTCATGACTGTAGCACTGCTAAGAAGGCTGTCACAGTGACAGCATAACTTAGCAATTTGATTGAATGCAGCAACAAGCAAGGATGTAAAAGTAAGACTTTAACTTGAAAACTATTGCTTTGAGTCTGATTTTAAATGTTTTCCAAGCCTTACCTATTGAGCTACCAGGTAGCACAATTTTTATAACCTGTATCTACAGAATCCCTTCAGATATGGGTCACCCTTTATTACAGTTCTTCTCTAGAACATGGCATAGTCTCAGATTTGTTATGAGGTGACTGATGAGGTAACAGATCCCCTGAGAAAGAAAGTGCCAGATACATATAGAAATAATTCTAAGCTGTTGTAGTCCCAGAAAGTAACATAGTTTAACCATTAGCCAAACATTTCCTACCAGTACATTTCCATGCCCACCACTGCAGAGAAAACAGGATGGTATGACATTATTTATATTTACCCATGTCAAATTCCCTAATAAAGATTTTAAAAACTAGATAAAATTGATTACCAGCTTTCTGTCTTGCAAATGGCAGAGAGAGTCCTGTTGTATTCTTTTGGAAAATTCTTGTACCTGCAGTGAAAAGATGCAATATTTCATTAATGGTATAGTCTCAGGTGTTTAAATTTACTGGTAGTTACTTCTAATGTTTAGAATAAGCTTTCAATGTGTTACCTTGGTCTTCAGTTGATCAGTCTGTTCTTTTAATTTCTGACACATCTGTTTCCCTTGGCATATTTTTTGAAATATGGACGAAGAACTTGAGGGAAGATCTTTCGGAGAAGCTGATGTCAACTTCAAGAGACTTGTCTCTGATTCCAATCCTATATGAGAAAGAGTAAGCTCTGCCTACCATTCATTTCAACTTGCCACAGTTTTCTTAGGTAGTGAAGACAGAAGACTGTGGCAGTCACCACCTTTTGCTGTTTTTTTAAAAAGTTTTCAAACTATCTAAATCAAAGAAGTTTTAAAGCATCAGTACCTGTGAGAAGTTCTTGATGGATGTGTACTGTAGACTCCATCTGCACAATTAGATGAGAAAACATTACTGCTGAGATTGCTCAATGGCACCATTATTTAGAATGGCTTTATGTGTTCTGGTCATCACAGAGGCACCCCAGTCTGTGGTCAAGAGCTGGGACCGTGATGCTGAGGCTGAATTCCATTCTGACACTTATTTGCCAGGTGACCCAGGCAATTACCTCATTACTGCCAGCCTCAAATTTCTCGGCAATAAAATGGGGGTAGTACAGAATATGGCTCATGGGATTGCTATGAGGAATAAATGTGAAATATTTGCCATAATGTCAGGCATGTGGTAAGTATTCAGCAATATGTAGCTGTCATTAGGATCATGTTTGATACTAGTATGTGGATTATGCAAATATTTCTCCTGAAACTAGACAGAATCCCCATGAGGGCTTTGTTGATTTCATCACTAGCTCGGTTACTAGTGCATTCACTAACACCATTATTCTAGAAATAATATAATATGCATTAAATTCCAAAATGTGAGTCAAGATAATGATTGCTTTCACTCACCACAGGCTAACTGGACAGGGGTATCAATCCCACAGTGATTCACCTGGCACTTCTTCCCATTGTTCCCAACACATAAATCTCAAAAACATATGAATGTCCAAGAGTTAAATGGCAGTGGTCAAAATAGACTTGTCATTATGAATATCTCCAGTATAGAATGGTATAAAACTATAGAATCCAATTCTCCAACTTGAATTGACAAGGACTAGAAAATATCAGATGCCTGATTTCAGACTCCAATTGCCAGAGGGGGATGGGCTTGATATCCATTCTGCTCCTACTGACCACCAGGTACTGAGATAGATGAACATGTTCTCCTGTGAGCAGAACAAGGAACCTGAGACTTCCCAATACCATAGGAATGTAGATATCTGCAAGACTTAGAGAAGCAGCCTAGTCATGGCCAAGCGGCCAGCTGGTCCTATGGGTGTATGTGGGGAGGGGTTCCAGCTGAAATTCCCCAGAGTGATCAGTTGAAGGAGAAGGAGGTTGAATAATGAGGGATGGAAATAGAAACAGGCAGACATTGTTATTCTGTCCAGGATGCGCCCCCTCCTATGAGGCTTAAAAGAAAGACAATACAATCCTGGCAAAGCGCCAAAGAGCTGGAATGTTACATTGATGGTTAAGGTGACTTAACCTTACTATTAAATGTCAAATAATCAATGAGAGCCTGAGTCTCAATACGTGGGGAAGCGGGTGGAAATAGCATAAAAGAAGCATTAAAAAAATCTTATACTAAATGGTTACTAATATAACAAGTTTGAAATATATTATTAAAGAGCTTAGTTCAGCTCAATTTAGTAACTGAAGGAATAGTGTATATAAGACACTAAGGGCAAGCTTCTAGGGGGTGTTAGGCAAGGGAAAGATGAAGACAAGTTTGCTGCCCTCCAGAGGCTTCGAATCCAGTAGGAGAAACAGGTACCTCCAGATTATTATTATTATTATATTTTTGGTACCAGGGATCAAACTCAGGACCCTGTGCCTGCAAAGCAGGCACTGGGACCACTGAGCTAAATCCCCGGCCCTACCTCCAGATGATTAATGACCCAAAGCAGACTGAGATAAATGCCCTGACAGAAGTCCCAAACAAGCAAGGGTGGAAAAGACTGACTTAGTGGATATGAAAAGTCACGTGGTCTGAGAACTGAACGATGTCGTGAGAATGAGTGGGTCTTTGATGAGTTGAGATGGGATTTTCATACAAGGTAAGAAGAGGTGAGAGGGTTCAGAGCCTGAGAAGAGGTTCCAGGTCAGCCAGATAACTGTGGATGACTCCTTGGAGAGGAGCTGAGTTTAGAAGGCTAGATAAAGTTTAAAAGAATAAATGGGGAGGCCCACATTCCAGCTTGAGGAATTTGGATTTACCCTCTTAGGCATTTTTGTGAGTGCAACTCCTGATTTTTCTCAGGAGAACATCACTGAGCTTCTGAGAGGCTAAGTCACCACCCCTGATAACATAGAGCAGTGGTGGTGAACCTATAGCATGCATGCTACAGTGGGCTGTTTGGTATCAATGAAAGCTCTACTAGGTTCGCCATCACTGATCTAGAAGGTCCGATGGAACCTCAGAGCTAGAACTGCACTCTACACACCTTCCAAAAAGTCATCTTGAGAGAGATGAGCAGTGGCCCATATATATTTATCTACGGGAGACTATTTTCATTTACCTGTATTTGTTGTGAAGGATCTGTAATTTTCCTTTTCTTCTCTGGTTGTTGTTTTTCAACACAATTTGACCTAGACAGGTTTTCTAAAATGTCTTGCACAATTGTTGATTTATTTCTCAATTTAGGAGAGGAGCTGGCTTGTTTAGCCATTGTAAGTGATTTACTCATTAGGTTATTTTTAGGGATTTTCACTTTGGGAGCAACCTTAGAGAAATCTGGGAGCTGGTAATGAACTTGACCTTGGCCATATTTGAACACATTGCTTGAGCTTGCTTTTTTAGTCAGCTGTTTCTGGGGTTCCTGCCCTTGGCAACTTTTTTGTTTATCACTCAGACCTGTGATTTTTGTTAGAAAATTTGAATTTTCTTGATGGCTGCTATTTCCAACAGCCACTTGCTCTTCTACATCAGAAGAACTTGGAGAACAACTGGGCTTACTGCTGTTTCCACCATCCCTGTTAGGGTTGAGTTGGTCATTGAATTCTGGGTACCAAAAGTTCTTTACATAACATGAAGAAATATTTGTAATAATAGCTGCTTCATCAGTACTATCAGCATGAGAGATCTCTGGGAGAGTTTCACAATCAATGCCTTGACCTCCTAGAAATGGATCTTTAGAAAGATGATGGAGCAAAATATCAGAAATCTTTGACTTCGAAGTATATCCTTCATTAGCTGGAATATAAAGATTCATGGAACATAGTTTCTCTGGATCACCTTTTTTGTCAACAAGAAAATCATTTTCAGTAATTTTATCCCAAGTCATGGCCACCGCTGTATTTAGGCAAATCTCATTATGCTCTGCCTTTTCATGAGGATCATCTTCTGTTAGAATAACTTGATCTGAGACACCAGGAATATTATTTTTTGAGGTAAAATTGCCATCATCACACATCTTCATTGGGGAGACAGTGTCATCATAAGGCAGATCCTCCTGTTGCTTATAAGTTGTATCTTCTGAAAAATCAGTTTCATCCATAATTATCGAGCCCAGTACCTCTTGTCCTCTGCTGCCTAGTCTTAGTGTCCTTAATTGTCACAATAGATCTTCTGGTTTTCACTGATAGTCTTCATGTTATGTCCTAAGCTATAGGAAACAAGAACAGCCTCATTGTTAAATATATTAGAACAATGTCTGAAGCTGTGCTTATTGTGGTGTTTTATGCCAGAACAAAATGGATATTTTTGTTTAGAAAATTCATCTACAAACATGCAGATAGAAAGCTCAACCAAGAGCTCACTTATCTTAAATACTATGGAATAATTTTTAAAAGAGGGACATACTATAGTTTTTATTCATTAAACTTGGAGGAATACATTGTTCTACAGTTAATGACCAAATCTTTGCCGTTCTGTCTTAGGAATACTATTTGGGATTTGAGAGCTTGGAATGGTGGCATAGGATTGTTTGAAATACTGTTACCATCACACTTCCACACTCACGAGTGGGCCTCTACATCCTGTGCCACTGAAAGCTGGCTCAGCTCAAGCAGAATCTTTACCTTCACTGTTCTGATACTTTAAAAAGAGTTTTATTTGATAGCTTCTTGCCCTTTTGGCTGAGATCAAATGTAAAGAGTTTTATTTTTAACTGACATACAGTAATTGTACATATTGGGGTACAGTGTGATGTTTTGATATATGGGTATAAAGTAATCAAATAGACTAATTAGCATATTTATCACCTCAGACATTTACCTTTTTTGTGGTGAAACATTCAAAATCCTCTCTTCCATCTCTTTCTAAACATACAGTACACCACTGGTAACCACAGTCAGCCTACTCTACAACATCAGAGCATGTTCCTCCTATCCTAACTTGGTACCCATGACCAAACTCTCCCTACCCCCTTCCAACTTCAGCCTCTGCTAACTACTATTCTGCTCTCTACTTGTACGGAATCAACTTTTTCAGATTCCACGGATGAGTGAGATCATGCAGCACTTGAGTTTCCCTGCCTGGTTTATTTCACTTCACCCGATGTCCTCCAACTGCTGCTCCACATTCTGCTACTGTTTTCATTTGTCCTGGACACTCTGGTCCTCTTTCCCTGGTTTTCCCTAGTGTGTCTGAGAAGGGCAGAGAAGGACTGGCAGAAATATGACCAAGGGAGGACAAATAGGACTTCAAACCTGGAGGCCATTCAGCAGCCACACAGCCCAGTTTTAATTAGGGCTCAGGCAGAAAAGGCTGAGAGCCTGGAGAGGCTGGAGAGGCTGCCCTTCTCCTGAGCAGCCCTGGCCAGCGGCCACAGCCTGGACACAGTGTGAGGGCAGCAGTTCTGAGGAGGCTGCTGAAAATGGTCATCAGAGCAAAGCCAGCTGTCATTCAGTATGAGGCTTTTTTTTATTTTTTAAGGAAAAATTAAAACATCCTTTTGGGTATCTCTTTTTGATTTGTGAGCTTTTGAGACCTCTACTTAGAGGTAGTAAAATTATCATAAGCTTTAGGTGGAGGGACTGAGGCTGTTTGTGGCCCGGAGCACCAGCCATGCTCTGAGGTTTACTAGCTTGGGTGGATGCAACCGCAGGCTGCCCTCCCTGGCCCAGCCAATGATAGGGCTGGGAGAATGGGTTTGCAAGTCCTTCCTCATCCACATTTGTATGATCTATGTACTTGTGAATTATTAGTTAACCTCAAAAGCTAAAATAGTATGTTTGATGAAAAAACTGAGCAAAGAAAAAAGGAGTAAAAACTAAATGTGGTAAAGGCATCTGTGAAACATTATACAAAAGTCATAGTTTTCTAGATAACATGCCAGTGTTAGAGAACTCAAATTTTTAAAAGTGATTTTAGGAGATGGGAAGGGAGGATATAACCACAGGATACTTTAAATCATTTCTAGAGACTGCTGTTTACTATAAAATGAGGGAGTCTTGTTCTTCATGAACAGAATTACACGTTGCTCCAACGCAAGCTGAAACAGGGCTAGAGAAAGTGCTTCCCAGGAAAGTCAAAGGCACAGTAGGAAAGTTGGAATCAAGAGACCTGGGTTTGGGCAAGGGGTTTAGCTCAGTGGTTCTGTCACCTGCCTTGCAAGCACAAGGACCCATGTTCGATGCCGGTACCACAAAAAAAAAAAAAAAAAAAAAAAAGAGAGAGAGACCTGGGTCTCTGCTTATTAGCTGTATGTCATCTGGCAAGTTTTTAACTTTTCTGAGTATCATGTTATTCTTCTAAAAAGATAAGAACAATTATACCTGGCCCATAAGATTGCTGGGTGATGAAATGAGGTGATGCAGATAAAGCACTTGGCATGGTGTTTGACACAGAGTGAGGATTTAGTCAATGATATTTAAAAATAAATTTTTAAAAACCAAAACTAATCTTGGTGTTGGAATACTAAAGACTGCCTGGGAATAGAAGACTAGGCGCTCCTTACCTGAGGTGATATTTAAAGGATAAAGGAAGGAATTTGTATTTGTAAGATAATCTCTAAAACAGCCTTAAAATTCTTTAAAATCTATCTGTAAAATGAGTACATTATTTAAAAGTGAAAATCACTAAATAACTTAAAATAAAGCAGTGTCTAATTTTTGAGGCTAAAAAAAATATTTTTAAATGTCTACAGAGAAGAGAGAAAAAGAAGACAAACTAATTTTTCAGGACCTTTAAGGACCCAAGTTACAAAAAGTCATACTTGTGTATTCTGTGTGTTCGGGGGGCTCATCGCTGGACTCCATGCCCTTCATGTTAAGGAAGAAAAGTCTCTGTGGTGGCCAGATCTCAGTTCCAAAATAGCATCCTAAACTGATAACATTTTTTATTTTTGCTAAGGATCTTTAGAAAGAGACCCCACCAATATAAGCCAGAAGCCCAAGGAACTCTCTCACTACATACAGAAATACAGCTTCTGTTATTATTACTATTGTTATCATCATTAGTATATGTGACCACGTGTGTATACATTTAAAATAGCAAGAGAATTCTTTCTAGAAAAATACAATTCACATCTTTAGTATTGTAATGGGGCCCTTACAGGTAACTGGAAGGAATTGTTATGTCTTATGTCAACACTCAGCTCAACCTTGGAATCCAAAGGCATCTTCAAAGAGATTCCCATCAGATCCCGATAGAACCTTTCTGTAGCGCCAATCGGATGTACAATCAGACATACTGAAGTCCAGGAATACATTTGGGGCCCTAGCTTTTTATGCAGCTGTATTGACCATTGTGAGCTCAGCAATAGCTCATAGTCACCCTATTGAGCAGACGAGGCCTAGGCATCCCAGCAACCCCACCTGTGAAAACACTTCAGCCTGGGCCCTAAGCAGAGATGAACAGCAAGCTGCTCACCATGCTGACAGCACTTCCCTGTGTGTTTTACTTCATCATGAAATCCAAATTTGGTGCTGAAGTGCCCATCTAAGCTCACTCACTTGCCTCTTTAAGACAAGAAGATATCCATGGCTGGAATGACTTGGGAATTTGATAAAATCAATTAAGAATGTCTATAGATGGAAAAAACAAAACTCCATAGTGATTAGAGGCAAAGGATGGTCAGCAAATCATTGTTTCTGGCTGGTAGGTGATATTTCTTCTATTCCTTAAGCCTATTTAGTGAAGCTTTACATATTGGAAGACTGTTTTCATCACCAAAAGAAAACTCGGGGGCCGTGTACCTGTGACTATCCTCTGACCACATCCCTGGCACCATCTGTTGTGTGTTTAGACCTCTGCTAGCCAGGCAAACCATTGAAGATGTCTGTGACCCAGCTGTGGAGGAGAAAGCAGCCATTTTTGCCACTCACCCTTCCCTGCCTTCCTCCACCAAAGTTCCAGTCAGCACCACCACCTGATCCCTGTGGTCCCAAATGCCACACTTCTGAGATTAACCTTACTGACTACAGCTAGAACAAGAGTTGTCTATTGGAGGCAATAATTCAACAATCCAAATTCTTCATGCTCCTCTCTATATTTGTCATTTAGGAAGTGACTGGTTTACAGTTAGGAGCTTTAAGGACACGATTCTTTGTTATTTAGTTCTGCACAAAGTAATATGCTAAGTCTTCCACCAACACAAAATGACAACCAACATGAAGAGATAAACCAATGGCACCAACAATAGAAACTCACCTACATCATGGAGTGAACAAGGTGAGAGGCCTTCAGTGCAGATGAGCAATCCTTTAATTTAAATCATCTTTTTTCAGTAGCTGGAAGCTGACTGCAATTGAATAATAGAACTAACACAGAGTTTCAGAATCATGGTGTGCCACTGCTGCTGGATCCCTTTAAGCAAAAAATCATGGTGAAGAACACCAGGGAACTTCCAATGTAATCTAAACTTTTATCCCTTTTTTTGGTCTTTTAAGAGCATTCAAAAATACTCAGCTTGACTCTTTTAATTTTTACATTCTATCTATTCCTAGCTCCAGATGTCTATTTATCCACAAAAGGATATAGGATCTGGCTCAGAATAATAAGTCCGAAGCCACACCCAGGGGTCAGATATTCATGGATTTTTTATTCAGTGTATGGTGCTTCTATATTCAAATATTCTCAAAGGTAATGTAATGAAGGCCCCCTCTCCACAGGCTGCATTTGATATCACCCTGGTAATCCTATCAGCTAACTTTATCTCAGAAATGTTGGCTGCCTACAAATGCAGTGTCAGTAACTGTAACCATACACCATTCGGTGGGACAGCCTGGCTTCATCTTCTCATTGTAGAGTGACAGAAGGGACACTCTGTGGTGGAGCAACACATTGATCCAATACTCCCTTGAGAGCTATGTGGATGTATTATTTATAGTCAGGCTAAGAGACATGGGCCTTCCGTTAGTGGGCATGGATTTGATGACCAGCTGTCACAGATTATCCTGAAACTATTTTAAAAATCAAGGGGAAAAAAATCTTTGCAACTGAGCAAACCAGTTTTTGGAGAAGCAGCCTCTCAGTGTTTTACTAGCAGCCTTTACTTGTTTTGCTTGCTCTTTGGTCAGCACTGTCTTTTTATCCAATTTTCCTTCGATAGAGTCCTGTTATCATCATAGATAGTCTAATTTGTGCTGTAAACTACAGACTTTGCTGTGTTTTGGGAACATTTCAAAAACTTGCCAATTGATTTTTGAAAAACAATTCTCATGATAAATTTTAAAACACTGATTTAAAGGAGTATAATTTTTTAAAAAATCTCACTGCTGAAACTTCCTTGACTTTCCCTAAACTTTTCAGGTTAAGTATGGCAAACTCTGCCTAGAGATTCTAAAAAGAGCCAGAATATTTTAGGAAAATCCTCCTTTGTCTAAGATGTATCCTCTCCCCTACCCTGCCTAAAAGAAGAAAATTAATTTGAAATTACAATTTTTAAAAAATGAACAAAATGTCAACAATAGGGTACATTGGTACCTGATATAGGATCTTTAAAATGAGTTCTAAAAGTTACGATTTTGATTATGTTAAAAATCTCTTCTTGTGTTAGAAAAAGGTTAGATGAGTTCCTAAAACCATTTTGTGACAGGATTTTGGATCAATTTTACTTTCTTATTAGAGCTGTTTCTTCATTTGTTAAATAGTTTTCAAGGATACCTATTAGGTGTCAAGCACTATGCTAGGTAGGTCCTGTAACCAAAGGACAATATCAAAAAATACTTATGAATGTAGACTTTTGTGCCAGACTGAATTTATGGCAAGGCTCTTCTACTCAGGCAGCTGTGCAGTCTTGAGCAAGTTGTTTATCTTCTCTGGTTCTCAGTTTGCTCATCTATAAATAGGAATATTAATAGTATTATCACATAGGATTGCTGTGAGGATTATATGGGTTGATTTTTTATATCAACACTTACACAGCAATTAGGTGCCTGACGTTGCATTCTAATCTTACAAATAATTCATCGATTGCATGCCAAAGAATTTAAATATCGCCGGGGATTTAGCTCAGTGGTGCCACTGCCTGCCTTGCAAGTGCAAGGTCCTGAGTTCGATCCCCGGCACACACACAAAAAAGGAATTTAAATATTTATTTTATTGTAAATGATGACAAGTGCCATGCAGGCTAGGAGGAGACTGCTTAGAGAAAGAATATAAGAAAGGAAGCTGAAAGTAACGTCACCCACCTGTAATCCCAGCCACTCAGGATGCTGAAGCAGGAGAATTGCAAGTTTATGGGCAGCTTGAGCAATTTAACAAGACCTTGTCAATTAATTAATTAACAAATGGGCTGGGAATGTAGCTCAGTGCAAAGATCCTTCACACACACACACACACACACACACACACACACACACACACACACAGGAAGAGAAAACTTTCTTGTGATAGGTTAGACAGGAAAAGGTACTCTCAGGATGAGTATTTCAAGCCAGAGCCTGAAGGACACAAAGCCAGCTATCAAAAAAGTTAGGATAGAACATTCTGGGCTGAGACTACCTTTGTGCAAAGACCTGAGGCTGGGAAAGAACTTTGTGTACAGGGGAACTGAAGGCGAATAGCGTGACAGTGGCAGTGCAGATTAAAGAAATCAATGTGTTTAATACATGTGATATATTTTGAAGGAAATGTCAAGAACACCTGGCAGTGTGCTTGTGAATGTGTGTGAGGGTAAGAAGAAATTAATCGTGACATTTTAGTCATGCCTCCTTGTACTTTCCAAGTATTTTAGAATACCAATTATTCAAATGAATAAAATGACTCCAAAGAGCAGAGGATGTGAATTGAAAGAAAATATACATGTCATTTAAAAATATGAAAGATAATTATCTAAACAAATGAAAAAATAATCACTTTCATTAAATATGTTTTATTTTATTATTTATTTATGTATTTATTTTTCAGTACCAGGGATCAAACTCAAGACCTTGCACTTGCAAGGCAGGTGCAGCGCCACTGAGCTACATCCCCGGCCCTGGAATATGTTTTATATTTTAAACTTACTTATGGTCAGCTAGTGTTTATTGAACTTATGAACCACACACTACAATGGGTTATACCACACATAGGCATTTGTTGGTTTGGGGGCTTTGGGTCTAGGGAAAATCCAGAGAGTACAGAGCAGAAAAGATTTACTCAAACCATGTGCATATGAAGATAAGGCTTCAGTTAGGGCCCCAAGACACTGTTTTTCCAGACAATTCAGCCTTCTCAAAAGAAAATATATACTCTTGTATGTTTTGTATGTTGTTAGTAAATAAAAAGATGCTCTGAAATATTGAACAGGGTGCAGTAAGTACAAGGTTTCATCCTTTCCTATAGCCGGGGTCTACATATGTGGGTGTGAACACACATGTGGGGACCTATTTTCAGGGGAGCCCGGAAGTGGGGTCTTCTGGTCTTTGTACACAGTCATGTCCTTTCCACTTGGGAGAAGGAACCCTCCCTCCTGTAAAGGCTCTTGGAGGGAAAGTGATCTTCCAGAATCTCTTGGCAGTAATTAATATGCACCTCAGAGCTTAAATAAAATTGATTCTTCTCGCCTCGTCACAATCCTTTTTAAAAAATACTCACTGTTCTCTTCTGTATAGTCTTCTTTTCTATAAAGAAGAAAATGACATGACAGGCAAAGTTTGATAACTCTGAGCTGCGAGAAGCAGAGACCACCCAGAGCAACACTCTGACTGATGAGTGCTCATTCTAAGAAGCCAAAGAGGCAATGAATGGCTCAGCCAGGAAGATTGCTGTTCATGGCAGTGTAGGGTCCTGCCCATTTCTCACGCCCTGGGAACAGCAGGATGAGAATTTGGATCCTGGTATTGCCACTTTCTAGTTTCACAATTTTGAGCAAATTACCTAACTTATTTTCTTACTTTGTAAAAGGTGATGACAACACTGCTTCAAAGGGCTGTGTGTCAGTTAATCTTCATTGCCAACTTGACTGGCTTGAGACTCCTAGAGAGGTGACTGGATCGTGGGGGGTGCTGTGCTCATTAGTGAATTAATCCACTGATATTCACAGTTGAATGTGCTGTCGGGAGATGGAGCCTAGTTAGAGGAGGTGGGTCACCAAGGGTGTATCTCGAAGTGGGTTTCTCTCACTGGCTCTCTTCTGTGCTCTGCTCCAGCTACCATGAAGTGAGCAGCTTTGCTCTGCCATGATGTTTCTGCTTTGGAGCCAGCCAACCATAGACTGAATCCTCAAACTGTGAGCCAAAATAAACTCGCCTCATTTCAGTTGTGAGTATCAGGTATTTTGTCCCAGCAATGAGAAAGCTGACCAATACAGTTGCTATAAAAATAAAAGAATACATTTACTTATTGATAGACATTGTTACAGAACCAAAGTCCTAGGCTCTATAAATCCCCTTCACCCCAACACAAACAATCCTGATGTACCAGTTACATAGTTGGAAATTTATATAAGTAGTAATGCTTTCTAAATAAATGTAATGTGTTAGAATTGGATTGTGCTTATTTCAGTTTTAATGTATGCAGATGGTTCAGAAAGTGCCTGGCATACAAAATCTGATAAATAGTAGCTTTAAAAAAAATATTAACTGGGCCAAGGGTATAGCTCAGTGATAAGGTGCTCACCTAGCATGCCAGAAGCCCTGAGTTCAATCCCCAGTGTCACAAAAAGAAAAAAATTTAATTATATATAAACTGTCTCAGTATTTCAAAATTTTAGCTTTTTTAGTCAGTTTTTATCATTTTATATGAGATGTGTTGAAATGTAAACTTGTTAGAAATTATTTCATGATAGAGCAATATTAATTATCAATACTTCTAACCCCATTCTTTTTTGGTACCAGGGATTGAACTCGGGTCCTTGAGCTTGGGGGGCAGGGGGCAGCAGAGCTAAATCCCTGGCCGTAACCCCTTTCTTATTAAAGGCACAGACCATATGTGGGGGTAAGAGGCAGGGGATTACTGGGGATTGAACCCAGGACCTCTTCACTGAGCTATGTCCCCAGGCCTTTTGTTTAGCCCCTTAGTAGGGGCTTGCTAAGCCACTGCTAAGTTGCCCAGGCTAGGCTTGAACTCAGAACCCTCAGCCTCCCAGAGTGCTAGGATTACAGGCATGTGCCACCATGTCCAGCTAAAAGCAAAAACTCGTTAAAAAGTAATAAATTTGGGGCCGGGGATTTAGCTCAGTGGTGCCGCTGCCTGTGCAACAAGACCAAGGTCCTAAGTTCAATTCCCAGTACCAAAAAAATAAAAATAAAAAGTAATATATTAGATCCCCACACACAATTATGAAGTAAACATTATTTAAGTTGGTGCTGAAATGCCAAGTTTTATTGGACAACATTGGCTGCTGTATTAAAATACTAGAAAACTATATGAAAGATAAATAATCAACATTTAGCCTTTTAAGATAGGCTTGTGTGGGCTTAATAGGCATTAATTACTTAAGACTCACAACACCTAGGTGAGCAATATCATCATCTTAGAGGTGGAAACTCAGTATAACACTAAACAATTTAGGACAGGAAACAATTACTTGCTCAAAAGATAACAGCATTTTGCATGTAAATAACTTTTCAACTAGGATTATCTAGTACATGACAAACTCTAATTAAACACTGAAAAATTTTAATAAGCTTCTCCTTTTAATTTCATGGAAGAGATTGCGGAAGAGGAAGCCACTTAGCTACAATTACCCAGAAGGTCATGAGCACTGAGGATTTAGTCCCTTGAAATCAATTATTTGGTGTGAAGAGAAGAAAAGGAACATTTAATGGAGACCTATGTGTACGTCATCTCTTCAATCCCCTCTATGGACCCTCAAGATAAATATTCTTTAGGGTGAGAAATGAGTTCTGGGGGTCAGAGCCAGTTTAGGTCAGTCTGATTCCAAGGCCAACTGGCTTCCACTGCTGTTAAAACTATGTGTCACAAGGAGGAAGAAGAAATAGAAGAAATCAGACTCATCAGAGTCATATATATATATCATATATCATATATCGTGTGTGTACTTGGGGTGTGTGTGTGTGTGTGCGTGTGTGTGTCTGGCTTTTGTATAAGTTTCCTATTGCTGCTGTAACAAATTGTTAACAAAATTTCAACAAATTGAGTTTAGAGACCTAATTGGCTTCTATTAGCAACTTGTGAATTGGCAGCATTCCATCTACAAATAGCAGAGTTCTCCAATGAGCTAAGTGAAAGGTGAGCTTTACAGGAAGAAAAGGCTGGAGAGAGCAGAAACAAGGAGTAAAAAGCCTATTGGTTGTTTCAAAGCTACTTTCCTTACGAGGTTAAAGCAGAGAGATTCCTTGATCATGCCAGCGCAGGTTGACTGGCACCTTTCCATTGGTTCCTGTGCGTCTCTTGGCTTGTTCCTAAGTTCCCACAGACTGCATGGCATGTAGCATGAGTGACTCCATCCTGCTTTGGTGTGGTCTGCCGAGACCTGGTGCAGGAGCTCAGTACAAAATAATGGCCTTCCATAAATGTGTGTGTGCGTGTGTGTTACTAGAGATTGTACCCAGGACCTTTGCTCTGAGCTGCTTGCCCAGCCATTTTTTTGTGTTTTTTTCTAAATATTAAGACAGAATCTCAGTTGCTAAGTTGCGCAGGCTGGGCTCAAACTTGGAACCTCCTGCTTCAGGCTCTTGCAATGCTGGGGTTATAAGCATGCACCATCATGCCCAGCCACTCTGGTAACTTTTGTCTAATGAAATCATTACAAATTTAGTGGCAAAAAACAATACAAATTTGTCATCATTCCATGCTCAAGATTTGAAAATGTTTTCACTGGGCCAAAATCCAAGTGAGGCAGGGCTGCATTCCTTCTGGATGCTCTAGGGGAAATCCATTCCCTTGACTTTCCCCACTTCTAGAGACTCCACTTTCCCCCTTCCTCCATCTTCAAAGGCAACATCACAACACTCCCTGTCTCTGTCTCTGACATTCCTGCCTCCCTTTTTCACCTGTAGGGACCCCTGTGATTCCACTGGGTCTGCCCAGATAATCCAAGACAATTGTTTCCCCTTCCTGAGATCCTTAACTTAATCACGTCTGCAATATCTCTTATGACATGCAGCAGAGTATGCCTTTCTGTCTTAAACGTATTTGTAGTCAATTAACATTTATTGAATGCTCCCTAGATTCCAGGGAGTAGGGGTAGAAGTCTATAGGGCCAATATTTTGCCTACTATGGTACTTTTATGTTTTGGAGAATTCTTAGAAAGCTAGGATCTATGCCTTTTCTTTTCATACCTAGGCAGAATCTTTTGTATCTCCAGTGGGCACTGCTATCCCCAAAGCCCCTCCTATGGCACTGTGGTGCTTTGTCATCCTGCAGAACTATTGTAATTTATTGGGATACAGTAAATACTGTAGGAGGACATACCTCCAAGGCAGAAGCTTGAGAATATTTTAAACTATTGATACACACAGTTGCATGGGTGAATCTCAAAATGATTATGTTATTTGAATTGCTTTTTAATTTTTTAGTTTTATTTCAAAGAAATATTATAAATTTCCAGAAAATGCAATTTAGTAGATTGGGCAGGAGATATATAAGTGGTTGCCTGGGATTGGAGTGGAGATTGGGGAAGGGAAGGGAAGATACCAGAGGGCACAAGGAAATTTGGGGAGGTGACAGATATGTTGATTGTTGTGATGGCTTCACAACTGTGTATGTATGTTAGGAGTTATCAGAATTTCTCACATTGTGCTTTTAAATGTGTGCTATTGATTATATATCAGATACAATTCCAGAAAACTGTTAAGAATTATACAACTTCTAAATCCTGCAAAGAACACACAAACTTTGTAAATAAAGTTGGAGAGCCAAAGAGAAATCTGTATCCCCGTGAAGCAACTTTATCTATAAAGCTCTTCAGAACATTTTCAAATGCCTCATTCAAATGCTACCCTTTCAAAATGAGTGAAGATTTATAGGTGTAGCACATCTGGGAGTTTATTTCACATACTGTCTGAGTTCCCTAGCATAGCTGTGAGCCCTCTTTACCAACTTGTCTTCCTTCCACGCACCTTGATGTTCACACTGCAACAGTCCCAAACTGCCTTCAGGTCACCCACCACAACCACTGGTGTTTTGTGTCTTCCTATCTTTGAGTATGCTGCTGCCATCCACCTGGAATGTCCTCCCTCCCTGGGCTCTTTGGCCACAAATGCCAAGCATTTCCTCCTTTGCCTCCTCCATTCCCTGTACCAGCTTCCTCAGATATACTCTCTTCCCACCATCTTGTAATTATTTCTTTCCTACCTGTCCCTGTCACTGTCTGGTGGTATAGTGTGGATTCAATATTTCTTTCTTGGAATTGGAAATGTTCTCTGTGTATCACAGAGATCCACGCTGGAGCCATCAGGTGTCTATAGGGAAGGAGATCCACTAAAAGGAGTTCAGATGTCACCAGATGAAGAGATGAAGCTCGTCATCAGGCTGTTGGCAGTGAGACTCCTGCACCCTGAATCAGAGCAGCTGATTTTCAGGAGGAGGGCAGGACCACTCCGCCTTCCTTCTGCCCCTACACACCCTCTCCCCTGGTTATTTCTTCCTTAGCCCTTGGCTCTCATTTCCTCCAGAACCATCCTCATCTCTTGTACTAAAGCCGCATCTCTGGGTGCAAGCCCTCTGAGCACTCTGTCTCTTTAGCAGCATTTATTACAATCATAGGGACTGGTGGAAGGAAAGAGGGGAGAGAGTGAGAGAGGGGAAGACACGTATGACAAGAGGAAGGAACAGAGGGAGGAAGACCCACAAGTTTAAAAAACTGAGTTAGATTCTTAGCGCTGCCATTTATTTATTTATTTATTTATTTATTTATTTATTTATTTATTGGTACTGAGGATTGAACTCAAGGGCACACTTTATCACTGACCTACATCTATAACCATTTTTATTTTTTATTTTTGAGATAGGGTCTTGTTAAGTTGCCCAGGCTGGCTTTCAACCTGTGATCCTCCTGCCTCTCCCTTCTGAGTAGCTGGAATAGCTGAAATGACAGATATGCGCCCTCGCTCTGCTTCTTATTAATTGATGGGCTTGGATAAATTATTTAAATGACCTGAATCTCAGTTTTCTCATCTCATCCACCATCTGGGGATAAAGGGTGATGTGAGGATTAAGTGAAAGAAGCACAGAAAGTGACTTCCTCAGTGTCTGATACATATGGGTCATGTTTTTCTTTTTTTCCCTGAAACATGTCTTTTTTCTTTTCTTTCTTTCTTTCTTTTTTCTTTTTTGACACTCTGGGGATCAAATCCAAGGCTTCACACATGCTATACAAGCACTTTACCATTGAGGTATACACAAGACCTCTACGCCTAGAAGCATTTTCAGTATTCAATTGCTTGAATCTGTAGATATAAACCCCATAGATATACAGGAGATGGCCCAGAGTATCTGTAGAAAGACATCTGCTTTCTTGGGAGGAATTTAACCTAACTGGAACCAGAGGCACTTCTAAAAGTTTACCTAGTATTTTATATCTCAAACTTGGGTCTAAGTTCATAGTGATTCAAAAAACAGTGATTTGGTCAATGATTATTTGAAGTAGAGTTTAGCTGCTAAGGTAGAAAGAGTTCCACATGATCATTTCTATTCATATGATTTGTCTATCCAAGGAAACCTCTGGGCACATTTGCAATCCTATAATTAATATTGATAATAGCATCATAAAGCAGAGGCATTATCTTCAGAGGAGAAGTCTGAGTAAGCATGCTATCCTAAAGGCAAACTGACTCTTAGAAGTGGAACACCTGGAAGTCTGCTGGGATAGTCATAAAGAGAGGAGCACTTCCTTTCTACACAATCCACCCCACTAAGTGACCTTCTTAACAATCAGGTAGTATGGTAAAGAAATTTCAGTGGAAAACTTACTTGTAACTTCTTTGGCATGTAGCATCATGTGAATTAAGAGTTCTTGACTGCTTTTGCTGACAAGCAGACTCCAGATCTGCCCTTTGTTGTTTTAGTTTGCATTATTCAAATACTAGCGAAGATCAACTTCATGTATGAGCTAACTATGGCCACTTGAATGGGTATTGTATAGTGCTGGTCCTTTTCTGTTATCTTTCTATTGGATTGTTGCCTCCTCATTGGATTGTTTCACTGTCTAAGAACTCTTTAGACACTAAGAAATTGGTTTGAACCCCTTGCCAGTCACATATGTCTCCATCCATTATTTTCCTTTTGAATTTATAAGAGGCAGCGTAGAGGCCGAGAGCATAGCCACGAGACAGACTGCTGTCATTTCCTAGCTATGGTGAATGCCATTTAGATGCCTTGTTCAGATGCCCTTTACTGGCCATAACGCCCATGTTCCAGCTGTTGTGAGGTTGTCTGTTAGTTTATCTGTGCCTGCCTCTTTGGAGAGCCTGCACTAGAGAGAACTGCCACACCTGTGAAATTATAAGGGTACAAAGGCCAGTACCCTTGCATGAAGTGGTGGCTAATTCCATGTTGTGGCTTATACTCTAGATCCGAGAGCCCTCCCCAAGGAATCAGACCAGGCTAGGATTCCCTGTGATCCGTTCTTGCTTGATCTTCCCTGCTCCCTGTCCTGTTTCACTGCCTCCTTTACAGGTTCCTCCTAAGGAGCCTTCCTTCAATAAATCATATGGCTCTGCTTCCAGGGGAGTCAGTCTAAGATACTGCAAAATGAGTCCTTCTAATGTGAGAATCCAATAATTGTTTTTTAAAAAGAGTAATAGCAAAAGTTATTTAGCATTTACTGTATATGTGGCCTCATCAAACACTTTATTCATTTAGCCCTTATATCAGTCAGTTTCCAGGTATAATCTTCAAACATGTAAAGTGCTTAGAATAGTGTCTGGCATATGTTTATTTGTTTTTTAAATTAATTTCATTGGTACATTTTAGTGGGGTTTTTTTGTACCCGGGATTGAACTCAGGACCTTGTGCTTGCAAGGCAGGCGTGGCACCACTGAGCTAAATCCCAGCCCTTCATTGGTACATTTAAGATACACATAAGATCACATTCATCATAGTGAGTTTGTACCTGTTCATGATATACCTTTATGCCCAATCCACTCCCCTCTCTTCAACCCATCTTCTCCTCCTTATTTAAAAAAGCTTTGTTTCCACTTTTTCCCTTCTATTCTCTTTTTTCTTTTCCCTTCCCTTCTCCCTTGTTTCCCTTCCCATTTTCTTCCTACTTCACAAAATCTGTTATACATTTTGGTCCTTATTTACGCTCCCAGTTTCTCACACTGTCTGGCATACATTTAGCACCAATTTAGCTACTGTTTTTTTAATTGATTTAATCTAGATTTCAAATGAAACCATCATCAGGCTGCTTCCCCTATATTTTTGGGTTCCCTTTTCTCTTCTTTCTTTCTTTCTTTCTTTCTTTCTTTCTTTTTTTGGTACCAGGGATTGAACTCAGTACCTTGTGCTTCCAAGGCAGGCACCACTGAGCTAAATCCCCAGCCCTTGGGTTTCCTTTCTCGTGCCTCTTTTCTCGGGTATTCTTTTGAAAACCTCCTATCCTTCATTTTTCCTTCTTTTTTCTAAAAGGTAGTGCTACCAAGTTCACATTCTTGCTAGAGGACCTCCACATCCAATCTTCTAACTTTCAGTCAAGGTAGTACTGACATTCTCCATAGACTGTTGGGGAAGGAAGCAATAGATGTCACCTACTTGGTTACTCAAATTTGCCTTGATGCCTGGATATCCAAAAGCTGAGGATACACTCAGGAGCCTGAGGCAGGAGGATCGTGAGTTTGAGGCCAGCCTGGGCTATATAACAAATTCAAGGACAGCCTGGACTACATAGTAATTATTCACAGCTGTTATGAAAAAAGAACTTCCGTGATCCTTCAAAAGGTACCTTCACCCAAGATGGTCTTGGGAACATATATCAGAGTAATAAGCCTAAGGAATTCAGCTTCCGTTTTCTTTTTTTGGCACCAGGGATCGAACTCAGGGCCTTGCATTTGCCAGGTGGGTGCCAGAACCACTGAGCTAAATCCCTGGACCCAGGAATTCAGCTTTCTATATACAGGGAATGGGGTGATGGAAGGGCATCTTCTATCTCATTCAAAATGGACTCCAAAGAAATAGTGACAAAGGGAAATTTAATTTGTAGCTGGGAGGCAAGAGATTAGATATCCTCAGTGGAATGAACTCTGAGACTTAAATATGAGTCTTTTATAGCAGGGATTTATTAAACTCAACCATTCCTGTGGATTATCTCTTTGCTAAGATCAATCCCCATTCCAATATTTCCCCATAGACTGCACAAATGATAACAGAAAAAGCTTTGGCTCTGTCACTGTCAAAGTGCAGCTGTCCCAAAGGAGACACGAGGCTATGGGAAAAGGCAGGGAATTAAACTGATTTCTTAGATTAGGACAGAAAGTCCACTTTCAGAAGCATCACAGGGTGAGAACAAAACCCTGACTCCTCCTCACGAGAGACCTTCAAGCTGATGGATCTGAATGAAACTTGAAAACTGGAGCAGGTTATATATAGACAGCATGTCTTCCTTACTACAAATCATTACATATTAGGGCTATATAATCTTTCTTTCTAAAGCCTCAAAGTATTTTTCTTTTCTCCTCTCATTTTATCATCACTGAATTTTTCTTTGGTAAACAAAGACAGATAAAATATGCTTTTACTTTTAGGTAGAACAAGAAAGGCCAGAAGGGCTGGGGATTTAGCTCAGTAGCACCGCACCTGCCTCGAAAGTACAAGGTCCTGAGTTCAATCCCCGGTACTCGAAAAAGAAAGAAAGAAAGACAGAAAGACAGAAAGGAAGGAAGGAAGGAAGGAAGGAAGGAAGGAAGGAAGGAAGGAAGGGCCAGAATAATGATATGACGTTGTTAAGAATAAACCATCTTCCAAGCACGTGACTGTGATCCACAGTCTGCCAATGTTTGGATTCACATGCTTGAGAGCCTCAAGCTCAATCTCTGACATCCCATCTCCTCCAACTCTCAACTTTTATTCAAATAATTCTCTCCTCCATTGCTTGGTCTTTTGGCTAAGATTGAGTGAAACAACTCTCGCCAGGAAGTATCAATTCCAACTTCTTACTATCATCCTCTCCCTTTTTTTAAATTTTAAATTTCTATTAGTACATGTTTGCAGTACATAATGATTACATGCATTGTAGGGCATTGGTACATGTACATAACACATCTCAATTCTTCTCCCCCCCCCTTTGCTCCACCCCCCTATAATTATTATTTTTAACTCTAGAAGTTTTGAAAAATTTTTAAAACCTGCCTGATTCTTTGTTTTTAATTTTTTTTTAGTTCTTTGTTCTTTGCTTGTATTCTCAATCTTTTATTTTTATTTCTTTAAATATATTAAGCATACTTATTTTTATAATTTCTGGTAATTCAGTTTCAAAGTCTTTAGGAGTCTGATTCTATGGTGTTAATTTTTGCCGCACTGATTCTTATGTAACATCTTGTTTCTTTGCACAAATTGTGATATAATCAAGAGTTCACATTTCTTGGAAATTTTTCTCTAAAATTTTTTGTCTAGTCAAGTTGGGCTTCTCTAAAGGTGAATCACTTTACCTTTGGGGACCCTGACCCAAAATTGGCTTAAATTATCTGTTCTAGTTTTTCAGACAATCGATGGAGAGCAAATTATAGCTCCTGATCTTCTGATTTTAAACAAACAAAGCTCAGAGGACAGATTTCTCCCTCCATTGTACATTAAGGCTGATTACGGGAAAGTTTCTTTTGCAATCTCTGGAACAAGACTAGAGGGGCCTTTGGAAGATCCTGGCTTTGTGTGTGGGCTATTGTATTAGATTTCTCACCTTGGTGGGACCTGGCCCTTGTCCCTTCTTTCCATTCCCTTCGAAGCCCTGACAGTGAAAGCCCAAGTTCATCTGGTTTAGTCAAGATGAGGTTTGACTTCAATTCTTTGCTTGTCTCTTTATTTTCTGTATTTTTTATATTTATAAAGCATTTAAAGTTCTTTTCAGTGGAAAGTAGGGCAGGGTATATAATTCATATCAGAGATAGAAATTTTGAAGAGTGACTTTTAATTTTATTTATTTATTTTTTTTGTACCGGGGATTGAACTCAGGTCCTTGGGCTCTCGAGGCAAGCGGCGGAACCACTGAGCTAAATCCCCAGCCCAAGAGTGATTTTTCTTTCCCATTTTTTATTCTGAAAAATTCAAAATTCCAGAAAAGGAATGATATGCACATAGTATAATACAAGAATTCTATGAAAAAATCTCATATGTCTTCATCTAGACCCAACTGTTAAAATTAGGTTTGTATTTCTCATTTGTTCTTTCTGTCTTTGCTGAATCATGTGATCATAAATTGTAGAGGTCATGATTCTTTACCCTTAAATGTTTCGGCTTGTATCTCCTAAAAAATCATACAAAAATAAATTCTCTCATAACTATAATTCTATGTCATACCTCAGGCAATGAACAGTACAGTAATTCCATTATACCATCTAATATAGTCTTTAATTTCCCCAATTGTCCCTAAAATGTGTTTATTTGTTTGTCTCTTTTTTCTTTCTCTCCCTCCTCCCACCTCTACCTCAAGGCTCCATTGCGATTTATGTCCTTTTTTTAGGGTTTTTTTCTTCATGATATCAACTTATATGAAGAGTCTGGGCCAGTTGTTTTGTGAAATTATCTCAAATTCCAGATTTGATCCAAAGCACTCTTTCAAAAATACAAGTCAGATGAAATTTTTCCCATGTATGAAACCTTCCACTGACTTCCTTTAACATTTAGAAAATGAAGTCCAAACATACTGCCCAGGCTTACAAAGGCCTGCATGGCCTTTTGCATGTTCTCAATTCTGCTACCGTGGACTTCTCCCAGCTTTTCAATCCCACAAAGCCTGTCCTCACAGGAGTTTTGTTAGCTGTTCCCTTTGCCAGGAGTGCTCTTCCTTGAACTTTTCTTAAAGGCCTGCTCCCTCCTGTAATTTAAGTCTCAGTTTGAGTACCATTTTCTCAGAGAGGTCTGGACCTAAATCTCCAGTAGCCTTTCACTAATGTACTTTCCCCCTTCTTTTTATTCTCAGAAGCTATCACAACCTGGTATTTTCCTTATTTATTTTTACTGAGCTCCATGACAGCAAGAGCTATGTTCTGTTTTGCTCACAACTGTATT
The DNA here is from genome assembly GCF_053883595.1 of Heterocephalus glaber. NCBI lineage: Eukaryota > Metazoa > Chordata > Mammalia > Rodentia > Bathyergidae > Heterocephalus > Heterocephalus glaber. Next base: position 43,538,341 of record NW_028258296.1, read on the forward strand.
CCTGGTACCTAGACAGCTCCTGACACACAGCAGAAACTCCATAAATGCTTGCTGAATACTGTAATGAATAAGTTGAAAGCTGAGGGACGAGAAGCAACCAGTCTTTTAACAGCTTGGGGAAAAGTAGGCAGAGGGAACTGCCAGGGAGGAGGTCCTGAGAGAACCCAGAGCTTTGGGCCATTCCGGGGTGGGAGCAATGTTCTATGTACTTGGAAGAAAATGAGCCATGAAAGGGAAATAGGAAATTGAAAGGTGCATGTGTACTAACTCCCCACAATGAATATAATCATTATATACTGCTCACATATACTAATCAACTTTTTAAAAGAAAATTGAAAGGTGGACAGGGGAAGATGGCTTAAGGGTTTGTGGGCTGTGGGAGAAGTTTGAATTTTATTTTAAATCAATTAGGAAGCCACTAAAGGTTTTCAAGTAGGAAAATAACAATTATGATTTATGCTTTTTGCAATTTAAAAGATAATTCAAGCTGAGTGACTAGGAAGATGGAAGTGACTGATACCAGAAATAGTCACATCTGTAACAGAAGATTCGCAGGAAGGAAATAATGATTTATTTTGTACATGCCAAATATGATACACTGTACTTCCTTTGTGGCTTTTATAGTAACAATAGCCACAGAGAATTTATGAGTAAGAAAGAATTATAATACCTACCTCTGAAATAGTATATCCATCTAATTCAGTTGTTATGTATAAGAACCTGATGTTAGAGGTGGCTGTTGGTAATAACAATAATAGGCACTATGTACTGACTAGTTTCGGTATCAGACCCTAGTTTAAACAAACCTTACCTCACTGAAGCATTGTAACAGCTCCTATTAGAAGAGGACTTATCTGTGTTTTATAGGCGAAGCAACTAAGGCTAAAGAGGACATATAACTTGTTTAAGATCAATCAGCCTTTAAGTGGCACAGATGAAACTCAAACCCAGGTCTGCTTTGATGCCAGCGCTGTTATTTGGAACAATTTGCCATACTACCATCTACCTGGTGAGAAATGTTGCCCGGATCACTGGTTAGGACTATAATTCAGAGAAATACAGAAACAAGGTTTTCTTTAACAAATCCCTAACTCTCTAAAACTTTGAAATTTCCTTTAGAGACTCTAGTCTTGAAATTTTGTGAAAAACAGACGGAGACCTGCTTGGTTAAACTTGACATGGAGAAGTGAATAGAAATAAAACTCATTCTTAGTATAGTTGGAATTTAGCTGCTGAAACTAAACCTGCCACCCAGTTTTCCTGGGAACCAGCAATCCCGCAGTCAAAAGAAGTTTGCTTTTCCAGCAGCTGGAAACGCCAGAATTGTGACACAGCCTCAAGAACTGTGGCTGCCTTGTTCAGACTTTCACACGGGCCCCTCTGTTCCTTTCACAGAGGCCCCTTTTTCTTAAACACCCCGCAGCTGCCGCCCGGAATACTGTTCCTCTAAAGGGGAAGAGGGCACTGGACTGGGGATCCCATCTGTTACAGGGGGTCTAGGCTAGACCCCACGTGAACTCGGGACGATATTTACTGCTCCACCTTTAAGTGTCTGAAGAAGTTGTAAGAGGACAAGAAACTCCAATTTAGTGGTTGAGGACGCGTTCGGGAGCAGAGGGCACCGACTACCCCACAAGGCCCCCTTCAGTTTAAAACTTAGGTCGGCTTCTAGGAGGTGGAGGCAGCGAGGGAGCGAGCGCCCCGCCCCCTTCCCCGCCCCCCCCCCGCCGCCGCCGCCGCCGCCGCCGCCGCCGCCATTGGCCGGTCCGAAAGACGCGGGGCGTCGTCGGTTTGAATGGGAGCACCTGGAGCTGAGGCGCAGGCGCAGAGCAGCACAGGCGCTGCGAGGACCCTTGGGTGGCTGAGGGACTTGAGAGGAGGCGAGGGGAGGTAAAGGGAGCCCGGAGCTCTGGCCCACGTGACCTGTAGGGGGCGGACGCAGGGGGCGCGCACCGGCCTCCCGTGGTGCCCCTGCCTGGTTCGGCGCACGTCTCACGAGGACGGGTTTGGGCCAAGCGCCGTGACCCCTCGCCTGCGGCTCGACGCGGCCCCTGCTGCGGCCCCACAGCTCACCCCGCACCCGCCTGCCCGGGAGAGGTGAGTTCTGCCCTGCTGCGGGCTGAGGCGTTGCGGAGCCGTGAGGCAGCGACGCTCGGCGGTGCGTGTGGGCGCGTTCCTGGCTACCTGGGTTGCGGGGAACCTCCTTTGTCCCAGGCTGGGTGCGGGTTTGAGGAGCTGGGATGCCCCGGCGGAGCGGGGGCCCTGGGGGGGGGTGTGCTGCGGGACCTCGAAGAACCAGAATCCCTGGGGAAGCACCTCGCCCCAGTACTCGCGTTCAGAGGCTTTCTTGTTTGAACATTTTAAGAGAAGGTTAAGGCTTAAGAACTCCATTCCCTATATATATATTTTTTAAATTTATCTAAAAAAAATTTATACTAGGATACAGTGACATCTGACGTATTCCAGGCCTAACAAACAGATTAAAGTACGAGAATCGAATCCAAGGCAGATCGCAGCTACTTGTAGTCAGCGCTTGATATTCAAACCAGGCCTTTTTTTTAGTCAAATATTTGCCTCTGTCACCTTTAAACCCGTGATCTTTTGGGCACCACCCGATCGATTTTGTATTGGTAAACTGAAATTGGTAGTTGCAAAAAGTTTTAAGCATAGAATTAAGAAAACACTTTCCTGAATTCTATCGATTACCCTAAAATAAAAAGTAGAAAATCTGTAATTACCTTACAAACCACTTAGAACATTTTAACCAGTGTTTGAACTTTTTAAAGAAAACTAGTAAGGTTGGAAATTTTACTTGCCTTAATGCATAATTTAACCCCACCGTAGAATTAAAATAAGTAGGTTCTTGCCTTTCCTCTCTGGCTTGTATTGGTGCTTCATGGTAAGTGCTGGCCACTGACAACGACCAACCGAGCTGATTTCAAGGTGCCACTTCAGAAGGCTGCACGGAAGATTTCCAGCCTGATAATATCCTATTGTGATTGGTTCTGATAAATACCACTTTTGCGTGTCTCCTCACTATTCAAGATTAGCTTCGCTTGTTTTTTTAGAAGTAAAAAAGGAAGATCGCTGTCAGTTGACGTGGTTGTGTGTAGGAGGAGGGGGTTCAGGGGAGAGAGGCAGTCTCAGACCTCCTCTTCTTTACATCTCATTTTGGCAAGCATTTTCTGAGGCTATTATTTATAATTTAAGGAGTGGACTGGTTATGAAGTAAAAAGTTGTGTGATACTCTTGCAGAGACATTATCCCCCAAATCTCTTTTGGCAAGATAAGCAGTTTAGTTGTATGTTCTTCCTTCAAGTCAGAAATGGGATATTACAAATATATTTTAATCTGAGACTAGGTACTAGGATAATTACAATAGTAGTAGGATATAGTTTTGAAAAGAGCCTTTAAGCATAAAATTTTCTAAGATCTACCTAAAAAATAAAATTTTGTGGTTCTCTGGAATTCTTAAAATTGAAAACCTGACATAGATGTAGACTATTCTATTCTAATAGACACATTCTGTTTTATAATAGCAGCTATTATCATTATTGCTCTTGGACTTTATTGGGTACTTTTGTTATGTACCAGAGCCAGGAACAAGGTTAGGTGCTTTATAAATCATGACTGAAATCATCACACACATGTTAGGAAACTATCATGCCTACATCAACTCTGAGAATCTGGCTTAAGATCGTGTAATTAAGTCACTGTGGTGGGATTCAAAAATCTATGACCTGAATACAAAGCACATGCTGTAATGTCTCTGTGTGTCTCTGTAAATTTTCGCATGTCTCTTGATCCCATTTGTGGGACTAATTTTACTTAAAGATGCCTGTAGGTGCTGTGTTTTGTTGTGAACTATGCAGATATATTTCCATCCTTCTTTTAGAACTACTACTGTCTTGCTTCATTACCATCTAAATCATAACATTTTCATTATCCTTCTAGTCACCTTCATCAAAGGGTTCAAAAATTAAGACTTTTCTGAGTTATTTGTATGAATATGAATATAACCTTTACTATGGAGTAAAATGTATTAAAACCCTATTTTCTCTCTATTATAGAATTCTTCAGTACTTGACAAGAAATCAGAGAAGTTTGTGGGACATTATGTGCAAAGTAATGTGCTTGATGTTGTGAGATGAGAAGGGTTCCTATTCAGTAGTTGTTTTTGGAGTTTTTGCAGTCTCTCTCTCTTCCCTGACTTCTCATCCTGTCCTGTATGATAACTGCTAGTTATCTTCCTAGCACAGATTTAACTTTGATCCTTCTCTGTTGAAAATAATTGCAAGGTTCCTCATTGTATAAATACAAGGCCAAATATGCATCTCAGCCACATATTCAGGGTCTCACAATTTGGTACTGTTCTACCTCCAATATCTTTTTCACATTTCCAAACCCAGTGTGCTTATCCTGGAACACAGTCTCTTCATTCCCACCTCGTTGCTTCTACTTGAACCATTTTCCTTGAATAGAATGCCTTCTTTCCAATTGCACAAGATCTGCCATCCTTTAAAGTGCAATACAGATTGCCTTGCTTCCAAAAAGCTTTCCCTGGTCCATTTTACTTAGAAATATTCTTCTCATACCATCTCATAACATTATTGAACTAAATAAAAAGATTTATTTTCTTACAGAATGATATTTGTTGAGAAGACAGGATCGTATTCAATGTATTTTCCTATGAAGAATTCTAAACACAAACCCTCTAGGTACCTTTTTGTTATTTTAAATTTGGGATTTCTGCTTTAAAATGTGTTTGAAATTGATTTTTTTAAAGCCTTTCTGTTAATAAGAACTGACTTACTGTCATGTACTAACTGAAAAAACAATGTTCTGTAAAAAGGGCCACTTCTATAGTTCACTACTGAGTTTTTAAATGAAATATATCAACTCATTGAAGCCAATGGCCGACCAACACTAGTATAGTATTCCCTTCTTACCCATGGGTAATACTTCTAGACACCTAGTGAAAACTTGAAACATTGGATAGCAAATTAGGCACAGTAGGAAATTTTTAAAAAATGGCTACTAATAGAATAGAACAGTTATAACAATATACTATAATAAATTGCCAGCATCTCTATTCTTGTACTTTGAAGCCATTAGTAATTAAAATTAAGGAAAAAGGGTTACTTGAATACAAGGACTGTGATACTTTGACAGTTCATCTGATGACCAATATATTACTGAATGTCTAATGGACAGGTAATATGTACAGCATAGATACACTGGCCACAGGTATGATTTGCATTCTGGGTGGAACTGTGAGAGATTTCATCAAGCCACTCAGAGTGGTGCACATTTTAAATCTTACGAATTATCTCTTCCTGGAATTTTCCATTTAATATTTTCTCACTGCAGTTTATGTGCATAACTGAAGCTGAGGAAAGTGAAATCACAGAGATGGGGAGACTACTGTAATAATAAATGGCAGTGGGTCATGTTCTTTGGTGGCTTGGTAACTAGTTTTTCTCAAAGCCTTGTACTCTCCGTTGTTTACTAATAATTGCTCCTCATTTTTTTCTACCATAGTAATGTGTTTATAAAGCTATTTTGAATTTATTTCTTTGAGCTATTAATTATGCCATGTTTTCCAGTCATTTGTATAGACCCTAAAAAGATAAAATTTAAATACATATTTACTTATTAACAAAGATTATGGATAAGAGAGGACAATGACATAAATACATATATATTTAGGGTTGTTTTATAGGAATTGGGCTTAGTTTGAACCTTTTTGGGGCATGGGGAGTTGTTGACATTTTCTTGTAATCTTGTGGTTTTGTTACCTGAATAGTCAAAGTTATCATTCTATCTTCTGTAACTTTGATTTTGTCATATTCTGTAAATGCAATTTCATGTGCTAATAATAGCTAGAAATCATTTTTCTTATGCAACTGTCTAATTAAAACTCTTTTTAAAAGTTATTCATTTTGCTAGTGGATTAAAAAGATCATATCTATTTAAAATTGTTTTACCTAAATGAAAATTAACATTATTCTTAAGTGCCGGAGTTAACTTTGATGAAAAATAAAACCAAGTAATAGGGAGAAAAGTATTAGTTTTAGTATAAAGAAAATATAAAGTGAAAGACCTTTTTCCTTTAGTTGAACATATTTATAGTCCTTTTTTGTTGTTTCTTTTTGTGGTGCTGGGGATTGAACGCAGGCCTTGAGCCTACTGGACTAGCACTCTTCTTTTTTTTTTTTTTTTTGTTCCAGGGATTGAACTCAAGACCTTGCACTTGCAAGGCAGGTGGCAGAACTACTGAGCTAAATCTCAGGCCTAGACAAGCACTCTTACCACTGAGTGATACCCCCAGCCCAAACTTCTCTTTTTCTTTTTTATCTTCTCTTTTCTACCACTGAACTACATCTCCAGCCCTTTTTATGTTTTGAGACAAAGTCCCACTAAATTGCTTAAACTGGTTTCAAACTTGAAATCCTCCTGCCTCAGTCTCTGAGTAGCTGATATTATAGGAGTGTGCCACCAAACATTTATATTCTTTTTTTTTTTCTTAGGCAGACTCTCACTATGTAGTCCAGGCTGGCCTCGAACTTAGTAAATAGCTCAGGTTGGCCTTGAACTCACAGTGATCCTCTTGCCTCAGCCTCTTAAGTTTTGAATTTACAGGCATATGCCGCCACGCCTGTCATTTCTGATTTCCATGGGCTGCTAAACCTTAAGACACTAAGAAACTGCTTGTGCAGATGTGTGTGTGTGTGTGTGTGTGTGTGTGTGTATCCCATGCTTTGTGTAGATTGCTGTAAACTACTATTGAACTACAAACATTCAGCACTTCCCATGGGGGTAGACTCATACATTTGGTCCTTTGCCACTGTTAATAACAGTGCTAAACTGAAGGCTTGAAATAATCAAACTCTTTTCTTCTAGATTACATTTGTCTTGGTATTTATTTGCTTTGAAATTTCATGTGTGGGTTTTATGTGTTTTCGCTATCCTTCCAGCTTTATATGATGGAAAAATATATAAATGTTCCTCACTAAGAAAGGAGGTTTATACAGTCATTCCTCATTATCCAAGGGGAACTGGTTCCAGAACCTCATGAATATCCAAGAATAAAAATGAATTTGAGATTAATCATACTTTATTTTGTAGTATTTGTTATCTTTCATATTAACCCATGGAATTTCAGATACATTTGGGAACCCTGTGACTGGTGATATGCCTTCAGATTTATTTGGAATATATAGCTCTTATTCTAATTCATTCATCCTTTGGACATTATCTTGTTTACTTAGCTGGTTGAAAGTTCACATTTATTTATTTATTTATTTATTTTGCATCATTGGGGATCAAACCACATGCTAGGCAAGTGCTGTCCCACTGAGTTACACCCCCAGGCCTAAAGTCTGTAATAATGTGTGCATTAGCATTTATACTATTAATTATACTTTTTTTTCTAAACTATCTTGACCTAAAATCTCAAACTGAACCTTGATTCTTGCAGACTTAAAGATTATAATAAAGTAATACCTGATCTTAATTGAAGTACATAGTTCAGGATTATATATTGCTGAAGGAGAACTTTATTCATATAGCATGATATCTAGTAAGACCAGTTTTGCAGCATAATCTGTAGCAGTATGATCTCCTTAACTAAACATTATGATTAAGTTTATTTTATTAATTCAGGGTTGTATAATGTATATTTGGTGTATATGCCAGTTGTTAATACTAAAATGATGCTCAACAGTATTAAAGATGGTTAGATACATATATATATAATTTTGAGTTCATCTTTAATATATAATAACATGCAGCAGTTTGATTACATTATTGGTTTAGAGATTGAGTATATTGAATAATCAGGACTGTTATATATTGCTTTAATTTTTAAAACTTTTTTCTGATTTTTTTCTCTTTAATTTTGCCAGTGATTTACTGGAACATTTAGATTTCATTAGTACTTAAAATTATTTTTAGTTTCAAAGATGTATAAAATTCAAGGGTGTTAGTCACTCAGTTCTACTTTCTTACCCTCAGACCTTTCCCCAGTAGTTTCTCATGTCAATAATACATTTGGATATCAGAATAGCTTTTCTTGCCGTTAGTTACCTCCTCATCATCTGTCACAATAAAATCAGGCTCTTTGTTATCTCCAGTTATCTCTGTAGGACTTTGTTTACTACACTCTTTGCCTTTTCTTGTATGTAATCTTCTCACATACTCCTATATTTATTAAGTTCCTACTCTTACTGTCCTATTTTTAATTTTGCATTTAGTGTTCCATATATTTGCCATCTTGTTTCTGATTTATCTTTCAGATAAAATGTAAAAAACAGAAATTTGGAGAGAGTGAGATACAGCGCAGTGGTAGAGTACTTGCCTAGCGTACAGGAGGCCCTGGGTTCTGTCTCCAGAACAGCAAAATAAAGACAGGATTAGGTGACAGCCCACATTGAGTCCATCTAAAAATGAGTTAGTGTCTATTTACAGACACAGAATTAGACAGAAAATAGCCAGTTTCCCTGGGATAGTTGAATTTATCCAAGAAATGGGTATTTTGGCATTCTACTTTATTTCACCAGTAATTAATTTGTTACTCTAAAACCATACTCTGAATTCTAATCTAACAGAACTTTAATTTAAATGTTCTTGATTCTTCCACATCTTTATTCTTGCTTACATTGATAAAGGGCAACTATCTGACTTGACACATTACAACTAAAAGGGATTTGGAGAATTTGAACATTATACTTTAGAGAAAATTATTAGGATATTAAAAGTTTAAAAATTTAGATGACCTAATTTGGAAGTAAGAAAAGTACTTATATGTGGGTGTTACCATTTTATATAGATCTTTGAATGAAAACAGACCAAAAGTTATGGTCATTTAAATTGCAACCAGGAACAGATAAAAGAAGCACAAAAGATATAAATGTGACAATCTGTGCTCCATTTTTCCCTGTCGCCTAGTTTGCAAGCTTTTTACTGCCAGTAGAGTAAAGTAGGGCCAAGCTTTCTTTGTACGGGGCCAGCCTTTTTATGGCTACTCTGATTGCTTACCTCAGATAGTGTCTAGAAATCCGCCTTGTCTCCCTATCTTGACTCTGTACTCAGGTACTTAAAAGTGAAGCAGTAAGTTATGTACTAACTCCAGTTAATTTTTCTAAATGCTTCTTTCAGTTTCTGAGATATGGAAAAATGATTTCACTCTCCCTCTTTTTGGTACTAGGGATTGAACCTAAGTCACTCTACCACTGAGTTGTATCCTCAAGCCTTTTTGTATTTTATTTTGAGACAGAGTCTTACCAAATTGCCCAGGCTGGCCTCAAATTTAGGATCCTTTTGCATCTCTGCCTGTCAGGTAGCTGGGATTGCAGGCACATATCACCATACCCGGCTTTTATTTTATATAGTCAGACCAAAAGATACTGCTAACACTTAGTAATGAGGTTTTTGGACCATTTTTGGAAGGTGCTATTAAGGGATGAATGGGTTTCTTTTTTTTTCTTTCTTTTTTTTTGGTACCAGGGATCGAACTCGGGACCTTGCGCTTGCAAGGCAGGCGATGGAACCACTGAGCTAAATCCCTGGCCCAGGGGAATGAATGTGTTTCTTGAAAATTATTAGTCTTTTTTTGTTTTGTTTTTGGTACCAGGGATCGAACTCATGACCCTGCACTTGCGAGGCAGGCAGCAGAACCACTGAGCTAAATCCCAGGCCCAGTCGTTAACTCTTAATAGAGGTTAAAGTTTAAAACTTGGTCACTTCTTAGTATTCTTTCAAATCTATGATTTCCGTTTCCAGTTCCTAATCTTCTTATTAAATTTTCTTATCCTGATGAACAAATTTGTAATTTAATATTTGCAGCTTAACTAGTGTTACACTATAATATATTCATATATATGTTTGTATGTATAAGCATTAATATGTACATATGCATATATAGTGTTAACTATGAAGTGGGTTTAACTCCATGTAACATAGAACATGACTAAACACATTGTTATTAAATTAGAGAGTTCTTGAAAAGTGAATCATGAGTCAAGAATTGCTTGTTTGTTCAGTAAATAAAGTTTTAAGATACAAAATGCTACTACTGGGTTGTGAATGTAGTGTAGCTCACTGGTAGAGCACTTGCCTAGCGTATATGAAGCCTCCATTTGGATCCTCTGCTTGGGGGCCAGGCATAAATGCTGTGTAATTGTTACAAAAATTGTAATGTGACTATTTCAGATACTTCTCTTTTGAGAATAATAAAACCAAATTCCTCATAAAATACTGAATAACATTCTCTTCTTGATGGTTTTAATTCTTTTAAAAATGTTTCTTAAAAATAAATAAATAGGGCCGGGGATTTAGCTCAGTGGTTCCAGCGCCTGCCTCGCAAGTGCAAGGTCCTGAGTTCGATTCCCCAGTACCAAAAAAAACCACCCCAAAATAAATAAATAAATAAATGAATGAATGAATGAATGAATAAATAAATAAATGTAGTTCTTTACATAGTTGTCCAAAGTATACCAAAATACCTTAGTATTTTGCAATTTCATTTATAATATTTACATTTTAATAAGTATGAAATTAACATTTTAAATATTAGTAAATTTTGGAATTTCATTATAACTTCATAGGTGAGAAAATATTTAAATTAAATACAGTTTAATTTCAAGTTAAATAAACCTTAGTACCATTCCTTTTGCCCATTTTACAAATAAGAGGCTAAAACCTCATGGTGAATAATAATTGACAGTTTATTTGCTGTTGTGTAATCTAGATGCACTTTGGAGCTATTGTTCTGAATATCCACACTAATTTCCTTTAGTAATGGTTTTTTACACAGTGGAATTCTGAACAAAAGTAAAGAGACTTGTTAGATGAATAGCTGAGACCTATCTTAAGTTATTGTTTCCTTTGTTGAACAAGAGAAACGAGAAGAAATCAGAAGAGTAATATTTTGTGGGTTTTTTACATACTACACTGGTTAAAATGAAAACTTCATTTCCTCTATAAACCTTTATCTGTATACCCAAGGCTAGTCTTACTGCCTTCCTCCCTCTCACCTTACTGCTCTGTTCCCTATTAACTTCTTTCAAACTGTACGTAATTAACAAAGCAATGGGTATTTTTATATAGTCTGGTTTATGTTATAGCTGAGATTCTTAAAAGAATGTTATGAGGAAGAAGAATTAGGATTTAGTTTATATGGCAACAGAAGGAAGAATCAGGACAAGTAGATAGAAATGAAAGAAATGCTCAAATGAATGAAATTTCTATAGGACTATTCAAAATTAGCATTAGCTTACAGGGAATGGAGTAGTAAAATGTTGGATTAACTGGCCTGGCCTGTAAGTGTTGTTTATAAAACTGAGATTCCAGGACCTCATGATTGTGGCCCTCTCTCTCTCTCTCTCTCTCTCTCTCTCTCTCTCTCTCTCTCTCTCTCTCTCTCTCTCCCTCTCTCTCCCTCTCTCCCCCCCCCCCCCCCGCTCTCTCCCTCTCTCCCTCTCTCCCTCTCCTTCTCCCTCTCCCTCTTCCCCTCTCCCTCTCTCTGTCTGTCTCAAACCTAACACCCTCTGCCTTGGAGCTATATTCCTATTTCTTCTATAGATGTCCCTTGTTTAACCACTGAGTTATAGTCCTGCGACTAGGTCATTAATTGGATTGGTTGCAAGGTGAGGAATTTTTATAGTATGTACATTACAATATTCAGAACAAAGAAATGGTCAAAGGAGGCTCTAGTTTGATTACTTTGCTTTTTTTTTTTTTTTTTTTTAGTACCTCAAATCAAACCTAGGACCTTGTGCTTGCCAGGCAGGTGCGGTGCCACTGAGCTACATCCCTGCCCCTACTTTGCTTTTATTTGCATAACTTTTACATGCATTACTGTAATGTATAACAGAACATAAAACTACAGTACTATGTACTGCATAGTACAAGCAGCAAGTATTATAGTACTGTATAAACAAGGTGTACTGTACAAAAAAGACATTGAGGCTCTATAAACAAAATGTACAGAACTGTACCAAAAAAAAGACAAGTCATAAGTCTGAGCAGTGGGTCTGAAGTCTGAACAATGAGCCTCAGTTCTAAAGTTGTTACACAGATAGGTCATTAAATGAAGAATATTTGTTTTTTTAAATTTTGAGAGAAGGTCTCACTAAATTACCCAGGCAGGACTTGAATTTGGAATCTTCGTGCTTCAGCCTCTCAAAGTGATGGGATTACAGGCATGTGCCACTACCTGGTTCCTATTTGTCCCTCTTAACCACTACCTTAAAGGTTGTAGTTTATATCAACTGTTCTGTGATATACCTGGGTGTAGATTCACTTGGAGGACTTGATGTGTTTAATCTGCTGATTCATGTCTTTAATTCTGCAAAATTCCTCAGCCTTTGTTCATGAAGATTTTGCCTTTACCCCTCTTTCTACTTTTCCTTCTAGTGCTCCTGTTAGTGCTTCTCATTTGTCCTTTTCTTTCAACTGTTGTTTAGTATTTTTCACTTTTTATCTGTTTATCATTCTGTTTATATCTGTTCTGCTGCCTAACTAGTACATTAAATTATTAATATCAGTTGATAGCAGTACATTTAATAACAAAAAAAGAAAAATTTATAGAGTTACAATCCAAATGCCCATCAGTGTCAGAATGAAAAATATGATATACAGCAGTAAAATTATATAAATTGTAAACAGTAATTGAGATGCATCTCAGAAACATAAGGTTAAGAAAACCACATAAAATAAATAATATTCAGGGTCTATTTGTGGAGAAGTTGTAAAGATGAGCAGTGGAATGATGAACAGAATTTATTTTAGCAGTCACATGAGAGAGGAAAGGAAGGTCAAGTGGAGCACCGAGGAGACATCAAAGGCATTGGTAATGCCCTTTATCTTATGGTGGGTGGTGTTAAATACATGTTTGTTGCATCATTCTTTTGCACTCATTTAATACTAATAATTTTAGAGGGTTTAAATAAAATTTAAATTTGCTTTGAGAGCAAATGAATGCATGTGTAACTTAATCATCAGTGTATCTTCTTTGAATAAATAAATTGTTTAGAATGAACTCTAATAGAATGAACTTAACTATTTTTTCTGTTGACTTATCAAAGCAATTTTAGAGTTCAAAGCATCATGATTTTTAAAGTACTAATAATATACATACTCTATGATTGTTCATAATAGAAAATACTACATAAAATTATTGTATTTTAAATCATTGTAAAAAATTAAAGGGCAGTTCTCAAATAAATATATTCACATCCTTATTTATAATCCCCATGATGACACTTAAACCTTCTGCAATTTTCTGTAGTGATTGACATGACAGTAGCCTGTGGAGTTAGCTCTTTGATTATGTACAGCTCAAGGTTACTTTAGGTTATTCTTCAAAAATAGGACTTCAAGCAAAGCATCTTGTGTTCCTTTTGCAGAATTGTTGCTGAAGTGCTGCTGAAAGGGCCAGAGATGCAAGGATTTGGGACACATTTTGAACCTTTAAGCTGTCTGACATTGACCTGTCATTATTAATAAAGAAGAATCAGGAGCTTAGGATGTATTAACACCAATTCATTAACGTACTAACTGGACAATGCTCTGCAAACAATTCTACACTGTAAAGAACTGGATTGGCACAAAATAAGATAATTTGATATTTTACTCATCCTATAATATGTCTCAATGGAGGAAAATTTGATAAACATGAGGAAAGACCATTCTTTTCATGTTCGTTACAGGTAAGACCGTTGCTTTCTTAGTGGATAACTTTTAGTCCATGTTTAAACATGTATTTAACACTGACCATTTTAGTTTTCAGTTTGGAAATAATTCAAAATATACATATATATATATATACACACATATATAGCTATAGTTGGTATCTTTTGTCCTCAGTATTTCCTTTTTTTGTGGTAGTTGTAAGGTTTTAAATCCTTTCTATAGGAAAATGATTTGTTTGTTAATGTTCTTTGGAACAGTTTATGAATAATTAACTTCATATTTTGTAACTTTTATGTAATGCAAATATAAAAAGAGTATCTTTTGAAATCTTTGGGAATAAAAGATGGATTTTTTATATGGTCGGTTGAGGACCTAACTTTTGAGTTAAAGTTTTTTAAGTGGTGAGCTTCATAACTGAGCCATTTAAACATGACAGATATTTAGTGAAAAAAATATTAATGATATTTCTGATATAATAGAAACAAAACAAGCATATCTGCACTATCAGTATTATTTAATATTTATTCTAGAAGTTCTGGTCATTACACTAAACTATAAAATAAAAACAAGCAATTATTTAGTAAAATGATTAGATAATAGTATGTTCTTTTTCAAAACTGCTACAAGTTAATGATATAGACACCAAAATTTTGAAGCAAAAGGTAGAATTCAAAATCTGAGTGAAAATGTTTGCTACCAAATCTTAGATGCCTTAATTCATGTTTAGGAAATAATGAGGAGATTCATCATCCTGTGAAATAGATTTGTTTCGTGTTAGAGCATAGTGCCAAGGAAGTTTATATAGGTTAAGATAAGGACATTTCTATTAAAAACAAAAGAAATTTCAAAGAATGGAAGGCTTTCAACGTAAGATGAGCTTTTAATATGAAATCCCCTTAGCCTACCCATAGACCATATTTCTAAAAATCTGAAAGTTACATATTTTCTTCCTTCTTGCTCTCGAGCAGGCATGAAGTATTGCCAGTTTGATCTCTAGGTGTTTCTCAGATTCATCAACACCCTCCCCACCACTGCTGTGGTTCAGGTACCCAGGAACTTCCTTCCAGACTCCTCACATTCTCCATTCTTACCTTCTTCAATCCACCTTTTTAAGTTGGTACTAGAGGGATCAGTCCAAAAGCAAAGCATTAACCATGCAACCTCTCTGCTTAAAGCCTACAGTGGCCCCTATGTAGGACAGAGCCAAGCTTAACATAGTACACAAGATCTTTCATATCTGGCTTCTTTATATTCCTTAGACCGTATTTCCTGCCATTCTCTGTTTCCTTGAACATTAAACTGTTGCACGTCTCAGTGCTTTTGTTCATGCTACATTTTAAAAATGACCAGAATTCCCCTCCCATTTTATTTACTTAGCTTCTACTTAGTACAAACATTTTGCCTCAGAGATTATTTCTTCCTGGAAATCATCTGTAAATTCTGTAGTTAGGCTATGCCCTCTCTGCGCTCACCTTATGACCTGTGCATATTTCTCTTTTAGCACCTACTATGTTAAAATTCAATGTTTTTATGACTGTTTTTCCCTCCTCGCTTCTCCTCCTCTTGACTATTAGCTCCTTAGGGCAGCCTTGATGCTTAGCATGTTGTCTAGTACACATATCCATTGAATTTCATTGGATATAACCATGATATGAACCACTAAGATGTTTATCCATCTTGCAGGAATTCTTGAAGAGTAGTATGCTTCACTGTAAGCAGTAGATGAGGAGGAGCAAGATTGTACTGCTGCCTCTGGGAAGATCTAAGATTTGTCCTTTTTTCACTATATGGCGCAGGTCAGCATGCACATTGCTATAGGACTTCATCAAGTGGAAACTTAAAAATTTGTAATTGTCTTTAGTAAGAATACACTGAACAAATCCCTGGCTTCATCACTACTCTAAGATCCAGCATTCTGGATTTTTATTGGATTGTTGTATAATTGTGGATACTGATTTGAACCCTTTATTTTAGGTCTACTATAGTAAATACTTAGCATGTAGTGTTTTGTTTTGTTTTGTTTTGTTTGGTACCGGGGATCGAACTCAGGTCCTTGCACTTGCGCAGCAGTCGGTGAAACCACTGAGCTAAATCCCTGGCCCTAGCATGTAGTGTTTTATCCATTTGATTCTTTCTTGCTCGAGATCTTCATCTATCCCTGGAGTTTTCATAGTATAATGAGTTTGTAATTTTGAAATGGAATATTTCCTTGGACACTAGAAAATTTCCTAAGGAACATTAAAATGCTTTATGAAATAGTTTTTACCTTTTGGGAAGGTAGACATTGATAGCAAAATGGAATTAGTTTCTAAATTTTTAAAGTTTTTTTTTTTTTTTTGGTACCGGGGATCGAACTCGGGACCTTGCACTTGCAAAGCAGGTGATGGAACCACTGAGCTAAATCCCCAGCCCTTAAAGTATTATATGATTGATTTAAAGAATTACTTATTTTTTAGGTATGATAATGATGTTTTTAAAAAAAGACTTATCTTTTAGAGGTATATACTAAGATATTTATAAATGAAATTATATGCTGTCTAGAAGGTACTTCGAGATAATCTGGGGTTGGAGGAGTGAGGATAAGAGTAGAGATGAAATGTATACTGATAAGGAACCCTTCTCCACTGTTGGTGGGAGTGTAGACTGGTGCAACCACTGTGGAAATCAGTATGGAGATACCTCAGAGAACTAGGATTGGAGGTCCCATTTGACCCAGCTATTCCCCTGCTGGGTATCTTCCCAAAAGAACTAAAAGAATCATACCATAGTGATATATGTGGACCCATGTTCATAGCGGCACAGTTTGTAATAGCTAAAACTTGGAAACATGGGCCGGGGATTTAGCTCAGTGGTTCCGGCATCTGCCACGCAAGTGCAAGGACCCGAGTGGGATCCCCGGTACCAAAAAAAACTTGGAAACAGCCCAATTTCCCATCAGCTGGAGACTGGATAAAAATTTTTTAAAAAAATAAAGTGGAGTACTACTCAGCCATAAAGAATGAGAAATTAGAGCCATTTATAGCTAAATGGATGCACATTGAGGCCATACTCTTAAGTGAAATAAATAGGATACACATGTGTAGATACCGAATAGTTTCTCTGGTATGAGAAACTGAAAGAGTAAATAAGGATCAAACTGTATAATAGATAATGTGAAATAGGAAGAAAAGGTGCAAAGGGGAAGTGGGAAGGGTAGGGAAAGGGAAGAAGGAAATGGAATTAACATGAGAAAATGAAAAAATGGAAACAAAGTCTTTGTAAATAGAGAAGGGTGGAGGGGTTGGAGGGCAGGGGAATGGGGGAAAAAAATAATCAAGAATAATCTCCAATGATGCATGTCATTATATTGTATATCTAAAATGTACCAATAAAATTAATTTTTAAAAAAAGAAATATATACTGATAATATGTATATCAGTAGTTGCTAAAGTTGAAAGATGGATACATTGTGTTCATTGCACTAGTTTCTCTAGTTTTGTATTTCTTTGGGACATGTCCCTATTCATAATTGTTACCATGAAGAATAAACATTTCAATACATAAGTAGTAAAAATAAGACTTGCTGTAAGTTGTAAAGAAATACAATTTTTGAATTGAATCCTTTAATTTTGTTAGATAAATGTAGTTGTTAATAATATACTTTTCTGAAGAATAATTTGAGGTAACATGGTAGAAAGCACTGAGTTTGGAAACAATAAAATTTTATTTCTCAGCTTTACTATCACCTGACTGTAAACAGGTCACTTAAGCTGAGCATCAGTTTCTCTTTTGTAATAATAATACCTATCTCAGAGTTAGAACATTTTAGAATTAAATTTAATATGTTAAAATCATCTTTAAAATTAAGTTACCGGGCTCGGGATGTGGTTCAATGGCACCACACCTGCCTGGCAAGCGCAAGGTCCTGAGTTTGATTCCCGGTACCGCAAAAACCAAACCAAAACAAAACTAAGTTACCATATAAAAATTAAATCTGGATAATTTTGTGCTACATTTTTTTTTACAAGATGAACTAGAGCAGTTAGATATGTATGATAAATTTGAATGGATAAAGAATCATTTATTGGAGCTAAGACTGATGATGGAAAACGTCTGTACCCAATGAGAGGTGGAGCTAGGGTTTTATAAAAGGTGATTTCACAGTGGAGAAGTTGGAGAGTACTGTTTTTGTTTTGGATCTGAAGTCCTGAATCCCATCATTTATTCTTAAGATTTTGAGGAAGAGTCAGATTGGACTTACATAATCAGTATTATTGGATCTTTTAAAATTATATAGCATCAAGGTTTATTCTTATTTTGCTTTTTACTGATACCTGTGAACACAAGAAACCAAAATTAAGGAGACAAAGAAGGTTGTAAAGGTCAAAATCTACTGTGGAAGTTAAAAAACAGATTAAAGAAATTGAAATAAAAATTTTTGTGCAAAAAATTATGCCTAAGATATCCATTGCATTTTTAGCAAAAAGGAAAACTTTTCAGTCAAGGATAGTAATGTTTATTTATAGTTATTAGTAATACAGTTTCTTTGATTGTACAATTAGATAAGACAGGCCACTAGGAAGAACAGAAGAAACTTTGTATGTGGGATATATTTTAATGGAAAAGTATTTTCTTGGCTTATTTTCTACACCTGGATATGTTCTTTGTTTTCAACCTAAATGGTAAACAAATGAAATAAGTCTATTCTCCCATAGCAGCAGAAAGGATATAAAATTACTTTCTTTATTACTGTTTAATGATCTTCTAAAAAATTTATATGTTAACCTGCCCTATTTTGCAATTATATGTATTTGATTGAGATGTTAGTATTTTGCCAGAATATTGACTTCTTTTCTAATAAAATATAGTCATAATATATCTTAGAATTAATAATAACCTAGGGATTTTTGGACTTTATTTTGGGGACTAGTTACTGACATAACTTTCCTAGGTGTTTTCTGTTTTGGACAGTTCTACTTCTTGGACTTGGCAGACAGCATGTAGCCAACATGGTTCTAGTTTGCTATCATTGTTCCTAATGACAATTCTGTAAAATGCTTTTTTCAAAATGCATAACTCTTATGAAACCATTCAATAAAATTTAGCTATCATATCATTTGAATTGATGGCTCCAGTATAATGTTGTATTAAATTTAAAAGATCAGGTATTTATGGTAAAGGAATTTATTTGAAGAAGATATTTTTCTGCCTTACATGGATATAGACAAATGCTTTTAAACTTCTAATTTATACATATAAATGCCTTATACAGTATATGAATAGCCACTGCTGCTTCATCTGCAACTTTCTGGCCAACAACTCAATCATCCCGAACTGAGGGTGCTGCTGGATATGATGATCCCTTCCTCTTCCTCAGTGAAATCACATGCAATATATGGCAGCATGTAATTTTTAAAAATCATTACCGTATTGCTGAACATATAAGTTGTTTGTAGTTCTTTGCTTCTATAAATATCCTTTCATATACCATATATCTTTTGAATTTGTGTAAATATACCCTTAAGATATATGCCTAGCAGTAAAAATATTTGATGTATAGTTTTCACATAATTAGAATGCTTGGATTAAAATTTTTAATAAGTATTATATATATTGAACTATCTTTTCCAATTTTTCATATGACAATTCTTAGAAGTTCATTGGTTTCAGTATTTAGACAAATTAAAACAACTGGTTCAGATATCTGGAAATAAGATATCTTTTAATAAAAATCATATTTATACATAGCAGGTTTTTTGCTGCCTTATTTTTATTTATGCACAGAATATACCAGTATCCCCAGACAATCTTAAAATACTCATAATTTCGCTTAAGAAATTCCTTATTTTCAAATAATACTTCCTGCTGGGCATGGTGGCACATGTATGTAATCCTAGCACTTGGGAGGCTGAGGCAGGAGAATTGCCACAAGGATCGAGGCCAGCCTGAGACTATATAGTGAGAATCCTGTCTCAAAAACGAACAAAAAAAATACTTCTAAAGAAGAGCAGTTTTCACTTGTGAAATAAGCAGTTTTCACTTGTGAAAGACAAAAGTAGGCTTTATTGTGAGCTGACACATTAAAGAAATAATAAATATAGAGATTTAAGATTTCTTTTTATGTGTGACTATAGTCTCTAGATTAATATGAAGATTATTCCAGTACCTAAGAAACAAAAATATCAGTTTACCAGTTCTACACCCCCCTTTACGGCCCCCCTCTTATATTTGTTGACATATCAACAATATCAGTGTCCTACATGGACCTAGAAAAACTCCTTTCCTCCTAGACAAATGGCTAGTTGCAAGACTGCTGTAATAAGAGCATCAGTCTATGTATCTTGTATTTATATACTTTGAGGGAATGGGATAAAAGATTTAAGATTTCCTATTTAACTGATTTATATTTTAGGTCTTCTGTCTTATGGTTTTTTGTCTTTTTTTTCTGGCACTGGGGATCAAACTCGGGACCTTGTGCTTGCCAGGCAGGTGTAGCGCCACTGAGCTAAATCCCCAGCCCTTCTCTCTTATGTTTCATTGGCTTCATCTCATGTTAAAGGAAAGTGTTAACTAGAGGCTTACTTGTATTCTTCTGCATAGATCCTTATAAAGTGAAGATAAAATAATGTGAAGGTGAAATCACTAGTCTTTGAACATGTAGTAGCCACTGACAAACTCAGTTGAATTTTTAAAAGGAAAAAAAGAAAGAAACCTGGCATGGTAGCCCATGCCTATAAATCTCAGCACTCTGGGAGGATGAGGCAGGAAGATCACACGTTCAAGCCCAGCCTGGGAAATACAGCAGTTTAGCAAGATCCTACTAAAAGTGAAAAATAAAGAATGGGGATGCAGCTCCGTGCAAAAGCTTTGGGTTTAATCCATAGTAGCGCACCAAAACAAAACTTGGATATAAAGTATGAAAACTCCTTGTTAATCTGCTTTTTCTGAACCAGGAGTCTGCTTTGAATCTTTGTAATTGGCTCTATTAATCTGACTCCATACTTTTATTTTAGCTTCATCAGATTTATTTTCTACTTTTACAGTCCCATTTTAATTTATGGGTCTAAGGCACCTGATGTTTTTTATAAACTGAAAGACAATACCTAAAGAAACATGTTAATTGACTTGTTACTAGATACATTAGAATTTCCTAGAGACTTTTAAAAAATACGGATGCCCAGACCTCACCCAGAGAGTAGGACCCAACACCAAGAGTTTTAAAAAGTGCTCCATACAAGTTCTGCTATTGTGCAGCTAGAATTAAGAACCACTGTTCCGTTAGAGTGGTTCAAAGCTAATTCTAGTGAGGAATTCAGTTCCAAAAATTTAAGTTTGATGAGCTTAATCAGAATTTTCAAAGATGAAATGTATACCATTAGTGAGTCATACATAAGATAATTTTACTTTTAAACTTTAATGGTTACCTATTTGTTTAATGTGCATTAGAAAATAAATACAAAATCAAATTTGCAATTGCGTACTAGTTGGATGAAGACTTTTTTCAATGACAAAGATAGTGTGCCAATTTAAAAAAAATTGCTAAATTGTAAGTATATTAAGTGAATAGATGGCGCACAGATATGGCAGAAGTCATGAAGAAAGACAGTGGAAACTGGTGAAAGGTAACTTCTAAAGTTTAGAGTTAGAACCTGAAGTATCTGTTTTTTCTCCTGAATGTATTTTCAATGAGTCATTTCTTATGGTTTTTTCAATTGAAGGGACAGATTTAATTTTTGAGAATTAAAATTTCTGCATATCTTTAAATTATTATTAATGACATTTCTTGACACATAGTGGTCTTGTACAGTACACTTTGTAGATCAAAATATTTTGCTCTTTTTGTAGAGTACTGTATAAATGGTTGTAAGAGAAGGAAGGAAAGAATTGTGTAATGTGTGTATGAGATAGAGGAGAGGGTGAGTGGATGGATGGGTAGATGGATGGATGGATGGATGGTGGGAGGGGTTATGAACAGGTGAGTAGGTCACCTGGATACCTGCATAGAGAATAGTGTTATAGTACCACACCTTCCCTTGTGCTCCTTGTTCTCCCCAAACCCTCAGGAAGATCATAGGTCTGCCACACTCAATAGTTTAGAAAACACTGCTTTATCTTCTCTCTGTAGTAAAGTGAATTGCTCTAGATGAGCTCCGTATGAAGATACTCATCTATTCTGTACAACAGACCTCTGAGGCTGTGAGAAATCTGAATAGACACCTTAGCTCTTGCTACAAATAATAGTTTGCTGTTTTATCAATAATGTATATATATATTCAGTTAGAGGGGCATTGATCTGAGCAAGAGTAGGCATGCAGTTCATACTTAAAATATATTTCTAGAAGTTAAAAACATTGTGTTGTAGTCATAATGCTGTGTTGTAAATGTCTGTCCTTGTAGAATGGAAGCTTCCTGCCTAGAGTTGGCCTTGGAAGGGGAACGACTGTGTAAATCAGGAGACTGCCGTGCTGGTGTGTCATTTTTTGAAGCCGCAGTTCAAGTTGGAACTGAAGATCTAAAAACACTTAGCGCTATTTACAGCCAGCTGGGCAATGCTTATTTCTATTTACACGATTATGCCAAAGCATTAGAATACCACCATCATGATTTAACTCTTGCAAGGTAATTAATGTAAGCTTTTAAATATTCTTCCTCCCTAAATTAACTGTTACTTTAAAAAGTACTACAATTAAGAAAATTAAACACATTTAATAGCATTGCTTTTGAAAACTAATCTTTAGGCTAAACACAGAGTTTAACTGAATGAACAGTACTGAAATGACTAGAGTTTAAATGAATGAAAATTAATTTAAATACACAAATGTTGTTTCACATTTTTATTATTTTCAAGGCTAATGAGTCTTTCTTACTTGAAGCATGTCAGTTGTCCTCTAGGAGAACTTTACTATGGCTGCTTTACATTTTAATGCCATTTGTATTATTAGCACCATTTGCCTTTTTCCCTCCAGGACTATTGGAGACCAGTTGGGAGAAGCCAAAGCTAGCGGTAATCTGGGAAACACCTTAAAAGTTCTTGGGAATTTTGATGAAGCTGTAGTTTGTTGTCAGCGACACCTAGATATTTCCAGACGGCTTAATGACAAGGTAATAAAGAAACATTAGATGATAGGCCAGATGCCAAATATTTCAATGAAATTGCCTTGTACTATTGTATTTATTCTATAGTTTATCTAAAAAAGAAAATGTTTGTAGTAAAAGATAAAACATAATAAAAAAATTTAAAATAGAGAAAAAATAGTGAGAGATCCTTCTTTCATAAGTAATGATTTGTTTGGTTCTGGACAGATGGCCATTGTAGAAATCTTTCTCTCTTGAGCTGGGCACAGTGGCACATGCCTGTATTCCCAGCACTCTGGGAGTCGGAGGCAGGAGGACCACAAGTCGACTCCTATCTAGGGAATTTAGCAACTTAGCAAGACCCTGTTTTAAAATTTTAAAAAGGGCTGGGGATATAGCTCAGCATGAAGGCTCTGGGTTCAACATTTAATACAGCAAAAGTAAAAAATTTTCTCTTGATAATAGTATCAAGGATATGTGTGTGTGTGTGTGTGAAGGAAGGAGGGAGAGAGAGAGAGAGAGAGAATGAGAGACAGACATAAGTATAAATACCTGGCCTCTGATTTCAAAATGTAAACTTTGCTGATATCTTCTTCTAGGTGGGAGAAGCAAGAGCACTTTACAATCTTGGAAATGTGTATCATGCCAAAGGGAAAAGTTTTGGCTGTCCGGGTCCCCAGGATGTTGGAGAATTTCCAGAAGAAGTGAGAAATGCTCTTCAGGCAGCAGTGGATTTTTATGAGTGAGTAAGGCAATGCAGTCATAGGCCTCCGTAAGCCATGGGCCAATATATATTGTTTATCCAGGAGTAAGTTTTTAAATTTGGGAAAAGTTTTTAAATTAAGGATTTACAAAAATAACCTATCAAATCAATTGCTTAAATGTTATAGTGTTTATTGGTAGTGATCTTCAGTTTTCATTTAAAGTGCAGACCAGTGCCCCTTAGTGGCAAAAACAAGAAATATCAGTGGTTGTCTAATTCATGTAAATTATCCTTTGCCCAATAGAATTTCATAGAACTTTTAAACAATAGGGGTTCCAAGATGAACTGTCTTTGACTGTGCAGAGAAACCTACCTGAATGGTTCAGACAGATATTCTTGGTGATTTCCTGTAATCACCCTGCGTCATAGATTTATCATAAAAATGTTACACATAGGGCCGGGGATTTAGCTCAGTGGCTTCACTGCCTGCTGCACAAGCGCAAGGACCCAAGTTCAATCCCTGGTACCAAAAAAAAAAAGTTACACTTAATTTCTGTAAGCTTGCTTGAATTTCTTTTTCTACTGTAAAGAATTAGATCTATGGCTACGGTGTGGCTCCATGGTAGAGTGCTTGCCTGGAATATACAAAGCTCTGGTTTAATCCCAAGCACTTGAAAGAAGAAAAATCTATAAGTCAAATAAATAAGAACTTTTTGCCAAACATTTTTTTAAACCGTTTTTTGTTTCACTTAGGGAAAATCTATCATTAGTAACTGCTTTGGGAGACCGAGCAGCCCAAGGACGAGCCTTTGGAAATCTTGGCAACACACATTACCTTCTTGGCAATTTCAGGGATGCGGTTATAGCTCATGAGCAGGTACAAATGGAAGGCCTTGGAGCCAGATCAATTCCTCCGTTAAAGTTCTGAACAATGATTACATTATCCCACAGTTTTATTATAGGATATATCTAATAAAATTTTTCTGTTTTAGCGTCTCCTAATTGCAAAAGAATTTGGGGATAAAGCAGCTGAAAGAAGAGCCTATAGCAACCTTGGAAATGCATATATATTTCTTGGTGAATTTGAAACTGCTTCTGAATACTACAAGTTAGTCTAATATTTCTGCAAATAAATGTAAAATGAGTATTATACATTCCCACTAAGTCATAAGCTTTAAGTTTAAAACCTGGTTTTTAATACATACTGGCAACAGGACCCTGGATTTTTAAGCCTTAGTTTCCTCACCTGTAAGAGAAGATAGCAAAACCTTGATTTGGGAATTGTAGTGAAGATTGAATGAAAGGATATATTGAGCATTTAACATCATACCTGGGACACACTGCTCAGTCAGTATTATTGTACCCGAATATTATCACATCTAAGATTTAATTGCAGCAGTAGGACCCCATTTATATTATTATTAGTTTTTTAATCTTTAAAATTAACTGTTTTTAGCTGGTCATGGTGGCACACATGTGTAATCCCAGCACTTGAGAAGCTGCAGCAGAAGGATTTTGAGTTTGAGGGCAGCCTGGGTTATAGCAAATAAATAAATAAATAAACAATGAATGCTAAACTTTTTAAAAGTCTTTTAAACCTATGGTGTGTATATGATTTATTTGTCCCGTTATGGGTCAGAAGAGAAACCAAAAAGCATGGCAATAAAAATATGCCCTAATCTCCACCAGTGATCACTGAATTTTTTTCTCTACCATCCCACCCTCTGAATGAGCAATTCTCCCACCTTCTTTCTGCCCTACTTTGACTCTGTTGGCTGAGGGCCCATTATCTCCCTAAGGAGTTGGCAATCCCAGTTTCTTCTATGGTAGGGGCTTTCTGGTGTGACCAGTCAGCTTCAAACATAAGTGGTAGCAAAGATTAAACAGCTCCTAATTGCCTGGTTTGTGCTTTCTAGATTGAGTTTTCTGGCCAGGGATTTAGCTCAGTGGTTCTGCCACCTGCCTTGCAAGCGCAAGGACTCGAGTTCGATCCCCGGTACCAAAAAAAAAAAAAATATATATATATATATATATATAGATTGCATTTTCCCTAGTTAGTTAGTTAGTTAGTGAGCTTTGAAAGCTCAACCTCAGGAAAAATCTGGTTTGATTGAACCAAAGATTAAATAATTGTAAAGATACCAAGGTGAGAGTTCTAAATAGTTTGTCATCTTGAAAAAAAAAAAAAGATATGATCACTTTACTCCATCCAAAAAAATCTTCCTTTAAATATTGGCTAGTAGTTAATATTTGTTGGTTGGTTAGATAGGAAATATCCTTCCAGATAAAATATAGTATATATTTTGATTTTAAATATAAAAGTTTCATGTATTTTTAAAGCCAAAGGATATAGAAAATTCTTACTAAATGGTGTACCTGTGTTAAATGCTGAAAAATTCTATTATAAAGTGGATGGTGGCTGTGTGACTAAAGTATGAGTGTAGTGAAGCCTACCATTTTTTTCCCCAGTAAGTAGGCTAGAACTCAGAATTTATATATATTCCAAAAAGTTGGTCAGTAATGTTTTTGGGACTCTCCCTAGGATTTGTTTTCAGGCCTACACAAGAAGTCTGCCAGGGCTGGAGATTTAGCTCAGTGGTTCCACCGCCTGCCTCGAAAGCACAAGGTCCTGAGTTTGATCCTTGGTACCAAAAAAAAAAAAAAAAGTCTGCCATAACATTTTAGATCCATATCCTTCAGGATACAAAACAGTTGTTGGCAAACCTACATCAGTAATTGAATATGGTAATGGAAAGATTTCTGGCTATTTATAAATCTATACAATCAGAGTCTAACAGCATGCTAGAAAGGGTTGTGCCACAGAATCTGAAGGAAATTCCAAAAGTCTCAAAAAATGTTTGGGAGGACAGGCAACATTAGAATAAGTGCATAGCCTCCAAAAGTGACAGCTTTGAAGCTATTATCATTAAATACATAATTTTAGATTTGTTTTCTTGAAAAGATCTATCGTGTTACCGTAATTTTTCACATAGATGTAAATGATATGAAGTAATTATATAACTTGGCAGAGATTATAAAAAATCACTTAAATTATTGGTTCCAAAAGCATCTGTAGGTTTAAGCACTGATAAAATAGCATTAATATTTATATAGTATCTGCTCTGCTCAAGATGCTATTCTAAGTACTTTATATATGTATAAATATACATACTCATATATGTATGAATTCATTTAATCTTTACAAAAGTCCCATGAGGTATTTCCCCTGTTATGTATATATGAGGAAACTAGTACACAGACAGGTTGAGTGACTTGCCCTAGGTCACACAGCTGGCAAAAGTGAGATTTAAACCCAGATAATGTAGCTCCAGGATCCATGCTCTTACCTGTTACACTAACTTTTCATTGACAATATCATATGTGTTAGATAGAATTTTGTCAATATTAAGTATATGGCTGCAAAAGCGAGCACTCAACAGGGTTTAAATGAAGTATTCAGTATTTTTAAGAATCAGTGACTAATGGTCTACACATAAAAACTTTACCTAAATATTTTAAATTTTAACAAGATGAAAAGTAACAGCATGATTGAAAATAAACATGATATGAACAGAAGTTTCTTTAGTATCAATATAAAAGGGAAAGATGTTTTTAAATGTCATAAATCCTGTCCTCCTTTCGAAACCCTTGACCTATCCTAGTACTCCATTATGGTGGGAATTGTTAGTATCAAATTTATTCTGAAGGTCTAGATCTGGTTTTTGTATTCAGAAACAACTTTGCAGTTTAAATGTACTAGTAAAAGATAATAGACTCTGAAACATTTATTTGAAAGGCAGCAGAGAGGGAAAATTACAGTTTTATTTTATCATTATTATAGCCCAAATTAAAAATGATCCTGTGAAAATTTCTTCTTTTAGGAAGACACTCCTGTTGGCTCGACAGCTTAAAGACAGAGCTGTAGAAGCTCAGTCTTGTTACAGTCTTGGAAACACGTACACTTTACTTCAAGACTATGAGAAGGCCATTGATTATCACCTGAAGCACTTAGCAATTGCTCAAGAATTAAAAGATAGGTAAGTTGTACATCCTTTTTCTCTAAAGTAAAATATAGATGCATTATTAAATCCCAAGGGCTTTTCCTTTGACTGTTTTCTATTTCCTTTTTAAGAAATTTCCCTTTTCATGAGTATCCCCTGCATGTTGCCATTTGAAGGGCTGTCCTATGGTAGAGAGTTGGTCTGGTTCCAGATGCCCTTGAACCAGGACCAATGACTGGGTCACAAACTCAGCTACCTCTGCAGAAGTCCTCCAGCCTAGATAGTGTGGGAATTGTGGTGAGCTTAGAACACTTCATTGTCAAGGAGTGGCTGCTACTTAGCTCTGGCTGATTGCTGCCAGGCAGGAGCAAGGTCTGTTACAAACAAATCCTCCTGTTGTCTTAAGAGAAGCTACAAGTCCTGTGCTGTATATAAAATCTCCCAATTTTTAAGTGTTGGTGACTACTTCGTTTGTTCCTTCTTGCTATATGAAAAAACAATTCATCTGTGCTGGCCTTGGTCTTTTTTGCTTTAGAAGCTCCGTTTTTACATCAGTGTGAGAAAGAACTTTCCAGTATACTGTTCAAGATGAAATATACTACCTCAAGAGGTTGTACAGGTTTCTCTCCCTAGTATTCAGATTCACACTGAATGATTACCTGGTAAAGTTGTTCTAGGAAGATTTTAAAAGAATGTTTTTCATGTTTTAATATTTGACTCTGAGTTTAGGATTATCTGAATCTTCTCATAGCTTTCCCTGGTATCATGATGTAAGTTTTTAAAGTAAAAGATCATATAAATCTAAAGCATTGTTTATAGTAATGATGGTGAACTTTTTAGAGCTTTCAGTGATAACAGCCCACTGCAGCACATGTGCCATAGGTTCACCACCACTGGTTTATACATTTAATAATTGCTAAATCATCTTTATTTTCTGTAGACCTCTTCTCAGATAACTGCATGCTTGTTTTAAATTATGTTTTAGAATTGGAGAAGGAAGAGCATGTTGGAGCTTAGGAAATGCATACACAGCTCTAGGAAATCATGATCAAGCAATGCATTTTGCTGAAAAGCACTTGGAAATTTCAAAAGAGGTATGAAATGTGAAAAAGTGCTATCTGTGCATTTATGAATCGGTGACATGGGGAAGGAACTCTTATTTCTTCTGATTGCTCTATATGGCTAAATAGTGTTTGATTTTATATTGTTTTCTTGGCATCCACAAAATAGTTTGAGATATTACAGTTCAGAGATATGCTTGTGCTGTCCTTCATATAAGAAGACAAGAAGGTAAGGCCAGGCAGGTGTGAGGGAAAGGAGGACATTACTAAAACATGCCCCCTCTCTGCCTCCATCACTACATACGGAGTTAGCGTGGTACTTAAGGAATAATGGTTTTTAGAGTCAAGGACTGGTTCCTGTTATACTTCTGCCTGTTGGTGACTATTTGAGCTTGGAAACCTTTTCTGAGCCACATTTTTCTTATCTGGAAGATGGGAATAATAATACCAACCTTGCAAGTTCTGATTAGAGACAATGTGTATAGAGGTGCTGGCATAATATTTAGTGCTAGGGCTGGGGATTTAGCTCAGTGGTTCCGCCATCTGCTTTGCTAAGCACAAGGACCCAAGTTCAATCCCCGGCACCAAAAGAATATTTAGTGCTGGTTTAATAAATGTCACTATTGTTAGAGTATAGAAATAAAATATCTTTAAGGAAAATTTGTTCATGTGATGCCACATTGATAGTTGATATGTCACAGGATAGCTATATTATTTAATATAATCCCAGAGAATAAGAGCATTCTAATATTTAAAGAACTAAAGAATTAAAATACAATTAGGCTGCAGACAAGCAGGTCTGTGCACGCCCTGCTGAGGTCCGAGTCACGCGGAAGACGCCGAATCAGCCCGCTGCAGACAGGCAGGTCTGCGCACGCCCTACTGAGGTCCAGAGTCCCACGGCAGACAACAAATCAGCCCGCGCCCCAGCAACAATCCACTGGCCCTCCCCAGCCCCCGTTCCTCTGTACAGCCACCTGGTTCCACACTACAAAGACACAGTACTGAGTCCCGCTGCTCCCAGAGGTAGGAGCTTCTGAGCTGCTGTCCCGCTGCTCCTGGTCCAGAGGAAGGGGCTTACTGGCCACCATCCCTCCCCCTGCTCCCAGCCGAGAGGAAGGGGCTTTTGGGCCACCTTCTGTCCCGCCACTCCTGGCCCAGAGGGAGGGGCTTCCAGGCCACCATCCCTCCCACTGCACCCAGCCCAGAGGAAAGGGCTTTTGGGCCACCTTCTGTCCCGCTGCTCCTGGCCCAGAGGAAGGGGCTTCCGGGCCATCATCCCTCCCACCGCTCCTGGCCCAGAGGTAGGGGCTTCTGAGCCGCCATCCCACTGCTCCTGGACCAGAGGAAGGGGCTTCCCGGCCACCATCCCTCCCGCTGCTCCCAGCCCACAGGAAAGGGCTTTTGGGCCACCATCCCTACCGCTGCTCCCGGCCCCTGTCCCACCTCTCCCAGCTCAAAGGACGAAATCCATGCAGGCACCAACAGCCCCCCCCCCCCCGAAATGAGAAAACACGTAAATAAGTCTCAAAACCAGACTTCCAGATCACCTACAGCAACCCCAAAGGGAAATGAGATGGAACACTCTGATACTCAACCACCTGGACCCACTGAACTGGCAACAAAAAGGGATCTGGAAAAAATGAAATCAGAAATAATTTCTCAGATAACAGGAGAAATTGTGCCCCTAGTGCAAGACATGATTAATAAATCTAGAGAAGAGCTCAGGAACATGATGGAATCCAAACATAGGAAACAAATGGAATCCATAAAACAGTTGCAAAGAGATTTCCAGGACATGAAAAACTCCATTGAAAGTCTACACAGCAGAATGAGCCAATGTGAGGACAGAATTTCAGATATAGAAGATAAGATTGCAATTAGTGACCAGGAAAAGAAAAATTGCTTCAAAATTATAAGGGAACATGAGAAATCAATCCAGCAGCTGCTAGATGATGCAAAGAAGAATAACATAAGACTAATTGGAGTCAATGAAGAAACAGGAGAGAGTGCAGATGACATAAAAGATCTCTTCACAGAAATAATGGCAGAAAACTTCCCAAGCAGGGGAAAAGAGCTTGACATACAGATAAGTGAGGCATATAGGTCTCCAGATAGCCTTGATCAAAAACAATCTACACATAGGCATATAATTGTTAAGATTCCAGAAACTCAACAGAACAAAGTTCTACAAGAAGTTAGAGAAAAGAAACAAATCACATACAAAGGAAAGCCCATCAGAATCACAGCAGACTTCTCAACACAAACCATCAAGGCAAGAAGAGCTTGGAGTGACATATTCCAAGCCCTAAAAGCAAACAGCCTCCAACCCAGATTGATGTACCCTGCAAAACTATCTTTCAAAATTGATGGAGAAATAAGATACTTTCATGACAAAGAGCACCTTAGGAACTTCATGAATACCAAACCAGCACTCCAAAGAATTTTACACAAGATCCTAGGAACAGACAATGAGGATCACAACCCCAGGAAGCAAAGCAGAATGAACCCATCTGGCATGACAAGAAATTAAATGGAAAGGGGGAGAACCCAACAAAAAGAAAAAGTCATGGCAATGACAAGTCAGTATGTTTCAGTTATAACCATCAATGTTAATGATCTCAATTCACTAATCAAAAGAAATAGACTGGCAGAATGGGTCAAGAAGCAAAATCCAACAATATGCTGCATACAAGAAACACACTTCATTCAAAAGGAAACTCAGAGACTGAAAGTTAAAGGGTGGAAAACAATACTCCATGCGATGGGAACACAAAAAAAAGCAGGAGTAGCTATCCTCTTTGCAGATCAAGTAGATTTCAAAGCAACACTGATGAAGAGAGACGAAGAAGGACACTACATCCTTGTAAAGGGAAAAATCCAAGAGGAAGAGATGACAATCATAAATATCTATGCACCAAACACTAGTGCGCCCAACTATATGAAACAAATATTAACAGACATGAAAAGTCATATATGCACTAATACAATTGTAGTGGGGGACCTCAACACCCCACTGTCACAAATAGATCAACTAGACAAAAAATAAGTAATGAAATACTAGAACTCAATCGAACTCTTGAACAAATGAACTTAACATGTTTACAGAGTCTTCCACCCAAAAAATCACAATACACATTCTTCTCAGCTGCACATGGGTCATTCTCCAAAATAGACCACATACTCACACATAGAACATGTTTAAGTAAGTGCAAAGGAATTGAAGTTATCCCCTGTATATTATCAGACCATAGTGCGATGAAATTGGAGATCCATAACAAAAGAAACTCAAAAAATTTCATAAACACGTGGAAATTGAACAACACACTTCTGAATAACCAATGGGTCACAGAGGAAATTAAAGAAGAAATCAGACAGTTCCTTCAATTAAATGACAATGACAGTACAACATTTTGGAATCTATGGGACACAATGAAAGCAGTCTTACGAGGGAAATTCATAGCAGTGAATATGCATATTAGGAAAACAGAACAAGTCCAATTAAACAACCTGATGCTGCACCTCAAGCTTCTAGAAAAAGAAGAACAGGACAACCCCAGAGCTCATACAAGGGAGTAAATTATAAAGATCAGAAGAGAAATCAATGCAATGGAGACTAAGAGAATGATACAAAAAATCAATGAAGCCAAGAGTTGGTTCTTCGAAAGAATCAACGAAATTGACAAACCCTTAGCCAACCTTGTCAGACAAAGGAAAGAAAAGGCCCAAATCCATGCAATTAGGAATTTTTCGAAAAGGGTGAAATCACAACAAACCCAGCAGAAATCCAGAGGATCATCAATACCTACTTCCAGAACCTATACGCCAATAAGATGGACAACACAGAAGAAATGGACAGATTCCTAGATACATATGAATTACCAAAGTTGAACAAAGAAGACCTCAAAATTCTGAACAACCCAATATCAACCAATGAAATTGAAAATGTAATTAAAAACTTATCAACTAAGAAA
This sequence comes from Heterocephalus glaber, assembly GCF_053883595.1. Lineage (NCBI taxonomy): Eukaryota > Metazoa > Chordata > Mammalia > Rodentia > Bathyergidae > Heterocephalus > Heterocephalus glaber. The sequence goes on from NW_028258296.1 coordinate 43,570,829, forward strand.
AGCCCAGGTCCTGATGGCTTCACTGCTGAATTCTACAAGACATTTAGAGAGGAACTGCTGCCACTACTGTTTAAACTCTTCAATGAAATTGAAAGGGAAGCAATACTCCCAAGGTCATTCCTGGAAGCAAGCATCACCTTGATCCCCAAAGCAGAGAAAGACCCAACTGAAAAGGAGAACTATAGGCCAATCTCACTAATGAACATAGATGCAAAAATCCTTAATTAAGATACTGGCAAACAGAATGCAGAAGATCATCAAGAAGATCATACACCCTGATCAAGTGGGATTCATCCCAGGGATGCAGGGATAGTTCAATATATGCAAATCAATCCATGTAATACACTATAGCACTAGAGCCAAGGACAAAAACCATATGATTATCTCCATAGACGCAGAAAAAGCATTTGACAAAATCCAACATGCATTTATGATAAAAACCCTCCAAAAAATTGGAATAGATGGTCTCTACCTCAAACTGATAGAAGCCATCTATGAAAAACCAACAGCCAATATCATACTAAATGGTCAAAAACTGAAATCCTTCACACTAAAATCAGGAACAAGACAAGGATGGCCACTATCACCACTCTTGTTCAATATAGTTCTGGAAACATTAGCCGTGGCAATTAGACAAGAGAAAGAAATAAAAGGAATAAAGATAGGAAATGAAGAAGTCAAATTGTCATTATTTGCAGATGACATGATACTCTATATAGAAGACCCCAAGAACTCCACCAAAAGTCTTCTAGACTTAATAACCAAATTCAGTCAGGTAGCTGGTTACAAGGTCAACACACAAAAATCAATAGCTTTCCTCTACACGAACAACAGACTCACTGAGAGAGAAATAGAGCAAATAATTCCTTTCACAATAGCATCCAAAAAACTGAAATACCTAGGAATCAACCTAACGAAAGAAATCAAAGACCTCTTCTCTGAAAACTATGGCACTCTGAAAAGAGAGATTGAAGATGATATCAGAAAATGGACAGACATCCCCTGCTCCTGGGTAGGAAGGATTAATATAGTGAAAATGGCCATACTTCCAAAACTGCTATATAGATTTAATGCAATTCCAATTGAGATCCCAGCAGCATACTTCATGGACCTTGAGAAAACAATCCAAAAATTCATTTGGAACAAGAAGAGACCCAGAATAGCAAAAGCAATTCTAGGTAACAGAGACATGGCAGGGGGTATCACAATCCCCAACCTGAAACTCTACTACAAAGCCACTGTGATAAAAACAGCATGGTACTGGCAAACAGACCTGAGGACCAGTGGAACTGATTAGAAGATGCAGAAACAACTCCAGACACATTCAGCCATCTCATCTTCGACAAAGGAGCCAAACACCCTCACCGGAGGAAAGATAGCCTCTTTAATAAATGGTGCTGGAAAAATTGGGCTTCACCTTGCCAAAGATTAAAACTAGACCTGTATCTCTCACCATGCACTAAACTAAAATCAAAATGGATTAAAGATCTAAATAGTAAAATAGAAACTCTGAACCAGTTGGAACAGAGGTTAGGTAGAACCCTTGAAGACATCGGTGTAGGAAAAGATTTTATGAACAAAACCTCAGTTGCCCGTGAACTAGCACAAACAATCAACAAATGGGATCTCTTCTTATTAAAAAGCTTCTGCACAGCAAGAGAAACCACCAGCAGTGTGAAGAGACAACCCACAATGTGGGAAAAAATCTTCACCTGCTCTTCCTCAGACAAAGGTCTACTATCTCGAATCTGTAAAGAACTTAAAAAGATCAGACCTCCCAAATTTAAAGACCCAATCCGAAAATGGTCATCTGAAATGAACAGACATTTCTCAGACAAAGAAGTATAAATAGCAAATACATGAAAAAATGTTCAATATCACTGGTCATTTGAGAGATGTAAATGGAAACAATGCTGAGATTCCACTTCACTCCAGAAAGAATGGCTGCTATCATGAAATCAACCAATAACAAATGCTGGTGGGGCTGTGGGGAAAGAGGAACCCTGCTCCACTGCTGGTGGGAGTGTAGACTGGTGCAACCACTGTGGAAATCAATATGGAAATACCTCAAAGAACTAGGACTGGAAGTCCCATTTGACCCCACTATTCCACTGCTGGGGATCTTCCCCAAAGAATTAAAAGAATCATACCACAGTGATTTATGTGCACCCATGTTCATAGCAGCACAGTTTGTAATAGCTGAAACTTGGAAACAGCCCAAATGCCCATCAACTGGAGACTGGATAAAGAAAATGTGGTTTTTTAATAAAATGGAGTACTACTCAGCCATCAAAAATGAGAAATTAGAGACATTGGTAATTGGATGCACATTGAGGTGATACTCTTAAGTGAATAAATAGGACACACATGTATAAATACTGAAAAGTTTCTCTGGTGTGAGAAACGGAAAGTGTAAATAAGGACTAAATGTATAATAGGTAATGTGAAATAGGAAGAAAAGGGGCAAAGGGGAAGGAAGTGGGAGGGCTAGGGGAAAGGATAGAAGGGAGTGGGATTAATATGAGAAAATGGAAAAATAGGAACAAAATCTTTGTAAATAGGGAGGACTGGAGGGATTGAAGGGAGGGCTGGGCAAGGGTGAAAAATAAGAACCAAGAGAGACTATGTAAAGGTGCAAATTTCCAATGATGAATGTCATTATATTGTATACCTAAAATGTACCAATGATTAGAATGAATAATCGATAATGCAAAATAGGAAGAAAAGGTCCAAAGGGCTAGGGGTAGTGGGAGGGGCAGGGGAAAGGAAAGAAAGGAAACGAAAAAATGCAAAAATGCTGAGAAATGGAAAAAATGCTGAGAAATGGAAAAAATGGAAATAAAGTCCTTGTAAATAGGGATGGGTGGAGGGGGTGAAGGGAGAGCTAGGAATGGGGCAAAAATAAGAACCCAGCTGCATCATGTAAAGGTACACAATTCCCAGTGAGCAATGTAATTGTGTTGTATACCTAAAATGTACCAATAAAAGAATTTAATTTAAAAAAAAGTATATATATATAATTAGCTGTCCTATTGTGATATTTTAGAAACTCAGTCTTTTCTCCTGTATTTAAAAAAAAAAAACGATTAATGAGAATAACCCATTTCATTCATTCATTCATAGTCTCTTAATTCTAATATAACTATTTTCATTTTCCTGTATTATTTTGCAGTTTTAGAGTCACAACATTTTCAGCTAATCTCCATCATTCTGTGTCTTTAAATACTACTCTAAAATATAAATACTTGTGGTTGTAGGTTGGAGATAAAAGTGGTGAACTCACAGCACGACTGAATCTCTCAGATCTTCAAATGGTTCTTGGCCTGAGTTACAGCACAAATAATTCCATAATGTCTGAAAATGTTGAAATTGATAGCAGTTTACATGGTAAGTAACAGGTCTTCTAAAACCCAATTTGTTTGTTCTCACAATTTACACTTAAATTGCCTATCATGTTACGATATCCAGAGAGAATATATGACATAAGTTCAACTTTTTACACCTTTTTGTTTTATGTAGTTCTATTAAGTTGTTGATAAAGAGTACAATACAGTTTTTTCATGAAATTAGGAATGGTGAATGTATTTTCTTTTGTATAAAATATATTGAACTATTGTATGTAGACTCATTTAAAAATCTGTAAATATGAAATATCCAAACCAAAACATTCTATTGTTTTATACTGTTTATTTCATATAATTTTATATATCTGAGTTTTGTTTAGCTTTTCCCCCTCATTTCACTTCTAAGATGAAATCTCTTGGAATTGTTGTCTCTTTTTTTAATTCAGAAAGCCTAGGAAACCTTTTTTTATTGTTTTCAATTTCTTTGGTGGCAAACCCAATTTTTAGGAAACTTTCTTTAGGTGCTCTTTAGGTTTGGCTTTCCTATGGGGAGAAACATGCCGTAATATATCTAAGTGGATAAAAAAGGTTCTCTGATTAAAAAATAGAAGGACAAAATTAGGATAACATTTCTTAATTATATCTCTATGTGACTATGAAATACATTTTTTAAATCTGATTCCTAAGCTTGAGAAATGCTCAGTTTGAAAAAATTACTAATACAGACAAAATTTTGAACTTGAAAGTCAGTGAAAGTCTAGCTTTTATTTTTCTAAAGTCCTTCCCTAAACGCATATGGAGAAAAGAAATAAGAACAAGGAATTAGTAGCTAGTCATCTGATTAAGACTTTGAAAGACTGCCTGCCTGGCAAGTGGAAGGACCTGAGTTCCATCTCCGGTACCAAAGGACCCGAGTTCGATCCCCAGTACCAAAAAAAAAAAAAAAAAAAAACAACTTTCAAAGAATTTTTGGTGAAAAATTCTGAAGTATGAGCTGTATAATAGAGACTATGCTTTGTAACTGGACAATGGGCTAAAATGTTTTCCTGTGTTTGATTTTAAATAAATTATTTTGTAGGAATTCTCATCTTACAAAACGTCACTAGTCTTTATAGATTCCTCTAGCTGTGGACCCATTCCTTTGTTTCCTTTTATAACAAAATCTGAAAAAGATACCAGTATTATGCACTTTCTCACTTCCCTTTCTCTCCTGAACCCGCTCTACTCGAGTGTTAACCCCACACAGGCACTGAGATGACTTTTCAAGGTTTCCAGCAGCTCTCCATTTTACCAAATACATTGCTCAATTTTCAGATGCCAGCTTATTTGCGTTCCCAGCAATATCTCCTATAGCTGAACATTCCTACCTCAAAAGCCTCCAGTATTACACTACTTTTCTAGTTTGTTACTTGCAGTCTTTTTTTTCTTTTTTTTGGTACCAGGGATAGAATTTGGGACCTTGTGCTTTCAAGGCAGGCAGCGGAACCACTGAGTAAATCCCTGGCCCTGCTACTTGAAGTCTTTCCCCTCTCTCTTCTCTTCTTTTTCATCTTTCCCTCCTCTGAATTTGTAATCCTCAGGGTATAGTCTTGAACTTTTTTTTCCTCCCTCTCTCGTTTCCCTCCCTATTTTCCTTTAATTCTGATTTCTCCTATTCTATGTGCTAGGTCAGTGCTTCCAATAGAACTTTCTTTTTTTTTTTTTTTTTTTGGTACCGGAGATCAAACTTGGGACCTTGCGCTTGCGAGGCAGGCGCCGAACCCACTGAGCTAAATCCCCGGCCCTCCAATAGAACTTTCTATGATGACAGAAAAGGTTTTTTTTTTGGTACTGGGGATCGAACTCGGGACCTTAAGCTTGCGAGGCAGGCGGCGGAACCACTGAGCTAAATCCCCAGCCCCACAGAAAAGTTCTATATCTGTACTGTCCACTAAAATAGCCACTAGCTACATGTGACTGTTAAGCATTTGAAATGTGATTAGTGCAAAAGAGGAAATGATTTTTTAATATTATTTAGCTTTAATTAATTAAAATGTACAAAGCCATGCTAAGGACAATAATACACACGTTATAATTCCAGCTACTTGGGAGAGCAAGGAGGATCACAAGTTTGAGGTCAACCTCAGCAATTTAATGATCCTATCTCTTGAGTTTGGGACCATATTTATCACATTTCCATTTGAATCAAAAACTGAACATGTCCAAAACATGTTTCTCTCAAACACACTCTTCTGTCAGTCTGCTCCATCTCAGGAAATGGTGCTACTGTTTGTTCATTCAGGTGTTCAGGCCAAAAACCTAGATGTCATGCTTGGTCCTTTTTTTCCACTTATTTCTATGTCCAACCCATCAGAAAGCTTGCCTTTAAAGTATTACCCAAATCTCTCTCACCATGTGCACTGCAGTCTTAGTGCATGCCACCTGTGTCTCCAGTAGAAGAATCATCTACTTTTCTCAATTCCAGACTTGCCTCCTCACCCTCTGACTTTTCTGCATGACAGCAGGGGTGCTCCTTTAAAATGTAAATCATATGTCATTATTCTGTTCAGATCTCCAGAGAGATGCCCAACACATCTTGAACCACCTCATTTTCACCATGGTTAAGAGACCCAGCCTGCCTTTTTCCTAATACTTTTCTGCTTGCTCAGTCAGGCTCCATAAGAACAGGTTTTTATTTTTGTTTTTGTTTTTTTTTTGTCTCTTGTTCGATGCTGGATCCTTGTCTATTTCTCATGTTGGCTCAGGGTAAAGGAGTGGGGGGGGGGTCCCTTCTTTAAGAATCTGGATTCATAAGTCTGCTTACATACTCATTTGGAGTTTGATCTAAGAAACCCAATCCATTAAGGTGTTTTAGGCTAGAAGAGCTTCTAGGTAGTAACAGAAGGTCACTGAGATTGTAGCTCAGTGCCAAAATGCTTCTCTAGCATGTAAAGGGCCCTGAGAGAGAGAGACCTATAGATACACGCGCGCGCACACACACACACACAAAATATGGCCTAAAAATAAAAGTGTCTGAGTGGAAAAAGAATAAAATCCAACCACACAGTAACTTGTAAGAGAAATATCTAAAATATAAGGATATAGTAAGTCTGAAAATAAAAAGTATAGAAAGAAGATATACCATGTAAATACTAAGCAAAAGAAAGCTGGTATAGCTGTATGACAAAAGGTCAACGGGCTGGGGAAATTGGGGATATAGCTCAGTGTAGAGTGTTTGCCTAGCATGCACAAGGCCCTGGGTTTGATTCCCAGCACCCCCATGCCCAAGAAAGTTTTATTAAAAGTGAAAGTCACTTCACAATGTCAATTCCCAATGATTAATGAGTTTAATTCATCAGGAAGATAATTCCCAATGATTAATGAGTTTATTTCATCAGGAAGATAAAAGTATTAAATTTGTCTAGGCTGGGGGCTTAATAACAAAGTGTCAAATGTAGATAAAAGCAAAACTAATGAAAGAAATGATAAAATCTGAAATCATAATGGGAAATTTTAACACATCTTAGTAATTGATAGAAGATAAACCATACTCAGATCAGAAGACAAATTACTATAAAAGATGTCCATTCCCCCAAGATGACATAAATTCAGTGCATTTCTAAACAAATCTCAATTCTTTTGTGGACTTTGATGAGGTTATTCACAAATCTATACGAAACAAAAAAGGTCTGAGAAAAGCCAAAACATTTCTTGCGAAGAACAAGAAATGAGTCAGGCCTAGTGGTGCATGCCTGTGATCCCAGCACAGTGGGAGCCTGAGGCAGGAGGATGGTAAGCTAGAGCCCATCCTGGACAATTTAGCAACTTAGCGAGACCTTGTCTCAAAAAATTTAAAAAAAGGGCTGAGGATACAGCTCAGTTCAGAGACCCTGGGTTCAATCCCCATTACAAAAAGAGACAGACAGACAGAGAAGTGCTTTTTCTCTTTGCTTGCTGCAGACACAGAGACATACAAATCAACCAGTTGAAAAAAGTACTGTATAAAGCCTATATTCCTAGCATGTAGAGAAAATAAAATCCCACAAAAATAGATTCTCTATGAATTCGAAATTTAAATAGGAAAGATCTAAAGTAGTAACAATGATGACACTGGCTAGCACTTGGTGAGTGTTTACTCTTTACCCGACATCATGCTGACCCCTTTACAGACAGTGATGCAGTATCACCACCCAGCAGTATTATTATTCTTTACACATGAGGAAACCGAATCACAGAAATCGCAGAAAGTACCAAGGTCTTATCAAGATGAATGGCTGGCCTGGCCTTACAATCCATGCTCATTCAGTATGTTCTACTACCACGGAGAATATCTTGTTGGTTTCAGAAAGCAGAAGGACTTTCAAGACACAGAAATGAAAATCATTTAAAAAAGATAGACTTTGGGGCCGGGGATTTAGCTCAGTGGAGCCATGCCTGCCTCGCAAGCGCAAGGTCCTGAGTTCGATCCTCGGTACAAAAAAAAAAAAAGATTGACTTTAAAATAAAAAGTTTGGGGCCAGGGATTTAGCTCAGTGGTTTCCCCACCTGCTGCACAAGAGCAAGGACCCAAGTTCAATCTCCGGTACCAAAAAAAAATAAAAAAATAAAAAATAAATAAAATAAAAAGCTTAATTTCATTTTCTAAAAATAAATAAATAAATAAACGGAGTGGAAATATTTGTCACATAGGGCCAGGGATTTAGCTCAGTGGTTCCGCCGCCTGCCTTGCAAGTGCAAGGTCCCAAGTTTGATCTCCAGTACCAAAAAAAACAAGTGGGAAATATTTGTCACATGAATGATTAAAAAGGAATTCGTACCCAAAGTGTGTGAGAACTACTTGAAATTAAAAGCAGGACAGATAGTCTTAAGTAAATACAGTGCAAAATGATGACCAGAAATAAATTTAACTTCATTTAGTCAGTGTAAATCACACCGAAATATTATTATTATTTTTTTTTTACTTAAATTCTTTTATTGGTACATTGTAGGTATACAACACATTTACATTTCTCATTGGGAACTTGTACCTTTACATGATGGATCTTGGTTCTTATTTTTTCCCCATTCCTAGCCCTCCCTTCACGCCCTCCACCCTTCCCTATTTACAAAGACTTTGTTTCCATTATTTTCATTTCTCATAATTTTTCCTTTCCCTTCTTTCCTTTCCCCTACCCCTCCCACTTCCTCTTCCCCCTTTGCCCCTTTTCTTTCTACACCAAAGTATTATTGAAAGTCCATGCATTGAACAAAAATTTGAAAGTCTGATACCAGTATTGACATGATGTCAAGTAGTGGAAACTCTGATACAGTGGTGATAGGACAGAAATTGGTGTCTTTGGAAGAATTGGCAGCATTCTGGTGAAGTTAAACATGTACATATCTATGACCCAGAATATATCCTGCTACCAGTATGTATACCTGTTATCTAAACTGGATTGCTCCTGTACACCAAGAAAAATTACCAGGAATTTCTACAGTGTTGCTTACAATAGAAAAAATATTAATGTCTATCATTAGTATAACAGATAACTTCTCTTAAAATGGTAGTGGAAATGACTTAAACTAAACTATACATATTAGCTTGGATGGATCTCACAAACAAGGTTGCTCAAAGAAAGCAAATTGAAGAATAAAAACAGTATGATGTCTTTTGTAAACATTTCAAAACAGTGCACATAATGCTTTTTTGCTTAGAAATACATACATATGTAATGAAAATATATAAAAATGCAGGGAGCAGGGGATGTAGCTCCGTGGTAGAGGTGGGTTCCATCTCCAGCACCAGAAAATCAAGTGCTGGAAGAAAGAGGGAAGTTACAAGAAGAGTTACGCAAAAGGGAGTCAATGTGTTCCTAATGTTTTATTTTCTAAGCTACATTGTTATTAGGTATCACATATTCTTTATATCTTTGATAATACTTCTTAAATTTTAAAAGATTGATGGTTATGGAAATTCTTTGTACTGTACTTAATATTTTATAACTATTGAAAAAATTTTAAGAACCATTGCTTTTATTTAACTTGTTTCCTGAATTGCAGTGAACTCATCATCTAAGGAGATCTTAAGATGGAAAAGGGTAACTTAGAAGTATCAGTATAGTACTTGGGATGTTATTTCTATTCTTTTCTCAAAATTGAAGGCCTAAATGCTTTTCCTTATGCTTTTACTAACAGAAACCACTCTGGCTTGTTTGGTTTTCTTTAGACTGTGGATAATATTATACCAGTTATAATAAAATGCCTTTTCTAAATTAAGGGGTAATGTTAGTAACCAATAATGAGTTTCCAAATAAACTGTAACCTCTTTATATCAAAGCATTGTTGAGGGAGAGTGTGTATTTTTATGTAGCTGGTATGGAAAATATTCTTTAAAAAATACATGCTTGCATATGTTTCTTCATTTCATAAGTATTTGTACATCAGACTTTAGAAATGAATTATGTAGAAATGCTGAATTTATACTCTTTTTTTTTTTAATTTACACTCTTAAAGACTTCCTGGTTTATTTGAATTAATTTTTTGTTTTTACAAAGGTGCATGCCCCAAGTTGGGACGCCGACACAGTATGGAAAATATGGAACTTATGAAGTTAACACCAGAAAAGGTAGGGTGGTTTTTTTTTTGGTTTTTTTGGTACCGGGGATCGAACTCGGGTCCTTGCACTTGCACAGCAGGTGGTGAAACCACTGAGCTAAATATCTGGCCCAAAGGTAGGGTGTTTTTATGTTTTAAACTTTATAAACTGTTAGTTTTTAGTAACTTTTAAATAAAATGGCTTAAATAAGCTTTGTCATTTATAAATATCACTTAAAATTTTGCCTATAAGAAGTATCAAGGCTGGGGATTTAGCTCAGTGGCGCTGTGCCTGCCTTTCAAGCACAAGGTCCTGAGTTTGATCTCCAGTAAGAAGAAGAATCAGATACAGTATAGAAAGAATGTATTAGCATCCACCTGTGTGATTAAGAAAAAGACATATGGATATATGTCCTGTGTAGATTCATAAAACATGGAAAATTGTTTAAGAAGCTTTCTAATAATTATTGTTTCTGGGAAGAGAATTGGGTGTTTGAGGTAGGCTAGACTTACTTTGTATACCAGTTTGAACTATTTGAATAACTTTTAAATACTTACCATGTAAACGTATTACTTCTTTTTAATTAAAAAAATACCAGGAAGATCAAACAGGGGTGAAGAAGGTTTTTTTTAAGGTATGTAATATAGTAACATTGCCAAAGTTAATGAAATTTATAATCCAGAGGAGATTAGTCTTCCTGGCTGTTTTTGGAGAGGCATTTTTTAACTGTTGAAGAAGGTACATTTTACTCAAGATGTATCTTCCCTGGGCTTTGGCGCAGGGTGTGGGGGGCTACAGAAGGGGGCTACAGAACCTTTTTCATAATTCGAAAAAGGTTTTTTGGAGAACAAATAAAGCCTCTTTCTTCCACCTCTACTTAATTTTACATTGTTAAAATAGACTCTCATTCCTTTGTGATACTTTTTTGTTTTGTTCTGTTTTGTTTTTTGAGACAGGGTCTCACTATGAGGTTCAGACTGACCTTGCACTCTGTGTAGCCCAAGCTGGCCTCGAACTTGTGACAGTCCTCCTGCCTCAGCCTCCTAAGTGCTGGGATTACAGCCACCACACCCAGCTTCCTTTGTGGTACTTTTTTAAAAATGATTTTTATAGGGCCAGGGATTTAGCTCAGATTTAGCTGCCTGCCTCGCAAGCGCAAGGTCCCGAGTTCGATCCCCTGTACCAAAAAAAACCAAAAAAAAAAATGATTTTTATAAAATATCTTCCTTACAGCAACTTTAGAAAATCCAGCAAGGTTGAAGACATTGGCATAGGCAAAGACTTTATGAACAAAACCTCAGTAGCACAAGAACTAGCACAAAGAATCAACAACTGAGATCTCATCTTATTAAAAGGCTTCTGCACTGCCAGAGAAACCACCAGTACAGCTAAGAGACAATCTACAATGTGGGAAAAAATTTTTAGCAGCTGTACCTCAGACAAAGGTCTATTATCTGGAATATATAAAGAACTTAAAAAAATCAGACCCCCCAAATTTAAAGACCCAGTTCAAAAATGGGCATCTGAAATGAACAGACATTTCTCAGACAAAGAAGTAAAAACAGCAAATAAAACTATGAAAAAATGTTCAACATCACTGGTCATTCAAGAAATGCAGATGAAAACAACACTGAGAATGTTATATGATAGATACTGTTTTGCCATCAGTACTTGTGTGTCAAGAACATCTTTATGTGTCATTAGTCTTTTGCCCTATCATACTAACTAGCATATGATTTCATAGTACTGATACTTTTTGTGTGGATAGCTTTCAAAAAGTCCAGCATCTAATGGTCTTGGATTCATATCCAACGTTTTAGCATTTTTACAATTGTATAAAAACTCTGATAATTTCTGAAGAAATTTGTGACTGTCCCAAAATATATAGTTCTCGTCTTCTGAGTAGTTTTCAAACATAAATCTATTAAATTCACAAATTATTTTTTAAAACTCTAGGTCAAGAACTCTGGCTTTTGTTCTTCTTTTAGAAGGGACCTAATATACTGCCTACTAATAAGCAACAAAATTAATTTATTACCTTCTGCCTCCATCTGTAATACTAACAGGAATTTTATAAGAAGTTGACAAGATTCAGCCCTGTAATTCTCCAACAGCCAAGATTTATCTTTATTTTAAAATGTCTTAGTTATTGTGGTTTCTTTTGCTTACAATAAAATTGCTAGAGTTTTTATATTTTCTTACTCTCAATGAAGTAGACGTATACCTAAGGAGCAAAGGAGCCTGAAATATGATGCTTCTTGGCAAGGAGGGGGGTGAAAAGGAACTTTTGAGACTTGGATAAGTGGAAGTGTGTTTCTTCGTAGTCTCACATTTGGTAATTTTACCAACAATAGAACTGGTTGAGAGCTGGGGGCTGATCAGGGGATGTAGCTCAGTGCCGCCATGCTTGCCTGGCAAGCACAAGGTCCTGAGTTCGATCCCCAGTACGGGGTGGGGTGGGGTGGCTCAGTGGTAGAGCTGGTGTTTAGTACACACAAGGCCTTGGTTCTGTTCCCAGCAGCAAAAGGAAAAAAAACCTTGAATTTGTGGTTGAAAAAAAATAACTGTTTTTCATAACTTTAAATAGACATTGTTCCACTGTTCTACTCTTTTTTTTTTTTTTTGTACTGGGGATTGAACTCAGGACCTTGTGCTTGCGAGGCAGGAGGCAGCACCACTGAGCTAAATCCCTGGCCACTCTATTCATTTTTAGTGTTACGAGATAGATGTCCAAATAACTAATAACTTTATGTAATTATTTTTCACATCTCTACTTGGGTGTTAGGTGCAATTCTATGTTCTTACATTAAGAGCTATTTTCTTAGCCAGGCATGGTGGCACTGTCTATAATTTCAGCACTCTGGGAAGCTGAGGCCTGAGGATCACCAGTTCAAATCCAGTCTAGGCAATTTAGCAACTTAGCAAGACCTTGTTTCAGAATGATAAAAAGGCTGGGAATGTAGCTGGGGCAAAGGCCCTGGGTACAATTCCTGGTACCACATACATACATAAGTGCCATTTTTTTCTTCAATCAACAGAAAAGAAGTTTACTCTAGCAAATAATTTCCCTTTATAACTTGCATATGAAAAGGAATAAAAGGTTTAGTTCACTTACTAGCTCCATGTCTCCTGTACATGAGCTTCAGAGCAGGGATTACACCAATTTGTACCTTATAATAGGGGACTTGCTGAGTCAACACAGATGTTTTATATTTTAATTTAGGGTAGGGGTTATATGGCTTCCAACTTAAATTTGCATATGAGTGTGCATAAATTTTACTTATGAAAAAACGTACCTAACCAAAATTATCAATTATTATATACCATGGACCTTTACAATTATTTGCAAATACTTAAGACTCACTGTTAAAACTGCCAACATCAATGAACTTCGTACTGTGTATTTTCCCCTTGTACAGTACAGTAGTATTTGTTATTTTGAGTGTGTTGGAGATTGTCATGTGTACTTAAACCAGATTTAGAAAAAAAAATTTTTTTTTTAATTTTTTAAAAAACACATTAATTTTAGGGCCAGGGATTTAGCTCAGCGGTTTCACTGCCTGCTGCGCAAGCGCAAGGACCAGAGTTCGATCCCCGGTACCAAAAAAAAAACACAACACAGATTTAGACCTGTATCGGTTGGTTTTGCCTATTGAGAATTTAGTACTGTGTGTATTAGTGAAAACAATATAGCTTTATCGACAGAAAAATTACTAGTACTATATTAGGTTTTAGATGTTAATTTTTATGGTTAGAATTCTACATATACCCTAGATTTCCAATTGTAACAGATTTTTATGTAACTCACATCCAGAATATTTTGGCTCCTTCTCTGACTATGCAAATTTTATTTTTAAAGAGTTTTTGGCAAACATTTCTTATTCTTAGGCTCTTAAAAAAAACCATTTTTATGTTTTGAGAATGAGAAATCCAGAGTATGCATTTGCTATAAGCTTTTGAAAATAGTAAAATATACTGAAAAGAGGTTTAGTAAGAGATCTAAAATTTACCCCCATCCCATTAATAATGAATAAAGATGTCAGGTCAGTATTACAGGAAACCAGAGAGAGTTGAGGTTTGTTCATGTCCTGCTTTTCATTTATAATTTGTAGGTACAAAACTGGAACAGTGAAATACTTGCTAAACAAAAACCTCTCATTGCCAAACCTTCTGCAAAGCTACTCTTTGTCAACAGACTAAAGGGGAAAAAATACAAAACCAATTCCTCCACTAAAGTTCTCCAAGATGCCAGTAACTCCATTGACCATCGAAATCTGAATTCTCAGAGGGTATGTTTTATTTTATTTGGAATACTTACTTATTTTAATTTTCTTCTATTAATCCTAAATTTTGATCATTTAAATTAGACATTTAAAATATCTTTGTTACTCAAAGAATTTGTCCATATTTCCTTGTTTTCTAGCCTCTGCAATTTATTAAGTGTAATGTTAGAAATAAAAATACCATGAGCTTATGGATAAGTATCAAGGAAATCTCTAAGCTGGCTATCCTATAATTCTCATAAGAGGATCAAAGTAAGTTACAAGGAAGGTAGTTCATATTATCAAGTCCCTTTTTCAAGCAATGAAAGCCTTTGAAAGAATTTACTTTTTTCTTTTAACTGGAGATTTCTCTTGGCGGCCCTCTTTTCAGAATTCCATCTATATCTACACACCCTTATAATATTCTTTACTTGATTTTTGTCACTGGTTTCTTACACAGCTTTACTGGACTGTATATGGCTAACAAATGGAAAAATCATAGGGTGGATATAAATGGTTCAGGAATATTTTGTAGATGCAGAGCAGAAGTGGATCATATTGATTTACACTAACAATAATTAATATTGAGAAAGGAACCCTTCTCCATTGTTGATGGGAGTGCAGACTGGTGCAACCACCATGGAAAAATCAGTATGGAGATACCTCAAAGAACTAGGACTAGAGGTCCCATTTGACCCAGCTATTCCCCTGCTGGGTATCTTCCCCCCAAAATTAAAAGAATCATACCGCAGAGATATATGTGCACCCATGTTTATAGCATCACAGTTTGTAATAGCTAAAGCTCGGAAGCAGCCCAAGTGCCCATCAACTGGAGACTGGCTAAAGAAGGTGTCTTTTTTTATACAATGGAGTACTACTCAGCCATAAAGAACGAGAAATTAGAGTAATTTATAGCTAAATGGATGCATATTGAGGTCATACTCTTAAGTGAAATAAATAGGACACACATGTGTAAATACCAAATAGTTTCTCTAGTGTGAGAAACTGATAGTGTAAACAAGAGTCAAAATGATTAAAATGAATAATTGATAATTTGAAATAGGAAGAAAGGTCCAAAGACGAAGGGAGTGAAGGGAGGGGAAGGGTAAAGGAAAAGAGGGAAAGAAAAAATTATGAGAAAAGAAAAAAAATGGAAATGAAATCTATGTAAATAGGGAAGGGTAGAGGAGGTGAAGGGCACACAGGTAATGGGGAAAAAATAACCAAGATACATCATGTACAGGTACAAGCACCCAGTGATAAATGTAAATGAATTGTATACCTAAAATGTACCAATAAAAGAATTTTTAAAAAAATAATAATATTAATGGACATAAAACATCTTTAACCGGCAATTGCCTATTCATTCTTTTTTTTGGTTCTGGGGATCGAACTCGGGACCTTGCGCTGTGAGGCAGGTGTTGGCACCACTGAGCTAAATCCTCAGCCCCCTATTTATTCTTTTGTTTTGTTACGTTTTTGCTACTGGGGATCGAACTCAGGACCTTGTGCTTGTGAGGCAGGCAGCAGCACCACTGAGCTAAATCCCCGGCCCCTCCATTCATTCTTAAGAAGCCAACACAAATACTTTTGTGAACTTTTCCTAAAAATTAGTTAACAGCCCCTCCTAAGCCCATAACATTTTATGTCCCTATATTATAATACTTAAATTCTTATGAAAAGAATTTTTTTAAAGTTGCTTGTATTAAATGTGGCATTTGTCACTTCAATTTTGAATCCTTTTAAAAGTATTGAAAAGTCCCCTCCTCCTCCCAAAAAATCCATTTATTTACAGTTTATAGTTTTTCAGGATCTTCAAATCTTTAATACAAATACCTTGGAGCCAAGTGTGGTGGTATGTGTCCTTAATCACAGCTAACTTGGAGGTTGAGGCAGGAGGATCAAAGTTCCAAGCCAGCCTGAGAAATTTAGCAAGACCCTGTCTCAAAATGAAATTTGAAAAGAGCTGGGCTCAATGATAAGCTCTTGCCTACCATGCAAGGGGCCTGGACTTAATCCCCAGCACTGGAGAAAAACAAAAACAAACAACATTGAAAAGCATTCTGCTTGGAAAAATATACTTGCTTTCTTTATTAGTTTAACAGTTCTTACAAAGATAAGTTTACTTAAATGCTTTTGTAGAATCTTAAAAATGAACTTTGAGCCTAAGGTAGATGTCTGTATTGCTAATACAGCTAGCTGTGTGCTACATAGCAACATTTCCATCTGTGACAAACCGTATATAATAGGACATACCATACGCCTTAGGTGGGTAGTAGGCTGTGTATACTATCCAGGCTTTTGAAAGTATACTGCCATTCACATGATGTATTTCTCAATGGATTGCCATTTTAAGTGATACATGGCTGTATTTGCAAAACTTATTCAGTACCTATAGCGGTTCTCTCCAGACCAAGACCTAAGACTTAGAAATATGGGAATTAAAAGTTAAAATAACTAGAAATGGCCTTTTTAGTTGAATTGGTAATTACTTTATTACCAGTATTGCTACTTATATTCTTAGAAAATTAAAATTAAATATTGACCTTTAATTTTTTTTACTTTTCATTTTATTTTTTATTTTATTTTTTTAAAATATATATATTTATTGGTACATTTTAGGTAAAAAATACATTTACATTTATCATTGGGTGTTTGTACTTGACCTTTAATTTTAATCTTCATCCTTTACCTTTTGCATTTGGGTGCATCTTCCTGTTCATTAATGAGCTAAGGGTAATGATATTTAAATGTACTCAATTCTCTGCCAATGTTTAGAAAATCAGTGCAGAAACTATTGGAGATGAAGGATTCTTTGACCTGTTAAGCCGATTTCAAAGCAATAGGATGGATGATCAGAGGTGCTGCTTACAAGAAAAGAACTGCCACACAGCTGCTGCTGCAACTTCTTCCACTCCCCCAAAAATGATGCTGAAGGGTCAGTCATCTGTGTCTCTCCACTATTTTTTGTAGTTCTCCTTGATATTCTTAGGATTTATATCTGAGACTTTAGTTTTCATCATAGGATACTTAAAATGCTGGTATTTGTACAGTTAAAAACAAGATTTTTTCAGTTCCCTTACATCTGTGTTTAATCCGCTATGCTTTGAACTAACTCTATCAGTACTGCCTCTCTTTTCTTTGGAGCTGGGAAAAATCTGACTTTAAAAATGATGGGCTAAGGATATTGCTCAGTGGTAGAACTCTCGCCTAGTGAGTGTGAGGCTCTGGGTTTGATCCCGAGCACTAAAAAATAATGAAAATGATGGTTGTATATACTTTCCTTATGATTGTATATAATATGTAAATATTTCATATCTGGAATAGAAGAGAAAAGCCTTGACAGACTGAAGAGGCAGATTGCTAAGACTGAAACTGAAGCTAAGGCCTAAATCTTAAGAAAGGTCTAAAATAGGTTCTTTAAATTTTCCTGTTTCAGCTACTAAAAGACCCCTACCATAGACCAAGACTTGCCAGCAACACTTGACCCTCAGTTTAGTTCACTAAATAGTTCCATCCAGGAAGTGGAAGAAAAAACACTATCCCACTCATCCTTGTCCAAGCAGTTTTATTAAAAAAGTTTACTCACCTCACACAGACTAGGCCTGTACTTTATAGTTACATTTCAGGTGAGCATTAGACAGAGCTGAATAATCTCCATGTGGCTCCTTTGAGTTTCCTTCTTTGCTGCCTGCCACTAGAAGGCACAGCCATCTATCTAGTCAGGGTCCATGAGAGACAGTGCTAAAGCAGGAGGACAAAGCAGGTATTTGGGCTGGTAAGGCAGAAAAGAACTGTGCATATAATGTATGTGTTGAGATGTTTTGTTAAGATTTTGAATTTTTTTCTATTTATAGCACCATCTGTTTCTGTGGTGTCCCCCAACACAGATGAATTCTTAGACCTTCTCGCCAGCTCACAGAGCCGCCGTCTGGATGACCAAAGGGCCAGCTTCAATAATTTGCCAGGGCTTCGTTTGACAAAAAACAGCAGACAGTCGGTACTTGATCACCTAATGACTAAGGACAACAAAGATCCTGATGAGGGCTTCTTTGACATCCTTGTAAAGTGTCAAGTATGTCTGCATGTTCTTTTCATTCTGTTTATAGGTTAGATGCCTTCCTATATAGGAAGTTTATTTTGTATTAGGAAGTTATTATTTATTGTCCATCATTCAGAAAACTATTGAATACCACTTACTATTTGAGGTATTAAATGTAAATTTGAGGTATTGCTTTTTAAAGGACCTTAAATTTTAGTGAGAGGTGAACACATACACACATATATAGATAAAAAAATGCATGCATATATATAGTGTGACAGAAATATGGTAAATGTTTAAATTTTTTTAAAAACTATTACAGTAAGACACATTTATGAGATGTGATTTTTTTAAAATATAGTGAATGCTGCTGCCACATTCCATCCAATGGAAAGGCAGATTCCTAAAATCATAATGTTTCCTCATCCACTTTATTCATTGGATCTGGCACCATGCAACTTCTGACTCTTCCTAAAATCAGATGTTTTGAATCAGTTCAGGACATTGAGATAGCCATGACAGCACAGCTAAAGACACTCATGAAAGAGGACTTCCAGAATTGCTTCAAAAGTGGCAAGAATGATAGAATAAGTGTTTGAAGTGAGGGAGAATATATATATATATATATATTTTTTTTTAATTTATTTATTTTTTTTTGGTACCGGGGATCGAACTGAGCTACTTGAGCTTGCGCAGCAGGCAGCAAAACCACTGAGCTAAATCTCCAGCCCTGAGGGAGAATATTTTGAGGATGATTAATGGCAATGTGTCTTTCACTGTAATAATTTTTTAAAAATTTAAATATGCACTGTATTCTTTGATACTACACCATATATATAGACATGGAAGTAGATATGTACACACACACACGCACAGAGAAAGTCAATGATAACTGCTATAAAAAATGAAGAATGATAAGGGATGAAGCGTAATAGGTAATCATGAGTGGTGGGATGGTAGGGGAGTGTCTGTTTTAGATAGGGTGGTTAAAGAAGACCTTTCTGGATTGCATTTTAAACAGACTTGAATGAAGTAAGGCAGACAGCCATGTGAATAGAGAAAGAGCATTCCATGCAGAATCAGCAAATCCCCTCTTGGATATAATAGCTTAACAGCTTCAAGTATGATTAGCTCCTAGGTAGGTCATGATGATATCTTGTGTTCCAATGGTGTTAGGAAGCTATTGGAGCATTCTGAAAGATCACCTTGGATACTGACAGAAATAAGTCGAGTGGCAATTGTTTGGGTACAAAAACCAGCCAGGAAGCTAACATGAACAAGGGTGGTGATAGGGGTACAAGTAGAATGGAGACACATTTTGAAGTTATGTTTGGTTAGCAAGACCTGTTAATAAACTGAATAGGGGGCCTGAGTAAAAGAGCTCAAGGATGGTTTCTGTCTTTCTGGTGTGAATAATAGGGTGAATGAATGGTGACAGAAGACTAAAGTCTGGGGAGAAAAAGCAAGAATTTTAAATAAATATGAGATATTGAATTAGATAATGTAATGGTGAGGTTGAATAAGCAATTTATAAAAATGAAGCTTGAGGCAGAAGTAAATTTATGAGACATGAGCATATAGCTGGCATTAAAGCTCTTCAAAAAGATTACATCCAAAGAATAAAGAAATAGGAAGACGCATTCCCAAATCTTCTAGTTCAGGCTGGGGATGTGGCTCATGATAGAGCACTTGCTCAAGGTCCTGTGTTTGATTACCAGTACCACCACAAAAAAAAGGTAAAATCTACTAGTTAAAGAGAGAAAAATGACCCAACAAAGCAGCAGTAGCCAGAGTTGGAAGAAAATCCAACCAGAGTGTGGTATGATGGTGGAAGCCAAGTGAAGAAATTATCGTAAAGGATGTTCAAAATATTGCTAAGAAACCAAATAATATAATAACTGAATTACCAGGTTTGGCAAGATGGGGATTAGTAATTTTGAAAACACCATTTGTCTGGTATATTGGTGACAAGAGTACAATAAAATGGGAAGTATTAAGGAGAGAGTATAAATAGAGAAAACTCCCAAGAACTTTTTCTTAAAAAGAGAAGTGGGGAAATGGACCATTCACTGGGACGCATGTAGGGTAAAGATGGGCTTTTCCTTACTTTAGGTGATACTATAGCATGTCTACAGACAGAAATGGTCTAGTAGAAAGAGGAGTCGGTTCAAAGTGGGAAAGACTTTTTGAGAATTTGAAAGAATGAAAAGTTTACATATGAAAATATATATATACCTTTTGAGTCACCAATTTCAGTTCTGGGAACTCAGCCTGCAATTATTTGGAAATGTATGTAAGATGTATAGAAAAAACTAGGCATTTAGTCCATGCCTATAGTCTCAGCACTCTGAAGCAGGAGGATGGCAAGTTTGAGCCAGTCTGGGCAGCGGAACAACTTAACTGAGACCTTGTCTCAAAATTTTAAAAGGGCTGGAGATGTAGTTTAGTGCAAAGGCCTTAGGTTCAATCCCCAAACAAAAGGAAAGATAAAAACTTGGCAGGTGTGGTGACACACACCTATACCAGTACATGGGAGGCTGATGCAGGAGGATTGTAAGTTTGAAGCCAGCATACAACTTAGTGAGACTTTGTCTTAAAAAAAAAAAGATTAAAAAAAGAAAAATATAGAGCTAGGATGTAATTCAGTGGCGGGGTTCCATCCCAGTATCACAGAAATAAAAACTTGTGCATCAGGACACATCATCAACAGAGAAAAAGGCAACCCACAGAAAATATTTGGCAATTGTATATCTGACAAAGGATTACTATATATATTCTATACTATAGAATATATAGAGAACTCCTAAAACTGAACAACAGAAATCAACTGATACAAAAATGGGCAAAGTGCCTAAAAGGCTAGAAACTTAAGTGCCCAATTGTTGAATTGATTGGAGCCCACTGGAATGATCGAGAATTATGACAGGAGAAATGTTGAACAGTGAGCCAGGTGTACACATGGGGGTTGGAGACAGCCAGTGTTTCGATGGTGAAAGCTTTCGAAAGCAGGTATTGAGTTACAGTTTGCAGTCCCCTGTGGCCCAAGGCTTTTTAAAGATAGTGCTTCAGGGATTTTGTAGAAAACATTGCTTCTAGAGATTTGGTGAGTTACATTGTTGGTGTCCATAATGGTAAGATTGTAATTCTTGACCTGTCATATACTGAGACACAGTTGACTCCAGATTATTTCTTGTGACCAAGTATGATTAAAACACAGTGTGATGTAATATACTTAGTAAACCCATGAAACTTGGCTGTACTTCTATATGATACTACATTCTGATTCTATACATCATTTTAAAGAAAAAATTTTACTAGGTTTCAGGTCTAAAGATTAAATTTCCAAAAGAGGCAAAAACGGTTACAGATCCATTTCTTGTTATCAACTGACAGACATATAATTCAGTGTTTTCCTTCCCTAAAGTATTTGTATTTTAATCTTTCTCTTAAATTTTTAGGGGTCCAGATTAGATGACCAAAGATGTGCTCCTCCACCTGCTGCCACGAAGGGTCCAACGGTACCAGACGAAGATTTTTTTAGTCTTATTTTACGGTCTCAGGCTAAAAGAATGGATGAACAGAGAGTTCTTTTACAAAGAGATCAAAACAAAGACACAGAATTTGGGCTCAAGGACCTTTTGCAAAGCAGTGCTTTGTTGGAATTAAATTCAGGAAAATAATCAGCAAACCACTAGTTACTACAGATATTTTAAAAGACCTTATTCCTTTCAGAGCACTTCAGGGAAATTCAATCTATTTTTTCCTAAAAAGGAGAATTACAGCACTGTAATACAGTTTAAAATGACTTGAGAACAGTGTAAATGTTCAGCCTGCAGTAGGGTGGCACTAGGGAATTACCATTCTGTGGTACCACTCTGCAGGCACTCACTTGTCTCAGGTGAAGGTGTCCTGTTAAGGTGCTTCATCAGCATCCTGTCATTACTGCCAGGGACTGTGTTCTTTGGAAGCTCGCTAGTCCTTTACTAGTGTTTGTAAAACAAATTTAATTGAATCCTAGACTAGAATTTAATCCTCTTGCTGAGGTAATTTTTAAAAATCTTTACAATGGCAGTTTTTATACCTAACCATGGATTTAGTGGGAAATAACACTCTTCAGTAGAAATATTGTACTTGACTGATGTAAAAACGTTATATAGTCTTATAAAAAAAAAAAAACCTAGATTTTTTTTTTTTCCTCTAAGAAAATCTGTTTTCAATATATTTTTAGCCAAGGCCAGTATAAAAGAAACCATTAAGAAATAAACTTCTTTTAGCGTGTTTGGGCTATTTGTTTTCTTGCATACTACTACTATAATATAAACTTTTATAGGACATAATGCTAAAAGAAAAAAATGCCTGTGGTTTTTTCAAGAACTCAGGCCACATAAATAGAAAACTCACAAAAACTAAGCATGAAAGGTAATGGTTAGGAAGGTAGTTTACAAGGGTACTTACCATAATGAAATAAGTGCAGCATAAGAAACGATATGGAAGGGACAGGAGCAGGGCCTGGATGAGGCTAAATCATAAAAAACAAATATCCACACCTGAAACAAACTGACAGCTTGTTCAATTCTGGTTGATTCAGATTCTGCAAAGCTCAGGTGGGACTTGTTTCTCCTCGCAAAAATTCAGATGATCCTGATAGGCAAAAATAAGACCCATTTCTCTAAAATGGTCAGTATTAAAAAAAAAAAGTTATACATACATAGCCTGGAAATATAATAAGAGCCCAGCAAAAAATAAAATGGCTTTAAGATTACACAGACTGTCAAAAGCACAGGTAAAAACCTGGGTTACATTATGTTTCATATATGTTATATGTAAGGTAGGATGTCTTACGTACCATTACTTTAAAAACTGGATATGGGGAAAAATATGTAAAGGTACAAATCTCCAAAGATGAATGTCATTATATTGTATACCTAAAATGTACCATTAAAAAAAAAAACTGCAGATAGCCAGGTGTGGTGCATGCCTGTAAGACCAGCACCTGACAGCCTGAGGCAGGAGGATCGTTGCAAAATCGAGGGCAGCCTGGGCCACATAGTGCAAGGGCAGCCCAAACTACATAGCAAGGCTCTGACTCAAAAAAAAAAAAAAAAAAAAAAATTATATATATGTGCTGTAGATGCTTTATGGGTCTTTTTTTTTTTTTTTTTTTTTACAAGAAAACTCAAAGACAGCATAACCACAATAATGTAAAAGTTAATGTTTATTGTGTGTATACAGTGGTTCTTAGATCCTGTACACATTCAGCATTATTCCATTTTAAAAATACTTTAAACAGCTGTTTGTCCCCATTCTGATTTTCTTAAAAGCCTTTTTTACTACGAGCCTTAATTTCAGTGGCAAATATAGCTAGTCAGCAAACAAGCCTTACTGCTCTTCTGGAATAACTGGCCTTGATAGGTTCAGTTTGCTTTAATCAGTTCTTCCCTGAACTGCTGTAATCATTCAACAGTGGTAGCACGTTGCCTTGCTAGCTGTTAAGGTAGGTGCCATCCCCAAATGGGTATCTGTAATGAAAGAATACAAAGATGAAATTTTAAATGCTTTAAAAAAGATTCATTTGGGGATTGACTGAAAGCAGTCAGGAGCGCAAGAAACACTGCCCACCCCTCCTCTCACAATTACAGTATCACATGAGGCATTCATTTCTCCTCACAGCTAGGTC
This sequence comes from Heterocephalus glaber, assembly GCF_053883595.1. Lineage (NCBI taxonomy): Eukaryota > Metazoa > Chordata > Mammalia > Rodentia > Bathyergidae > Heterocephalus > Heterocephalus glaber. The sequence continues at coordinate 43,594,707 of NW_028258296.1, forward strand.
ACAGCTGAGAGGACAAATCCACCCCGATCGGTACAAGAAGTCTGGTCTTGGGAGACCACACAGATGTTCACAAATCTCTAAACTGCAGGCATTTCCTTCACCCAACTGTTACATGCCTGCTGTGTGACAAATGTTAAAATCTTTGTGTTTCTTAGATTAAAATGATTACCTTTCAGATGCAATACTAAATAGGGCTTGCGATATTAAACCAGAAAATAATATCAACAGATAAAATTGTTTCAGGCACCTAATACTTCTGGAACCAAATAGGGATAGTCTCCATTTCATGTTAAAAATATCAAAAAGCAACTGCTTTGAATGTCTTGAGGAATACCTGCTTGAAAATTTAAGAATTTATATCTGATAATATTTCTAGAAATCAGCTGAATATAACTTCTAGTGTAAATATGGTTAAAACAACGGACACCTGAATATGTGAAGTCTGCTAGCTAGGGATATATACAAAATTTATAAATTGCTTTTTTTTTGATACTGGGGATCGAACTCAGGACCCCGCGCTTGCCAGTAAACTCCTTTAAAAGATTTAACATGAAGATCTTTTCGAGACAGGGTTTCATTATGTAGTTCAGGCTAGCCTGAACTCACTATCTAACCCAAGCTGGCCTCAAACTTGTAGCGATCCTCCTGCCTCAGCATCTCTAAGAATGCTTTTTAAAAAAAGGAAAACTAGCCAGGTATGATGGCACACACCTATAATCCCAGCACTTGGGAGGCTGAGGCAGGATCATGAGTGGGACACATAGCAAGTTCCAGGCCAGCCAGCCTGGACTACAGAGCAAGAATCTGTCTCAAAAACATGAAACCGGGGTGGGGGATGGGGGGGTGGATTTAGCTCTGGTTCCGCTGCCTGCTTTGCAAGCGCAAGGTCCTGAGTTTGATCCCCGGTACCAAAACAAAAAACATGAAACTAGGAAAACTAACTTAAAATGTTGACTGAAAAATTTTGATGTACTTACTGCAGTAATGAAAACACCCTATTCTGTCTTCCTTATTATAATGTTCTTCTCCATGTACAGATCTGTGAATTTAGATCATATAGCCAAGACAATATGGTTTGTCATAAATAAGCTACAGTATTAGCTAACAGTACCAAATACTAGGATTCTGAGCAAAAAGAAAAATAGGTCTTAGAAAGCCTGTGCACTTCATTTGGCAGGGAAAGAATAAAGCCTTTTTTTTTTTTTTGGTACTGGGGATCGAACTCAGGACCTTTCACTTTCGAGACAGGCGGCAGCACCACTGAGCTAAACCCCCAGCCCAAATAAAGCCATTTTTAAAGTGTGTTGACAATGTAAATCTGAGATTTATGGATGTATCAAGCTATGTTAATCTAAATTCCCATGGTAATCTTCAGTTCTGTATTAGTGAGACATAAAAAGTATAAGGAAGCAGGGCCAGTAATAGCTGCAAGTAGGGATGAAACCAGAAAGTCACGCTGATCTGTGGCTGTGCTACCCAGAGACAAACTGAGGTGTCAGTGGGACTGACACTGGTGGCACCTACCCTGGCCAGGACATTAGTCTGTGAACTAAAGTAGGTGATACAGGCCTCTACCAGGGAGCACACACTGGTTGGCTGCAAACAAAATTTCTTCTGCAGTGACCCCTAATTTAGTCACTTTAGTTATCCAAATATATACCTGCCATAATACTCATTTTTAAAAGTAAATTGCATGAGTCCTTGTTCCAAAATTAATACTTCAAAATTTTATGGAATTTATCTTTAAAAGATGAAATTAAATAGAAGCTTTTACATACATACATGTGTTTGTTCATTCTGATTGTCAGTAAAAATACACTTAAATTGGCACCTTTGTAGCAAATACCAGAATGTATGTAGGAAGAGTGAATAGAGATATTAAGAATATACTTTACAAAACTCAAAAGAAGACTCCAGAGCTGTGGCCCATGTCCATCCCTCTAGCCGCAGGGGCTGCTAATAGGATCCCTTCCGCATGCTGGGCTGCATACACTGCCCTTCTGGGGGCTGCCTTCAGCTTCACTCTTCAGCGGGGCCTTTTCCACGCCAAGTGAGCCTTCGGGGGCTCCTGAGACTGCTTGGCCAGAGGCAGGCTTAGCAGCCTGGCTGCTTTCTGTCCCAGTGCTTTCTCCTGTGATGCCACCAATCTCTCCAGACTTTGTATCCAGAATAGGTGATTTATGCTATAAAGTGCAGAATTACATTTTAACTAAAGAACATAATATAAAGGTTTAGTAATAAAACATTTAACATGTTCTATTGTAGCAAGCTGCAAACCCTTTCAAATCCTGGTTCCAGTCAGTGCTGGATTATAATTATATAAATAGCCTCACAGAACTATAGATGGAGGAGTGTGGACATCATAGGTGGTCTAGTGACCCAGGTTAGGAAGGGTCAAGAGGATTGGTCACCAGTATCTCATATGTAGGTGAAAAGCATTCTAGAAAGTAGACGGCAAGTAGAGTCTTGAGTTTAAGGGAAGGTCAGGAACCCTTGTGACTGAGGTCAGCAGGAAGTGACAAGGTGGCAGATGTGGGGCAGGGCAGCCTAGGTTTTCCCTTCAAATGAGACAGGAAGTAACTCAAGTATTTTTGAGATGAGTGGGAGGTAAAACCATTAAAGCTGGAAGGGCTGTCCTCAAGGGTTCTAGATATATAGAGATAACATTTATTTTTAGAAGAAAGTCCACAATTTCCTAGATTATATTGTGCTCATAACTGTCAAAAGGTTCACAGTTGGAGCTGAAAACTCTAAATGACAATATCAATCCCTTCTCAAAACAGAAATGAAAATGTCCCATTTTTAAAAAAATAACTAACATGAAAATCTCCTCCCGACTCTGGAGATTAAAGTACAGTCTAACCAGCCAATGATACCGGAATTGGGAAGGCCAGGCTTGCTCCCTGCCAGCCACTCTCACCCAACCAGGCCGTGAGGGCTCCAGCGCCCGTCTCCTAGTGCCCTGGGCCTTCAGTCAGGCCTCTTCTCTATTTCGTCCAAGACAGAAATTTCAGTCATGCTCATTTGTTGGTTCCCTACGAATTTTCCTATGAACTACTCTCTTAATCCAACAAGCTATGGTTAAATAGTATTTAGCATAAAAATCAAATATCACTTAATTTCTTCTGAAGAAGCTGAACTAACTTCTGCCCAAAAGGAGGAAGAGACAGTAACTAGGTATACCACCAGTGATGTAATTAATAGTGAAGGGTAAAAAAGTTAAAACAATCAAAAGCTCTGCAAGAAGCATGTAGGCCTAGCACAAAGGGACAACAAAATAAACAGTTGCTGACTTACACTGGGTACCACCTTGGGATGCTCTTGTGCCTCTGTGTCTGGTAAATCAAATGCCCGGATCACTTCAGGGCTCTTGTTGCCAGTCTGAAATCTCAAGTCAATGTCTGTCTCCCTCAAAACATCTTTTCTACATTCACGTGTTTTGTCATAAGGGCCTTGCTCAAGGGAGGCAGAATGGCCCCTGTAATAGAAATCTGCATCACCTGCTCCACCGAGTCTATCATCAATTTCCTCCTGCCGTCTTCGATCACCTGGCTTCAGTGCCCGGGGAAGTTCTCTCTCAGGACCACCTAAATGTCTCATCACACTAACTGACTTTCCAGCACCATAGCAGAAACTCTGTAAGGAAAAGAAACAGTTTTATGAGGACTTAATGGCTGACTTAACAGTGCCGTTATGAGGTATTTTATTCAGTATGCTAAAAATACTATCTAACATTTATATACACAAACATGTTAATTTGTTTTTTCACTAGACCTTTTCTTTAATACAGGCTAGACCACCCCATAAAATTGATTAAATCACTCAGGATGAAGTAGATGTTTCAATCAGGTAGACACCTTCTGACCATAACAAGGGCAGAATGAGGCCTAGAAATTCAAATTAGAAAGTGCTGAGGGGCTGGGGATTTAGCTCAATGGTTTTGCTGCCTGCCGTGCAAGCACAAGGACCCAAGTTCGATCCCCTGTACCAAAAAAAAAAAAAAGAAAGAAAAAAAGAAAGTGCTAACTGATAATTACCTGTATGTTTCTGTATTCATACCAATCAAAAGTAAATACTGAAAATTATTTAAAATTGTATGTCACTATATAAATATTCTCCAGTAGGTTTATTTTTTACAAATACAAACTTGGCTTAAGCTACACCTAATATTCAACAGCTTTTGATTCACATTTCATGGGCTAAAATAGGCAGTAGTTCTCAGAAGTGTGGCACAGGGATTCCTTCAGGAAATCTTGGAGGTCAAAAAACTTTTCATACTATAAACTCATTTGTCTTTCACTGTCCTCTCGTGAGTGTATGGTGGAATGGTGCAGGGGGTAGGGTGATATCCACTTTCTTTTTTTTTTGGTACCGGGGATCAAACTCAGGTCCTTGCGCTTTCGAGCCAGGCGGCAGAACCGCTGAGCTGAATCCCCGGCCCAATATCCACTTTCTGACCACTCATGAGATGTGGGTTTGTGTGTGTGTGTTTTTTTGTTTTGTTTTGTTTTGCGGTACCGGAGATCGAATTCGGGACCTTGCCCTTGCGAGGCAGGCACAGTGCCACTGAGCTAAATCCCCGGCCCTTGTGTGTACTTCTAATTTCAAATTTTCTGTTTTAATTCCCAGTAATATGGTAAATATCAACAAATACAACCCCACAAACAGGAGATCTTTTCTATTTTTAATAATGCATACTTGGTAGGCCAAGGCAAGAGGATTATTTGAGCCAATGCATGCAAGGGCAGCCTGAAACACACAGTAAGACCTTGTCTCTTTAAACTTAAATTTTAAAAAAAAGTGCAAGATTCCTAGGAACAAAAGGTGGAAAATCTCTGTACCAGAGATAAACTTTTGGAAGACAGAAGAAAGTAAAGGGCTGGGGATTTAGCTCAGTGATTCCGCCACCTGCCTCACAAGCGCAAGGACCTGAGTTCGATCCCCGGTACCATTAAAAAAAAAAAAAAAAAAGCAGATGAAACAAGAAACTATGCAGCTTTGTTTTAGAGACTAAACTACTACTATAGAATTAATGTCACCTAATAAAACCATACCTCAAAACCACTGAATCCTGTAATCACAAACCAAAAGAAAACCAAAGAAAAGGACATTTTCAGGGTGAATGAAGCATAATGAATTTTGTATCCTGAGGGACGAGAATTTCCCATAGCAAATCTGAGTTCTTTACTTTTTGTTTTATGTGACCAATGCTTTTTTGGGGTACTGACTCAAAATCAACAAAAAACCTGAACAGACCATGGGTAAATAATGAGCAACATTCTTCTTAATAAATGCCTGCTCCTAGATTTCCCAAACTGTTTCTCAGCACACCCCCTTCCATATCCTTTTCTGACTCTGTGTTCAAGCCAACGTTCTACCTTTTCAGGGCTCCAAGCAGGCTCACTCTTTTTCAAAGATGAGTAATCAACTGACTTCCTGTATATTAATTCACTGAGTTTAAAATTATGTTTCTTTTTTGTAAGAATCTTTTTGGTTTATGTCTTGTGCTGAGTACTTTGAAGATAACAATAAATAGTGTAGTAACTATTGTTTTTCTCTTATTTGGGTATGAAAATTTGCTTTATTTTTCATAAAAAGAAAAAACATTTTAAAAGTTATTCTAAGTCACTGCTGTGACATCTACAAATGAGAGGCAGTTTCTTGATTAGAGGACTATACATGGAAATATAAATATATATCACTTAAAAGTCACCTTCTCATACCAGTAAGCATGATTTACCATGATGCACAACAGCAAAGCAGCCCAGTAATCCGAGAACTGCCTTTCTGCAAGTCTTGTTAATCAATAGTGCTAATATACTAACCAGGACGGCCAGTGCCATAATTATCAACACAGGAATCTGAAGTAACACTGGGATCTCCTTCATGAGTGCTTTAATAAATTCACCAGTTCCTTTTCCAATGTGCTTTAATGGTTCTGTTACAAAGTTGGTAAATGTAACTGCAAGTGCCTAGAAGAAAAGATAAAAGCAACCTAATTTTTTTCCTCAAAGGACTGAGATAAAAAGAATCAGCCCAAAGACACTGTGTGTTCAGACTGAAGTCATGAAAATTACTGTGTGATGGAAATTTTTTCTATGACAAAGATTTATTAGCAAAACAACTCTTAAAAACACTAATAACTTTTTTATAAATGCAAAGGATTTTTTATATATTGTGTATAAGTAATTTTTACAAAATATATTCTATACCTTTGTTGGTGGAACCAACCAAATAGGGTTGACTAATAAGAGCTCATAGTATTTTTGGCATGGGTCATCCTTATAGGTCCATGAACTTCTGAACCATTCTATTTAGAGAAACAGACAAAATACTGAATCATTTTTTTAAGTTGCATTTCATTCCCAAATAACATAAATTTGGTTTTGACTGTCTATCCACCGGTTAATTTTGAATTGTGATAAATTTTAAATAAGCTTCCTATATATAATGTTGATTAAAAATTAATCTTATATCCAAAATAACATTTTAAAAATCCAAATTACCCATCTTACAAAGACAAACAATTTTATTGTATAAGGATTTCTAAAAGGTAAATAATTAAAAGTAGTTATTTTATACACACAAATGAGTATAAGTAAAACTAGGGAGGTGTGAATAAGATTACTGGGTTGTATCAAAGTCAGTATCCTGGCTCTGATATTGTACTACTGTAGCTGTATAAGATATTACCACTGGGGGAAATGGATAAAGGGTTTATAGGCTCCATTTTTTATAATTCCCTCTGAATCTACAACCCCATATTTCAATTTTATCTCAATAACTTTTTTTTTTTTGAACTTGGGTCCTTGCACTTGCAGGGCAGGCAGCAGAACCACTGAGCTAAATCCCCAGATCCATATTTCTTTCTTTTTTTTTTGGTACCGGGGATCAAACTCGGGACCTTTCTCTTTCAAGACAGGCGCCGGAACCACTGAGCTAAATCTCTGACCCCATATTTCAATTTTAAAAGTCAGTTTTTTACTATTTCTACAAAATAAAGTGGAATATTAGTTCTTCCAACTTTTCTATAGCACTTAGCTATCTCCTGAAGCCAAAAAGCAAAGCTGAATGGACGCAGTTCCCACAAATGTTTTAAAAAACATTAACTTTAAAATACATTTATAGAATCTTTTGAGATTCTATTCTATGTACATCGTTATGGACTTGTCTTTATAAAGTGCCTTTGAACATTATATATTTCCTAAAACTAAATATAAATAATTAAAGACAATCAACATTAGTGACAATGTTTACAAAATCTGTTAAGGAAAAAGTTTTTCTTTAGTTAAAAAAAATTTACTAAACGTTTAACAAGATTTCATAAGTCAGTATAAGGAGATGAAAGCTAGGCTAGCTATTCATTTGAACATACACTCGTTCAATTCTTTAATAAACTTCTGTGGAGGGCCTAGAGGGTCAGGCACTGTGCCAAGGACCAGTGAACAAGTGAGCATAACAGGACTCTGCAGTCTAATGGAGGAAGACAGACGTCAGAGCCGACATGCAGTTTTTATTCCTCGCTGTGACTTTACATGAGCCTAAAATATCATTAGTTTACATTCCTCTCGCTGTAGTTGCTTTTTTTTAAGACAGGGTCTTGCTATGTAGCCCAGGCTGGCTCTGAACTCATGATCCTCCTTCCTGTGTCAGCCTCCCACATGCTGGGAGTACAGGCATGTGGCACCACCTGCTAACACATTCTTGTGTTAACGATTTAGTCATAGAAGGCCTCCTCTGCCATTTCATTAAGTTCTCTGGGATAACTGTTTTCTCATTCTCAGAATTCTATTAAAAATAGGGACAAATGAACACATGCCTTACCCCAGAGACTGCCAGTCCAATCCATCTTCTCTGCACACGCATTGCCTAATGGCTCCATCTTGGCAATTTCAGCCTGGTGCTGTGCAAAAGCTAGCTGACCAACACCAAAAAGGAACCATGAGAGGCTGCAGACAATGAAAGCTCGGCCCGCACATCCAAAATACCTCAGTTGAATCAATGTGTCTTTACCATTTCTCCAAACCAGACTGTTACATTATTTTTATTTTTATTTTTTTGTTTTTCTGAGACAGGGCCTCACTGTGTAGTTCAGGTGGCCTTGTGGCAATCCTCCTACCTCAGTCTCCTAAGTGCTTGGATTACAGGCAAGTACCACCACACCCTGCTCTAATTTTAAGAGATAATTAAAGATTAGAAAAAAGATTAAAAAGAAATGTCAAAACATTGACAGCAATTACTCATAGGTAATAAAATATAGGTGAATTTTTTAAATTACTTGTTTATGTCTTTTCTAAATTCTATACTGTGAACATACTTTTTTAAATGGTGCTAGGGACTGAGCCCTAGGCCTTACGCATGCCAGGCAAGCACCCTCTACCACTGATCTACATCCCCACCCCTGAACATGCCACTTAACATTCAAAAATAACCTAACTTTAAAAGAAATGACATTTTGGTATCGTTTTAAACAAAGAATAAAAGGACATACTCCAAATTACCTATGAGTTCTTAAACTGTTTTTAAAATGTGTCCACCTAGCTCTGTGTTAACTTAGTTGCCAATGAACTACCCAGCAGGAATTGGTTATCAAAATCAGGACTACACTTTTCCCACAATGGGTCAAGGACCCAAAAAACCACATCTGGCTGAAAATTACCAATTTAATACCTTCCCATTGAGCACCTCCAAACACTGCCTTCCACCCACATCTGAGGGAAGACTGCTGTTAAGTATAGTCTTCTATGAATTTACATTTAAAATTTTTAAACTATGTACCAATTTAATACCTTATATAAATACATCCAATTCCATCCCAAACTGACAAGAAAACTGATGATAAAAACACGTCTCAACTGGGTGTACCAACGAACACGTGTCCACAGCTCGGTAGCTACTAACATCACAATGCAGAGCAGACACAGGAGTACCTTAAAAACAGAAGACATTGAAGTCAAATCACTGTGAAGCTGTCCCTTCCATCAAAAAATGGTGGGCAGGGGATTTAGCTCAGTGGTTTCGCTGCCTGCTGCGCAAGCGCAAGGACCTGAGTTCGATCCCCAGTACCCAAAAAAAAAATGGTAATGAACAGTAAAACCAAAAGAACTGGAATCAAAATCATTTTCCCAGCTGTGCTGCTTGTTCATCATGGTATGAGTGACGTAGTATAGGTTCTTAACATAACTATGGTGGTGTTTTGAAAATATTTTTTTAAAAAGGAAACTTAATCATGTCACCCTTATCCCATCTTACCATCAACACACTGTATGGATCCATTCCAAAGGAATCTTCAAATCGCCACTTCCATGTTTCAAAATCATGAAGCTTAAAGTTAATTAAAATATCACTCAGTGCATCATCCAGGGCTCCTGGTTTCCATTCCTCTCCACCGAGAAACTTCTGTATTTCTAGTAAGGTTTGTCTTTTAAGGATAATCTCAGCATCATAATGCATATCACCTTTGTTTTCATCAGGCTAAATAAAATTTCCCACAAAGAATAGAAAAACGATTTTATTATATTACTCAGTGAAAAATGAAGATAAAAGCCAGTTTGGGGCTGGGAATTTAGCTCAGCGGCACTGTGCCTGCCTTGCAAGCACAAGGACCTGAGTTCAATCCCCGGTACCAAAAAAACAAAAAGCCAGTTTGGAATATAATATATAATTCATTTGCATGATCCCCAGCACCGCAAAATAATAATAATAATAATGATGACAACTATACTTAGTCCACAATATTTCACATGTATAGTAACATCCACCTCTGTCTCAAAGGCCAATGTGAAAAGCAAATACACGTGACAAACATTTGAAAACACTTCTTCATGTAAGATACTGTAATTTTATTAAAATACAGTTGATCCTTGTTATATGCAGTACTTCTGCTCTACGAAGCCATTTCACACACTAACCAGCAAGTACTGAACCATTACTCCTAAAGGAAACACAGGGTTAGAGCCCTGTGAAGCTCTCCTCAAAACACTTTCATCAATCTGTCAATATGTAACTTTGTTTCACGCTGTGTTACTACAGCACCTTATTAATATATTCTCCTGATTAACGTGGAACACAGAGCTAACAGTCCTGTAGTTCCTGTCTGAATGAAGCTCATCTAACGTATATATTTTCTCTGTAAGACATATCACAGCCTTCTTGCACTTAAGGAACACCAGACAGTACTTTCACAGTACACTTGGGGGACATTTAAAGAACAAAATTATCCTCCTCACAAAACAAACTGAAAATGTAGCTCTAAACAGACCATGCTAAACGTAGCAGAAAAAGACAATTAGTAGTAGTATTAGAGCTGAAACAAGAAGGTAAGGTTCTTTGCCTTCTTTCACCTCAGCTGGGAACAGGGACATCAAAGCAACTCAAATATTCTGCCACTCAGCACATCTCCAAAAATGGCCATAAAATTACTTCAAGTTTTTATTTTGAGTCACAAAGAAATTTTAGTGAATAGGTAAATTCATAAATACGGAATCTGCCAATAATGAGGACTGAGTATATATATCTTTATGATTCAGTTTATGACCTTCCATTTGCTGACACAATTTTCTAATAACCTAAAGTTTTCAGTAGTTTAAATAAGAAAAATAAGAGATCTCAAAAAGAGGCAAAATAATGGGTTTCCTTAAATATACAATATTTATAACCATCTTTATTAGTGTGAGCTCAGCTTAGCAAAATCAGTGCAAAGCATGTTTTGCATTCATTTGCCAGTTGATACCTGCTGTACTTTGAATGTTAAATATCCCCCAAAGGTCCATGTGTTAGAGGCTTGGTCCCCAGGGTAGCACTCAATGGAGGTGGTGGAATCTTTAGGAAGTGAGGCCTAGCAGCAGGGTGTGACCTTGAAGGACTGTGGGTCCTCAGCCCTCCCTCTTTCCTTTTTGTTTCCAGGCCATGAGATGAGCAGTTTGCGCCCCTACAGACTTCCAGCTAACCAACACCATCTGGGATACCTACCAAAGGCCCAAACCAAGAGTCTGTTCAATCTTGGACTGAAATTCCAATCAAAACTGGGAGTCAAACTTTTTCTCTTTATGTTTACTATCTCAGCTATTTCATTATAGTGACAGAAAGCTAAAACAAGAAAAAATTCCATTTTCTAAGAGTAAATACAGATAAAAAAATAAAGTTTCAAAAACAAAAACACTATATGACATATCACAAATCATTAGAAAACTCTAAAAAAGCTATCACTGATAAACGTTAACTTTCTTTTTAAATCTGGAGCTAAGTATTTTTAAGATCTCCATCTCAAGTATTTTATGGCTCCATCTATTTCTTTATCTAGGCTCTAGTCCATTCTGCACATGGTGGTTAAGACTCAAATTAGAGGGTGTACAAATGAGAACATCTGCTTTTACACTTCTAAAATAGAGTGGTCTTATGAAATTATATATATCTAATATTCCTTCCCCTTTCAACCACTTCTTAATGAACCAGGAGGACAGTGTCTGCTCAGCTTGGCCAGCTGGCCCCATATTGATACAATGCCCTTTCATTTTCAGCAATCTGCCTGTGACCAATTGTAGTGACTGGAACTAATGACCAGACCAAACAAAAGTCTGGTCTCTTGATTCTCTAGACCAATTTAGTGGCGTAGACAATAAGAATAAAAAGTCTATGTGCTTGAAAGTGAACTTTATAAATGTTGTAAATTATAAAATTGTAAGTTTTCTTGATATTTTGACTCCTCGAAGCGACCCTAAAAAGTGGAAATTTGGGGCTGGGGGTATAGCTTGGTGGCAACATTCTTGCCTAGCATATGCAAGGCCCTAGGTTTGATCCTAGCACTGCCAAAAAAAATATCAATAATATGCATATAATACATAATTCTACAAAAGCAGTACCCTCCACAGTAAAGAGTAAGGAGAAAAAACTATTTAAAATGTTTTTCTTAGCTGGGCACAGTGGTGCATGCCTGTAACCCCAACTACTGAGGAGGACAAGGCAGTAAGATCACAAGCTGGAGGCCAGCCTGAGCAACTTCTCAAAATAAAAACAAAAGCTCAGTAGCAGAACACTTGCCTAGCCTGCACAATTCCCTGCGTTCAGTGCCCCAGTATCACAAAGTAACAAATAAAAGTAATTTTTCTTTTCCTCAACATATAATGATCTTACATTACATGACTAAGATAAAGACAGCCACTCCCTCACCCACTCCCTCACCTCAATCAGTGATACAGCTGTGAGCTGTAGGAAAAAGAAAAGTGGTTTACACTGCTTGCCTTCCAGCAAACCACTGCAACACAGGATGGTACTTTCTATCTCGTATGAAAAGCTTTTGGGAAAAAGGTGAGTCAGATATTAAAGTATAATAAGACTTAATCACTTACTTCTTTATACTATTTCAAATTAATAACCACTATTTTTTTTGTTAAATTCTTTTATTGGTACATTTTAGGTATACAACACAATTACATTTCTGTACCTTTACGTGATGCATCTTGGTTCTTATTTTTTCCCCATTCCTAGCCCTCCCTTCACCCCCTCCACCCTTCCCTATTTACAAAGACTTTATTTCCATTTTTTCCATTTCTCAGCATTTTTCCTTTCCCGTCTTTCCTTTCCCCTGCCCCTCCCACTACCCCTACCCCTTTGGACCTTTTCTTCCTATTTTACATTATCGATTATTCATTCTAATCATTGGTACATTTTAGGTATACAATATAATGACATTCATCGTTGGAAATTTGCACCTTTACATAGTCTCTCTTGGTTCTTATTTTTCACCCTTGCCCAGCCCTCCCTTCAACCCCTCCATTCCTCCCTATTTACAAAGATTTTGTTCCTATTTTTCCATTTTCTCATATTAATTCCATTCCCTTCTATCCTTTCACCACTATACTGATTAGTATCATACCACCAAATACTTACAAGTCCAAGCTTTCCAGCTTCAATTAAGATCTTATTTAGGTATCTCCTAAAAACAGGATTACTTTGACTTTCATAGTCTTTCCTCTTTTTCTTTTCACACTCATCAATCTGTAATCATACAATAAATTCAACATTAGTGAGTATCAAATTTTAACATGAGTTCAGTTTCTAGTGTGGTGACTCCATCAAAGTCAAAGTAAGGTGCTATCAAGCTTGTATGATGTGTGATCAAACTATATGTTGAATTAAATTTTTTAAATTACAGTAAAAGACATTGCCATTAATCCCCCTCAAAATACTCTCCCTTTGCTTTGAAAGCATTTATCTCATGGTTCTTGCCACTTTCTGAAGCAATTATGGAAGTCCTCTTTCCTGAGTGTCTTTGTAAGGTCTGACCAAAAATACAGGGAATACTGCCACCAAGTGCCATCCAAAAGAAAGGCTGGCTTATAAAAACATTATGGTAGGGCTGGGGATTTAGCTCAGTGGTTCCACCGCCTGCCCCACAAGTGGAAAGACCTGAGCTCGATCCCCCGTACCAAAAAAAAAAAAAAAAAAAAAATTATGGTGTTCCTTATTCACCTTACTCCTCAGATCTGGCACCATGCAACTCCTGGCTCTTCTTCAAAGTTAAAATAATCATGAAAGATAGATGTTTTGAATCAATTGAAGATATCCACTGAGGCAGCCACAACAGCACAATTAAAGACACTCAGGAAAGGAGGACTTCTAAAACTGTTTCAGAAAGCGGCAAAAGGGGCCAGGCATTTAGCTCAGTGGTTCTGCTGCCTGCCTCGAAAGTGCAAGGATCCGAGTTCAATCCCCGGCACCAAAACAAAACAGAAAAAAGAAAGTGGCAAGAACCATGGGATAAGTATGTTCAAAGAAAAGAGGATTATTATGAGGGAGATTAATGGCTGGTAATGTGTCTTTATTGTAATGTTTGGGTTTTTAAATTTTTTAAATGTTCGCCATACTTTTATCATACCTTGTATTTATCAAGTACTTGCTTCCTGTGTCTCTTTGGGAAGAGCAGAAGGCAACAAATGAGGAACACAAGTCCAGTAGTTGGCCCTGACCTGGCAGTTTTTTCTGCTGCTTTTCAGCAATTTTAAAGCTGAAGATTTTGAAACAAGGAAGGACAGATCCACGGCATCTGCACCAATTTGCCTCTTTCTAATTTCAAAGCAATGATTTAATGAAAGAAGAAAAGGAAGGAAAGGGAGGATAAATAGAGAGGGGAGACAGAAAGAGGATAGTCAGAAGATGAAATGAAGAACACAGCAAAGAATTTCTTGCATGTGCATATCACTTCTGACCTCCTATTTTTCTGTCAGTGAATGATCATCCCCGACTACATGGAATGCCCAAGAAGGCAGGATTTGTGGCTTCTCCAGAGTTTCCTACAAATGGGGACCCTTTGGTAAATTTCAGTACATACCTCCCAACCCCATACTGGTGACTGAACTTAGGGTCTTGTGCATCTTAGTCAAGTATTCTATCACTGAGCTATGTCCTCAGCCATTTTTATGTTTAGATGGGGGTCTCACTAAGTTACACAAGTTGGCCTCAAAATCCTCCTGCTTCAGCCTCCTGAGTCGCAGGGATTTACAGGTGTGCGCTACCACTCCCAACCATAGTTCTTCGATTCAGTAGAATGGACTCTTAGGTTTAGCTCTACCTTAGTGGTCAAGTTGCTGAGCGAGGGTAGTGGATATTTTACAAATATTAAAATAGGTTTGTAATAATCAACTTATATTTTTAAACTAAATGTGGGCCATGACTTCACCTGAGTAATGAAATGGCTTCAGTTGACAAACAGGACAATAATTAAGCAGTGCACACACAGACTTGGAAGTCATGCAGCAGTTTTGTTAGCTTTCAATTATAAAACAATTCATTAAAAATCACTGCCTGGGCTGGGGATCTAGCTCAGTGGTGCTGCCGCCTGCCTTGCAAGCACAAGGTCCCAAGTTTGATCCCCGGTACCAAAAAAAAAAAGAAAAGAAAATCATCCCCTGCCTTGAAAGCACAAGGTCCTGAGTTCGATCCCTGGTACTAAAAAAAAATATATATATATATATATATATTTTTTTTTTTTCTTCTTCTTTCTTTCTTTTTTTGGTACTGGAGATTGAACCCAGGGATTGAACCTGGGGCCTCTGTGTTGAATTTCATTGTGAACCCTTTTATTAATATTTTAAAATTAATTTTATTGGTACATTTTAGATATACACAAGATAACATTCATCATAGGGAATTTGTACCCATAGATGATATATCTTGAGTCTTCTTTTTTTCCCAATCCCCTCACTAAGTCACTAAGTGGCCCATTCTGGGCTCCAATTCACTATCCTTCTGCCTCAGCCTCCCAGAATTCTGGGGTTCCAGGTGTGTGCCACCACACCCAGCTTATTTTTTAAATTTTAAATGACTTTTTTACTCAAGGGGGCTCAAAGGTAGAGGACTTGACTAGTGTGTGCAAAGGCATTGCGTTTGATCCCCAGCACCACAAAAGGAGGACTCAAGTCTCCATTTTACCAATCATAGCTTTACAATGTTTGAGCTAAAATCAGAAAAAAGGAAAAGGCATTTTTAAATTTCTTACTGTGCAACCAAATGAATGCATTATACCACAAAACACAGTTAAGCTGGCGCAAATGTCACGCTAGCATTTCTTGTTAGCATTTGATATGAAGCACAAGCAGGGGCCTAGAGGTCTAATCTGGGTACACCTGGATGTCAGTTAACTACTCTCCCAGTCCTCAGGGTGGAAACCTCACCTATTCGTTCTAGCTCTTTCCTCTCTATTCCCTCCTTCTCCCAGCCATCAGCATTTATCTACTCTGCCTCCTACAAGTTTCACACCTGCCTCTTCTCTTCACCTGTCACTGTGTCTTCAGCACTGCTAGAGCTCTGCGGCCCCAAGTGACATCACAACCACCCCCTCCATCCCAGGCTCTCTCGGTCTGCGCCAGCTCACTCTGCCTGCACGGGCAACAGAGGGCGGCTCCCCCTGCGAACAATGACGCTGCTCAAACCCCTTGATAACCCTATTTCCCTCTGCAGCCAATTGTTTTTAAAAGGCTCAAAAAAAGAAGGAATGAATGGCCACCACACTCTAAATTATAACAACCTTTTATATTTCTAGGACTTTCATGCTTATAAACTAGTACGAGACCAATTTCTTCTGCTACATTTATTGTCATTCTACTCTGCCTGAGTGCTATGCTACATGGTGCAGAATAAAGATGAATGAAGTATATTCCTTACGCCAACAAGTCTAAAGTTTGGGAAGGAAATAATTACAACATAACATGAGAACACGATAAATGTTATTATAAAAAATACAAAATACTACCAGAGAAACCAAGACTAGTGTAACTAAAAAAGGTATAAGTTGTATAGTACACAGAAACACAAACATTACCAAACACAGGAAAATAGAATGATTTAATATAAATAACAAATGGAAAACATCTTACCTTATGAGTTAAAGAATCAACTCTGTTATAACATTCTGACATTTCATCAGCATGTGACCATTCAGGACTGACATCTTTTTTCTCTGATATACCATACTTCACCTAAAACAAAGCAGAGAGATTTTATTTCTTTACAGTTCAGCTATAAAAATACTACTCAGGGTCGGGGATTTAGCTCAGTGGTTTCGCGGCCTGCTGTGCAAGCACAAGGACCCAAGTTCGATCCCCGGTACCAAAGATAAAAATAAAAAAATAAAATAAAATACTAATCAGTTAATGAAGACTAAAATTTTGACATCATTTTATGACTTTTCTCATTATATTCTTCTTTTATATTGAATTACCAAAAACTAAAAATCTCAAATATACCTTTTAAGAACTAACATCAAACTGGTTTACAACTTGATGGGCTTTACATTCACGTTCAAAACAAATAATCAAGTGAGTTTGAAATAATCTTCAGAGTATTAGGCAAGTATTCTGGGGCTGGGATATACCTCAGTGGTAGGGTCCTACCTTAGCATACACAGGCTCCTGGGCTCGATCCCCAGTGCCAAAAAAAAAAGAAGAAGAAGAAGATATGTATTCTGCACAACTGCTAATCATTAATGCATTACTTTCACGGCTCTGTGTTAAATAATAACAAAAATAGACTATTTCCATCACAGGACTAATAAGGTCCTACACACATGCCTGTTTTAATACCTGAGCTTTTCTCATTGTTCCTGAAGCGGCATCATAGTTGAGCATGTCTGTGGGGTCAATCCAGTCGTCATCATGAGCACAGCCAGTGAGCAGCAGCAGACACTCACAGAGGAGCAGAGAACATAGCATCCTGTGTAGGGCTGAAAAATGTTAACAGCTTTAACGAAAGATAATTATTTTCGTACGAAAAACTACTTTTCTAGTGTTATGGCAACACTTTTGTTTTGTTTTTTTGAGACAGAGTTTCACTATGTAGCCCAGGCTATTTCTGAACTCACTATGTAGCCCAAGCAGGCCCTGAAGTCATAGCAATCCTCCTGCCTCAGCCTCCACACTGCTAGGATATTTTCTGCATAGTAACTAAGGAAGGTACATGAAATAAAAATAATAAAATGGCATTCATGTATAAATATGCATCTATATACAACATTCTCAGTGAAATAAGAAAGGAAGTATTTCCCCTATGGTCCAGCAATTTCATTAACTGGTATACACCCAAGAGAAATGAAAACATATGCCCACACAAAAACTTGTATGTGAATATTTATAGCCACATTTTTTTCAAAACAGCCAAAAAGTGAAAAAAAAATTTCATCAGTTAATGGCTGGGAAAATAAAATGTGGTAGAGCAATACAATAAAATATTATTTAGCCATAAAAAGGAAGTACTGACACGTTATAACATGAATAAACCTTGAAAGTGTTATACTGAGGGAAACCAGTCACCGAAGACCATGTAGTACATGATTCCATTTATATAAAATGTTCAGAATAGGCAAATTTATAGCAACTGAAAGCTGGTTAATGGGTGTTTAAAGTTGAGCATATGGAGATATAAAGGGATTGTAGCTAAAAGGTACAAGTAATGAAAAATGTTCTAAAATTGTGGTAATAATTGGAGCACGGAGGAGGCTTCCAGGTCAGTGTGCTACAGCTCCCAACACAGAGGAGGCTTCCAGGTCAGCGGGCCACAGCTCCCGGCCCAGAGGAGGCTTCCGGGTAGGCATGCCACAGCCCGAGCATGAGGAGGTGAGCCTTGCAGGCGTCAGCAGCACTGCCCCCCCACCCCGGTCAAAATGAGAAGACACGTAAACAAGCCTAAGAACCAGACTTCCAGATCACCTACAGCAACCCCAAAGGGAAATGAAATGGAACACTCTGATACTCAACCTCCTGGACTCCCTGAACTAGCAACGAAAGAGGATCTGGAAAAAATGAAATCAAAAATAATTTCTCACGTAACAGCAGAGATTGTGCTCATAGTGCAAGAAAGGATTAATAAATCTAGAGAGGACACAGATAAAAAAAAAAACACAGGAGCTGAGGAACATGATGGAATCCCAACATGGGAAACAAATGGAATCCATAAAACAGATGCAAACAGATTCCCAGATTAAAAACTCCATCAAAAGTCTATGCAGCAGAAAGAGCCAATGTGAGGACAGAATTTCAGATACAGAAGATAAGATTGCAATTAGTGACCAGGAAAAGAAAAACTGATTTAAAATTGTAAGGGACCATGAGAAATCAATCCAGCAGCTGCTAGAAAATGCAAAGAAGAATAACATAAGACTGATTGGAGTCAATGAAGAAACAAGAGAGAGTGCAGATGACATAAAAAAACTGTCCACAAAAGTGATAGCAGAAAACTTCCCAAGCAGGGGGAAAGAACTTGACATACAGATCAGCCAGGCATATAGGACTCCAACTAGCCTTGATCAAAAAAAAATCTACACATAGGCATATAACTGTTAAGATTCCAGAAATCACACATGCCGAGTCGGCCCGCTGCAGACAGGCAGGTCTGTGCACATCCTACCGAGGTCCTGAGTCACATGGAAGACGCCGAAGCACCTCGCTACAGACAGGCAGGTCTGGCCACACCCTACCGAGGTCCCCAGTCCCGCGGAACACACGCCCGAATCAGCCCACTGCAGACAGGCAGGTCTGTGCACGCCCTACCGAGGTCCTGAGTCATGCGGAAGATGCCTAGTCACCCTGCTGCAGACAGGCAGGTCTGCCCACACCCTACCGAGGTCCCCAGTTGGGTGGAACACACACCGAATCAGCCCTCTGCAGACAAGCAGCTCTGTGCACGCCCTACCAAGGTCCTGAGTCACGCAGAAGACACCGAATCACCTCGCTGCAGACAGGCAGCCACCTGATTCCACACTACAAAGACACAGACACCAGACCACCAGACCAAGGTACTGAGTCCCACTGTTCCCGGCCCAGAGGTTGGGGCTTCTGAGCCGTCATCACACTGCTCCTGGTCCAGAGGAAGGGGCTTCCCGGTCACCATCCCTCCTGCTGCTCCCAGCCCAGAGGAAAGGGCTTTTGGATCACCTTCTGTCCTGCCGCTCCTGGCCCAGAGGAAGGGGCTTCCAGGCCACCATCCCTCCCACCACTCCCGGCCCAGAGGGAGGGGCTTCTGAGCCACTATCCCACTGCTCCTGGTCCAGAGGAAGGGGTTTCCCGGCCACCATCCCTCCAGCTGCTCCCAGCCCACAGGAAAGGGCTTTTGGGCCACCATACCTACCGCTGCTCCTGGCCCCTGTCCCACCTCATCCAGCTCAGAGGAGGTAATCCGTGCAGGTGCTAACAGACCCCCACCCCAGTCGAAATGAGAAAGCACATAAATAAGTCTCAAAACCAGACTTCCAGATCACCTACAGCAACCCCAAAGGGAAATGAGATGGAACACTCTGGTACTCAACCACCTGGACCCACTGAACTGGCAACAAAAGGGGATCTGGAAAAAATGAAATCAGAAATAATTTCTCAGATAACAGGAGAAATTGTGCCCCTAGTGCAAGACATGATTAATAAATCTAGAGAGGAGCTCAGGAACATGATGGAATCCCAACATAAGAAACAAATGGAATCCGTAAAACAGATGCAAATAGATTTCCAGGACATGAAAAACTCCATTGAAAGTCTACACAGCAGAATGAGCCAATGTGAGGACAGAATTTCAGATATAGAAGATAAGATTGCAATTAGTGACCAGGAAAAGAAAAATTGCTTCAAAATTATAAGGGAACATGAGAAATCAATCCAGCAGCTGCTAGATGATGCAAAAAAGAATAACATAAGACTGATTGGGCTCAATGAAGAAACAGGAGAGAGTGGACATGACATAAAAATCTCTTCACAGAAATAATGTCAGAAAACATCCCAAGCAGGGGAAAAGAGCTTGACATACAGATAAGTGAGGCATATAGGACTCCAAATAGCCTTGATCAAAAAAAATCTACACATAGGCATATAATTGTTAGATTCCAGAAATACAACAGAAGAACAAAGTTCTCCAAGCAGTCAGAGAAAAGAAACAAATCACATACAAAGGAAAGCCCATCAGAATCACAGCAGACTTCTCAATGCAAACCCTCAAGGCAAGAAGAGCTTGGAGTGACATATTCCAAGCCCTAAAAGAAAACAGCCTCCAACCCAGGTTGATGTACCCTGCAAAACTATCTTTTAAAATGGATGGAGAAATAAGATACTTTCATGACAAAGAGCACCTTAGGAACTTCGTGAATACCAAACCAGCACTCCAAAGAATTTTACACAATATCCTAGGAACAGACAATGAGGATCACAACCTCAGGAAGCAAAGCAGAATGAACCCATCTGGCATGACAAGACATTAAATGGAAAGGGGGAGAACTCAACAAAAAGAAAAACTCATGGCAATGAAAAGTCAATACGTTTCAGTTATAATCATCAACGTTAATGGTCTCAATTCACCAATCAAAAGAAATAGACTGGCAGAATGGGTCAAGAAGCAAAATCCAACAATATGCTGCATACAAGAAACACACTTCATTCAAAAGGAAACTCAGAGACTGAAAGTTAAAGGGTGGAAAACAATACTCCATGCGATGGGAACACAAAAAAAAGCAGGAGTAGCTATCCTCTTGGCAGATCAACTAGATTTCAAACCAACACTGATTAAGAGAGAGGAAGAAGGACATTACATCCTTGTAAAGGGAAGAATCCAAGAGGAAGAGATGACAATCATTAAATATCTATGCACCAAACACTAGTGCACCCAACTATATAAAACAAATACTAACGGACATGAAAAGTCATATATGCACTAATACAATTGTAGTGGGGGACCTCAACACCCCACTGTCACAAATAGATAGATCACTTAGACAAAAAATAAGTAATGAAATACTAGAACTCAATCGAACTCTTGAACAAATGAACTTAACAGATGTTTAGAGTCTTCCACCCCACAAAATCAGAATACACATTCTTCTCAGCTGCACATGGGTCATTCTCCAAAATAGACCACATACTCACACATAGAACATGTTTAAGTAAGTGCAAAGGAATTGAAGTTATCCCCTGTATATTATCAGACCATAGTGCGATGAAATTGGAGATCCATAACAAAAGAAACTCAAAAAATTTCATAAACACGTGGAAATTGAACAACACACTTCTGAATAAACAATGGGTCACAGAGGAAATTAAAGAAGAAATCAGACAGTTCCTTCAATTAAATGACAATGACAATATAACATATCAGAATCTATGGGACACAATGAAAGCAGTCTTACAAGGGAAATTCATAGCAGTGAATATGCATATTAGGAAAACAGAACAAGCCCAATTAAACAACCTGATGCTGCACCTCAAGCTTCTAGAAAAAGAAGAGCAGGACAACCCCAAAGCTCATACAAGGGAGGAAATTATAAAGATCAGGGCAGAAATCAATGCAATGGAAACTGGGAAAACAATACAAAAAATCAATGAAGCCAAGAGTTGGTTCTTCAAAAGAATCAACAAAATTGACAAACCTTTAGCCAACCTTGTCAGAAAAAGGAAAGAAAAGGCCCAAATCCATGCAATTAGGAATGAAAAGGGGGAAATTACAACAGACCCAGCAGAAATCCAGATGATCATCAATACCTACTTCAAGAACCTATACGCCAATAAGATGGACAACACAGAAGAAATGGACAGATTCCTAGATACATATGAATTACCAAAGCTGAACGAAGAAGACCTCAAAATTCTGAACAACCCAATATCAACCAATGAAATTGAAAATGTAATTCAAGACTTATCAACTAAGAAAAGCCCGGGCCCTCATGGCTTCACTGCTGAATTCTACAAGACATTTAGAGAGGAACTGCTGCCACTACTGTTTAAACTCTTCAATGAAATTGAAAGGGAAGCAATACTCTCAAATTCATTCCTGGAAGCAAGCATCACCTTGATCCCCAAAGCAGAGAAAGACCCAACTGAAAAAGAGAACTATAGGCCAATCTCACTAATGAACATAGATGCAAAAATCCTTAATAAGATACTGGCAAACAGAATGCAGAAGATCATCAAGAAGATCATACACCCTGATCAAGTGGGATTCATCCCAGAGATGCAGGGATGGTTCAACATATGCAAATCAATCAATGTAATACACTATATCAATAGAGCCAAGGACAAAAACCATATGATCATCTCAATAGATGCAGAAAAAGCATTTGACAAAATCCAACATGCATTTATGATAAAAACCCTACAAACAATTGGAATAGATGGTCTCTACCTCAATCTGATAAAAGCCACCTATGAAAAACCAACAGCCAATATCATAC
Source organism: Heterocephalus glaber (assembly GCF_053883595.1). NCBI lineage: Eukaryota > Metazoa > Chordata > Mammalia > Rodentia > Bathyergidae > Heterocephalus > Heterocephalus glaber. The sequence continues at coordinate 43,617,400 of NW_028258296.1, forward strand.
TAAATGGTCAAAAACTGAAATCCTTCACACTAAAATCAGGAACAAGACAAGGATGTCGACTATCATCACCACTCCTGTTCAATATAGTTTTGGAAACATTAGCCATGGCAATTAGACAAGAGAAAGAAATAAAAGGAATAAAGATAGGAAATGAAGAAGTCAAATTGTCATTATTTGCAGATGACATGATACTCTATATAGAAGACCCCAAGAACTCCACCAAAAGTCTTCTAGACTTAATAACCAAATTCAGTCAGGTAGCTGGTTACAAGGTCAACACACAAAAATCAATAGCTTTCCTCTACACGAACAACAGACTCACTGAAACAGAAATAGAGCAAACCATTCCTTTCACAATAGCATCCAAAAAACTGAAATACTAGGAATCAACCTAACAAAAGAAATCAAAGCCCTCTTCTCTGAAAACTATAGCACTTTGAAAAAAAGAGTTTGAAGAGGATATCAGAAAATGGAAAGACATCCCTTGCTCCTGGGTAGGAAGGATCAACATAGTGAAAATGGCCATACTTCCAAAATTTCTATATAGATTCAATGCAATCACAATTGAAATCCCAGCAGCATACTTCATGGACCTTGAGAAAACAATCCAAAAATTCATTTGGAACACAAAGATACTCAGAATAGCAAAAGCAATTCTAGGTAACAGAGACATGGCAGGGGGTATTACAACCCCCAACTTGAAACTATACTACAAAGATACTGTGATAAAAACAGCATGGGACTGGCAAAGAAACAGACCTGAGGACCAGTGGAACAGATTAGAAAATGCAGAAACAACTCCAGACACACTCAGCCACCTCATCTTCAACAAAGGAGCCAAACACCCTCACTGGAGGAAAGATAGCCTCTTTAACAAATGGTGCTGGAGAAACTGGGTTTCAACTTGCCAAAGATTAAAACTAGACCTGTATCTCTCACCATGCACTACACTAAAATCTAAATGGATTAAAGATCTAAATATTAAAACAGAAACGCTGAACCAGCTGGAACAAAGGTTAGGTAGAACCCTTGAAGACACTGGGGTAGGAAAAGACTTTATGAACAAAACCTCAGTTGCCCGTGAACTAGCACAATCAATCAACAATTGGGATCTCTTTTTACTAAGAAGTTTCTGCACAGCAAGAGAAACCACCAGCAGTGTGAAGAGACAACTCACAATGTGGGAAAAAATTTTCACCAGCAGTCCCTCAGACAAAGGTCTACTATCTTGAATCTATAAAGAACTTAAAAAAATCAGAACTCCCAAAATTTAAAGACCCAATCTGAAAATGGGCATCTGAAATGAACAGACATTTCTCACACAAAGAAGTAGGCATGGAAAATAAACATGAAAAAATGTTCAACATCACTGGTCATTCGAGAGATGCAAATGAAAACAAGGCTGAGATTCCATCTCACTCCAGAAAGAATGGTTGCTATCATGAAATCATCCAATAACAAATGCTGGTGGGGCTGTGGGGAAACAGGAACACTGCTCCACTGCTGGTAGGAGTGTAGACTGGTGCAAACACTGTGGAAATCAGTATGGAGATAGCTCAAAGAACTAGGACTAGAAGTCCCATTTGACCCAGCTATTCCCCTGCTGGGTATCTTCCCCAAAGAATTAAAAGAATCATACCACAGTGATATATGTGCACCCATGTTCATAGCAGCACAGTTTGCAATAGCTAAAACTTGGGAACAGCCCAAATGCCCATCAACTGCAGATGGATAAAGAAAATGTGGTTTTTTAATAAAATGGAGTACTACTCAGCCATCAAAAATGAGAAATTAGAGACATTTATTGCTAAATGGATGCACATTGAGGCGATACTCTTAAGTGAAATAAACAGGACATACATGTGTAAATACCGAATAGTTTCTCTAGTGTGAGAAACTGAAAGTGTAAATAAGGACTAAAAGGTATAATAATGTGAAATAGGAAGAAAAGGGGCAAAGGGGAAGTGGAAATGGGAGGGGTAGGGGAAAGGAAAGAAGGGAATGGAATTAATATGAGAAAATGAAAAAATGGAAACAAAATCTTTGTAAATAGGGAGGGATGGAGGGGTTGGAGGGCAGAGGAAGGAGGAAAAAATAAGAACCAAGAGAGTATGTAAAGGTGCATATCTCCAGTGATGTATGTCATTATATTGTACACCTAAAATGTACCAATAAAAGGATATACAAAAAATTGTAATAATTGGACAGATCATTGGATATACTAAAAATCCACTGAGCCAGGTGTGGTAGCACACACCTATAACCCTAGCACTTGGGAGTGTGGCAGGAGGATTGCCACAAGTTCAAAGCCACCCTAGACTACATAGTGAGTTCAAGGCCAGCCTGAACTGCATAGCAAGAGCCTATCTCAAAAAAAAAAAAGAATGAAAAACTACTGAATTTTACACTTTAATTGGGTAAACATATTCTAATATTATGGAATGAAGTGTTACCTGATTTTAAAATAAAAATAAGCCAATTAAATGGGTGAATTGTATAGAATGTAACTTGTACCTCAATAAATTTGCTAAAAAAAAAAACAAACCTATAATTCCCTCCCCAGTCTTTTTTAACAAATGGAAGAAAAGCATAAAACTAAGATTCAGATGAGGTAAATGAACTCCAAAACCATTCAGAGAAAATAACCTGCTTCACCCAAGCCTCTGTATAACATACTATCCAATATAGTAGCCACTAGCCACATGTGGCTTTTGAGTCCTTGAAATGTAGTTAGCAGAAATGAGGAACTGAATTTATTTCTTAAATTAACACTTAACATTGGACACTGAAAATACAGAACATTTCCACTGGCCCAGAAAGTTCTACTCTACAGCCTACCTTGTATTACTACATATAAGGGAAGGGAATATGCCTCACTACATAAACAGCTTAGAAACACCAAAGTAACTCCAGTCAAAACTACTCCTCTGTGTAGCTTGTTTATTCTTTTGGCGAAATACATGGTCAAGTGCGTCCTTTATTGGTTGATCTCTTTCATTAACACCGAGGTTCTCAGCCATGGCTGTACACTGGAGTCACCTGAGACGCTTCTAAAACATCCAGTGTTCCGGCCACTTCCCAGATCAATTAAATCAGACTCACTGAGGCTGGGACCCAGGCATTGGGATTTTAAAGCTCCACAAGTGATTCCAATGTGCAGCCAAAATTGAAAACCACAGTACAGCACAGTAACATGAACTCTGTGGAAAGGTAACATCTCACCCAAATCTAAATTCGTCCTTCCACTCACCTCTCTGTCTCTCTAAACCCAACACCCAGCCTAGTGGTTGACAAATGAAAGACATTCAATAAATGATTGGTATGCAGCAAATTCAAATGATTAAAGCCATAGCAAAGATTCAAAGGATTTCAGAGGTTTAAAGTATGAAGTATGAAGAAAGTTCATCTGATTAGGAAAAACTGGAAGGAGTTTATGAAGCAATGGCATAGGAAACGGAATTTGAAGTACAGGTAACTTAAAAAAAATTTATTCATACATGTTTGCAGTACATACTGATTACATTCATCATGGGGAGTTGGCACATGTACATAACACACTTTAATCAGGTAACACTTTAAACATGCATAATAGGGGAGGAAGCAGCAGAAAAGCAATGTTTATGCTTTAAAAACTAAATGTGAGAACGGATGTAATGGGACACAGAGCTAGGCTGACAATACCACTGAAGTGCAAATGCAAAACCCAGGACTAACTTCAGCTGCTAACAAGAGCTCTCAAAGCGACAGGAGCTACTTTATCAGATAAATATCTACTACAACAAATGCTACACTCATTAATAAATACTGAAAACTTCTGAGATAAAAAATGAGACAAGTTTCCGTCGCCTGCCTTGCAAACGCAAGGTCTTGAGTTTGATCCTGGATACCAAAAAAAAAAAAAAAGAAAGAAAGGAAGGAAGGAAGGAAGGAAGGAAGAAGGAAAAGAAAAGAAAAGAAAAGAAAATGAGACAAGGGAAACACTGGAGGGCTTCTGGGATACCATCAATATTCTATTCTTTTTTTGTACCAGGGATCAAACTCAGGACCTTGAGCTTGCAAGGCAAGCGTGGTGCCACTGAGCTAAGTCCCTGGCCTAATATTCTATTTCTTAAGCTGGATAGTAGTCATATGGATGTTCACTTTTTTTTTTTTTTTTTGGTACCGGGGATTGAACTCAGGACCTTGCACTTGTGAGGCAGGCAACAGAACCACTGAGCTAAATTCCTCGCCCAGGGTGTTCACTTTTTAATAATTTGCCAAGGGGAATATTGACATTTTACAAGCTTTTCTGGATGCCTATTTAACAAACAAAAAATTTTAAACAGCCATAAGACTAAGATATTGCTATGGACTAAATTACATCACCCTCAAAATTCATATTTTGAATTGCTAATTTCCAGGACCTCAGAATATGACTGTATTTGGAGACAGGGTTACTAAAGAACTAAGTTAAAATGTGTCAGTAGGGTAGACCCCAATCTAGTATGACTGATGTCCTACAAGAAGGTAATTTGGACACAGACAGATCAGAAGATACTATGTGGTCACAGCACGTCCATGGACAAACCAAGGACAGAGGCCTCAAAAGAAACCAACCCTGCTAATACTTTGATCTCTGTTTTCTATTCTCTAGAACCGTAAAAAAATCACAATTGTTCTTTAAGCTACCCAATCTGCAGTATTTTATGGCAGCTCTAGAAAATCAATACAGATTTCTTTTTTTTTTTTTTTTTGGTACCAGGTATCAATCGAACTCCAGTATTTCTGCTTGCGAGGCAGGCAGCGGAACCACTGGGCTAAATCCCCAGCCCTAATACAGATTTCTTAAACATAAGAAGACTAAAAAGTCAACAACCTATAGACTCCTGATGTGTTGAGGAAATTTGACCATAATGAAGAAAAGTATAAAAAGAAACAATGAGGACAGAAATTGATTAAATAACTCTAAGTTTACTGCTAGTAAAGCCAAAAAAATTGTGTTTAAAAATATTTTTAAAATATATATATAAAATAAAAATACTAAGATCACTGTTAAACTCTCAGGGCTTAAAAATACTGAATACTATATTGGGGGGGGGACGACAGAATTAAACCTAAGGAATAAAGTCTTGGAAGATTTCACACTTCTTCCCAAAAAAGCTTGCATCTGAACCTGCTGGGGCACTTGTTAAAAAAACAGTTTCTGAGTCTGAGATCCTGTATTTCTAACAAACTCTTGAGAATGTAACAGACCAGGTGTCCATAAATCACGCTGAGTAGCAAAATGTTAAGCAAAAGCACCCATTCCACGTTGGTTTACTCTAATGGTGGCACCTGTGTCACTCTATGACTTGTCAGCGGGTACTAGCCTCTTTTCCCAGTTTCTACCACTCTCACCATTTTTCTCATCTGGCCCCGGCTTTGATACTGATGATACCAAAATTATGCACAATGATTGTAGCTAATATTTTGTTGATACACTGATTCATTTATCCTCACAAAAACTCTTGGACGTAGTACTACTCGGTTGATTAATGTGGAAAACAAGTAACTTGGCTAAGGCCACTGGGGTCATATATGGGGGAAAGGGTGCTGAAGCTTGGTGTCTTAGATGGGGAGGGAACTTCTCCAAACTGGGAAAACTGAAAAGCGGGTTGGAAAAAGGAGCCGCTAGACTGAAGAACTGTCAGAAAGACCTCCACGGGGGCTGCCAGCCTGAGTGGAAATCCGGCAAAGTCTTTGATTTTAACGAAATTACACGTGCAACGTGGAAGGCAGTAACTTGAACAGACTCAAATTCCGTGTTGGTCTAACTTGGCATAAAAGTCAAAGGGATGCAATTTAGTTCGCGAATGTTTGTGTAGTTTCCTGGAGCCGTGGCTTGTGTTTTTGGCATGTTCCTAAACGACGAAGGTAGTCTGGGAACCATACTTCATAGCCAACTGTATAGACAAAAACTGAATTGATTTTCACCACCCATCAAAAACATACAGGCTTATGGCATTTCTTAACTTTTTACACTGAAATTAGATTTGGAGTTTTCCAAAGTAAACTACAATTCAATCTGAGCTATTCTGCTGGCCGTGTTCAAATTCTGCCTAAAGTTTTCAGAGATAACCAATGCCAACAAAATGCGACGTCCGCTCGCTCGGGGTCGCTGGGCCCCAGCTGCGCCTCCCGCCCGGGCGGCTCGGCGCGCGGAGATAGCGCGGCCACGACTCCGAGATGCGCGAAGTCACGCAAGGGCCCAGGAGACCCACCCCGGATTCTCCGCGGCCTCCCCGGAGTCCCCGAACCCGCAGCCCTGCCGCCTGCACAAACACACCCCCGATCGCACGGACGCCCGCCCCGAGTATCCCGCGTGCCCGCCTCTCCAGGAACACACCTGTCTGACCAGCCGGAGCCGACGACGATCCGACCCCGCACAACCCTACGGCGAACGCCAGCAAACCGCGCCTGCTCATCGACTAGCTCGGCTGGCGGCTGAACGTCCCTCCCACGCGCGCCGCTGATTGGCCCGCCGAGGGGGGCGGGGCCGGACAGTGGCCAGAGTTTCCAGCTGAGCTTTGCTTTTTTTTTTTTTTTTTTACCGAGGAACCATCTCTGCAAATGAAATCTTCCGTGGAAATGCAATATAGAAAACGCCTACGAAGCGTATTTTGTAACTATCGTTTTATAAATTTTACTGTATAACATTTGCAATAAACCGTGAATCTATTTTGAGCATAAATATTTAAATGAGATAATAAGGATAGTCCTTATTAGGGCAGGAGGCAGGATAAGTGGGAATTTGCACACTTTAGATTCGGTAATTAAAAATAGTTTTCTTCCTTTCTCCCTTCCTTCCTTCCTTTCTTCTTTCTTTCTTTCTTTTTTCTGGTATTAGTGATTCAGCCGAGGTTCTTCGCACTGAACTACATACCTAGCCTCTTACTAAATCACTAAATTGCCCTGACAGGGCTCAAACTTGTGATCATCCTGCTTCAGCCTTCTAGAGTGCTAAGGTTACTCAGGTATCCTACCATTGCCAGCCGGAATAGTTTTTGTTTTTATTTTTGTTGTTAACTGCTGGCCTTGCAATCTCAGGAAACTCTCCAAAGAGATGACAAGAGTTTTACAGAGGTGTCAGGTTCCTTTTAAAAACCTGTATACTATTCCATTGCCATTGTGTGTACACACCATGGTTGTGTTAGGGTTCTCTAGAGGAACGAAGCCAATCAAATATATGTAGAGTTCTAACAACTGCCTTGAAACTCATTGAATTTGGTACTTAACGCATTTTGACCAAAAAAATTTTTGTCCCCGTACGGATTATTTCATACTCAATGGAAAAGCTAAACTTAGTGGTATTCATTGACTCAAGACTCACTTCCTTCTCCAGCCAAAACAATTTGTTTGGTGCTGGTCGTTTTTGGTTCTCGTAGTGCGCAGTGGAATCGATTCACAATGAGGATAGAGGCACCACCATATAATTATGAAAGGATTTACTGAAGGCAGGAACGCTGGAGTCACTGGTGTAGGTGTGCATTCAAAGGCTGAAAAACCTGGAATATGATGTCCTCGGGGAAGGGCAGCCACAAAAACACACCCACTCAAGAAGAGTCAAGCTTGGGAACTTGTCCCTCCTTCTTCCCCTTCACCCAGGCACCTCCTCTATGGACAGTGCTACCAACACTCCAGGTGGGTCTTCCCCACTCAGTTTGCTGACACAGGTGCCAGTGTCTCTAGGGATCTCCCAGTCTGGTCTCCCAAGTTAATAACCAAGATCAACTGTCACAGCGGTTTATCCATTCATCTGTTGATGGACACTTGGGTTACTTCTGCCTTTTAGCTCTTGTGAAATTATGTAACCATGGATGTATGTATGTGGCTTTCCCTGAATAACATATGCCGCAATACCATTGGAAGACCCATCAGTGAAAACCACTTGAGCATTTTTTATGGGTTCCTGTTTCATAATCTTAGGAAACACCAAAGCATGAATATTAACAAATTGCAATAATTTATCCTTGGGGATATGGTTATCTATACATCCAGGGTAATGTGCAAAAGCAATGGCCCACATGTTCACATTTTGGAATAGCCAATCTAAATGTTGTTTGGTAAACGGGACTCCAATTAAGGAAGGATCTGCTCCAAAATATTTTCGAGATTCCTCCCGCACCATATGAACTAGGCACGCCACAGATTCATAATAGGGAGTTAACACTCTGGCTGGAGAAACAGGCAAATACAACCAAAGCAAGGGACCCTCTTGCCATAAAACAGCAGTGGGAGCATGTGCTGTTGCCAGAACATAGGCAGCCCATCCTCGAGCATAATCTATATATTGAACTTGCTGTCGTTCTATAGCTTGTTCTACCTCACACGAGGCCATCCGACCTTCTTCAGTTAATTTTCTAACAGAGGTAGGATCAGAATCTCCCCGGAGGATATCGAATAAAGGTCTCAATTCTCCGGTGGAGATTTTTAAATATGGTCTAAGCCAATTAATATCTCCTAACAATTTCTGAAAATCATTCAAAGTGTGTAAATTGTCTTTCCTAATTTGAACCTTCTGAGGTAATATAGATTTGGGATATAACTTATGTCCTAAATAGGAATATGGTGGTTCAGTCTGAACCTTTTCCGGTGCAATCACTAATCCTTGATCCCTCAAAGCTTGTTGTAAATGAGCATAGGCTGTTAATAAGAGGCCTTCTTGTCCATGAGCTAAAAGTATATCATCCATATAATGAACAATATAGATTTGGGGATATATTTGCCTTATTTACTGCCTGAGCTACAAATTTCTGACACAAAGTAGGACTATTAGCCATACCCTGAGGCAATACTTTCCAATGATATCTCTTCATAGGCTCCTTACAATTTGTCGAGGGTACGCTAAAAGCAAATCACTTACAATCTTCAGGAGCAAGTGGAATAGTATAAAAACAATCCTTTAAATCTACAATGATTTTATAAGTATTTCTAGGCAAAGCTGATGGCATAGGCAATCCTGGTTGCAAGGCTCCCATTACTTCCATAGTCTGACTTTTCTAAGATCTTGTAATAATCTCCATTTCCCCGATTTTTTCTTAATGACAAAGATAGAGTTCCAAGGAGAATTAGAAGGAGCTACATGTCCACTATCAAACTGTTCCTGTACTAACTGCTCAGCAGCTTTAATGTTTTCCTCGGTGAGAGGCCACTGATCCACCCACACAGGTTCCTCACTTTTCCAAGTAATGGGATCCGCGTGGAGTACAGGCTGATCAGTGGCCTCCTTTAAAAACACCCTAAGCCTGTTTTTGGAGGTCGTTGGATAGGCATTAAAGACTCCTGTATCCCCTGACCTTTAGTTCCCAAGCCTTGATTAGGTAAAAGCCCTTGTTCAAACATTCGGTGGGTGACCTGTTCACTAGGACTATATAAATACACCCCCATTTCTTTCATAACATCTCTGCCCCATAAATTAACCAGCAGCCCCAGCACGATATATGGCTGGAATCTACCCTGATGACCCTCGGCATCTTTCCAAAATAACATATCACTACTCTGTTCAGTGCTTTGGCTTTGACCTATTCCTTGTAAATGTGTCATTGTTGATTGTTTAGGCCACACCGTAGGCCATTGGTCTGTAGTTAGAACTGAGACATCAGCCCCAGTGTCCAGTAGACCCTGAAAATTTCTCCCATCAATGGTCAGGGTGAGCACAGGTCGTTGGGCTCCTATAGACCGTACCCAATAAACATCTAAAGAGTCGAATCCAACATCTCCTCTTTTTTCTCTCTTTGCTGCTTTATTTGTTAGTATTTGAGGGAGCAACAGCAGCTGCGCTATATGTTGTTCCGCTTGTATCACAGAAATCCCAGTAGGTGAATGAGTCATGATTTTAATTTCTCCAATGAAATCCCCATCTATGACCCCAGGAACAACTAAAATACCATTCATAGTAGCGCTACTTCGACCTAAAAGCAATCCCATCATCCCTGATGGTAAGGGCCCATAAACTCTGGTAGGTAGGGCCTGCATCCTCATTTCTGGGGTTAATACTGTGAAGGCGGAGGGACTGAGGTCCAGTACTGTGCTGCCTGTGGTTGCTCTGAAAAGGTCCTGAACGGATTTCCTTGCTGGGGAACGAATGTTTGAAGTGCCCCATAACATTGTCGCGGGGCCTGGGGCAGGCCCCTCCTCCAGTTTCCCTGTGGGAGAATATTTCCCATGGCATCATTTTTAGATTTACACTCATTAGCCCAATGATTGCCTCTTTTGCATCTGGGACACAATCTAGGCCCATTTTCTTTCCCTGCATTGTTTGAATTGGCTGGAGGAGTCTTATTGGGACATTGCCGCACCTGATGGCCTATTTGACCACATCTAAAACAACTCCCTGGCGGACCAGGAACCCTGCCTTTGGGATTTCTCTTTTGTTGTTGGAACAACACTTAACTGTTTTTCCTTGCAAAGCTGCTGCCATGGCAAGGCCCTGAGTATAAGCAGGCCCAATGTCAGCACACATTCTAATATAGTCTGAAATGGTGCCGTTCTTTCTAAATGGTCTTAGGGCTGCCTGACAGGTGGTATTGGCATTTTCATAAACCAGTTGTTTGACCAGTAACAATCCCGCATGGGAATCTCCCAGCAATCTACTGGCAGTCTGCATTAACCTGGCTACAAAGTCTTGAAAAGGCTCATCAGGTCCCTGCCTAATTTTGGATAAATCTTCTGTCTGCCTACCTATAGAAGGCAGCTTCTACCATGCCCACTTGGCAGCAGTATTGACCTGTGCATATACTCCTGCAGGAAACAATAATTGATTGGCGAGGTCCGCGTATTGCCCTCTCCTGCCAGCATGTCATAATCAATATCATTTCTATTAGCCCGATTTAATTCAGCTGTTCTTTGACACTGCTCGGAAAATTCTGTTTTCCAAAGGCGGTAATCTCCCCCAGACAGGCATGCCTTAGCAAGCTGTTTCCAATCTCCGGGAGGCAGCGTCTCCGTGCTCAACGATTCTAACATAGCTTGAGTAAAAGGTGAGGTAGGGCCATATTGCGCACATGCCATTTTTAACTCTTTGGGTTGCTTAAAAGACATCGGCCGATGGATTCTGACCATATTCCCTTGAGCGTCAGCTTCCTCAAATACTGGACAAGCTAAATGAAAGCCCTGGGTATCTTCCCCTCTGTCAACCGCATGTTGCAGGGTAGCTTGTAATGGCGACAGAGACCGAGAATTGACAGGCCTGGGTCCTGGGGGATGTTTTATCATGGCTATAAGAGGATCAGTTTTTTTTATTAATCTTGGACCTGCAACCGGCAGGGGATCAAGACCAGCAATTATACTAGGAACTATTCCTCCCTTGCCCTGAGTCTTCTGGTCTTCCTCTTCCACCGTTAAGCCTGTCTGCCACTGCTGACAAAGAGACTCCAATCTCTTTTCCAATCTAGTAATCCTTTTGGTCACGTCCTCATTCGCTGGCTGTCTGGATTTTTCGTCCTGGCCACGGCTACGATAGGGAGGGGGGGCCAGTCCTCATTGTTATACCTAGCAGCCTCTTCTTCCAAATCATCAGCATCTCCCGGGTTTAGGGGTCCCTTAGCCGGAAAAAAACCCTTCCTTAGTGCAGGCTCTGCATCACCATACACTGGCGGAGCAGATGGCTTAGTTTCACTTTCTATAGGAGGCGGAGGTACAACCTCGGGAACACCAGCCTTGTCAGGCTCCTCCGAGGAAGGACTTGAGGAGGGTCCTTCAACCCTCTCTCCCTTATACTGAGGATCCAAACTATCTCTAATTAAAGCCCATAAAATAAAAGCATCTATAGGGATTTTAGTGGGTCCATGACCATCGTAATAGTCCTGAAGTCGCTTTCCCACCTTATTCCATACTTCTAAATCTACTGTGCCTTCTTCAGAGAACCAAGGACAAACTTTCTCTACAAATTCTAAAAAATTACATAATTGTTGATGCCCTACCTTTGCTCCACGAGCGCAAAGCATATTTTTAAGCATATGTTCAAAAAGCATTCGGCTATTACCAATACCCATCTTGTTACTCCCGAGTGTATTCACCGCCCTTAATTTACTTATCCGAGCTCACGATCCGCGGTGTCCTTCACTATGGTCCCCCGTATTCAGGTCCCTGTTCGGGCGCCACCCTTGACGGAGCCAGCCGTCACTTGTCGAACAGCACCTGAATGGGGGAGTGAGGATGAAGAAAAAAGAAAGACGCAGAGGTAGAGTCGGGAGCCTCTCAGAGAGACTGCCGCCGCGCTTTTTTATTCTCCTCCCCTTTTTATCACAGGTGAGTTTGGTTATTAATCATGACCCTTATCCAAAGACACCTGCTTCCTTGTTCTCTAGTTCTTTGGAAATTCCCCACCCTCGTGGGCTTTCTTGTTTCTCGGGTTTACAAAACGTTCATCATGTTCCAGGACAATTTCTGAAGGTAAACATCTAATCTGGCAAGGACGCGGTTCCTCGTAACATAGTCTCTTTGCGCTATACAATGGAGGGTAAGATTTAACATGGAGCCTCTATGGCTAACACCACTCTCCACATATGTACAAATATTTATGGGTGCCCTGGGTGCCCTGCTTTCAGTTCATTCGAGTGTATACTCAGAAGTGGGATTGCTGAATCATGGTAATTCAATTTTTTGAGAAACCACTTTATTGCTTTCCATGGAGGCTGCACCGTTTTACATTCCCAACACTGTTTGAGGGTCCCCCCCATCCTGACACTTTTTTCTTTTTGGTACCAGGGATCGAACTCAGGACCTTGCTCTTGCGAGGCAGGTGCCAGAACCACTGAGCTAAATCCCCGGCCCCTGACACTTACTTTTTGATAGAAGTGATTTTGATTTGTATTTCTCTAATGATGAATGATATTGAGCTCTCTCTCCCCCTCCCCTTTTCCTCGCTCATCCCACAAAAAAACAGGGTCTTACTATGTGCTCGATTTGGCCTCGAATTCCTGGGCTGCCTTCTGAGTAGCTGAAATTCAAACGGATGCCTTGCACCCAGTCAAACAGCTTTTCATGTGCTTATTGCCATTTGTGATCTTCTTAGGGGCAATGTCTAAGACCTTTGGACATTTTTAATTAGTATTTTTTTAATGTTGTATTTTAGGAATTCTCTATATATCCTGGATACTAACCCCTTATCAGGTAGAATTTGCCAATATTGCTTCCCATTTCATGGGTTGCTTTTTCACTCTGTTGATTATGCCCTTCCACATTACAATTTTTAAAAGACAGTTAAATATTTTAAAAAACAAAATTTGAGAAAAATAAAATAAAAACAGAGAGGAAAATTGAATCAGTCCTCTGAAGGTCCTGCTTGCATTAAGAATTGCCTGCCTTGCAAGCGCAAGGACCCAAGTTCCATCCCCGGTACCAAAAAAAAAAAAAAGAATGGCTGCACTGCCTTCTACCCCAATCTCTGTATTCACATCCCCAATTGAGGGCTCAGAAAACAAATACTTCAGTCCTCTCATTTTCTTTTTGTGTGTGAACCTTTTGTTTTTGTGTTCTTATTTTATGTATGAACTTTTAAAAATCCATTTACACCCATGCTTCTGCAGTGCAGAGGCATGGAAAATGGACATATGGATCCAGACATTTATTGAAATAAAACAATTTCTGACACTTTAATATACTGCAACGAAAGAAATGAATCTTAGGGCCAGGGATTTAGCTCAGTGGTTTTGCAGCCTGCTGCACAAGCACAAGGACCCGAGTTCGATCCCTGGTACCAAAAAAAAAAAAAAAAAAAGAAATGAATCTTATAATTCAGAGGGGGACACACACCCCCTCCCCCAGTACAGGGAATTGAACCTAGGGCCACAAGCATGCTAGGCAACCACTCTACCATTGTTATAGCCTAGTTGTTTTAAACTTTGAGATAGAGTCTCACTAAATTGCCCAGGTTGGACTCGAACTTGTAATTCTGCCTCAGACTCCTAAGCAGCTGGGATTATAGGAGTGTACTGCCATATCCAAATTAGGATTTAAAAAGTTTTCTTCCTGACAGCGATGAAGGTAGAATACATACTTTTATGAACTTTTTTTTTTGTAGTGATGGCAATCAAACCCTGGACCTTCCGTATGCCAGACAAGGACTCTACCACCGAGCCACACTCCTAGTGCTATAAACTTTTACCATAAAGGTGACTGGTCTGTATTAATGAATTGTCCTGAGTTATAGCCAGATAGGAGAAATAAGTTCTGTATTCTATTATGAGTATCCATAATAATAGGATAGCTATCAATAATGATAAAGTACTATATATTTTAAAAAACAGAGGGGCCAGGGATTTAGCTCAGTGGTTTCGCTGCCTGCTGCGCAAGCGCAAGGACCCAAGTTCAATCCCCGGTACCAAAAAAAAAAAACCCAGAAAGGATTTTTAATGTTTCACCACAAATATTTGAGATACTTACCATGATTTGAACATATATAATGTACATATGTATTGGAAAAGATCACATGGTACCCCACAAATGTGTACAGTTTTTGTGAGAGGAAGGAAGGAAGGAAAGAGGAAGGAGTTTGGAAGCGAAGGAGAGAGGGAAATTAATTGGCTTGGAACTTACAGGCAGCTGAACACAGGTTCCTGGAGGTGGTATGGCCCAGAGAAAGTCCAAGCCTCTTTGTCTCTATCCTGTGTAATATTCTTAATAATAAACAGTAAATTTCCCCTTAGAAAAACTCCACACAATGGAATATGAGAAAATGAAAAAATGGAAACGAAGTCTTTGTAAATAGGGAAGGATGGAGGGGTTGAAGGGAGGGCAGGGGAAGGGGGAAAAATAAGAACAAAGAGAGATTATGTAAAGGTGCAAATTTCCAATGATGAATGTCATTATATTGTATACCTAAAATGTACCAATAAAATTAAATTTTAAAAAAAACTCCTCACAAGAACCATGAAAAATCTGCTCTGGAAGAGGGGGAAGGGGATGGATGTCTCAGTGCAGAGCAAGAAGTGGGCTGTCCGAGTTGCAGAGACGCCCACTCAGCGCTCCCTTCAGGAATCTCCTGCAGCTGATGATGGACTTGCTTTGGGTTCTAATGTTCACGTTGTGCAATGCTTCCCCCTGGGCTGCCCCAGGCAAGGGTGAAGCACATCAGGGTGGAAGAACTGGTCAATTCCTGAACAAAGGAGGATTATATATCCACCAACAGATGAAAGGATAAAGAAAATACACACACACACACACACACACACACACACGCACACACTGAAGTACCACTCAGCCATAAAGGATAAATTTGAGTCATTTGTAGGAAAATGAGTGCACCGTGAGACCATAACACTAAGCAAAATAAATTAGACACAGATTAAATATCATGTACTTTCTCTAATATGAGAAACCCAAAGGGAAGTAGTAGAGGAAAGGGAAAAGAAAAAAAAAAAGAAAGAAAAAATATGAGAAAAGGAAAAAAAATGGAAACAAAGTCTCTGTAAATAGGGAAGGGTGGAGGGGGTGAAGGAGGGGGAGGGGAATGGGGAAAAAATAAGAACCAAGATGCATCATGTAAAGGTACAAGATCCCAACAATGAATGTAACTGTATTGTATACCTAAAATGTACCAGTAAACTCAATGGGAAAAAAACCCCAAAGTATAAGTTTTTTTTTTTTTTTTGGTACCGCGGATCGAACTCGGGTCCTTGTGCTTGTGCGGCAGGCAGCCCAAAGTATAAGAGCAAAATAATAAGAAAGAGGTAGGTAGACCTTTTGCAGATGTGAAGGGTATCTATGGATAAAGGATGAGGTGAGGAAGGAGAGGGGAAGGGAAAGTAAAAAGGTCTAAGATGGAGTATATATATGTACTAACTACCCAAACTGAATGCATTCATTGTATTTCGCAAACATGTACTACTAAAAAAAGTTTCATTAATTGTCATCTTCTACATGGGGACTTCTGTGGCCAGTACAAAGATAAATGGAAACAAACCCTAGGAATCCTCAAGGCCAACTGATACAGGACTTAACTACTTTGTGTCTCAAATATCATTCTATATACAATGGTGAGAAAATTCTGGATTCCTTAAATGTTTTTGATTTCCTAAAAGAAAAATTATTTCCACTTGGTTTAGACAAAATCATTTGATGTTCAGGAACACTGAAAGTTTGATTTTGGGGAAAAAAGCAGTGTCTTATTTTTGTCAAAAATAAAAATGAAATCAATTAAAAAAAAAAAAGAAATTGCCCTTTCTCTCAGTTTTTGTTTTGTTTTTTCAGTGTTTTTTTGTTTGTTTTGAGACAGGATCTCATGCAGGGTGGCCTTGAACTCACTGTGGAGCCCAGGCTGACCTTGAACTTACAGCAATCCTCCTGCCTCAGCCTCCTGAGTGGTGGGATTACAGGCATGTGCTACCATGCCCAGCACCCAGTTTTAAACTTAATTCAAATTACCTGCTATATTTAAAATATGTGAAACTAAGCATGAGTGTAAACTGTTCTACTTTTCACAGAATTCTCTTCTGCTTGCCTGAGAGATTAAAAAAAAACAACTAAAAAACAAATGGACAAGCTAGACTGTAACCCCAGAACTCTGGAGGGAAGATCACAAGTTTGAGCCCACCCTGGGCAATTTAGCAACACCTCATCCCCAAATTTTAGAAAGCACAGTACCTCAGTGCAAAAGCCCGGAGAGGTAGCGCAGTTCAGACTCCAGTAACATACACACACCCCCATGTGGAGACAAGGAACACCAAAAAGCCAACTAGATTTTCTATGTTGAACCATCAATTCAACACAATGTGAGTCTGGGTTAGATTTTATACATTTTGCAACTTGTCTTTATTTTGTGGTGCCAAGGATCAAACCCAGGGTCTTGTGTGCGCTCAGCAAGAACTCTTCCACTCAGCTACATCCCCAGGCTATAGTGTGATTTTTAAGTAGTAAACGCCTGGCAGAGGCTAGGGGTGGAGCGCACAGGTAGAGTGCTTGCCTGGCACATGCAAGCCCATCAATTACATCCCTAGTCGCAGAAAGAGACAGAGAAGAGAGAGAGAGACATATGCACACACACAACCACTGTGGAAATCAACATGGAGATGCCTCAAACAACTAGGACTGGAAGTCCCATTTGACCCAGCTATTCCCCTGGTGGGTATCTTCCCAAAAGAATTAAAAAGAATCATACCACGGTGATATATACTCACCCATGTTTATAGCAACACAGTTTGTAATAGCTAAAACTTGGAAACAGCCCAATTGCCCATCAACTGGAGACTGGATAAAGAAAATGTGGGGGTTTTTTAAAATAAAATGGAGTACTACTCAGCCATAAAGAACAAGAAACTAGACACATTTATAGATAAGTGGCTGCACATTGAGGCCATACTCTTAAGTGAAATAAATAGGACACACATGTAAATACCAAATAGTTTTTCTGGTGTGAAAAACAAAGTGTAAATAAGAATAAAAATGTATTACTGATATTGTGAAATAGAAAGAAAAGGTCTAAAGGAGTAGGGGAAGTGGGAGGGGTAGGGGAAAGAAAAAGAAGGGAAAAGAAAAAATACGAGACAAGGAAAAAAATGGAAACAAAGTCTTTGTAAACAGGGAAGAGTGGAGGGGGTGAAGGGAGGGCCAGGGAAGGGAAAAAAGTAAGAACCAAGATACATCATGTAAAGGTACAAGATCCCAATGATGAATGTTACTGTATTTTATACCTAAAATGTACCAATAAACTTAATGGAAAAAAAAAAAGGGAGACACACATACAGAGACAGAGAAAGTGACAGAGACAGAGACACAGAGGAGGGGGAGGGGACACAAAGTTATTCAGTTGGCAAGAATTAAAAAGAAAAGTACCCAAAAAACTTTAGGGAGAAACTGATTATGGGACTCATCCACTGGATCCACTTCCTCCAAGTAAAGTGGAAAAATCACATTCTAAACTGAAAACATAGACTCTGAGGAACAGATATAGTCTTAGGTGTCAAGAGGTCTTTATTGAAATAAAAGCACAGTTACATTTCTAAAACCCTTTCCACTTGTGTACAAGACTAAAAATGCTTGCTACATACAGTATACAGACAGTTCAAAAATTAGAAAACAATTGCAGTTGAAATAAATAAAATAGTCTATTTAATAATTTAAAGTAAAATTACTATACCGTATGAAAATAAAGATACATAAATGTTAAGCTCTATTAATGCCATAGAAATAAAATCATTCTGCATTACACAAAACAGTGCAAGAAAAAAATTTAAATAAGCTTTTGGAGTGCAAAGTTTAAATTTTCCATTTTAAATTATCATGCAGACATAGCATTCAAGCCATGCTATGGTCCATGGCAGTCTTTAATTTTAAGAGGAAAACTGGACCATCAAATATTGCATCACATAACTGCTGCTGCCCTGCTTCTGCAGTTCTGTTTAGAAGGGAGGTATCTGTTGCATTCAAAAAATTTTGAAGTTAACAAGTTTCTGACGGAAACACATTGACCTTCTAGCCTGAAACAAAACCATATTACAAAATAGTAACCACACCCTTGAGTTTAAGGAAAAAGAGAGGGGCTGTGCCATGTAATGAACTAAGAAGCAGTTTCCCATTCACCTTTTAATTCCATAATGATCCTTATGTGAAAACAACGCTGTAAATTTTGAGAAATGGATCAAATCTTGACCTCTATAAGACAAATGATATAATAGGGAATTGTGAGAAGAGCAAAGTAATTTCTGGACACTTATGTTTAATCTAGAAAGAACTTGGTTGTATTCTATGTAATAAGAGCCAAAGTATAATTCAGTTTCAGTGTGTATATGAAACTGTTATTTAGGCAGAGACCAAGGAGTGCATTTAATACTAAACCGTAAACACACGGTCCACTGGACTTGGTGCGCACACCCACCAGCAACACAAGAGCTCTTCCACACACTTTGGCAGGGAGACTACACAGCAGGTCACAGCAGCACGAGCACACATGGAAGACTGAAAGCACTGCAGAGTACCACCACCCAACACCTCCTATCAATGGCATACATGAGAGGAAGGGGCCTCTTCCTGCTGAACCACCTCTCGGACAGTCTATGTTCTTCAGATTCGTAGTAGACACTTCAGTAGTCTTAAATCTCTGTGCTCTCACTGCACAGACGGACACAAGATGCACTCTAGCCACTGTAAGTCCAGAGCGTTACAGTTCTGTCTGCAGAAGACGACAGGAAGGAAAGATCCTGGGTATGCCACCTGCACTGAATCACCTTGTCCTTGTGCTCACCCACCACCATGATAGGAAGCTGCTTAGTGAGGTCCCCTAAATTAGAAAAGAAAAGAGACTGTTCATTTACAAGACAAAGAATATGCAGGGATTTTACAGACTTCTTGTTACTTTAAGGTACTACCATGAAAGGTTTACACAGGGATAGATCATTCTAGTAGAATTTGGTAACATAGACAGCAATCACATGGTAACATCTGACACAGCGGCCACTCTCAGGGAAACTCTCTCCACTTGATTTCTCCCTGAGTCCAGTGCCACTCCATCTTGGTCTCCTTTGTTGGTTTCCCTTTGCCTCCTGACTTAAAGTTTACTGAATTCCAGTGAGTCAGCCTCAGATTTTTGCTGTTCCCTATGTACCACACTTTGTCTGAATCTTCATTTTGTACTTTGGCCACTTACAGACTTATAATTCATCCCCTTTTTTTTTCTCCAACTTTGACTTCTCTACTGAGATCCAAGCTAGTATCCACACAGTCATTCGATACCTCATTTGAATGCCTGATGGTTATCTTAAGTGTAACTTGTCTAAAACAAAACTCTTGCTTTTCCTGCCCAACTCTGTTCCTCCCCCACCTATTTTCCTCATCTCAACCAATGGTGCTGTCTTGCTCATGCCAGGAACCTGGGAATCATCATTAATTCCTGTTCCCTTCTCCCTAAATTTAGTCTTCTGTCTTTTGCCCTTGGTTCAGTAAGTTCCAGCCACCTTGGCTTCTTGCATTTTCATGACTATACAAGTTTTGCTCCTACCTCAGCATCTTTATACTTGTTATGCTCTTCTCTAGGGTCCTGGCATGGCTTGTTCCTTATCATTTAAGGCTCTGTACAAATGGCTTTCCCTGGAGAGGCCAAATCTAACTATCCAATCTAAAATACCCTTCAAGGCTAGGGATTTAGCTCAGTGGCACCACGCCTGCCTGGCAAGCACAAGGTCCTGAGTTTGATTCCTGGTACAAAAAAAAAATGCCTTCAGCTACACACCCCAGTCACTATCTCCTACCATGGCAAATTTTTAAGAGCACAGGCTAATACCTAAAATTACACAGTTTATTGGTTTACTCTAAAATATAAGCTCCATCAAGGAAGGAGTAAACTGTTTTGTTCATCTTTCTATCTGTGCCTAGTTGCTATACAATACAATAAATATTTGCTTAAGGAATATTTACAAATAAAATTCAATACTACTTTCTTTTTCAAGAAGCTAGTACGAATGTATACATAAATTCATCATTTATCTGAGAATGATTCATTGTAATAAATTTTAGTATAGGTGCTGCCGAAGCGAGCACTTATTGTAATAAATTAACAATAAAAATAAGATTTGGGCCAGGGATTTAGCTCAGTGGTTCCACTGACTGCCTCGCAAGCACAAGGTCCTGAGTTTGATCCCCGGTACCAAAAAATAAGATTTACTATTTACTTAATAATTTTCTATAACATCTCTTAGTGCATTCTCAGTAATCTTCCTACTAAATACTGTAAAACTATATTTTAAAATGTGATATAGTCAACCACACCAGACTAACAAAAAAGAAAGACCCCAAATAGAATAGGAGAGAGTAAAAATGAAGAGGGAAGTCAATCTCAGTCACCTTGTAGGTCTGTCACCTTTATTTTCATATCATAAGAGCCTGTTAGCAAGTAGTGAGCTCCAGGAGAGAATCGAACAGAACGAACATCACTGGAATGAGGGTGATAATTCTGTACCATTCTTCCTCCTCTTATGTCATACAACATGCAGCTAGAATCTTCTTGGCCTGTGGCTAAGAGACGGCCACTGGGATCTACAGCTACAGATGCCACTGCACTGCCTGTAGTGGGAGAATGAAAGTTTCAGTGTAGAAAATCAATATACCTAAACTGCAACAAAGCCAAGTATACAAGCCATACACTAACAATTTAATGTAGTTTATCAACACTGATCAGCTATGAAAAACTCCAAATTAACCATCAGTCAATAAACACTGTTCTTTCTTGAGACAAGGATAAAGCAAGATTCTGTAAGGAATAAGAAGTCCATGTTTTGTCATTTGAAAGAACCCCTAGAACAGCATAATCAATAGTGTGATAGATGAGCAATACCAATCCAGTGTTTTCACTCCTGGGTTAAGGGTACAGCTTAGAGCCTAGCTGAGGAAAAAGAAAATTCAGTAACAAATTATGCTTTGGAACAATAAAATAGGAAATGTCCTAAAGCAACCCATGATTTACTATAAACAAGGTGAAAATAAGTTCTGAGTCTGAAGGCTAGAGCTCTAACCCTACCATGCATTCTCAATGGGGGTGTTTATCACCCCAAAGAGACACAAAATTTTTCTTGGGAGGCAGGGTGTGATAAATTCCTAAACATTAACAATAGTTTGTGGGCCTTCCAAAGTTCAACTCTAACAAAATCTTATTCCTTAGCCTTTAATTTTTCTTGTTAGGAAAAAAATCTACTTTTCTCCTTATGGGAGGTCAATTATAAAAATAAGGTTGAAGAACACTGCTTTACACCAAAGTAGTCGGGAGCCAGGCATGGTGGTGCACACCTGTAATCCTAGCACTGGAGAGGCTGAACAGGAGGACTGCCATGAATTTGAGGCCAGCATCAGTTACACGGCAAAACCCTGTCTCAAAAAATAAAAACAAACAAACAAAGACAAAGTAGCCTGGAAAGACTTCACAAAAGAAAGGGACATGAGTTATATCTTGTAAAGCAATGACCAGCGTAAATAACACAAACATATCTATGTAATTTAAAATAATCCTTTTTCGAAATTTTGATAGAGGAAAAAGGAAGACTATTATGATCAGGAAGAATTACATGAGAAAATGTTTAGAGTAAAAGTATAAAAAAGCTTAAAAGCAAGTAGCTCAGGTAGTCTGGCTAGAGCATCTTGGTTTGATAAAAGTTAACATAAAAGGCAGCTCGAAGCTGAGATATAAAAGGCAGGTTAGGGCCAGATCATCATCACCTTGAATTCCAAATTACAGCATCACTGCATGTTTCTAACAGAATGACATGATCCAAGCAGAATTTTGGGCAGGTTAATCATAGTGAAAACATATATCAAATTAAATGGAAAGATTATAGAAGAAGGGAAACCACTGGAAGACCAGAAAGAATAATGAGAGAATGAGGGCCTGAATGAGTCTGACAGAGTCCAGTGGGAAAAATTAAAGGATTAAAAACCTTGGGAATTACTTGTCTGGGGAGGGGCAAAAAAAGCAAGTAAAAACAAGTCCCAGATGTCAAAAGACTCTTCTACATAATCATTCAATAGACCTTCCAGTAGTCATTCAAGATGTCTTTTGGGGCTGGGGATTTAGCTCAGTGGTTCTACCGCCTGCCTTGCAACCACAAGGACCCGAGTTCAATCCCCGGTACCAAAAAAAAAAAAAAAGATGTCTTTTGTCTACTTAATTGTTGCTTGAGAACATGAGAGAACCATTGTCAAAATTAGGCAAGATTAGGGGAGCTGACTCACAAGAGAAATATACCATGATTACTTTTATACATGCAAAGTTTATGGTGTCAACAGAAATCCAGGGTCATTTGTTCAACATGACTGGATCACTATTCCCTTGATGTTTCACCTACTCTGGAAAATAAAATACAGCACTGCTGCTTTGGTACAACTTATTTCTAATGAAGGAGATAAGTTATAAGAAAGTAAGCATAATTTTAAATAGTGGTAAGAGTTCAGGGATTGAAAATAATGGTGAGGTCCAAAGTAAAAAAAGACTGCTTATGTTAGCAAGTTGATACTGAAGATGAGACTTAAAGATAAGAAGGACCTAACCAAGAGAAGACAAGAGGAATTTTAGGCTGTAGAAACAGCATGTGAATTCATGGGAACAGCCTGGCACGTTCTAGAAACTTAAAGGAAAAAAAGCAAGTGATCTGAGATGAGACCAAAGGGTGTACATAGCCAGATCAAGCAGGGTCTCTTAGGTCATCATCAAGACTCTGCACTTTACATTAAGAGAAATGAAAAGTCATCGATGTCTTCTAAGCAAGGTGTGATGTAATTAGATTTGCTTTGTTTTGTTTTTTAATGTTCTCTATAGCTAGGCCTGGTGCTACATGCCTGCAATTCCAACATTCTGGGAGCCTGAGGCAGAAGGATTATAAAATCAAGTTGACCCTATGCAACCTAGCAAGGCCCTGTTTCAAAAAATTTTAAAATGAGCTATAATGTAATCTCAGTGTGAAGGCTCTGGGTTCAATCCTGAATACTACAAAAAAATGTACTCTAGGCCTGGGGATGTAGCTCAATGGTAGAGGACTTCCCAAGCATTGTACAAGACCCTGGTTCAATCCTCAGCATGAATTACAAACAGACAGGAAGGACAGGAGAGAAAGGGAGGGGTCAGTCTTTTGACTGCCGTATGGATCAGAGACAAAAGAAGGAAAAATCAGAGTAGAGCAGAATAAGGAAGTTATTGCAGTAGTTCAGTTGAGAGACAGTGGAGGTTAATCCTAGAGCGGTAGCAAGAAGAAAACAAAGTTCAAGGGTTTATGCTATAGTTTGTATAAGAGTCTCCCCAAAGATCCATGTGTTAGAGGCTCGCCCCTAGCTCATGGTGCTATTGAGAGGTGGAGACTTTTAAGAGGTGAGGCCCAACCAGGTATAGGGTGCTGCCTATGAGAGAAACTGAAGGAGGAGAATCAAAAAGTTCAAGTTCTACCTGGCAGCTTAGGGAGACCCTGCTTCAAAACAAAACATAAAAAAGGCTGGGGAATGTAGTTCAGTGGTAGAGCATCCCTGGGTTCAATCCCCAGAATGCAAAAGAAAAAAAAAAAGAGGAGATGTGCAGGTCACTGGGGTACCCCTGAAGGGAACAGTGAAACCCTAGGCCCTTCCCTCTCTTTTTACTCCCTGGCCATGAGGTGGGGATTTTGCTTCACCATATGCTTCCAACATGATGTACTGCCTCTCCACAGGCCCAAAGCAAGGCTAATTATCCAAGGACTTCTAAAATTGTAAGCCAAAATAAATACCCTTCTGCCCCTTCGATACTGGAGATTGAACCTAAGGCTTCTGCACTGAGCTATCTCTAGCCCCATTTTAAAATTCTGAGACAGGGTCTCACTAAATTGCCTATAGTGGACTCAGTCTTGTAATTGTGCCAGTCTCCCAGAGTGTTGGACTTGCAGACATATGCCACCATACCTGGATAACCTTTTCTTTTTATAAGGTGTTTTATCTCAGGTATTTGTTATAGTGATAGAAAGCTGACTATCGTAATTTTAGATATATTTTTGAGGCTGAAACAACAGTATTTATTCATGGATTGGATATTGGAGGGACGGAGAGAAGGAAACAGGAAGACTCCAGGATGTCTGGCATGTGGTGTGGGTGGGTGGTACCTCTTAGGGGCAGGTTTTGTTTTTTTTTTCAGTACTGGGGATCGAACTCGGGTCCTTGTGAGAGGCAAGCAGCGGAACCACTGAGCTAAATCCCAGGCCCAAGGGGAAGTTTTGTTTGGGGGAGAAGTTATAAATTAATACTTTTGTTTAAGTATGAATATCTTATATAATATCCAAAAGGAGAGGTCAAGTAGAGTTAGAATTAAAAGTCTGGCATGCAGAATAGGTTTGGAGTAGACATAAAAAAAATGTAAGGTCTTTCAGCATATGAGTTATACTTAAAGCCAGGCTATGGATCCAATCATCTAGAGAAAGAATAAAGATGAAAATCTGGAGCCACAGGGAATGTCAAAAGTTAGAGGTTGAGCAGAGGAAGAAGAGCCAGTGAAGTAGTTATCCAAAAAAGTAAGAGAAGAGTGGAAAGCCCAAAAGAAAACTGGAAAGGTAAACTGTGGTTCTGTGCCACTGAGAATGGAAATAAAATGAGGATATAATGATTTGACAAGATGAAGTTTGCTGGTGGATCCTGAAAAAGACAGCATTTGTCAGCATGGTTGTGGCAAGAACCAATGTGGAGTACGTTAAAGAATGAGGGTAAGAGCCAGACTATACCAAACTACATTCTGGCTATAATCCCAGAATTCCAGGAGAGCAGAAGATCATAAGTTTGTGCCCAACCTGGAAACTAAGCAAGATCTTGTCTCAAAATAAAAAATTTAAAAGTCTGGGAATGTAGTTCATTGCAAAGGTTCATTCCCCAGTTTTGCAAAAATTAATTAATTAATAATCAAAAGGTGACTAAGGGGGTAAGAAAATGGGTAACAGTAGATATGGGCAAGTCTTCTGAGATAACCACGTATGAAAAGGGAGCAAAAATTAGGATGAGAGCTGGGAAGGGTATGAGAACATTATAACAGAAACTTTCGGCATTGCTAATTTTATAAAATTTTTGTATGTATATGGAAAGAAGTAAAGAAGAGAGATCCCGTAAGGAAGAAGACAATGCTGTAAGAGAAGGGAGAGAAAGAAAAAGTCTGAAATGAAGAAAAAAGGCATGAAAATAATCTAGACAATGGAATAAATTGGAGATAAATTAGTAGTAAGTTCATAGAAACTAAGCAAATGAAGCAAAAATATAATCACTAACACCAAGGAAAACAAAATAATATGCAAAAACAATGTATAGCATTTACCTAGTTAAAGTATATAAACAATAAATAATAATTTAACCAAAATTGATATAACTATAATGAAAAGATGTAGAGGAAAAGAATGTATGAAAGAAAAGGATGATGAGTGTTGGAAAGGGATACGACATCTTTATACTTTATGGTAAGAAGTCAAGAAATAACCCTAAAAGCTTATGATTATAATTCTGCTATTTAGAAATATGGAAATAAATACCCAAAATAAAAATGCTAGGGCCAGGGATCTAGCTCACTGGCACCATGCCTGCCTGGCAAGTGTGAGGTCCTGAGTTCAATCCCTGGTACCAAAAAAGAAAGAAAAGAAAAATGCTATAAATGTTAAAAATGACTGCCTCTAAGAAATAGGAAACAAAATAGAAGTTGAAAGGTAAGAGCCAATTCCAAGGGCATTGCTGTTTTCCTTTTCTTCCTTCCTTCCTTTCTTTTCTTTCTTTCTTTCTTTTTTTGCAGTGCTGAGGATTGAAACCAGGGCCTTGCACAAGTGCTAAATCATTAGGCTATATCCACCACCACCCCCACGCTGTTTTTCTTAATAAGCCCTACAGAGCTGTTTGATTCTTGAAACCGTGTTATATATTTATTCTGCTAACAATACAAACTACACTACCAATGATCACATATTCACACACACAAATAATAATCATACATCTGTTTTTATTCGATTCGAATTTGCTGTAGCAAATCATATCTCATTTGAATGGAAGTATAGAAAAAGGTTCATGAAAGTCAAAAAATAAACAAGACATCTAAACATACCTATCAAAAAATGTAAAGCCAAAAAAAAAAAAAATAAAGCAGCCTATTAAAAACTACGAAGGCAAGGGCTGGGGATTTAGCTCGGTGGTTTCGCCGCCTGCTCCGCAAGCGCAAGGACCCGAGTTCGATCCCTGGTACCAAAAAAAAAAAAAAAAAAAATTCAAAAACTACGAAGGCAGAAAGGCATTCTAAAGTACAATAAAGACGGGCCAGGAATTTAGCTCAGTGGTTCCTCCACCTGCCTCGCAAGCGGAAGGTCCTGAGTTTGATCCCCAGTACCGAAAAAAAAAAAAAGATTCAGACTAAAGTACAATAAAGACAATTACAGAAAACCATGTCACTCTTAGATATCAGTGTTTTATTTATTTATTTATTTATTTATTTTTAGATATCAGTGTTTTAAAAGGTGATATAAAAGGTGATATAGCCTGAGTTTACACAAAACCATCCAAGATAACTGCTGAGTTTGAAAAGCACAATTTGTATTACATGCTACCATCTGTGTGTCCATATGTATGTGCATTTACAGAAGGGAGATTACGTTATCTACAAACTTTCTGGTTCAGTATCTACAGAACATTTCTAGAAGAATAAATAAGAAACTATTCCTTTAGGGAAAGAAACCAAGGAATAGGAGCAAAAAGAAAACAGTATACTCTTTTGTTCATTTTCAATTTTTGCCATGTGCATCATTTAAAAAAAAATTTTTAAAGTTTTGAGTTTTAAAGTTGTCCTGTTAACAGGTTTGGGGACATAATATTTAATCACCTTGGACCTTGGTTTCCTAAACTAAATTTCTATAAATAACCTAACCGATGAAAGTGTTTTGACAGAATTAGAAGTAATCAACAAAATGCCAAGTATTTATTTCATTGTTTCTATTTTCTTTATATTGCAGGAGGGTGCTTGCTTCAGCAGCACATATACTACATTACAGGAGAAACAAGTAGGCTAGTGTGATTTATAGTTTCTTTTTCACATAAGTTCACTTAAAATAAGGGAAAACCTACCAGTTCCATGGAATGTTGTGCCAACAACTCGAACACAGCTTGGTACTCGAAGATCCCAGAATCTAACAGTCTTATCTTGAGAACCAGATGCAATCATCCAACCACTCCAGGTGTAAAGTGCTAAAATATGCCCTACAAATGATCACATACTCAATTATTGCTGTGGGAAAAGTACCTTTCCACAACATGTCCAAATCTAAGTACTTCTCATCACTAGGAAAATGACTGTCTGATAGATCAAATATATACTGTTAGAGATCTTCTACAGGTACCAAATAGATTAACAATTAAAATTAAGCAAAATGCACAACACCAAAACTATACTCAAATACAAAATTTACAAAACAAAGAAAAACAACAACAACAAAAAATATAATTGAACAAAAAAAATCTTTGGTGACTCCATTAGCACAACAGGCTCTTTCTGTATGTCGGGACACCAAAAATTAGTACTGAAAAAAATTATCATTTGAAATGATAATTGTGGCAACTTTCCTATGGAGGAAATACAGGAAAAACTATTTTGTGGAGTTACATTATCAGCTTTGGAAAAGACAGACCTGGAATCATGTCTGTTATTTACTAGCCTTATAACATTGAGCAAATTATTTTACCCTTTCAGCCATACTTTCTTCATGTATTAGAAGAGGTAAAACTTCCTACATCACGTTTGTGAAGATTAAAGAGTTATATGTATACATAAAGGAACTGAATACAAAGAGAAATATCAATGTTAGTTATTGTTACTGTGTTGTTATCCAAAGTTCACAATTCAAATTTTTGAAATAAAAATTTTTCTTGAAATGATCCACTTTGATGGAATAAATCCATTTATCAAAACAAATGGAGGGGGGAAAGCACCATCTAAACAATACCAAAAATACCACTTGAGACTGATTTACATACCAGTATGTCCACTCAGAGCGTGGAGACCTTGTCCTCTTTGACAATCTGTTGTATAAATGTTACAATCCCCTGCTCCAGCGCTTATTAAAATAGCTCCACCACTTTCTGGACCTTCCATAAATGCCAAGTCTCTAATTGTCCCATCATGCATACTAAACTCCAGATCTGGTCCTGAAACAGCAGTAAGAATTTGAAAAAAAAAAAAAAAAAGATGTGCTCAACCTGAGATTGCTTAATTGCTTCAAAACTGGCCAAGAATAATACTACAATAGCATGGTTTATATTTTCACTTAGAGATTATTAAAATCAACTTCACTTTACTTAGGGCACAGAATTTAAGGAAATCAAAATACAAATTCAGTTATTACAATCCCTAAAGGAGAGCTATATGTTTTTGTCTTTTTTTTTCAAAGAAAAAGAAACAGAAGACAGATACTCTCTAGAAAATACTCTATTAACACAATCCCAGTAGTTATGATAAGGGTTTCATTTTGTTTTGTTTTTTGTGGTGCTGAGGATTGAACCCAGGGCTTTGAGAATGCTAAGCAAATACACTCTACCACTGAGCTATATTTTCAGCCACTAAAGGTTATTTTTCTGATAATACTCTTCTGAAGTTCAGGTACCATACCATCTGGCTATCTATAGGAATTTACTAAACAATCAAACTGTACAGAAAACAACAAAAAGACCTTTAAGATTTTATTTTGAGATTTCATTAAAGACAATAGAGAGGTACAATATGGGGAAGGTATAATATATACACTGCCAGGATAGCTACTGCTTATATACAGTACTTGGGCCCTACCTGTTGCATTACAAGTCTCTGCATTGAAGGGCAGCACTTTGACATATTTGTCATTTGATCCTGTTGCTAATAACTGTCCACAAGGACTCCAGGCCACACAGTAAATGGATCCTTTATGATGTTTATTCCTTTTGAAACGCACCACTGGCTGCTTGGGAGTATCGTGTGCACTGAAAAGAAAAATTACATAAAGATATTTCAACTTCTAGTTTGCTAAAATTAGTTAATATAACAATCTATATTATGGTTGTTCTTGAAGGAGGGAGCAAAAAGAGTATCAGAGAACAGGTTCTTAACAGCTTTTTAAATCATAAAAGAAAATAAGTATAAAGCATATTTAAAATCCAAACAGTAATTATAAGCCAATATCACACTAATCTCTCACTTCAGATCACATAGGGAACAGGATATATAACTTTAAGAATCTCCAATTCTCGTATTTTTCATGATTTTTAACTCAAATAAAAAGGGAAAGACAATAAAGCTTCCAAATTAGAAAAATTCAATAAACTTTACTAAACAATTAGTATGAGCAGTAGGGCATGGTGGTACATGCCTGTAATCCCAGCATGCTGAGAGGCTAAAGTAGAAGTGCAAGTTCAAGCCCACCCCGGACAATTTAGCAAGATCCAACTCAAAAAGGGTTGTACATACTTCAGTGTAAATGCCTGGATTTGACCTCCACTACCATAAATAAGTAATGAGTGGACAAATGAATGAACATAAGATCTCTTTCTAGAGTTTAAAGTCTAGCAGAGATAGATGTTACCATGATCACCCATATACTGTAAGACTGTTGTAGTGCAGTATAGTTCTGGACCTTAAAGGATAGGGAGAATTTTTACCAAAAAAAGATGAAGGAAGGTGAGCCACTTCAGTGAAAACAAGACATGGTAGGTAAAGTGCTGCTTAAGCATGCCCCATGGCATAGAGTGGGGCTAGAGGTGATAAATATGAGGTGAAGTATTCAGGAGATGGATGAGTGCGGTGCCAGTGGTTGTGCTGTACATGTGTTGCTGAAGTGAGCACCAGAGGCTCTGCTGTAGTGGGACCCAAATGCCACGTTCCTCAAGAGTCTGGCCTTCAACAACAGCCAAACATTGGTTTAGTAGAGGAACAGCATCATTTACGTAATTCAAAACACTATTATTATATACTAAAGATTTTTAAATTAGGTATAACAATAAAATAATCATTTCTACATTAGAAAATGTACATGTTTCTAGAGATTCATTCTAAAGGATATGAGGGTAAAGACATAGTACCTAGGATTTACTTTAAAATACTTTAAAAAGATGAATGAAGCAACTGTGACAATCTTGAGAACTAATGCTTTTTGGTATACTTGTCTCTACTACTGAGTAAGAATTTTCATAATTAAGAAAAATTTCCAAAATTACAGCAATAAATATTGATAAATCTTCAATACCTACAAAATGTTTACTATTGATCTAGCGAACAGATCAGATGAAAAGATTTTTTCAGCTATACAGTCAATTCATCACCAACTCCTACTTATCCTTTATTTTACAATCCATTTTATTCTACTTCCAGTACCATCACACTAGCCATCAACTGAAACCCCCTCCTAATTTTCTCCTAATATCTGCTTTTACTGCCACTCAATCAACAGCCAAAATGATCTTCTCAAAATACACTGAGGTCACAACACTTGCTCCACTCACTTTCAGTAGCTTCTCACTGCCCTCAGCATAAAATCCACGATTGCTAAGAAGCTCCACAAGTTCATGTGGATCTCTATCACCTTATCAGACTGCAGTTCACCATACTCCAGCCAATCTGAATGTTTCAGTTTCTCAAAAAGCCAGACTTTTAGCTGGGTGCGGTGGCACATGCCTGTAATTCCAGCACACTGGGAGGCTGAGACAGGAAGGTCACAGGTTCAAGCTCATCCTGGGCAACTTGGCAAAATACAACATTATAAATTCCTCAGAAAATTTTTAAGGAAAAATTATGAGAAAGAAAAAAAAATGGAAACAAAGTCTATGTAAATAGGGAAGGGTGGAGGGGGTGAAGGGTGCACAGGTAATGGGGGAAAAAATAAGAACTAAGATACATCATGTTCAGGTACAAACACCCCATGATAAATGTAGATGTATTGTATACCTAAAATGTACCAATTAATATATAAAAAAAAATTTTTTTTAAAGGTCAGGAATGTAGCTCAAATAAATGAGGAAAAGAGGTGTTGGAGATGTAGCTCAGGGCAAAGGTCCTGAATTCAAACTCCAGGAACGAACACACACACACACACACACACACACACACAAGCCTAGCTCTTTCTCACCTCCTATTCATGTTCTCTATTATTCTCTTTTCTCTTCTCTCCACATGGTTATGTTCTGTTCATCCTCATCTCTCAGCTTTACTGATGCTTTTTCCTCAAAGAGCCCTTTCTCTGACTTGTCAGTTTGCACCTCACCCCATCCCTAATTTACTCTTACAGAATGTAATTTTTCTTCAAAATACCTACCATCACATATATTTATTTTTGTGTTTATTGGCATAACCTCCATTTTCCCCACTAAATGGGAAATTCTATAAAGTCAACAAACACATTTGTTTTGTGTACAATTAGCCCTAAAACCTAGCACATTGGAGTTCAACAAATATTTGCTAAATAAATAGATCTTCATAAAAGCCAATTTCTCCTTAGTCTACAAAACATCTGTACCAGCATAAGAAAAAAGTTGAGGAGCGCGGGCACCACTGGGGAGGCAGCGGTCCAGTCCCCGGGTCGGCAGACACAGAGGCAGTATTCAACCTAAAATTGTATCTCATGAGATCCCCGACAGGAGACAAATTTGAGTCTCAGAGAAAAAAGTCTCTATATAAATGACTGGGGGCAGGAGCCACATTCAGACTGGAAAACCAGCTCTCAAGGACCAACCGCGACGCTGAGGCTGCCAGTGCAGCTGCGCCTCCAACTGAGCTGCTGTGCTGGAGGAGAACAAAGCGTCGGTGACACTGCTATACAGGAACTGCAGAGGTGTAGCAGTTCTGCTGGGGCCTGAACGCAGGTACCCAAAGGAAGGGAACATGAAGGAGAGAGAAATGGATGATGGATCACACAGAGTCAGGTCTCAGGAATCCCTGACATTCCAGGATGTGGCTGTGGACTTCACCAAGGAGGAGTGGGAACAGCTGTACCCTGCTCAGAAGAACCTCTATGGAGACCTGATGCTGGAGAACTACAGGAATCTGGTTGCTCTGGGGCATCAGGTTTATAAGCCAGCAATGATCACTCAGCTGGAGCAGGAAGAGGTGTGGATGAGAGGAGGAGGCTACCCTGTGGGAGCTCACCTAGATGAGGATAATGGACCTAAAATTTAAAAATCAACTCTAAACCAGAATACTTCTGATAAAAATCAAACCTGTGACATCATTATGGAAAGACTAACAGAAGACAGTTTCTGGTATTCCATCTTAGGAGGACTCTGGGATTTTGATTATCAGTTTGAATTTAACCAAGAAAACCAGCAGAGACATTTGGGACAAGTATCTTTCATCCATCAAAAGATTACACAAGAAAGAAGCATTAAAGGTAACAAATTTGAAGAGAACTATAAAATGAACTCAAACCTTATTATACATCAGGGGGTTCCTTCAATTAAAATACCCCTTAATTATGACACACCGGGAAATAGCATCAAACATAATTCAGACTTGATTTATTACCAGGGAAACTATGTAAGAGAAAATCCTTATGAATATAATGAACGTGGGAAAATCTTCAATCAGTGTGTTCTCACTAATCATATTCATACTGGAGAAAATCCCAGTGAATGTGGAAAGGGTTTCAGCCACAATTTGTCTCATACCCAACCTCAGACAGTGCTCACAGGAGAGAAACCCTGTAAGTGTGATGAATGTGGGAAAAGACTCAGCCAGAGAATACATCTTATTCAACATCAGAGAATTCACACAGGAAAAACCTTTTATATGCAATGAATGTGGGAAAGCCTTCCGTCAACATTCTTCCTTCACTCAGCATCTGAGAATCCATACTGGAGAGAAGCCCTATAAATGTAATCAATGTGGGAAAGCCTTTAGCCGCATCTCATCTTTTACTGAACATCATAGACTTTATACTGGAGAGAAACCTTACAATTATAGTTTTTGTGGGAAAGCCTGCAGCCAGAGGACGCATCTTAATCAACATGAAAGAACACATACAGGAGAGAAACCCTACAAATGTAATGCATGTAGGAAAGCCTTTAGTCAGAGTGCACACCTTAATCAACATTTGAAAATCCATGCCCATGAGAAATTATGTGACTATAAATGTGACAAAACTTTAAGCCACAGGCCTTCACTTAGCAGCATATAAGTTGTGGTGGGGTAAAACTGTGAATTTATAAATGTGCACAATTTTTATCAGATCTTTCTATTCAATATCAAATTATTCATTTTAGAGAGAAAGTTTATAAATAAACTTCTAATGCATAGAAACCAAATGTATACTTTAAACTAGTAACATTATATTCCCAGTAGGGGCTGAAACTAGTGAAAATTATTTTATAAACAAAAATATATTGAGCCAGGGTCCAAATCTGATATAAAACTTTTGAAATAAATTAACAGAAATTCTGTAGCAAATAACTATTATGATTCACATGTAGGTTTTACGCTATGAAGCACTGAAATTATATGAACATTAATTAAAGCAGTGTTGTAGTATCAGTTACATAAACAAAATAAACATAAAAAAGCAATACTTCCAAAAAAAAAAAAAAGTTGAGAAATAGCTAACTTAAAATCAGGTTAACTCTACACATACAAGTCTTTGGCTCTGCCTTTATAATTATTGCTATTTTCCACTCCCTGACCTAGAATTCTGCCTTTTCTCTCTCATGTATTTCTACTTAATACACAATGAGCACTAATAATTACAACACTATGACCTAACTTAGGCCCTAGTATTCCTCTTCCAATCTTTAAATACTATCATAGTCTAAAAGTCAAAACTGCTGGTTTTAGACATAGAGACAGCTAAAAAAAAAAAAAAAGTGCAAATAACTGAAAAAATCCCATTATTCTGTTTCCTAAACTAGGTAATGTCTTGAGCAGTTTTTTTAAAAAAGGCTAAAATATACTGTGACATGGAGCACTTTTTATACTAAAACTTTTAAAGATTATAGCCTTTTGTGTGTTTTTGTCTACTGGTTTGAAAACTATTCCTTTTGTGTCATTCATTTCACACATCATAAAATTTATCAACTATATCTTTTTTTCCTTTTTTCCCCAGTACTGGGCATTGGGCCTCATGCATGCTAGGCAACTGCTCTACCACCAAGCTACATCCCTAGCCTTATATTTAATATATATATTTTTTTCAGTGCATGCCAGGCACTCTATCACTGAGCTATAAATAATATTAAGCATGTCCTTTTCATTTGTTTAAGACACGTTCTCACCATGTAGTCCAGGCTGACCTGGAACTTGTGCTACTCCTGCCTCAACATCCCAAGCCCTGGGATTATAGTCATGCACCACTATGCCCAGCTTATTTTTAATATGTCTTTAAAGACATATGCCTTATTCTCAAATCCCATAACCTGTTAAAACAAGAGGGTTAAATCACTGTTACATTAATCAAATAAAATTTTAATTTTTGTAGGTTTGAAATGGTCAAATATCAGCAATTTCATATAGTTCTCTGAAGCCATTTTAAGAAATGTTTATTTCCTTAGTCTGTAACCAGCCTTACTTTCTTTTTAATCTTAGACAACTGAATTGGAATGTAAGAGATTTTTCAGATGAAAAATAAAATATAAAGTCACAGAAATAAGGAAGACTAGAGTACTAAACCTTTAATTTAAAATTTTTATGGGGAAAAATCATAAAATTGATGATTAAAGTATATTTCCTAAGCATTAAAAATTAAAAAATAAAGCTTAAAGGAAGGAAGACTTGAAACACAACTGAATGGTAATACAAACCATCTATTCTTACCTTGGATCAATTACTTCTGGATAGGCACATACTCTCAGAGTTTTTGAATTTGAACCAACAGCATATAAACTACCACCTGGATGAAAAGCCACTGCTCTAACAGCTTGTGTGTCTTCTAGGGTATTAATACAAACAAACTGCTTTTTTGATTTGTCATCCTGTGGGAAGAATGAATACAAAAGTCATCCTATGAAAAAAATGAATTTGAAAGAATTCATTTTACCCCATTTTAAATTCATTTGAACTGTATTATTCCTGTTTGCTCACTTCACATTTATTACCTATAATATTTTATGTAACAAATCTAAACTAACCCTAATGTTTTTGTTTTATGTTAATCATTGCTAAACCAAAGTCAGACAGTTCATAATCATTCAAATTTTTCTTGATTAAAGCAAAATATAAGATTAAATATGCATTCCCTTATTTTTCTTTTTATTTAGGGTTTGGTTTTTTTTTTGGTACCAGGGATTGAAATCGGGTCGTTGCGTTTACAGGGCAGGCAGCGGAACCACTGAGCTAAATCCCTGGCCCTTTCCTTATTAAGTTCTCTTTATCTAAAGGGGAAAAAATAGCTCATATATATAGACATTCTAACAAAAATAACAGTATCATTTGTATTTAGAAGAGAATGTAGCTGAGCTGTTAGTTGGGAGGCTGAGACAGAAGGATGTTTGAAATCAGGCTGGGCAAGAAAGTGAGATTTCTGCATTAAAGAAAGGAAGAAAAGAATGTAAGGAAAGAAAGAAGGGAAGGAGGCAGAGAGGAAAATAAGGAAGAAAGGAAGACTACTAAACCACTTAAGGTTAAAAAAGAAAGTTTACTGTTATCTCCAGCAATGAATACTTTCATATTTCAAACTGAAGTTGTAAAATGCTGTTCTAAAACTATAAAAATGATTTTAATCAGAACATTTTATTTGAATTTCATGTTCATTTTGAACTATCTGTTCATAGCTCTCTTCTAAAGAGACAAGTTGAAACAGTTCTGTATAAAAACTTGTGCAACTCCTGCTATTGGTGTCATTTGAAAGCATACTGTCACCTTGACCATGACTGACTGGGCCTGGAACAGGGAACTCCAGACAGACTGGGGTTAACAAACTCATCCAAACCCTGTCTGTGGGAAGTATAAATGTCAAGTGCACTCAGAAGGGCAAATCACTTCGGCTCTGGTTGTATCCCAAGAGCCCTGGGACTTTAATAACTATCAGTGAAGAGATTGAAACCTCCTGTGACCCAAATTGTAGTGTTTGTGTTTTCTTATTGTTGTTGTTTTGTTTTGTGGTACCGGGGATTGAACCCCAGGCCTTTGCACTGAGCTACATCTCTAGCCCTTTTTTAATTTTGAGACAGGTCTAAGTAAACCAAGCTGTGTTTGAACATGTGATCCTCCTGCCTCAGGTGCCCAAAGTGCTAAGAATATAGACATGTGCCTGAATGGCTGGCTCCACCTAGGCTTTTATGTATCCATGCAATACATCGTCACTGGGAGAACTGAGGGCAAAACTGTTATCACAGTTTTTCTTATACAATTGAATTGTTATTTATACACATCTGACTAGAAATGCTACATGTTCTACCAATCCACACAGACGGAAGTGAGTAGCAAGGAGAAGATAAGAGTAAGGCAGAGGAATGACTGTATGGCCTACAGCACATTAATAATTACTAACCAATACTTGCTGTATAGCAAAAGCCACACAAATTGATTTTATTTGGCATTCTCAAGTGTTTTAAATTTTTAAAAATTTGTAGCTATTTATAAATTAGGAAATTTCACATGAAAATCTCTGTCTAGCTTTTCTTAAAAATCAAAAGAACTACAAACACTGGGGTTACATATTTCTCTGTGCAAGGGACAAATATTCTTATGCATTTATGAAAATGATTGATTTCATTTATGTTACTTGTTTGACCTCCTATAAGCATCTGAAAAAACAATTTTGTTTATGGGGTTAAATTCTGAATTAGAGAAAATAAGATATTAGGAAGAGATATCTGGTTCCAAAGCAAAACACACATATACTGATGAGAAGGCCAACAGAGGTACCTGAACAAATAAATCACAAAGTTCAGAGAACCACGCAGAATCCCAGTTAGAATCCCAGTTAATGTGCCCACTCACTCACTACTGGGCCATTGATACAAAAAGTGCTTTCTAAAGCAACCTCTATGCTTACTCCAGTGAGAGCTCTACCCTGAGGTAAATACCATATTAAAAATAATGAGCTTGGTTCTGCTGCCTGCTTGTCAAGTGCAAGGTCCTGAGTTCAATCCTGGTACCAAAAATAATAATAATAATAATAATGAGCTTTTGGGCTGAGAATGTAGCTCAGTGGTGCCGCGCCTGCCTGACAAGCACAAGGTCCTGAGTTTGAACCCAGGGAAGGGGAGGGGAGGGGAGGGAGGGGAGGGAGGGAAGGGAAAGGAAGGGAAAGAAGGAAAGAGAAGGGAAGGAGGGAAGGAGGGAAGGGGGGAAGGGGGGAAGGAGGGAAGGGGGGAAGGGGGGAAGGGGGAAGGGGGGAGGGGGGAAGGGGGGAGGGGGGAAAGGGGAGGGGGGAAGGGGAGGGGGGGGAAGGGGGAGGGGGGAAGGGGGAGGGGAAGAAAGAAAGAAAGAAGAAAGAAAAAGAGAGAAAAGACAGACAGACCTTTTCTAAAAATGGTTTATTTGAAGTAAGAATTACTTGACAACATTTGCAAGTATAGATGAAAACACTAAACGCTGCTTCCCCAAGTATTACCTCTTCCCCTCTTGACCGTGAAAGACTCCCTGAAGAATCTCCAAGGGATGGCTTAGTGACTGAATGTTCTGTAGAGCTGTGGGAACAGAAATTCAAGTAAAGTTTACTCTGAATAGCAAAACAAAACTAAATTAATGTACTCCTTCAATCTTTAGTTTTTCCTTTTAGCAAATGATTCTTGCTAACTCCATTCAAACATTCTGGAAACATTTAAGAGGCCCTGGACTCAGTTATACCAAGGACAGTTGTAAGGAGGAGATGAAAAGTCATTCTGGAAAAAAGATTAAGTCCACACATTTTACAGTGAGAAGTCAAGTACCCCTCTTTTGCTTAGTTCCAGCATCCTGTTTGTAATGCTTTACTGCTTGCTACCCCAAGCAGGACCCTGGAGGACTGCTGTTGCGGAAAATTATCTGACCCAGGAGAAAAACTAACTGAAACTGACAGTTGAGGATTCCTTAGTAAAACATTATTTCCACTCAATCACTTTGACTTTTGTGAGCCCAAAGGTAGACAAATCCACCTATAAGTAGCTCTTCCTTCCAGTAAGTTTGCTTTTTGGGGGCAGGGTTGTTGTTGTTGTTGTTTGTTTGTTTGTTGAGACAGAGTCTCGCCATGTAGTGCAGACCAGCCTTGAACTCACTAAGTAGCCAAGGATGGCCTCAAACTCACGGTGATTCTCCTGCACCTGCCTCAGCCTCCCAAGTGTTGGGATTACAGGTGTGTACTACCACACCCAGCTTCTCTCTTTTTTTCTTAAATGTCTTACTCACTTAGCCTAAAATTTCCAGATACTTAAAGAAAACATCCCAAATAAAAACTACAGACTAAAACTGAAAAAAGACCTCAGGAGAAAAGCAATTCAGGGAATAAAGCTACAAAAATATAATTATAATCCTTACAGACATGAGGAAATAATGAATCCTGGAAACAAGAGCATAAGCTATTTTTCAGATCCATGGATTCTCTTTTTTTCTTTCTTTCTTTTTTTTTTTTTTTTTTTTTTTTTGGTACTGGGGATCAAACTCAGGTCCTTGCGCTTGCGGGGCAGGCGGTGGAAACACTGAGCTAAATCCCCAGCCCCATAAGCTATTTTTTTAAAAAGAAAAATTTAGAGTATAAGAGCTCTTAGAAAAAGAAAATATGATGGCAGAAAAAAATTAATTGAAAATGAAGATGAAGAAATAATTTTTCAATAATACATTCAATTTCTCAAAATTTAAGTTTCCAGCTTTAAAAAGTCTGTGAAGTATTCAGCATGAATACTTCGGAATACTATTCAGAATGAAAGAAAACAGATTACTTTCACATGATATACTTCACACAGATATCAGGAAAAAGGAAGACTTGAAAAATTCCAAAACAGAAAAAGCAACAGGCCTCATGCAAAGGATCAAAAATTAAGATAGCATCAGACCACTTAAAAAGAATACTGAAGCCTGAGCAACTGAGACTATGTCTCCAAAAAGGGGGATTCGTAGAGATGTAGCTTAGTGGTAGACCACTTGCCTAGTACGTGTGAAGTCCTCAGTTCAATCCCAGTACTGCAAAGAAATCCAAAACAAAAAAACAAGAGATTAGAAGATCCTGTAGCAGTGCCTTTTGAAATACTGAGGGATGATTTCCATCCTAGAATTCTGTACTAACAAATCAAGTATGACATACATTGAACACATTTTTAGACAGCAAGGTCTCAGAAACTTTACCTATGATATATCCCTTTTCAGTAAACTGAGAGATCCTACAAACAGGCTCCAACACAGGGAAGAGGCAAAAGAAATCCCAGAAAAAGATGGTGAGGCCAGGATTCTCCAGGCCTGTATGAAATGGTCTAGGAGCCATAAATATAAAGTGAAGCAAGAATGATCCTGGAGAGAAATCTCCCAGGAGGAAAGAAATGAAATGAAGAAATTACTGGACTTTTTTTTTACTACAATGAGAGAAGTTTTATGATTTTTATAGTTGTCAAAGCATTTGCAGAGTATAAAAACAGATACTAAGAAATTAAGCATGTGTTTACACCAAATTAAGGCAATTTCATATAATAAGTAGTTGTATGAGAAGGAAATGTAACTATACTATATGACCCAGCTGTAAATAATAATCACAAGGACATAGTAACGTTAACACTGAATAGTGATTTGAAGAAAAAAAATATATACATACATATGAAAGAAGTAGACAAAGTATAATGTGGGTAAAGAGGATAGGGAATCACTGGATAATAAAAGTGGTAACAGAAGCATGTTATTCAGAAATGTGGAAATATACAGCAAAAGAAACACACAAATGGCTTGAAAATAGCAACTAACAGGAAATTTTTAAAATGGACAAAGTTGGGTAGGATAGATGATTGTTTTATTTTAAGCCTTTGGGTACTACTTGTTTTTTAAAACCATGTATGCATATTATATTGATAAAAATTTAAATTTGAATTTAAAATTTAAGTTCTAGGGCCAGGGATTTAGCTCAGTGGTTCTGCTGCCTGCCTTGCAAGTGCAAAGAGTTCAATCCCCCATACCAAAAAATAATAAATAAATAAATAAAATTTAAGTTCTAGTTTGAGAGTAATCAAAACAACTATATGCAAACTGTAATGAAGAAGTACTATTAGAGAAACAAATGTTCTAAAGTAAAAGTACTTTGATATTAATTATAAGGCTAATTCCTATAAACATCCAAGTGCTAAAAGCCAGTTACACATATTTTAAATGAACCACCATGAAAAAAGGTCTATGTTAACAATAGAAGAAAATGCTTTCTGGGTGAGATGGAATCTCAGTGCTGTTTTCATTTGCATCTCTCGAATGACCAGTGATGTTGAACATTTTTTCATATGTTTATTTGCTATTTCTTTGTCTGAGAAATGTCTGTTCATTTCAGATGCCCATTTTTGGATTGGGTCTTTAAATTTCAGTTGTCTGATTTTTTTTTAAGTTCTTTATATATTCCAGATAAAAGACTTTTGTCTGAGGAACAGCGGGTAAAACTTTTTTCCCACATTGTAGGTTTGTCTCTTCACACTGTTGGTGGTTTCTCTTGCTGTGCAGAAGCTTTTTAATAAGATGAGATCCCACCTGTTGATTCTTTGTGGTAGTTCATGTGCGACTGAGGTTTTGTTCATGAAATCTTCCTACGCCAATGTCTTCAAGAGTTCTACCTAACCTCTCTTCCAGCCAGTTTGGTGTTTCTGTTTTAATATTTAGATCTTTAATCCATTTCAATTTTAGTTTAGTGCATGGTGAGAGATATAGGTCTAGTTTTTGTTGTTGTTGTTGTTTTGGTCCCAAGGATCAAACTCGGGACCTTGCGCTTGCAAGCCAGGCGCCGGAACCACTGAGCTAAATTCCTGGCCCCATAGGTCTAGCTTTAATCTTTGGCAAGTTGAAACCCAGTTTTTCCAGCACCATTTATTAAAGGGGCTATCTTTCCTCCAGTGAGGGTGTTTGGCTCCTTTGTTGAAGATGAGGTGGCTGAGTGTGTCTGGAGTTGTTTCTGCATCTTCTAATCTCTTCCACCAGTCCTCAGTCTGTTTCTTTGCCAGTACCATGCTGTTTTTATCGCAGTAGCTTTGTAGCATAGTTTCAGGTTGGGGACTGTGATACCCCCTACCTTGTCTTTGCTGCCTAGAATTCCTTTTGCTATTCTAGGTCTCTTCTTGTTCCAAATGAATTTTTGGATTGTTTTCTTATCTCACCTCACTCCAGAAAGAAAGACTACTATCAAGAAATCAACCAATAACAAATGCTAGCAGGGCCGTGGGGAAAAAGAACCCCTTCTCCACTGTTGGTGGGAGTGTAGACTGATGCAACCACTGTGGAAATCAGTATAGAGATACCTCAAAAAACTAGGATTGGAGGTCCCATTTAACCCTAGTGGGTATCTTCCCAAAAGAATTAAAAGAATCATTCCACAGTGATATATGTGCACCCATGTTCATAGTGGCACAGTTTGTAATAGCTAAATCTTGGAAACAGCCCAACTGCCCATCAACTGGAGACTGGGTAAAGAAAATGTGGGGTTTTTAAAAATATAAAATAGAGTACTACTGAGCCATAGAAATAAGAAACTAGAGACATATACAGCTAAATGGATGAACATAGAGGGGATACTATTAAGTGAAATAAATAGGACACTTGTGTGTAAATACTGAATAGTTTCTCTGGTATAAGAAACTGAAAGTGTGAATAAGGATCAGAATGTATAATAGATAATGTGAAATAGGAAGAAA
Organism: Heterocephalus glaber; assembly: GCF_053883595.1. Taxonomy (NCBI): domain Eukaryota; kingdom Metazoa; phylum Chordata; class Mammalia; order Rodentia; family Bathyergidae; genus Heterocephalus; species Heterocephalus glaber. The sequence goes on from NW_028258296.1 coordinate 43,659,595, forward strand.
AGGTGCAAAAGGGAAGGGGAAGTGAGAAGAATAGAGGAAAGGAAAGAAGGGAAAGGAATAAATATGAGAAAAATTAAAAATAGAAACAAAGTCTTTGTAAATAGAGAGGAGTGGAGGGGTTGAAGGGAGGGCAGGGGAATGGAGAAAAAAATAAGAGCCAAGATATTTTATGTAAAGGTACAAATTCCTAATAATGAATGTCAGCATATTGTATACCTAAAATGTACCAATAAAAAATTAATGAACTAAAATTTTAAAAAAAGAAAATGCTCCTTAACCTTTTCCATTGCATAAATTAACACTTGTTTATTAATGACAATAAGATAAAAATTTTCTGGCAGTGAAAACATGCAAAGTCTTCAATTGCTAGCATTGTCAGAGCTGCCAAAATTGTTTTCCTGCAATCATTCTACTACGTTATAAAACATCTTCCTGTGCACTGAAAGTCTGAGAGTTTTAAGATTGTTGAAAGATGCCGGCCGCAAGAAAAAAAGAAAATCAAGAAAAAGATACACTCTAAAACTTCACGATGTCTGAGTAAGATTGCTTATAAAATTGCTTAAAGAATTGCTTTGGTGGTGGTAAGGAAGCAAAAAGAAAAACAAAAGGAAAATATGACTATAAACAGACTCAGAAGTTGGTAGAATGTAGATACATGAAGGCAGTTAAAAAAAACTTTTGGAGGTAGTGAGCTCTAAATACTTTTCTTTTTAAGGCCCCAAAGAGAAGCTCAATTTTATTTAGTAAGAAGTTAGTATTTCCAGGTTTTACAAAGTTGAGCACTTACATTTGGTTTCCAGAAGGTGACTCCTCAAGCAAAGGGATGTGATTTGTTGATCCAGGGTTTTGAGGAGTACTTGTGAGAATATTTGAGGCATCACGCGTTAACCTCTGACTGGTGTCTTGGGGTGGTGTAGCAAAACTAGTCATAGAAGAACTATTAGATCCATTGCCTTTGCTCCCATTACACTGCTGGTTGAGCACTGATACCTCATTACCAAGACTATCCATTCCAATATTTAATTCACCAAGTTTTTGAATGGACCTATAAAATTAAAGAATGCAAGTAATTTAAAACAAAAAATTACATTCTTAATATACTGAATATAAAACTTTGAAAAAATAAATGCATATATAACATAATCTATGATAATTTTGTGTTAAAATGACCATTCTCGATTTAAAATATAACCAAGATATTAAAAGGTCCAAAATTTCCCATAGTGCTACACAGTATAGGAGATAAGTATAATAGCTTTTTAAAAGCATTTTTTTATCATAAAAACAGAAAAAAAAATTATTCCCCAATATAACTTCAATTTAATTTTCAATTTAAAACTTTAATTTAGGATTAGGGGTATAGCTCAGTGGTACACCATATGCTTAGCATGTATGAAACCCTGGTTTTGAAAACAAAAAAATCTGCATTTCCAAATACAGTCAAATAATATTACCACAATAAAAATTTTTACCAACAAAACAAGCTATTTCATTCCATCTATCTGTAGTAACATGTCAACTAGGAAATGGATGACTATAGCAGGTCATAACGGAACAAAAGTCATGCAGCATCCCTATAATTCACTTATGCATTTTCATTCACTCACTCCTTCATTCTGTAACTATGATTTCCCAGGCTTCGATCTAGACACTAGGGAGACAAAACCGGCATGAAAACAAAAAGACTAAGGGTTTTCTCCCCTAATTGCTCCATCAGTTTGGCCTGGACCCTTATTTTGGGCTTGGGGTTATAAAAAGCATAAAAAGGAGGCTGCCAGCCTTCCTTAAGATTTAAACCTAAAAGCTAGGCATGGTGGACCATTTCTGTAATACCAGCACTAGGGAGGCTAAAGCAGAAGGATGTGAGTTTGAGGCCAGCATGAACATGGTAAGACCCTATTTCAAACAAAACAGAAGATTTAAACCTAAAACTAACCCAGTATAACTTCCTGGAGCCTAGAGTCAATATGAGGACCAAAACAAGAGACGTGATTATTAAAATGTATTGTGGTTCACTGTATTTCTAATTTTTTTACATTAAATAGTGTGTGTTTATATTGTAAGGTTTTTAAAAGACTCTAAAAAGCATTCAATATTATTTTAAAAACTGGCCTTTGCTAAATGCCTATCAGTTACAAATTTTAATTGGATGACATTTCTCAAATTGTGCTCTATGAACATTAATCCTGTAAAATGTTCCCCACGAGGGCTGGGAATTTAGATCAGTGGTTTCGCTGCCTGCTGCACAAGTGCAAGGACCCGAGTTCGATCCCTAGTACCAAAAAAAAAAAATGTTCCCCACAAAAAGGGGCCTGAAGTCAAATAAATTTGAGAGGCAGCGTCAGCGCCATTGTGGGAGACAGTGGCCTGTCCTGGGTCAGCGGACATGGAGGCGTGTCGACCTCGTGAAAAACAGAAAGCTTGAAAAACTTACAGATTAGAGGACACTAAGGAGAGCTAACTTAATGTAGGATTCTAGATCGCAGAAAGAACGAAGTGAAGAAGCAGGTGAAATACTCCTTAGGTCGCTGAGTGACTAAGACTTTGGAATTTCTTCTGCCAACTCTGGTGAATCTCATTACAGGTATTCAACCTAAAATTGTATCTCATGAGATCCCCGACAGGAGACAAATTTGAGTCTCAGAGAAAAAAGTCTCTATATAAATGACTGGGGGCAGGAGCCACATTCAGACTGGAAAACCAGCTCTCAAGGACCAACCGCGACGCTGAGGCTGCCAGTGCAGCTGCGCCTCCAACTGAGCTGCTGTGCTGGAGGAGAACAAAGCATTGGTGACACTGCCATACAGGAACTGCAGAGGTGTAGCAGTTCTGCTGGGGCCTGAACGCAGGTACCCAAAGGAAGGGAACATGAAGGAGAGAGAAATGGATGATGGATCACACAGAGTCAGGTCTCAGGAATCCCTGACATTCCAGGATGTGGCTGTGGACTTCACCAAGGAGGAGTGGGAACAGCTGTACCCTGCTCAGAAGAACCTCTATGGAGACCTGATGCTGGAGAACTACAGGAATCTGGTTGCTCTGGGGCATCAGGTTTATAAGCCAGCAATGATCACTCAGCTGGAGCAGGAAGAGGTGTGGATGAGAGGAGGAGGCTACCCTGTGGGAGCTCACCTAGATGAGGATAATGGACCTAAAATTTAAAAATCAACTCTAAACCAGAATACTTCTGATAAAAATCAAACCTGTGACATCATTATGGAAAGACTAACAGAAGACAGTTTCTGGTATTCCATCTTAGGAGGACTCTGGGATTTTGATTATCAGTTTGAATTTAACCAAGAAAACCAGCAGAGACATTTGGGACAAGTATCTTTCATCCATCAAAAGATTACACAAGAAAGAAGCATTAAAGGTAACAAATTTGAAGAGAACTATAAAATGAACTCAAACCTTATTATACATCAGGGGGTTCCTTCAATTAAAATACCCCTTAATTATGACACACCGGGAAATAGCATCAAACATAATTCAGACTTGATTTATTACCAGGGAAACTATGTAAGAGAAAATCCTTATGAATATAATGAACGTGGGAAAATCTTCAATCAGTGTGTTCTCACTAATCATATTCATACTGGAGAAAATCCCAGTGAATGTGGAAAGGGTTTCAGCCACAATTTGTCTCATACCCAACCTCAGACAGTGCTCACAGGAGAGAAACCCTGTAAGTGTGATGAATGTGGGAAAAGACTCAGCCAGAGAATACATCTTATTCAACATCAGAGAATTCACACAGGAAAAACCTTTTATATGCAATGAATGTGGGAAAGCCTTCCGTCAACATTCTTCCTTCACTCAGCATCTGAGAATCCATACTGGAGAGAAGCCCTATAAATGTAATCAATGTGGGAAAGCCTTTAGCCGCATCTCATCTCTTACAGAACATCACAGACTTCATACTGGAGAGAAACCTTACGATTATAGTTTTTGTGGGAAAGCCTGCAGCCAGAGGACACATCTTAATCAACATGAAAGAACACATACAGGAGAGAAACCCTACAAATGTAATGCATGTAGGAAAGCCTTTAGTCAGAGTGCACACCTTAATCAACATTTGAAAATCCATGCCCATGAGAAATTATGTGACTATAAATGTGACAAAACTTTAAGCCACAGGCCTTCTCTTGGCAACATATAAGTTGTGGCAGGGTAAACTGTGAATTTATAAATGTGCACAATTTTTATCAGATCTTTCTATTCAATATCAAATTATTCATTTTAGAGAGAAAGTTTATAAATAAACTTATAATGCACAGAAACCAAACATATACTTTAAACTAGTAACATTATATTCCCAGTAGGGGCTGTAACTAGTGAAAATTATTTTATAAACAAAAATATATTGAGCCAGGGTCCAAATCTGATATGAAACTTTTGAAATAAACAGAATTTCCATAGCAATAACTATTATTATTCACATGTGAGTTTTATGCTATGAAGCTTTGAAATTATATGAACATTAAAGCAGTGTTGTAGTATTATCAGTTACATAAACAAAATAAACATAAAAGAGCAATAAAAAATAAATAAATAAATTTGGGAAATACTGAATTAAGCATAAAATGTCCTTAAAATGCTAGCACATCATTTTGACTTATTAAAGTTGGGTATGATGAGAAAGGGCAGAATATGTCTATATTAAATACCAAATCAATGACATGTTATAATAATATTAATAAAAACAAAAAATATAAAGTAACAGTACAGTAGTGTTAATAAAAATTCTATCAACTGCCCAGTGCAGCATGTATCTGTAGTCCTAGCTACTTGGGATGCTGAGGAAGGAAGATCATCTGAGCATAGGAATCTGAGGGCAGCTTGGACAACACAATGAGCCTCTATCTCAAAAGAAATGACTATGACAGTATAGTATTCTATTGTGTGTGGGGGGGAGATGAAATGAAAATAGTGAAAGAAAACCCTTACATGTAATCATTGATTTGGGGGGGGGGTACTGGGGATTGAACTCAGGACCTTGCACTTGTGAGGCAGGTGGTGGAACCACTGAGCTAAATCCCCAGCCCAATAGTTGATTTTTTAATAAGATCTATCACATAACACACTTGTCTTCCTCTTATGTCTCTTGGAAAGAAGCAGCAAAATTTAAATCTGCAAGCAATGATCTGCTGCAAGAATATGATATGGAAGAACAAAATATTAAGGGGAAAAGTACATTTTAATTTATAGATTCTATCTCAATTCTCTTTGTCCTTAGCACTAGTCAGGTACCTTAAACTCCTGGTACATACTCAGATACATAAAACTAAGAGTCTAGGAGAAAAAAAGAATTGAATAAAATTATTATATTAGGGGTTGGGAATGTAGCTTAGTGGCAGAGTGCTTGACTATCATGTCGGGTTCAATCTCCAACACCACAAAACAAAAACAAAAACCCAAAATTACATAAAAGGGTCAGAAAACAAATTTTTTAAAAGGTTAAGAGAATGACAGAATTTATGTGAAACAAATTTGCAAAAACTTATATACATTCACATTTATAGACTTGGATATCTTATGGGTTTTTATAGCATACTTTCAACATAATTTTATTTATTTATTTATTTATTTTTTTGGTACCAGGGATTGAACTAGGGACCTTGTGCTTACAAGGCAGGTGGCAGAACCACTGAGCTAAATCTCCAGGCCTCAACATAATTTTATTTTTATTTTTATTTTTTTGTTTTGTTTGGTTTGGTTTGGTACCAGGGATTGAACTTAAGACCTTGCACTTGTGACGCAGGTGTGGTGCCACTGAGCTAAATCCGGGCCCTCACCTCAACATAATTTTAAACTGATCACTAAAGAAATTGAAAACATGCTGGGAGTGGTAGTGCACACCCACCAACCCACCTACTTAGGAGGCTGAGGCGGGAAGGTGACAAGTTTGATGCCAGTTTGGGTAAATCAGTAAGAAATGGTCTCAAAAGAAAACAAAATATGTGGCTCGGTGGCAAGCATGAAGTCCTGGGTTCAAGCTCCAGTACAGAGAGTGAGACAGAGACAGAGAGAGAGAGGAGGAAAGGGAAAGAAGAAAGGAAGAGAGGGGAAGGGAGGAGGGAGGGAAGAAGGAAGGAAGCAAGCTACCTTGCTTTAAACTGAACCTAAATTATTTAAGTATTTGTGATTATCTTTAAAGAAAGGATAAACCTTGAATAACAGTCTGACTTATTTTGAGGAAGCAAATCTCCACTATCACTGGAGTCACCAAACCTTGCCCCCTCATTTTCTAATTTATCACTAGGTAACTTCTTTCACTGAAACAAACAAACAAAAAAACTGACTGGAAAGTCAAACTGTACCTCAGAATTTTATGAATGTGAAGAAGACAGCCAAAAAATGAAAAGTGGCAATTCATCAGAGGAGGATAATTCTGACAAGCTACTGACTTGGTAATAAAATGGTCTCTAAATGAATATTTAGAGGCAGGCTTACACTCTTTTTTTTTTCTTTTTTTCCTTCTCTACAGTCCGGTGGATTAACCCCAGGGTATCACACTGAATTATATCCCCCTTTCTATTTTGAGACAGGGTCTTGCTATGTTGCCCAGGCCAGCCTTAAACTTGTAATCTTCCTACCTCCACCTTTCTAGTAGCTACAATTTCAAGTGTGTGCCACCATGCTTAGCCTACTTAGACTCGTGAGATCATCACTATAAACACTCACTAGGTGAAGGTTTGAAGATAGGATCAATTTTAGGAACACTGACTTGAACAACAGTGTCAAGCAGATTACATCTAATATACTGATCCAACTGAAGAACTGAGAGTCACCACTGCAAATGCCTAATCATAATCATGGAACCAAGACTTATACCATATTTGCTATGTGCTAGGTCTTCAAATACCCTTAGAACAGAAACTGTTCTAAGTACTTTTACATATATTAGCTCATTTAACCTTCCAACATGCTTTGCTCATTGAAATAAAGATATATAAATAATATACATATAGCTATTTTGGTTTATTGACTTTTAAAAACATGTATATTCCTCCTACAATAAAAAACATTATAGTTAACACTATTTGGGCCAAAATTTTAATATCTTTAATATATTAAATCCAAAAGAATCTTTAGGGGTTTTTCTTTTGCTGGTGTTGCTGTTATTTTTTTTTTTTTAGGATAAGGTCTCACTGTGTTGCCCAGGCTGGCCTTGACTCCTGGGCTCAAGTGATCCTCCAGCCTCAGTCTCCCAAGTAGTTAGGGACACACTACTATGCTTGGCTGAATCTGTAGATTTAAGCACTCTTAATAATTATAAAAATAGCAACGACCAATATAGTGTTTACAGTGGCCCAGATACCATTCTAAGCATTTTACATAGATTAACTCATTTAATCCTTATGGCAACCTTGTGAAGTACATGAGGAAACAAAAAGAAACTAAGTTCAACATCACTGGTCATTCAAGAAACGCAGATGAAAACAACACTGAGATTCTACCTCACCCCAGAAAGAATAGTTGCTACCATGAAATCAACCAATAACAAATGCTGGTAGGGGTGTGGGAAGAGAGGAACCCTTCTCCATTGTTGGTGGGAGTGCAGACTGGTGCAACCACTGTGGAAATCAGTATGGATATACCTCAAAGAACTAGGGCTAGAGGTCCCATTTGACCCAGCTATTCCCCTGCTGGGAATCTTCCCCAAAGAATTAAAAGAATCATACCACAGCGATATATGTGTACCCATGTTTATAGTGGCACAATTCATAATAGCTAAAGCTTGGAAACAGCCCAAGTGCCCATCAACTGGAGACTGGATAAAGAAATGTGGTTTTTTTAATAAAATGGAGTACTACTCAGCCATAAAGAACAAGAAACTAGAGACATTTATAGCTAAATGGATGCATAGTGAGGCCATATTCTTAAGCGAAATAAATAGGACACATCTGTAAATACCGAATAGTTTCTCTATTGTGAGAAACTGAAAGTGTAAATAAGGATTAAAACGAATAATTGATAATTTGAAATAGGAAGAAAAGGTCCAAAGGGGTAGGGAAAGTGGAAGGGGAAGGAAAAAGGAAAGAAGGGAAAGGAAAAATTATGAGAAAAGAAAAAAATGGAAACAAAGTCTATGTAAATAGGGAAGGGTGGAGGGGGTGAAGGGAGGGCAGAGGAATGGGGAAAAAATAAGAACCAAGATACATCATGTACAGGTACAAGCACCCAATGATAACTGTAAATGTATTGTATACCTAAAATGTACCAATAAAAGAATTAAAGCAAAAAAAAAAAAAAAAAAGAGGCCAGGGATGACAGAGCTCCAGAGATGTTACATAGCACTAGAGTTCTAAGCAACATCAAAGAGTTTCTTTAATGATAAACTGGTGGTTTAATTATAAACTGATGATTGAATTAAAATATACTGAATCCACAGTAAATGTTCACAATTGAAAACCCTTATTACTCATTTTTGTGTATTATTTATATTAGTATGTACAGTCAGATTCAGATTAATAAAATTATTTTTTCAAAAAAAAAGAAACTAAGTAGCTTCCCCTGGGTCAGTAGCGGTGAACCTATGGCATATGTGTTGTAGCAGGCTGTGTGTCATCACTGAAAGCTCTAAAAGGTTTGACATCACTGCCTTCCGTCCTCAGATGGGTCAGAACTGGATCCACTTGGCAGTTGGGTTCCAGCCTATGGAAAGAACTACTACTCTTTTGTTTTACTTGCTGAGGGAGGAAGGAAAAAACTAGATAAACACTCAGTATTTGGTCACAAGAAAACATGTAAATTCCATATTACACTTTCAAATGACAAGGGAATTACAGTTATTAAATTCTTTAAATTACAGTTATTAAATTCTTTAAATAGCTTCAAAATAATTCCCTTCATTTAAAAAAGCAACTAGAAGACCAACCTGTTAAGGAATTGCTCAGTAAGATTCTGCTGCTGATCAGGGCCATCTTCCTGATTCACCCCACCCTCAAGCAACATCTGTTGGTATATCTGTCGCTGCTGCTCCTTCTGCTCTAAATGCTGTTGATAACGTAATCTTTGCCTATAATATTCTTGAAATTGTTCAGTGGAATCTCGAAGCTTAAAAATATTAGAAGAAAACAATATTGTTAAACTGAATATATATCTTCTCTCAGCAGTACCTTCTTATAAATACTGATAAAATATATAATTAAACAATTACAAAACAATACAAAAATGATCAAAAATGACAGTGAAAGTTTAAATTTTTTAACATTTTATTATAGTAAAAGACACACTGCCATTAATCTCCCTCACTTTGACATACTTGTCACATCATTCTTGCCACTCTCTAAAGCTGTTACAGAAGGTCTCTTTCATGAGTATCTTTAGCTGTGTTGTCATGGTTGCCTTGATGTCCTGAATCAATTCAAAATATTTAGTTTTCATGCTCATTTTGATTTGGAGGAAGAGCCAGAAGTTACATGATGCCAGATCTGGTGAATAAGGTGGATGAGGACACAGCATAACGAGCCTGCCTTTCCACTAGATGTGATACGGCAGAAGCATTCACCACATTTTTGATCACACCTCATAAAGACACACAAAAAGGGGTCTTCCAGAACTGCTTCAAAAAGTAGCAAGAAGGATGGGAAAATTGTGTCAGGAGCCAAGGGAGTTATTTTAAGGGGGATTAATGGCAATATGTCTTCTACTGTGATAAATATTTTTTATGTAAATGTACACCATATATCTCTGGATCACCCCTCTACATTGCTTCTTGAAAAATAACAAAAAAGAAAAATAACATAGGACCCATGAGTCTTAACACTGACAGAGATCAGTTAATTTATTTCATTCCACAGCAACAGACTGGCCAAAATGGATGATTGCGCTAGTGGCTGGACTAATCCAAAATAAAAATGTAAATTAAACTGGTGCTGTGGCACATGCCTGCAGTCCTAGCTATTCAGGAGGCTGAAGCAGGAAGATTACAAATTCAAGGTCAGCCTGAACAATTTAGTGAGACCTTGTCTCAAAGGACTGGAGATGTAGTTCAATGGTCTGAAGGCTTCCATAGCATGTGTGGATCCCAGTACCACCAAAAGAAAAAAAGGCAAATTAATGGTTATAAGAACAAAGAAAATGTTTGCAAAGACAAATCTTATAGTACTTACATAAAATACATATTGAGGAACTGCATTAACATTTAATGAATACAATATTATCCTTGCCAAACATGGTTAATGCAAGCATGTACATGGTCTAATAGGTTTCTATAGAAAGAAAGAAAATTTGCCAAAGAAATAGGTTTCAAATGTTCTTTCATTTAGTGAGCCTTAAATTTAGCAGTCTCAACATTTGTATGTAATTGTTCTAAAAGAACTATACAGCACTCAAACTTTCAGGACTGAGATATTTAGTGAATTCCAATACTGGCAAGGAAAGACTCCCCATGAAATCAAAGTCTAGTCATACTTCACTGGGATTATCCTGAAAAAAATCAATCATCTCTAAAATTGACCAAACACTGATAATAAGTTTAACCAAGAGTCTTATACAGCTACCTAAAGCTAAAACTTTTTGCTTCTCTGGGAAACAGAAATAATTCTTCTTGGCCAGGTGTGGTTGCATGCACCTATAATCAATTTCATACTCTGGGAAGGATAGCAAATTCTAGCCCACCCTAAGTAATTGAGTAATTTAGTAAGACCCTGTCTCAAAATAAGAAAATTTAAAAGGGTTGGATATGCAGCTGAGTGTGAAGGCTCTGGGTTCAATCCCCAGTACTGAAACCAAAATCCTTTTCTATCAGCAATAACTCAGATAAAATTATCCATATGTACCTGAATTTTGTATTATGGTAAAATGTTACATAAAAGCTGTCATTTTAACCATTTTAAGTGGCATTAACTACACTCACAATGTTGGATAAAAAGCACCATATTCAAAACTTTTTCATCATCCCAAACAGAAACTGTAACTATTAAGCAATATCTCCCCATTTTCCCCTTGCTTCAGCCCCTGGTAATCTCTAATCTAGTCTATATTATTTCTGTGAATTTGCTTCTTCTAGATATTCATATAAGTGGAATCACACAACATTGGTCCTTTTGTATCTGTTTATTTAGTGCAGCATGAAGTTTTCAAGTTTCATCCACACTCTAGCATGTATCAGAACTTCATTCCTTTTATGGTTGAATAATACCTCATTGTATGTACATACCACATTTTGTTGATGGATTTTTTGGGGGGATGAACAAATGGGTAATTTTCATCTTTGGCAACAGTGAATAATGCTGTTATGAACAAGGGTATAGAAATATCTACCAGAGTCTATGGTTTCAATTGGGGAGAGGGGTATATATCTAGGAATGGAATTACTGGGTTATATGACAATCTTATGTTTAGCTTTTGAGGGACCACAAATTTTTAATTTTATTTATTTTTGTGGTGACATGTATTGAACCTAGGGCCTTGGGCACGCTACATAAGCACTCTACCACTGAGCTACACCCTCCAGACCCTGCCACAGTGGGTACTCTAAACATTTTATATTCTAACCAGCAATGTACAAGGGTTCAAGTTCTCCAAATATTAACCAATACTTAATTTTCCATTGCTTTTTCTTAAATTTTCCATTGTTTTAATTATAGCCGCCAACTAGGTGTAAAGTTGTATCTCATTAAGGCTTTGATTTACATTTTCCTAATTATTAATGGTATTAAGCATCTTTATATGCTCACTGTCCATTTATATGTATTCTTTGAAGAAATGTATATTCAAGACCTTTGCCCATTTTCTATTTGTGTTGTCTTTTTGTTCAGTTGCAGTTCTTTCTGTATTCTGGACAATAAAGCTTATCAGATATAGTTTGTAAATATTTTTCTCTTTCTGTAGGTTGTATTTTCACTTCCTTAGTAACATACTTTTTTGCACAAAAAGGTTTTAATTTTAATGAAGTCTAATTTATTTACTTTTATTGTTCATACTTTTGGTGTAAGATTTAAGAATGCATTATAAAATACAAGGTAGTAAAGATTTATACCTATTTCCTCTTCTTAGAATTTTATGATTTTAGCTCTTGTAGGTTATTGATACAAATTTGAGTTAATTTTTTTATATGGTATGAGACAGAGATCCAACTTCATTCTTTTACCTATGGAAATCCTCCCAGCACTAACTGTTAAAGAGACTATTGTTTCCCTACTGAATGGAGTTTTCATTCTTGCTAAAAATCAACTGGCCATAAAAGTATGAGATTATTTTTGGACTCTCAATTTTATTCTATTGGTCAATATATCTATCCTTGTGCAAGTATCACGCTTTTGATTACCATAGCTTTGTAGTATGTTTTGAAATCATGAAGTAAGTCCTACAAGTCTGTTCTTTTTCAAGATTGTTCTGGCTATTTGGGGACCCTCACAAGTCTACATGCACTTGAGCATTCATTTTTCAATTACTGCAGAAGATACTGTGGAAGTTTTTATAGGTATTGCATTGTTTCTAGAAATCACATTGGGTGATAATGTTAAGTATTCCTATCCATGAACACAAGATGTATTTCTATTTATTTAGGTCTTCTTAAATTTCTTTCAGCAATGTTTTATAGTTTTCAGGGTACAGATCTTTCTTCTCTTTGACATTCCCAAGAGTTTTATCCTTTCATATGCAATTATAAATGAAATTAATTTGCTTTTCAAATTGTTCATAGCTAGTATACAGAAACACAAGCGATTTTTTTTTGTGTTGATCTTCTACTCTGCAATCTGTTGAATTTATCAGTCCTAGTAGCTTTCTTGTGAATTCTATTTAGGACTTTCTATATATAGGATCATGTCATCTGTGAATAGAGCTAGTTTTATCTCTTTTCAAATTTGTATGTCATTTATTTCCTTTTATTGTCCAATTGCTGTGGCTAGAACTTCTAGTAAATGTTCAACAGCAGTGGTGAAAGGCAGTGTTACTGTTTTTGCTCCTGATCTTAAAGGAATGTCCTCACTCAGTCTTGCCCCACCAAGTCAGCTACGGGTATTTCATTAAGGCCTTTTACCTTTTTTTTGGAGAAAGGGTTTCACTATGTAGGTCCAGGCTGGTCTCAAAGTTGCTATGTAAGGGCCGGGGATTTGGCTCAGTGGTTCCGCCACCTGCCTCGCAAGCTCAAGGACCCCCCGGTACCAAAAAAAAAAAAAAAAGTTGCTATGTAGGCGGGCTGACCTCAAACTCAAAATCCACCCGCCTCACCCTACCAAATGCTGAGATTACAGGTGTGTAGCACCATGGACGGCACCACTTACTATACTAAAGAAGTTCTCTTTTATTCCTAGTTTTCTGAAAAATTTTGTCAAGATAATCATGTGGATTTTTCTTCCTCCCTTCATGCTATTAGTGTGATATATCACACTGACTTTCTTTGTTGAACCACTTGGTCACACTGTATAATTCTTTTAATATGCTGCTGAATTTGTTTTGAAAGTATTTTTTAAGGATTCCTTTTCTTTATATTCATAAAGGATATTAGTCTGTAGTTTTCTTGTGATGTCTTTATCTGGTTTTCAGATCAAGGTAATGGTGACTTCATAGACTGTGTTAAGAAGTATTCCCACCTCTTTTTTTTTTTTTAAATGGTTTTACTATGTAGTCCAGGCTGGTCTGGAATTAAGCAGTTCAGGTTGGCCTTGAACTCACAATCCTCCTGCTTCAGTCCTTCTGAGTGCTGGACTATAGACATGCTCTACTACCCATTGCTCTTCCACTTCTATTTTCTGGAAGAGTTTGAGAAGGACTGGTTTTAAGTCTTCTTTTTTGCAGTGCTGGGGATCAAACTAAGTAAGCCTTATATATGCTAGGTAAGAATTCTGCCACTGAACTATAGCCGCAGCTCCACCCTTTTTTTCTAGTTCAAGTCATAACGTTAGATTACTGATCTAATGGTTTCATTCTTTTTTTACAGCACAAGCTTTATAAGAAATTGGAAAACACATTTTTCCACATGGTACTCAGTTTAGCAGAAAATTCTAAGGCTCCTGCTCATAATCTGCAGAGGATACTTCAGACATTCTCCAGGGCTCTGGTTACATTAACAACACATAAATTGTTCAAAGGGACATTATTCTCTTGACTGAATGCATAACAACTAGAATAGGAAGGCCCAGGTTTGCCTTCTTGAACTTCCACCATAGCCCTGATGCTCTGGCTGCTAGGTAAGCACTGGCATAAGTGGACATAAATCTCACACCAGCTCAGCTTTGTCTCACCAGCTGGATTTTCCATGGAGGCCACCATTTTCACTAGTCAAATACTATTTTTTTTTTTTTTTGGTACCGGGGATTGAACTCGGGTCCTTGTGCTTGAGCAACTATTTTCTGATTATTTGTTTTTGCAATACCTGAGGGCCTTGTGCATGCTATACAAGCACTCTATCACCAAACTATATCCAGCTCTTCTGCATTTACATCTACAAATTTTCTCCAAGCACTGCCTTTGCTGAATCCTATAAATTTTGATATGCTATATTCTCATTTTTGGTCTGTTTTCCAATTTCCCATGTGATCTCTTCAACTCATTAGTTAAAAGTTAGTCGTATCTATTCACAGATGACATTATCCTGTATATAGAAAATACACAAATTTGTGAATTTCCAGTTTTCCTTCTGTTAATTTCTAGCTTCATTTCATTGTGGTCAGAGATGCTTCATTAATTTCAATCTCTTAAAAATGTACTGAGACTTGTTTTGTGCCCTAATAGATGGCCTATCTTAAATAACATTCTACATCCACTGGAGAAAGATGTGTGTTCCTGTTGTTGAGTGGAATGTCTAGTTCATTTATAGCACTGTTCAAGTCCTCTATACCTTCATTTATTTCCAACTTAAATTTCTTATCCATTACTGTAAGTGGGGTATTGCAGTCCCCAACTCTTACTTCAGAGATGTCTATTTCTCTCCTCAATTCTGTCAATGTTTGCATCATATTCTGGGACTCTACTGTTTGATACATATCTATATGTAACTTTAGTAATAATTTTCCTAATTTGTTTTAGATTTAGTTGAAAATAAAATTATTCAAATTATTAAAACATTTATCAATCTCTTCTAAGTAGTACTTGTGTTTTTGTCTAACTTGTGAACTAAGACTCACAGAGAATCACAAAAAATAAATGCTCTTTTGCAAGCCAGAACTCACTGTTCACCATGAGTCTTGATACATGTAAGAAGGAATACAATTGCACAGTGGTGCACGCTTGTAATCCTGGCACTGCTAAGGCTGAGGCAAAAGGAATACAGGTTTGAGGTGAGCCTAGACTACATAATGAGATCCTGCCAAAAAAAATGCTGATACCCAATACAGTCTAAAGTGATGGGAGGTGTAATAACCATTAAGATTGGTTCCAAGACTAAAGAGTTAATAGTTAGAAAGCACAGGACATGAGCAATATCTCAGCTGTTGATTCAGTATTCCAATTTTCATGCCATGACACATAAATAAAACTTTTTTTTTCTCTCTTCTTTAAAGGCTTTTGTATTGCGAACATGAGGTCTGGACTGAAGATATATCTTACTACGAGTGTTGAGATCATATTTCTTTAAATGTAAGTAGTATATTATCAGGTTAAAATTGCCACAGGTTTAAAAAAGAGAAAAAAAACCTCTTCTAAGCGGAAGACTTCACATCCTACTTTATAATACAATTTCCTTTCACAATACAATTTCCTTTCAAAAACACCAAAATGGTAACAACAATTTGGATCCCTAAATTTAGATAAAAATATAATTCAATATTATAAATATCTAATTTTTGTTCATTAAATGTAGTAAGTAAAATATAAGAGTATATGCATTTAAAATGCAATTTAGCCACATTTAATGAAAATTCAATTATTTGAGTTTTAAAGTATGTAAAATTAATGTCAACTGTGGTATTTTACATTTTTAATAAATTCATTTGTTAAAGTTGTTACAAAGGGCCGGGGATTTAGCTCAGTGGTTCTGCTGCCTGCTGCACAGGCAGAAGGACCCGAGTTTGATCCCTGGTACCAAAAGAAAAAAAAAAAAGTTACAAAATACACAATGACAACTAAATACACCATATATTCTTTGGGTAGAAAAGAGAACATAAACTAATAATTATTACACTTGATCTTAGCCAAAAGGCTGAGAAGCAATAATAAACTAATAATTATTAAGTCTAGATATTCTCTTACTCCCCAAAATCACAAAATTATTTTAAAATTCTATATACCAAACACTATTTATTCCATGAGCCAAATTAAAACTCTCCTCCTTCAAAAAAATACTGTCACTTCTTACAAAGAAAATAACTCTAAAATATAACACATGGTAAATAGTACCTCATTTTTTTCTTGCTTAGCTGATCCTGGGTTCTGTGCTCCATTTGCAGGCTCTTTTTCTGAAACTGTGCTCTGGCCCAAGATTTCACTGCTAACAGGCCGCTGTGCCTCGACTGGTGTATCACTTCTTCCAGAAAAGTACAACAAAGCAGAGATGGGATTAAAGAAAAAGGTATTTTAGTTAAGAGAAATTTTAATTCTAAAACAATAAATATTTAACCTAAGTGTTTATCAACTGTTTAACATAGATTTTAAAATTTTCCTTTCTTTCCTTACCTACAAAAAAGGTTTGTTTCTGTTTTGAGACCAGATCCCATTATGTAAGCTAGGATGGCCTTGAACTCATACATAGCTCAGGCTGCCCTCAAACTTGTGATCCTACTGCCTCAGTCCCCTGAATGCAGGGATTATAGGCATGTGCCACAGTCAAAAAACTGGTTTTAAAAGTGGTATATCCTTCAGCACAGTTTGTAATAGCTAAATCTCGGAAACAGCCCAAAACCCCATCAACTGTTGAGTGGATAAAGATGTGGGTTTTTTTTTTTTATAAAATGGAGTACTACTCAGCCATAAAGAAAGATAAACTTGAGACATTTATAGCTAAATGGATGCACCTTGAGGCCATACTCATAAGTGAAATAAATAAGACACACGTGTAAATACTGAATCATTTCTCTGGTGTGAGAAACTGACAGTGCAAATGAGGACTAAAATGTATAATAGATAATGCGAAATAGGAAGAAAATGTTTAAAGGGAAAGGGGTACTAGGGAGGGGGCAGAGGAAAGAAAAGAGGGAAAGAAAAAAATTGAAAGAAGAAAAAAATGGAAACAAAGCTTATGTATATGGGGGGTAGAGGGGTTCAAAGGGCAGGGGAATGGGAAAAATAAGAATCTAGATATATCATGTACAGGTACAAATTCCCAATGATGATTGTGATCATAAGTCATACCTAAATGAACCAATAAACTCAATAAAAAAATTTTTTAAAAAGTGGTATGTCCTTGTAAGGAATTTTTTATTTTTTTAGTATTGCCCAGTCTAGTCTAGAACTTGAGATCTTTATGCTTGAGCCTCCCAAGACTGAGATTACAGGTACATGCCAACGTACCCAGCTGGAATATGCTTTTAATGGAAGAGCTCAGGGTTATTATTCAAGGAAAACCAGGATCTCCAGTCTAAAATCAGTTATGTGGTCTAGGGAAAGCCACATTCTCTGTGACTTCATCTATAAACTTCATCTATAAACTGGATAGGCTAGACAATCTAATGCCTATATTCTCTTCATGAAATATAAACCTGTGATTTTCTTATCCAAATATTTACTTCTAATATGGTTCTACGTAATTTTAAAATTTTTAGACTATTAAAAGGCTTTTTAGTCTATGTGTACTTAACATAAAAGCAAAACATATATTTTTCCAGTATTTTTTAATGTATAAATTATTTTAAAGACATAAGCTTGAGATCTTATGTCAGGTTGTTCATAATATTCTTCTAAAACATTAATAATTTCTACCTTTCATACTCTGTTTCATACTCTGTTTTCTGTTTTGTTTTTAAAACTAACTTCATCTGAAGATGTTGACTATACCAGATGTTTATACAGATTAGCCTTTAGGAAGCCCTTCACTTAAATGATCCTACTTACAGCCCCCTTTCTCTTTAAAGAATATTAAAGAAGTATTATAACTCCTTTCTTCTACAATTTTGTAGTAACATAACAGAAACTACTTTCTTATATTTATCCTCTATTTCTTATGCTGTAACAAAAGAGCAATTGCTCTAATTAAACAGAAACTGAGTCCAACATTCCTTTTTCTACAAAGAATGCCTCCAAATATCCTATGTAATATAAGAGGGTTAGTTTTTATGCTGTTTCAAAAAATAAATTTACCGCAGTTAATATTACTACTTCATGGTATTGAAATCTCTGCCTTCTTTCTGTACCTGCCTCCTTTAATACACCTTAAAACTCTGCTTCACTCAGGCCATAGGCATGTTAATCACTTAGGCAGTGTTCATACAAGGCTGCAAGTTCTTCCCCTTCAAGGACAGGCATCAAGATAAGAGTAACTCAGGTATTTTAAAAATTTAAAGGACATGGTTGGGGGCATGGTGGTGGGGGTGGGGGTGGTGGGGGCGTTAGCTCAGTGGTTCTGCTGCTTGCCTCAAAAGCACAAGGACCTGAGTTCGATCCCCGGAACCAAAAAAAAAAAAAATTTAAAGGACACGGGCTGGGAATTTAGCTCAGTGGCACCATCCCTGCCTCGAAAGTGCAAGGTCCTGAGCTCGATCCTCAGTATCAAGAAAAAAAAAAAAATTTTAAAGGACATAATAATCAACAGACTGTGAACTGACTGCTTGCATGTCCAGTTCTAGATCCTTGCAGTGGTGCCCAGAAGTCTGCAGTCATTACCCTAAACCTGCCGGGAAGAGCAAGCCTTACAGGTAAATCAGCCCAAGACAGGAATTGAGGCTGCCTCAAGTAGGACTAATCACCTCATGAGAACCAAACTGCCTCCTTAAGAGATAAGACTTCCCTGGAGCCTTGCGGAATCAGGACTGAAATAACAACCAATCAGTTTGACCAAGACTGATTAATTATGACCCCTTCCCTATATAATCTTTTTTTTTTTCCTAGTGGCTTTCATACCTTCCCTATATAATCTTATTGGAGCTCTTGGTTCAACCCTGAAGACAGGGCTGTGGATGCACGGATACCTCCCCTGCACCCTGCCATTTTCCCAATATAGCTACAAGCATATTGTGTAAATTCCTTTCATGCTTTTCACCATTACTTTTTTCCCTCATTTGATCTTTGAGACCTGATTTTTTGGAACTCCCTGACGTCAGACCTCTCTCTGCCCTAGGACTCTAGCAACAGTACCAACTTTGAGGTACAAAAAAACCATCTGTATACTGTAGAGTTTTCAGAAAAAGCAAGGTAGAAAAGTTTCCTAACCCATGAAATAAATAACTGCTACTCAGGGGATTATTTCATGCCAGGTTTGAGGACAAAAACTGAATAGTACCAAGTGGGAGGGCTAGGGGAAAGGATAGAAGGGAATGGGATTAATATGAGAAAATGGAAAAATAGGAACAAAATCTTTGTAAATAGGGAGGACTGGAGGGGTTTAAGGGAGGGCTGGGCAAGGGTGAAAAATAAGAACCAAGAGAGACTATGTAAAGGTGCAAATTTCCAATGATGAATGTCATTATATTGTATACCTAAAATGTACCAATGATTAGAGTGAATAATCGATAATGTAAAATAGGAAGAAAAGGTCCAAAGGGGTAGGGGTAGTGGGAAGGGCAGGGGGAAGAAAAGAAGGGAAAGGAAGAAATGATGAGAAATGGAAAAAATGGAAATAAAGTCTTTGTAAATAGGGAAGGATGGAGGGTGTGAAGGGAGGGCTAGGAATGGGGAAAAAATAAGAACCAAGATGCATTATATAAAGGTACAATTCCCAATGAGAGATGTAATTGTGTTGTATACCTACAATGTACCAATAAAAGAATTTAATACAAAAAAAAAACTGAATAGTATCTTTAACACACATTTCATATACATAAAGAATCACTAAACTGGACATTGTGGCAAACACTGTAATCCCGGCTACTCAGAAGCTAAGGCAAGAGGATTACAAGTTTGAAGCTAGCAACACTGAGATTCTGTCTCAAAACAGAAAGAAAGAAAGAAAGAGAGAAAGAGAGGGAGGAGAGAGAAAGAAGAGAGAAAGAGGCGACAGACAGATGGCTGAGGATGCATCTCAGCATTCCCTGGCTCAATACTCAGTACCCCACATACATACATACATACATACATACATACACAAACACACACACACACACACACACACACACAGAAAGATAAGTGAAGAATGGAAATGGAGGATTTTATATACATAATCATTCACTACAATACTATTCAGGAGAAAAAAGTGGAAACAGCCTGGGTTCTACATGATGTAATTATACAATAGAATATCGCATACTTACCATTAACCATACTGGAGCTCAAGAAATGTTTAGGAAAATGGAAAACATTCATGATATTCCAAGCGAAAAAAGGTTAAATGAAAATATACATAGTATATTCCCAATCTAAAAGAAACATATTCACAGGAAAAAAACAAAAAAAAACTAGTCATCTAAGTGTTGAGATTGTGTGGGATTTTAATTCTCATCCTATTATTCTTTTATGTTATCTAAATTTTCTTCACAGCATATCTATTGCCTTTATAACCAGTGAAAAAACAATATAAGATGCCCTTGTGTGGCGGTGCACACCTGTAATCAGCACTCAGGAGGATGAAGAAGGAGGATTGCTGCAAGTTCGAGGCCAGCCTCAGCTACCTAGTAAGTTCAAGCCAGTCTGAACTACACAGCAAGATTTTGTCGCAAAATAATTAATTAATTAAATGAATGAATGAATAATGAGATAAAAAAATAAAGATTTTCTCTTATAATTTTAATTATCTGAATTAAAAAACCCTTTCTAAAGATTTTTAAAACTTTTATTTTTTTCCTGGTACTACGAATCGAACTCAGGACCTTGTGCTTACCAAGCAGGCATGGTGGCACCACTAAGCTAATCCCTGGCCCAGGATTAACTTTAAAGGGATTTGAAAATTGAGAAAAATACACACCAACCCAATCAGATTATCTTACATTCAGGGAAATTTCCTAATTTTTATGAGCAAATGCTTACCGCTCAGGGGATTCTTCATAAATACTGTGACATTCTGTATTCTCAAGCATGAGACTTCTACTGAGGTTTTGTACCCCTGGATAATGGAAGTTAGCAAAGGAGTGTGACATTGGAGAAGTTTTGTTCCCAAGATCTGAGATTCTCTTATCATGACTGGTTAATCCACAAGTGAGGCCATCTAAAGCAGGATTCAGAGAGCGGGTCATATAGGCATCAGCTGATTGAGGTCTTCTCATTGGGGATGATGGATAGGGAGAAAGTTTGCTGATAAGAGGAGTCAAAAGATCAGCATATGCAGCTTTTGTTGGTTTCAGAAGTTTGTCAACATGGATATTAAGCATCTTCTGTTCAAAAGCACAAGAGAACACAGAAGAAGGGAGATTCTGAAGCCATGACAATAAACTCAAATCCAAATCATCACAACCATTCCCACATAAAAGGTCGATGCCAAGAAGTACTTCACTTTCTGTAATTTCTTCTCCGGTTGCTTTACTCTGACAAAATTCTACACAGCATTCATAAAGCAGGCCTTTCATTACAAGCTGAAATAACCGATTGTTACTTGCTTTAAAACCAGCCTCACTTAGCTTCCTGTCAGCAGGGATGAACTCTGCAACCATGACACAAGCTTCCTCAAAACAGTGAACTCGGGCAGTGCTGGGATTCCAGTCCTTAAACTCAGCATGATTGGTCAGACGAGGCAAAGTCAAAAGCAAACAGAGCTTGCTATAGTCATCTTTAGAAGGACAGTACTCTTCTAGAGCATGTAAACATTGCACAGCTTCTTGCATGGTAAATTCCAGCTGTAAAAAAATATAAATGATCAGTATAAAAAGAGAAAAACTTTAAAAATCACTACTAAAAATGAAATACGACAGCTGAAAAAGAATATGAAGAGCAAATTCTGATGCCACAGAATATACATATAATTTGTAGACCATGTAACAAGTCTCAACTCAGGAACCAGAATGTTTTCATATCTAAATAAAAACAATAAATAATTTGGTTAATTAGCACATTAAGCTTTTATCTATAAAAATAGTGTTCTAATTCAGGCTTAAAAATTGTTAATTTCAAATGTATAACTTTTTTTTGGTACTGGGGATCCAACTCAGGATCTTGAACTTGCAAGTCAGGCAGCAGAACCACTGAGCTAAATCCTTGGGCCCACAAATGTATAACTTTTTAAAGCTAAGAAAAATTCAATTTTCTAGAAGTGAAAAATGAAGCATGCCAAGCACAGAACCTTCTTGTTTGGCTTATCCAAAGAGCAAAAGAGTCATTTTCTTTGTTCCAACTTGTCTTAGGACAAATTTGTATGAAGAAAGAAAGTAAATCAGAAAAGGGAACATCAACAGTTCATTTACTACAAAAAAAAAAAAAATGTCCAGAGACAGGAAAAAAGGAAGCTTAGCCAAAAGCTGAACTAGTTCAATTTGGGTAATGAATGTTGTCAATGAACAATACCTTAAAGTCCAGTCTCCTTATCTTACACATGGGAAAAGTACAGATTTAGTTAGTAACAAAGAATGGGCCGGGGATTTAGCTCAGTGGTTTCGCCGCCTGCTGCGCAAGTGCAAGGACCCGAGTGAGTTCGATCCCCGGTACCAAAAAAGCAAACAAAACCTACTACTTAGTAACAAAGAATAAAACTTAAGTCTTCTGAATTCATGGTCTACTTTTGGACACCATTATTGGACAAACACATCTCTATTATACATGAAAGTCCCTACTGTAATGTCCTTTGGCTTTTGCTATGGCCTAAATGTTTGAATCTCCTCAATTTGTTGAAATCCTAAGCCCTAGGATGATGATTATGAGGGTGGGGCCTTTGAGAAGTGACTAGGTTTTGAGGGTGCAGACCTCCTGAATGGGATTAGGGCCCTTATAAAAAGAGATCCCAAAAGCAAGCTCTTCCACCATGTGAAGACTAGAAAAGTGCCATCCATGAACCAGAAAGCGAGCCCCTCCATAGACAGTAACCTGCCAGCACCATGATCGTTGACTTCCCAGCTTCCAGTACTGAGAGAAATAAATTTTTGTTGATCATATTTGTTATAGCAGCACAGACTAAGACAGCTTACTTCCATGGACATTTACTAGAACTTACAAAAATGTATGTGGTTTTAGATGTGAGAATACTAATACTGAAACTTTAAAAGTATCTAATAAAAATGAGTTTACCATTATTGAATTTAAATTGTCGTAAAGACAACATTTCACCAAAATATGACAATATGGGTCAAAATTCTGAAAAAAGTTAGGCATGATGGCACACACCTGTAATCCCAGCACTCTTGGGGGCTGTGGCACAAATTCAAGCCCAGCCTGGGTAACTTAATGACTTAGGTAGGCCCTGTCTCAAAATAAAAAGAAAAAAAAATAAAAGGGCTAGAGATACAGTGCAATGCAAAGGTGCTTTGGTAGAAAGGAAAGAAGGAAGGAAAGAAAGGAAAGGAAGGAAGGAAGGAGGAAGGGGCTGAAAAACAGAAAAAGGTAAATATAACCAACCCACTTCTAGAATAAGAAAAGAAGAAATGATGACTAATAAATCAAACATGTACTACTTGAACAAGAGAGGAACACACACTCTTCCAATTAGCCAGCTATTCACATATCATTTTGCTTTAAATCATGGAACAAGTTTAGAAGCACTACAGATTGAAAGTAATCTGCAAAATAGCAGATACTGCCCCAATCTCACTCATAAAAACTTTGAAAACTCATGATAATCTTTTTAGTGAATAAAATACTTATGACCGAAAACAAGACTATGGCGCAAACCTTCAGGAATAAAAATCTTACATGCTGAGGTTCATCTTCTGCTGACATTGCATTGTTAACACATAAAGCCTCTAAAAACTTCTGCTTCAGGATAATATAACGAAACCTGTGAAAAATAGCAAATGATATATTAAAATGATTAAAAAGCTAAATAGCAGGGCCGGGGATTTAGCTCAGTGGCACTGCGCCTGCCTCCCAAGTGCAAGTTCCTGAGTTCAATCCCTGGTACCAAAAAAAAAAAAAAAAATAGCAGTAATGTTAAAGACAAGAAACTCAAGTTTCTTAGACAAAATAGGCCAATTTTGGTTGATTGATTGATTGACTGATTGATTTGGTTGATGCTAGGGATAGACCCCAAGGCCTCCCATGTGCTAGGCAAGTACTCTATCATGGGGCTACCATCACCAGTCTGGTCATGGTTGTTTTGTTTTGTTTTTTTGGTACCTTGGATTGAACTCGGTACCTTCCACTGGCGAGGCAGGTGGTGGCACCACTGAGCTAAATCCCCAGCCCTGGTCATGTTTGTTTTTAAGAACTAATTACTTCTTCTAAAAAATAGTTCTTTAAAAAATTAATCTTACAAGGTCTAATAAGTCAGAAGCACTTTTCAAGTTAGTATAAGCAAACTTTGCTTTCAGAATATTCTTAAGATATTTCACTAAGC
Organism: Heterocephalus glaber; assembly: GCF_053883595.1. Lineage (NCBI taxonomy): Eukaryota > Metazoa > Chordata > Mammalia > Rodentia > Bathyergidae > Heterocephalus > Heterocephalus glaber. Next base: position 43,684,046 of record NW_028258296.1, read on the forward strand.
TTCTTACCATATTGGAGCCATAGATGAAATAATTTCAGTCACAAATAATCACAATTTAACACTCAGAAGAAAGATTTCTAAATCCAATAATAATAATCCTACACAAAAATCCAATTTTTATGGAAGATGTCAAATATCACCTAATTAGAAATAAAAGTTTTATATATTCAAAATGATTTTTCTGTCATCTAAAACTTGTTAATTCTATTAATTTTTTTTAAAAGCAATTGTACTGCCTCACAAGCACAAGGACCCGAGTTTGATCCCTGGTACCAAAAAAAAAAAAAGTAATTGTAGGATACAATGATGATGTTTTGTCACTATGTCACACTGTAGGAAGACTAAATTAAGTTTTTTCATTTTAAACATTAGGGATGTCTAATAAAATGGAGCAGAAAGGGTTGGAGAAAACAAATATTTCTAAAAAGTCACAAAATAACTACAGACTTAAAACTTTTTTTTTTGGTACCGGGGATGAAACTCGGGTCCTTGCTCTTGCACAGCAGGCGGCGAAACCACTGAGCTAAATCCCCGGCCCTAGACTTTAAAAACTTTTTAACAGGGATTTTTTTTTTTTTTTTTTTTTTTTTTTGTACCAGGGATCAAACTCAGGACCTTGCGCTTGTGAGGCAGGTGGCAGTACCACTGAGCTAAATCCCCAGCCCCATTAACAGGGCTTTTAATCAGGAAGGGAAAGGAGAACAAAGAATCAAAATAACTTTGATAACCTTTGAACACTTTAGTTTCTAAGTGTTGAAAAAATAATGAAACTTCAGCCATTCTTTCAGGCTTTGTTGTATAAATACCCAATAAAACAAAATGTCCAATAAAACAATCTGCGCCTTTAAGAAGGTTATCTAATAAATTATATGAAATATATATAGGATTCAGCAATCTTTTTTTTCTTTCATTCAGCACTCTTGAAGGAGTGTGAAACCAATTCTACTAGAAAAGGCAAAAGTAAAGAAAAGACCTATAAGACCCAACTAACATAAGATTATCAAGAAGCCTGGCTTAGGTCCTGAGTTTGAGCCCCAGTACCCAAAAAAAAAAAGAAGAAGACTAGCTTAGCCAATTTATAAACAATGAATCAAAAAGTAATATGAGGTTCAACTTTTTTAATAGGGGAGGGAAAGGGGAAGTAAAAATAAGATATGTTATGTACATTTACCAACTCTTCATTATGAATGTAATCATTACGTACTACAAACACATACTAATAAAATTTTTAAATTTCTGTAACATTAGAGCAACTTGTATCTGATAAACTATATATGACTAAATAACAATGCTAATCACTAGACAAAACATACAAAAGAATAGTAATTTGAACAGAATGCAAAAATAATCAAAAGCTGCCACTACTAGAGGGAGGTCAATTCTTGAAAAAAGATAACTTTAGGGGTTGAGATTCAAGGGTATAAGGCTTTTCAGGTGAAGGCACTCCCCAATCTGTACACAGTGAGTTTGAATGCAAGCAGAACTCTACTATAGTTTTAAAGACTTGAAGCTTAGTACTGCCAGAGCAGATGAAAAGTGAGGGGGGAGCCAAAAAAGAGGGAACACAGTAAGACACTAAATCTGTTGTATAAATTCATGTGCCCAAATCTTTGTCTATCCTCTAAACTGTTAAGATGCCAGGGACAGCTGGGCATGGTGGCTCACATCTGTAATCCCAGCAGAAAGATCACAAATTAAAGCTCAGTCTGGGCACCTTGGTGGCTTAATGAGACTTTGCCTCAAAAGCAGGGGAGGATGTAGCTCAGTGCAAAACCCTAGCCTATGGCACTTGTGCCGCAGCTGGCTATTATAATTAAAAGCTCTAAAATGTTTGCCATCACTACTACACTCAATCTCCAGAATCCAAGAAAAAAAAAGATGCCATGGAGATAAGGAGCCCAGGGAAAGCAACACAAGTAAGGTCATAAAAGCAAGCAGCAATTTTAGCTGGTCAAAGCCAGGCATGGTAGCACAGGCCTGTATTCCCAGCACTCAGGAGGCTGAGGCAGGAGGATTGCCGTGAGTTTGAGGCCAGCCTGGGCTACACAGTGAGTTCAGGACCAGCATGAACTATAGCAAGACCTTGTCTGAAAAAAAAGAATACATCTGGGCTGGGGATTTAGCTCAGTGGTTCCGGTGCCTGTCTCTCAAGTGCCAGGTCCCAAGTTCAATCCCCGATACCAAAAAAAAAAAAAAAAGAATACATCTACAGAGGGCAGAATATTTTTACAAAATGATTGGATGTTTAAAAAAAAAAAGGAAAAAATAAAATTTTAAGAAACTGAGTCTGACAGGACTAATGTTCAAATTAGCAAATAAGGACTACACTAGCAAATAAGCAGCTGTTATAGCTTGTATGTAGATCTCTACCAAAAGCCTCAGGTGATCACAGGTGAGGCTTTTGGGAGTGACTGGATCCTGGGTGTGTGGTAGTGGATTCATCCACTGATTTATTTAGCATTGTTCTGGGTGTGGGTGATGGATTAATGAAGAGAGAAGACCCACTCTGGGTATGGGTGGCACCATTCAATAGGCCTATAGCTTGGATCGAATAAAAGGAAAAGCAGAAGGAAGGCTGCTGCCTCCTGCCTGCCATGCCACGCCATGCCATGAAATGTTTCTCCTCTGCTAGGCTCCCCTGCCTTGAAAGCAGCCAACTGTGGACTAAAACCTCTACAAACTGAGCTAAAATAAACATTTCTTCCTTTCACTTAATGGGTGTTGGGTATTTTGTCCAAGCAATGAGAAAGTAACCAAGACAACAGCTATTATAAATATGTTCAAGGACTTAAAGGAAAATATAGTCACAATGAACAAACATATAGGAATAGCTAAGCAGACAAATTATAAAACAAAATTTTAAAACTGAAAATTACAGTATCTGAAATAAAAAATTCACTGTTTGTCAGACTGCTAATAGAAGTGTCAGTGAACATTAAATCAATGAAAATAATTCAGGACCAGGGATTTAGCTCAGTGATTCCACCCTCTGCCTCACAAACTCAAGGTCCCAAGTTTGATCTCCAGTACCAAAAATAAAAAATAAAAAATAAAAAAATTCAGAAGAAAGACTTCAGGTCAGGTGTGTGGTGCATGCCTGTAATCCCAGCACTCTGGGAGGCTGAGTAAGTAGGATCACAGGTTGGAACTCAGCCTGGGCAACTTGTTAACTTAGCAAGATCCTGTCTCACAATAAAAAATAAATAGAGGGTGGAGATACAGCTTAGTGCAAAGGCCCTGGATTCAATCCTTGATACAACAAATAAATAAATTTTTAAAATAAAGAGGGTCAGGGATTTAGCTCAGTGGTTCCACCGCCTGCCTCGCAAGCTAAGGACCCGAGTTGGATCCCTGGTACCAAAAAAAAAAAAAGGGCCGGGGATTTACCTCAGTGGTTCCACCGCCTGCTTCGCAAGCTGAGGGACCCGAGTTTGATCCCCGGTACCAAAAAATAAATAAATAAGAATAAAAAAATAAAAATAATAAAGAATTGGGACCGGGGATTTAGCTCAGTGGTTCCGCTGCCTGCCTCGAAAGCGCAAGGTTCCAAGTTCGATCCCTGGTACCCCCCCCAAAAAATAATAATAATGATAAAGAATAGAAAGGTTAGACATGGTGGTGCATGCCTGTATTTCCAGCACTTGGGAGGCCGAGATAGGAGGATTACAAGTTCAAGGTCAAGCTCATGTATATAGCAAGTTATAGCAAGACCCTATCTCAATAAAACAAAAACAAACAAAAAACAGAGAAAAAACTGATTTTAAAAAATAAAAGGAGGGGCAGGGATTTAGCTCAGTGGTTCCACCACCTGCCTTGAAAGCACAAGGTCCCGAGTTCGATCCCCAGTACCAAAAAAATAAAAAATAAATAAAAGGAGTTGGTCATTTTTGTGTGAGGTCCTACATTCAATGCCCAGAACCATAAAAGGAAGGAAAAAAAAAAGCCTCAGTCAAGTGAAAAAACAAAAACAAAAATCATGCCCAGAAGGAAAAAGAAGAAAAAGAAGAGAAAATATGAAGATGATAATGGCCAAAAACTTCCAAATTTTGAAGAAAAAAACTTAAGAGGTTCAAAGAGTTCAGCAAATCCCAAGAAGAAAAAATACCAAAAACCCAAACTTAAGACATTATAATCAAACTGCTGAAAAATCAACAATAAACAGAAACTTGAAGGTAGCCAGAAAAAAAAAGAGAAAGAATACATATAACATACAAGGAATAAAGATACAAATTATAGTTGACTGCTCAGGAGAAACAATGGAGTCCAAGAGGTAATATCTATAAAGTCTTTCTGCTATCATCAAACAGCACTCACAACTTCTTACATTACTAAGTTTATTTGCATATCAGATTTTCAAATACCTGAAGCACATTCACTTGTCCTATAGAAGCTCATCAACTCAATAGGATCTAGTGTAGTATTTTCTAGGAAAAGCCAAGAGTCTTTTTTTTTCAGCAAGAGTCTTATTTTTAATTTTTTGTATTTTTTGCCAAACTCCCCTACCAATGATATGAGACTAGAAGTTTCAGATAAAATCTTACCTTTTTTTGTCAAATTTTTCCATACATTCGAGAGGCTGAATAAACTGAAGAACTTCATCCCACTGACCATCAAGGATTAGCTGTCTAAATTTAAAAAAAAACAAACAAATTCAGGTTACACTGATAATGACAGAATAGATAACAAAACAGTATTGAGACTTCACAAAGCACATAATGAGAATAACATTTGCTTTCTCAAATACTACAATAAAACAAAGATTTTCACACTGGTAACAACATATGCTATATGGAAAGAATTTGTGATTTTCACACTGGTAACAACATATGCTATATGGAAAGAATTTGTGAGTCTGTAACCACTTTTCATATTAGTATATATGTGGTGTCTGACTTCTAAAATAACATTGGACTAAGCCTAAAAGTTCCTTCATTTCCCTATTTACCTTACAGTTTTAAAGCTAGCACATATTGTTTAAGAACCTGTGGGTGAAGCTCAGTGGTAGAACACTTGCCTAGCATGTACATGGCCCTGGATTCAATCTGCAGGACCAGAACAATAAAACAAAACAGTATGTAAGTATATTCTATTCTCACTAAAGGATCTTGTACCTTACCCCCTCCAAGAGGATACTTTTAGTTGTCAAAACTGGGAGCAGTAGCCAGGTATGGTGGTGCACGCCTATAATCCCAGGACTCTGGGAGGCTGAGGCAGGAGGATATGAGTTGAAGCCCACTCTGGGCAACTTGGTAGCACAGTAAGACCTTTCCTTGAAACAAAAAAATTAAAAATAAAAAAGTGATGGAGATACAGCTCAGTGCAAAGGCTGAGTTCAATCCCTAATAGTGGGGGGGGGGGATACTACTAGTACCTAGTAGGTAGAGGTCAGGGATGCCTCTAAATATCCTACAATGCATAGGGGACACATAAGACACACACACACACACACACACACACACACACACACACAAAACACAGACTTATGTGGCCCAAATTTTAATAGTGCTAATGTTGAGAAATTCTGCTCTAAATCGTGAATTCTATGTCTTTGAGGACTTGACACTAAAGCTTGACACTCTGAAAAAGAAAACAGTAAAGAACTCAGTACCACAAAAGAAGGAGGAGTGAGGAGGAGTGGGAGAAGAAAGAAAAAAAAGAACAAGGAACATGAACAAGTTTCATACTACATTAAGTGGTCTCTGGGAACTTCCTTTTTTTTTTTTTTTTTTTGCAGTACCGAGGAAAATTTCCAAAAGTTAGAAAGCATTCTTATCCCTCTCCTTTTTTTCCTTTTTTGTTTTATTTATTTATTTAGATAGGGTCTCTCTATGCAGTTCAGGCTGGCCTTGAACTCACTAAGCAGCCCAGGCTAGCCTCAAACTCACAGTGATCCTCCTGCCTCAGCCTCCCAAATGCTGGGATTACAGGCATGCACCACCATGTTTGGCTTTCCTCTTTATTTTCAATAACAATTTCCCTACTTTTAGATTTTTTTTTTCGGTAGTAGGGATTGAACCCAGGTCTTTGTGTACACTAGACAAGCACTCTTGGGCTAAGCCACATCCCCAGCTCTCTTATTTTAAGTCAGGGTCTCACTAAGTAGCCAGGCTGGCCTTGCTTGCAATCCTCCTGCCTCAACTTCCCGAATAGCTGGGATTGCAGCATGTGCCACAACGCTAGGCTTGGATTTTTGTAATGGTAAAAATTTAAAAGGGAGGTGTGGGTAGGAGAACCTACATAAGTTACCAACACTTTATTCTACAAAGAAAGAATATTGGGGCTGGGGATTTAGCTCAGTGGTTTTGCCACCTTCTGCACAAGCGCAAGGACCCAAGTTCGATCCCTGATACCAAAAGAAAAAACAAAGAAAGAATATTACTGCCGGGGATGTAGCTCAGTGGTGCAGCACCTGCCTGGCAAACATTAGACCCTGAGTTTGAGTCCCGATACCAATAAATCAACATATAGCATAATCATTTTATAAAAGGACATTTTTATAATAAAAGAGCAGAAAGAACCAAATTGCAAAGGGCAGCCCTTTAAGATGAACAGCCAGGCACGGTGGTGCACACCTGCAATCCCAGCACTGAACTACAGAGACCCTGTCTCAAAAAAAAACAAAACATATTTAGTATAATGAAAAAAATTACTATTTTATACTTCTGCGAATTTCACCCTTGGACCAGTAATATTTCATCGCAAACCAACAGGTTCCTGGAAGGTACTTAAGAGCCGCTACTAAACTCCAGAAGTATCAGTGCTTGAAAGACAAGGCCAAAAAGAACACTGCCTCACTGCTAACTACACCACTGACCAAACTCCCTGAGGCTGAGTAACATTCACAACACAAAATACAGGGAAATATAATGAGTTTAAATGGTAACTGCCCTAATATAATAATTGTGCTTTTTAAAGTTCTCCACCTCCCCGCCAGTAGTGGGGATTGAATCTACAGCCTTCCCAATGAGCTACAACCCCATCCCCTGTCCCCCTTTTTTTGAGACAGGGTCTCACCAAGCCTCTAAGGTGACCAGGCCGGGCTTGAACTCATGATTGTCCTGCCTCAGCCTCCCAGAATGCTAAGATTACAGGTCTGACCCATCATGCCTAGATGAATACTCCATTTTGTCCACAAATATGCACTCCTTGTCAAAGATATTTATCACACAGAAACAGACATTTCTGCCTGGAAATCTAGGATTTTCTTTTTCCATCCAATTCAGGTTGGGATATATTTGGCTTGGCATTTTGGAAAACATGTTAATCCTCTTTGCCTTGCAATTCCACCCCTAAGAATCTTGTTCTAAAAAAATAATCCAGGATTCAGAAAAAGTTTTGTGCATAAAATCTATTCAGTAGAACATCTAACAGGAAACAATTATCTAAAAATACAGGAACAATTAAGAAATTAACTGAAAAAATTTAATGTATAAATTTGTAATCACACAGAGAATCCTTGTAATGTTAGTGGATAAAGCAGAACTGTAAATTAAATAAATCACAAGACTGCTACTAAGAGATGCATGGGAGGGCCGGGGATTTAGCTCAGTGGTCACGTCACCCACCTCGAAAGCGCAAGGACCCAAGTTTGATCCCCGGTACAAAAAAAGAAGATATGTATGGGAATCATAAGTGTTTCTGAGTGGTGAGGTGATTTTTCTTTATTTTTCTATATTTTTAATAATCAATATATTTGTACAGTAACATACTTTATATCCATAGCCAGAAAATGGTATTTCAGAAATGTTTTCTTTGCCCTTGCAGAGTTTCTGATTTCTTAGTCAAGTAGCTTTTACACTGATATAACAAACTCAATAGACTTTTGACTGTTTTTTTTTTTTAAACATCTGGACCATACTACACTCAAAACATCCTACAGAAAAAATTACAGCACTCTGTAAATGTTCCATTATAAAAGCAAACTTTTAAAAAATCACACAGGGCTGGGGATTTAGCTCAGGGGTTTCTCTGCCAGCTGTACAAGCGCAAAGACCTGAGTTTGATCCCCGGTACCAAAAAAAATTAAAAATAAAAATGAAAAATAAAAAAATAAAAAATTATACAGCCTTTTGTGATTATAAAACTCTATGTGTATTATATACCTTACCTTATTAACACTTAACATTTCTTTGAAGGAGCTACACACCTCACAGTAATGAAATCATACCTCAGGAAAAGCATATCATCTGAAAACAGGCCATTTATGACTCCACTTTCCTTCTCAAGGGCCAGCATACTAATGTGAAGCTTCTTTGAATTCAGGAAGTCCAAAATTAGCTTAATAATTTCAACCTCCTTTACATTCACCGTTTCTTCTGCTGTCATATTGATAGCCTAAATATTAAATAGAAAAACAACAAAAAAGTTAGTCCTATTGTTTTACAACTAAGTTTAACTGCATAGAAACTACACATAACAGGTTTCCTGGGGATTTGTAGCAGAGGTTTTTTTTTTTTTTTTGAAGTAAAATTAACTTATCAAAACCATGTCATTCTTTAAGAAAAACATGGCATTCTTTAATGTGTAATTCTTTTTTTTTTTTTTTTGGTACCAGGGATCAAACTCGGGTCCTTGCACTTCCAGGGCAGGCAGCAGAACCACTGAGCTAAATCCCTGGCCCTAATGTGTAATTCTTCAACATGAGTACTTTTTTTTTTTTTTTTGGTACTGGAGATCGAACTCGGGTCCTTGTACCTGCAAGGCAGGCAGTGGAACCACTGAGCTAAATCCCTGGCCCTCTTTAATGTGTAGTTCTTTAGAGTATCATTTTTTAAAGTACTTAGGGGTACACATTGGAATAATGACAGATTAAACAACATCAAGTCTGTGATTTGTTTCAAAATAATGTAGGGCAGCAGAAAGAAGAAAAAAATGAAACAAGAATGATCATGATGCTGAATGTGGTGATGTATGCCTACAATCTCAGCACTCAGGGCTGAGGCAGGAGAATCTTGGAGAGTTCAAGTCCAGCCTAATCTACATATTGAGATCTTTTATCAACAAACAAACAAACATTCCCCCTCACCCCCTGCCTGACCCACAAGCGCAAGGTCCAGAGTTCAGACCAGTACAAAAAAAAAAAGAATGATGATGACTATTGAGGTAAGCTGATGGGTAAGTAAGTGGGGTTGCTCTTATATATATTTAAAATTTTCCATAATAAAGAATATTTTTAGCTGAGTGTGCTGGCACACACCTGCAATCCCAGCTTCTCAGGAGGCTGAGACAGGATTACAGCAAGTTAGAGGCCAGCCTGGGCAATTTAGCAAGACCAGATTTGATTAAAAAAAAGCCGTGGGGATGTAGCTCAATGCTCCCTGGGTTCAATCCCTAGTACTGAAAAAAATAAACTGCAATTTTAGTTATATTGGTAACATCAATGATATTTCAACACTCTAAAATTCCTTCGAACTCTCATCTACAGGTCTGCAGTGATACAACTGAGCTAATATGTTATGAAATCATAAAGACTGAGAAGTAGGAGAACTGTGAAAATCATTGGGTCAACATTCTCATTTTACAGATGAAACCACGCAAGTTAAATGGCCTAAAGTGTTACAGTTTTCAAATGTTAAGACTTAGGAGCAATGCAAAAGACTACCACACAAGTGGACTAGCTGCAAAGAAATCTTATCAGATGTAACAAGACTAAAAGCATTATCTTTTTCACAGAATCAGTGTACTTTAACCAAGCTCACAGAAACATAAACACATACATGCAGACACGAGGTTAGTTTTTCAACTTCTTTATTTTTTAAAATTTATTTTCTTTACTTTTGTCAATTTATTATTTATAAGAAATGCAAATGTCTGGCCAACTAGAATGCTCTTATCAGAAGATGAATATATTCTTATGTAGAGAATGTGCTAGAATAAACAAAGGAAAGAAATAATTATATGACTCAAACATTTAATGACATCAGACTAAAATTATCTCTTCCCAAAACCAGAATGTACCTGTCTCAGAAAACTGATAAATCACAAAACTCTATCCCAACAAGCCAATTGCCCAATTCCTGATACTTTGGGTTTCCCTTTGTTATCTTCTAAGCTGACCACCATCCTCTTTTTCATAGACTTTGTTGAAAAGATGACAATAAAATTTACGAGATTTCCACTCACTAAACTCTGATTGTATTTCAGAATTATCTCCCTGAGATTATAATTAAAGTACACCAATTACTTACCAATTTTATCATTCCCTCAACTCATCAGATAATTCTTAGCAGCAAAAAGAATGGCTTTTACTAATTCTCAGAAAAAAAATTTTATTCCAATTTTCTGAGATCTTAGAGGGTACTTCATTTACATAACCATATACCAACCACACAATTCAGTGTGGGACTGAAACTACAATTTTCTAATATAGGTCAATGTAAATATTTTACAGGTCTCATATTCAACATTTGGTCTAAATATTAGAATATTAAGCAACTCTAGATTGGAATTTATGGCAATAGACACACTTTTACTCATAACCAGAAGTTCAAATTTTCCCTGTGCTGCCCAGGCTGGCCTTGAATTCCTGGCCTCAAGTGATCTTCCTGTCTCAGCCTCCCAAGTAGCTGGGACTACAAGCATGTACCACAATGCCCTGCATAACTATATATTTGACGCTTCAATCATTTCTGGTCAGTAGAGCCTAAGAGATAAAGAAATACATTTTTTTTTAGATAGGGTCTTGCTACATACATAAAGTCCACAAAAAATGTATACATCAGCAAAATAAAAACTTGTATAATTAATACTAAATTTATTGAGACATCATGAGATTAATACAAGTTCCCTTTGGCCTCTACACTTACAAGAGGTACTCAAAGTGGGGCCATTAGCTTCCAGGCATTTATTAGTACAGTGAACTGAAGTGTGTGAACATTTCTTTGGCAGACTCTGCATGTGTATGTGGGTAGGTGGGTATATCTCAGGGTGACCTCAAACTGTCAATCCTCCCACCTCAGTGTACCATCACATCCAACTTGAGATACATACATACATACACACACACACACACACACACACACACACACACACACACATTTTCTTTTCAGCACTGGCGATTTAACTCAAGGTCTTTACACTGGGCTACATCCCCAACCTTTTTTCTTTTCTTTTTTCAGTTTTTTGAGATAGGGTCTCACTACTAGTTGAGGCTGGCCTTCAACTCACAACGATCCTCCTGCCCCACCCTCCCAAGTGCTAGGGTTACACACATGTGCCACCACACCCAGATCCCAGTCTTTTTTCAATTTACTTACTTTGAAATAGTCTAAGTCACTAAATTGTGCAGCCTGAGTTTGAACTTGCCATCCTCCTGTCTCAGCCACCCAGAGTGCTGGGATTACAAGCATGTACCACCATGCCAGCCAAAACTTGCATTCCCCACCCCCCTTTTTTTTTAAGTCAGAGTCTCACTATGTAGCTCAGGCAGGCCTTGAACTCACTATGTAGGCCAGGCTGGCCTAGAACTCCCAGTGATCCTCCTACCTCAGCCTTCTGAGTGCTGGCATTTCAGGTATGTGCCACCACACCCAACTATATTCTTAAAAATACATGTCTTTTGAATAGGAAAGAAAATATATCATAATTAACCTAGAAGTGAGTCAGATTTGAAAAAACACTTAATTAAAGACAAGTCTTAATTCTATACTGTGAAATTCCCAGTGGAAAAGTGTAATATTTTAATCACTCAGCTCAGAATTTTATTATAAGCTTTGCTGTTATTGGGCACAAAAGAAAAACAGCCATATGCCTGATGATATACTATATTTCCCCCTCCAAAAAAGACTGGGTCTTATATTAATTTTTGCTCTAAAAGACGCAACAGGGCTCATTTTTTACAACATAGCTATCTTCGATTTTACCCCATGAATTCTTCACCCATTACAACCTCTTGCAGGCCAGGCTTCATAAAGTTTCCTTTAAATCAAGTGTGAATTGAACTGAAGACTTTCAAGACAGGAGTTACAACAGAAATGATAGTTAAGAATGATGGTCCACACAAAAGCAACACAATAGGCACCAAATTTCAGAAAACGTTTATTGCATACAAGTGCATTAAGTACATCCATTACAATGCACAATGTACTGAATTATGAAGATTCACATTAGACACAACCACATCTGTTCATTACCAAGCTCATATATTATTCGTGCATTGTGTCTGTACTCTGATTGGGTCACTTGGTAACACCTTGAGTTCATCTGTTTACACAGGTGTTTACCTCTCTCTCCCACTTGTGTATTTACAAATACTTAATTATAATTTATATTATCATTTATTTTAAGTATTAATGCCAATATTATTTATATTTAATTTTATATTAATGTTATTTTAAAATTCAATACATCCATCTTGTGTTGCATCAGATGTACTAAGTCCATCAATCTGGTGATCTTAACTGGGACTTATTTTTGGGGTAGGGCTTATATTACAAGCATCCTAAAAAATCATGCTAGGACTAATTTTTCTGTTAGGTCTTATTTTCAGAGAAATACAGTAGATTACAATTACTCTTTTCTCTGATCCTTTGTATTACCAAAACATTTATAGAGGGTCCCAAAATCCTAACTGCTTAATTTAGAAATGATATATTATTTATTAATTTATTTGTATTTTTAACATATAAAAACATGTAGTTTTGGACAGTTTTTAATCTCCTAAAACTATTTATCACTACAAAGCTAAAATTTTTCTCTAATTCAAAGGAGCCTAATTCAAATGACAAACTCTTTCACCCTTTTCTGAAAGGGAAGCTTGTAAATTCATAATACTTAACTAGTTCAATAACTATTAAATTATTAATTTCAGGGGCCAGGGATTTAGCTCAGTGGTCCCGGCGCCTGTCTTGTAAGCTCAAGGTCCCGAGTTCGATCCCTGGTACTGAAATAAATTAATTAATTTAAAACAAAATTAAAAAATAAATCATTAATTTTTTTGGATACAAGGTCTCACTATGTTGCCCAGGCTAGTTTCAAACTCCTGGGCTCACCCACCCTCTTGCCTCAGCCTCCTGAATAGCTAGGACTCTAGACTCATGTCACCATGCCTGAATCTAAAATTATCTTTTCAAACAAGATGCATACAAATATGTTCAACTAATATTGGGTGAATTAAATGGAGATGCAAAATCACTGAATAAATGTTTCTACAAAAGTACAGAATAGATCACTTTTATTTCCAACTGTTCTAAAGGCTTTCAAAAAAATGGAGCTTCTGATCCAACTATTTTGCCTAAGTCAAATCTGCAAGCATCTTAGGTAGACCTGCCAGCCCATCGTACATATGAACAATGTATTTACTGGACAAAATTTACATAGAGACAACAGTAGGGTTTTTACTGAAAATGGAAAAAAAAAACCCAGAGTATGCCAGTATTTCCATATTAAATGACAGCTTTCTTTAAAAAAAAAAAAATCACAAAACATGATTGAATTTTCCATTAAGAAGCAGATTTTTATATTCACTAGGTCAACTAGGTGAAGTAAAGAAGTAAGAGTTTTCTTAAAAATAAGGGTGCCTAGGGCTGGGGATTTTGCTCAGCGGTTTCGTGCAAGGACCTGAGTTCGATCCCCGGTACCAAAAAAAAAAAGGGTATCTGCAAATGAGCTGGAAGGTAGTTAGTATTTCAGTACTTAAGATACAATTAATCTCTACAGAAACTAATCCCAGATGGAGTCTCTGCAGACTTCTGCTGATTACTGTCAGTGAAACAAGATTAAAAAGACGTATTAAGGGACAAGAAAGAAAATTTGCTTAGAAATCTAAGACTAAAGGTAAAATGTTAACAATAGATAATATATATATATATATATAATTCCACAGAGATATAGAAAAAGTTTCACGCAAAAGAAATCAGTGCTAGCTTTCTAGTCAACCATAAATAGATATGATTTAAATGTTCCTTTGAAATGATGTTACTTACTTAAAATACAGATTACAAAAGAAGAAAAACACATGAGGCTAAGAATGATTCAGAGGTATAAGGTCAAGGGATTAGGACACAGTAATAAATTTTATGGTCATGAAAAGAATGCTTACAGCTCTAATTTTTGTGATTTCAAGTTTTATAATTTGCTTTAATTTACATTTTAATAATAGAAAGTATATATTCCAAGGAGGAGACTATGGGAAGCCTCAAATTTATAAGGTCCATTAAAGAAAAGAAAATAGATTTCCTTTAGATCATTTAACAAAAGAAGGGGTCCACAGTGGTTCCGCCGCCTGCCTTGCAAGTGCAAGGACCCAAGTTCAATCCCTGGTACCAAAAAAAAAAAGAAACAAAGAAGGGGTCCCTTCACCCTACCACGCTTCATCGTGCCTGCTCATCACCTCAGGTTTGCAGCAGAGATGCAGCATGTGTCTCTTCTTACTGTTGACAGCTATTCTCTATTCCTTAGTTATTCTAATTTACCTTCTGGAATTGTGAATGATTTTTGGCCTAAAGTAACAACTTATAGTCAGGTGTGGTGGTGCACACCTATAATTCCAGCAATTTCAATCCCAGAACAGGCAATTTAGTAATTTAGCAAAATACTGCCTCAAAATAAAAAATAAAAAGGTAACTTTTTGGAGAGGTAACTCTGTACAAAGGCCCTAAATTCAATCCTCAATACTGGAAAAAAGAGAGGAAGAAAGGAAGGAAAGAAGGAAGGAAGGAAGGAAAAAAGAGAGAGAAAGAAATAGTATATATAAACTAGGTGCAGCTTTACCTAACTATAAAAAGAATTCAATTAACATAATACTGTTTGCTTGTATATACATAAAATATCTCTGGAAAAATATAGAATAAATTGGTAAAGATGGCTGTATCCAAGAAGATAAACTAGATAATTAAAGAATAGGAATGGAAGGTGACTTTTCATTATGCATCCTTTCAAACCTTTTTAGTTTGTACATGTACAGATATTATCTGTTCAAAAACATTTTAAATAATAATATATAAATAACCAATTACTTGCAAATCACTGGAAGGAATTAGTAACATAAGTAATGAAGAAACTGCATTTCAAAGTGGTTTATATTTTTTCCATAACCCAAAACCTCTTCTCATACCTGATTTAAATACTGAAAAAAATTTTTAAAATAAAATAAATATAATTTTAAAAAATAAATATAATTTCAATATTTCTTTGAGATTAAAGTATTTATGCTTTCCATATTTAAACACATAATTTAAGAACATATTTACTGAAATACTAAAACTCTACAAAATAAAAAACTAAAAACAGAAAAAGAAAACTATTTTTAGCTCAGACTATTCAATTAAGTCACAGAACCCAGAAAAAGTAAAGAAAAACAAATTCATTCTTTTTTTTTTTTTTTGGTACCAGGGATCGAACTCTGGACCTTGCGCTTGCAAGACAGGCGCTGGAAACACTGAGCTAAATCCCGGCAACAAATTCATTCTTGTCAGCTTTTAGCAGGGCACGGTGGAACACTTGTGACTTGAGCAATTAGGAGGCTAAGGCAAGAGAACTGCAAGTTTGGAGCCAGCCTGGGCTACTCAATGAGTTCAAGCCCATCCCAGACTATAAAGCAAGACCCTGAAAATGTAAAATGTAAAGCTTCCATTCGCTAAATTTGTCACAAAGTTAAAAGGGACCAAAAACAAAAATAACAAGGCATAAACTAGAATTACTTAAAACACATATAACTTATTTAAATGCTTATCACTTAAAATATATAAATAGCTTCTTCAAATCAAAAACCAAAAAAATTCCAGTTGAAAAGTGAATAAAGTGAGCTGGGAATGGTGGTACACACTAGCAATCCCAGCACTTTGGGAGGCTGAGGCAGGAGGATCATAAATTCAAATCCAGCTTGGACAATTTAGTGACTTAGTAAGATCCCATCTCAAAATTTAAAATTAAAAAACAATTTTTAAAGGGTTGAGAATGTAGCTCAGTCGTAGTGTTTGCCTCCCCAATACTGAGGGGAATAAAAAAACAATTCACAGAACTACATTCAATCAATAAATTAAAAGATGCAACCTCACTGGTACAGAATGAACATTCCTAATCCAAATATTTGAAATGCTCTGATTTAAGTTTTGGATTTTGGAGCATTTTGGATACAGTATTGGGTTTTCAGATTAGAGATGCTCAATCAGTGAGGTCTATGCAAATATTGCAAAATCCCCAAATCTGAAACATGTCTGGTCAACTGTACTACAAAAACAAGGCAACATTTATGACCTACTAGTTTTGCAAAAATTAAAAAGCTATGATAAATTGGGTGTGGTGACATGTGCCTATAGTCCCAGCTACCTGGTAGGCTGCCTCAAGAGTTACAAGCCACTCTGGGCAACACAGTGAAACTCCAGTTTAAAAATAAAGAAATAAATAAAAACTAACAACATCTAATGTTGGTAAAAATGAGGATAAATGCCCTTTCACACACTGTTGCTAAGAATGTAAAGCTGCACAGACTATTTGACAGAATGAAATTTTTACATATGAAAAATACCATCTGAGTTACCAATTTCAATTCTCTTCTAGGAACTCAGTCTGCAAATATTTGCAAATGTATATAAAGATATACAGACAAAGCTAGGTGTGGTAACCTATACCTGTAATCCCTACACTCTGGGAGTCGGGGACAGGATGATGGCAAATTAGAGCCCAGCCTGGGCAACAAAGCTACTTAGCGAGATGCTGCTCAAAATTAAAAATTGAAAACAGAGCTAGGGATAAGGCTCACCAGTTTGATCCCCAGTACAAGAAAATACAATAACAACAACAAAAACTCATAAAGATATTCCTTGAAGACCTACTTGCAACAGAGAAAAACAAGAAATATACTGAACTCTAATCAATATCAAAAGTGTCAGAGAACAAACAATTGTTAAATTGGTAATTCATACTATAGAATACTAATGCAATGATGTAAGTGACACATCCTAAAATGAAAAAGCCATAATAGAAAAATGAAGGTATCAATAAATATTTGTTGGGCCGGGGATTTAACTCAGTGGTTTTGCCCCTTGCTGTGCAAGCACAAGGATCCGAGTTTGATCCCCGGTACCAAAAAAAAAAAAAAATAAAAATAAATATTTGTTGACTAAATATAAACAGACCTATTAAAAGGGAGGGGGCATATCTCTTTCTCTGTATAAATTGTCAAAGGTCTGGAAGGATGAATACTAAACTGTTCAATGTGGTTACCTCTAAAGAGAGGAATGAGATCGGGATGAAGGGCAGGAATGTAGGAAGGAAAAGGAGTTGAAGGGAGACTTTTACTCTTTATCCTTTCTATTTCCTGAATGTTTTGCAAGCAATTGATATTCCTGTATCACCTGTATGCTTATACACATACTTCCTATATGAATACAATTTTTAAATTTAACAACCTATAAAAATGAAAAAGAATTAGATCTCAAAGAGTCTATTCTATATAAAGGTACCAACTAGAGTAGAATCCCCAAAACAAGATTAAGTGCTATGTTTACAACATAAAAAACATTAGGCATGATTCTTAGATCTTACGTATATTGGTCAATAAACCCTTACAAAAACCATTCTTCAGGGCCGGGGATTTGGCTCAGTGGTTCCGTCACCTGCCTCGAAAGCACCAGGTCCCTAGTTCAATTCCCGGTATCACAAAAAAAAAAAAAAAGAGCTCTCTTTGGGCTGGGGATTTAGCTCAGCGGTTTCGTCGCCTGCTGAGCAATCGCAAGGACCCGAGTTCGATCCCCGGTACCAAAAAAACCACCATTCTTCACTAATATAACTTCCACACCCCCTGCCATCCTGGTCATCAATCTCTGAATATTTGTGAGTCTCTCTCTTAAAGCACCCAATATAGAACACAATACTCCAGATGTGGTGTGGTCTGGTCAGCAACTATATACAGTAAAACTAACACTTCCCTATAATATTGGCATTTTACAATGAACATACTTAAAATTTCTTTAGATCATGTATTTCTGAAATATGCTTCTGCACTTCACAGAATTTCACTTCCAAAGCCTATTAAGGTTTGAAAGAAAACCAACCTAATTCTATTTCCAAGGTTTCAAAATAATATTTTTAAAATGTTAAGCCAAAAATGGACATTAAGACTAATTTTAGCCAGGCACAGAAGCGCATGCCTGTTATCCCAGCACTCGACAGGCTAAGGCAGGAGGATCGCCACAAGTTCAAGACCGCCTGAACTACATAGTGAGACTCTGTCTTAAACCAAAAAACCAAAAAACATCCCTCTAATTTTGGCTTGATTCTGTAAGATTTTCTTTTTTCAATAAATCAACAAGAATCATAAAATATGGTACTCAGCCATCAAATGAGTGAAATTAAATGGGTCCAGTATAACTAGTATAAAATTTTAAATCCTTTTTTCATGTAGTAACTATCTATAAAATCAAATGCTGACTGATAAAATGAGATAAAGCTCCCAGTGAAATGGCAAGTATATGACTGATGCTCAATAAACATAATTACTTCCCCTCAGAGTTCATATCCTTAAGGACAATGTGTCAAAGAGACTAAGAGGCAGTACCTGTAATTCTAGCTATTAACAAGGCTGAGGCAGGAGGATCTTGAGTTTGAGGCTAGTCTGGGGCAACTTGGCAAGACCACCTCTTATTCCCACTTCCCATCTCAAAACAACAACAACAACAACAACAAAACAAAGGCTGCTAATAAAATGCTCTAGTACAGCTACTGTGCTATACTTTGGATACAGGTGTGGTGACACATCCCTGTAATCTCAGCTACATAGGAAACTGAGGCAGGAGGATCATAAGTTCAAGGCCAGCCTGAGCAATTCAGCAATACTCTGTCTTAAAACCTTAAAAAATAAAGTTAAAAGGGCTGGGGGTATAGCTCCCTAGGTTTAATCCCTAATACCTTGAAAAAATTATTTTTGAAAAGGGGGACATTAAAAAATATTTTAGGTGTAATTTTAAAATACTAGGAAGCTCAATTAAATCAATTACAGTAAAGAGGACAGAAGGGGAAAAAGAATAAAATTTTTAAAATAAAATTTGAAAATAAAAGACTACAAATGGAGACACCTACTTGTAATATTTGATTGAAGTCAATAGCCATTTTAAAAACTTAAGGGCTGGGGACTTAGCTCAGTGGTGCTGTGTCTGCCGTGCAAGCGGAAGGTTGTAAGTTTGATCCCCGGTACCAAAAAAAAAAAAAAAAAAAAAAAACCTGAGTATTTATTGTGTTCTAACATGAGGCTACATACCTCCGATACAATGATCAATGTACTATGGTGAACAAGACATAAAAGGTTTTAAATGTGTGTGTTGATATTTTGTTAATATTTTCATTTTTATAGAAATAAACTCAAATAGAAAAAAACCAGTTAAAATATATGATTGGGCTATTTAATATAGTGGTTTCAAAACTGAAGTGTCTGCACTGGATTTGGAGTCTGAAGACCTAGACTCAAGAATGACATATGAAAATAATATACTTATATAAATAATAACAAAAGCAGGTCTCAATGCACACGTGCAATTCCAACACTCTGGGAGGCTGAATCAGGAGGATGGCAGATTCAAGCCAGGACCAGGCAACTTAGTGAGACCCTAGATCAAAATTTAAAAATAAAAAAGGATTGGGATGTAGCTCAGTAGTTCAGTGTGAAAGCCCTGAGTTCAATCCCCAGTACCACCAAAAAAAGAAAAGGACTGAAAGAGAATTACAATAAAATGTCATGGAAGTTCAGGGATAGTAAGGTTTTAAAGGATTACTAATATCCTAATATGCAGAAATAAAAGGGAAAAGGTATTCTACCATTTACTGTACACCTACTATATGTAACACCCTGTGCCAAATACTTTCCATGCATTGTCTTTGTAATTCTTATAACTGTCATTGCACAGATGATTACACTAACACTCAGAGATGTTAGGTATTTGCCTCTAGAGCAAATAAATGCAAAGCCAAGAATGAGATGACCAAGTCTATTTTACTAAAAGCCTTTAACCATTCCTTTACAATATTCTGACTTTTACAGGGATGAAAATAAGAGGGGATAATCAAGACTCAAATAATATTGAACCTAGTATCACTATTAGTTTCAAAAACTGGAATGCAACTTACTTCCTGTGCTAGGAAATGATCTGCCATTTATTAGCTGAATAAGTCTAAGGCAAAGCTTCTTAAATTTTTCTACTTAAGGACAGAAGAATCTAAACACATATCCAGGAATCCTTAAGCATAAGCATAAGGTTTCTTTTGGCCAGGGATTTAGCTCAGTGATGCCACTGCCTGCCTCGAAAGCCCAAGGTCCTGAGTTCAATCTCCGGTACTGAAAAAAGAAAAAAGCATAAGGTTTCTTCTGAAGTCTTTGCCTTTTACCTTAGAAACTACTGTGAATGTTACATTCTTCATATAGACTTTTTGTGTTTTAATATAGTATTTTTCCCACACCTTCAAGTGAAATTGATGACAACTCCATCAACATGTGCCATGTTATATGACCACAGGCTTATCTCCTAGCACACTGAAGTACATGTCTAATGGTGAAAATACTCCAATTTGAAAAGCATAGGTCAGAGAGAACAGAATAAGTTGTTTTTTCATTAGTCAAGAACCAAGACCCAGACATGATGGTGCACGCCTATAATTCCAGCACACAGGAGGCTGAAGCCTCTGGCAATCCTCTAGAGTTAGAGGCCAGCCTGGGCTACAAAGTGACACCCTGTTAAAAAAAAAATCCATACTGAGAATTATTTAGTACCAAATATAACTCAAGTCAGTTATTGACCATAGCCTTATTTGCAAGAAAGCCATTCTGACCACACACAGAAAGGAAACACCCTTCTCTCCACAACATCCCAGGAATAAAGAATATCTATCTGCCAGAGTGGGAATGCACCTCAACAGTTCCCATGAGCACTTTAAGGCCACTATAAGAAATGAGGTCCTGGACCTAGAAACCCTTAAATAGATTATGCAGAAATGTTTAATCAGCCTTGCCAATGTTCCCCTCTATTCAAAGATAATCAATAGACACCTTAAATTTTTTTCCAAAGTGCTTTCAAATGCATTATTTTATTCAGCTTCAGAGTCCACCCAGATGAAAACAAAAGCAGTCATTATCCCCATTTTACAGCATAAGACGTCAATGGTAGAGTAAGTAGCTCTTCCAAGATTGCAATCAGTAGCAAAAGGAAGATTAAATCTCATCTGATTTCCAGTTTACTGATCTTCTAAGGGAAACTGCACATCTTTTCTTATTTATTTTGAAGTGTTTTTCAAACTGCAGCACACACTAAGTATATCACACAGTGTCCATTCAGTAAGTTAGTGATAAACTCGACTTAACAAACAGAAAAAGAGACCAAACACAATTATGTAACTAGGAACATAGGCCAATACCCCTGTCCTCTTACAGTACGTTGCTATAATTGGATTCTACAATGAGGAAAAAAAGAACTAAGAAGTGGGAGGATGGGAGATAAACACAGGTTAAAATTCCCTCACCAAATAAATAAATCCGAATTCAAAGGTTTTAATATTTGGTTTTTTACCTAAAAATATACTATTATGGCTTACTTGGCCTTTCCACAGCTGTATATTAATTTTTCTTTCCTAATGGAATAATTTACCTCCCCATTACATCTTTCTCCTAAATGAAACCTCCAGAATGTGCCACATAAAGGAAAATGGGCTCTTAGGCGTTTCTCCTGTCTAGTAAAATGCCAGTGAAACATATGCCAACACTAAAGACAAAAAGAAAAAAAAGCTACTTGGATTTACTGTGAAAAAAATTATAGCATCTTTAAAACCTACGTATTAATTTCCGTAGCATTAACTTTTTGAAGCATCATGAACTCCATAAAAAAAAAAAAAGAGGAAAATACGTAAATGTTAGGATCACAACCTATGAATCTGGGTGGAACAAAGACTTCTCCTTTCATTATGCAGAGAGAACCAAGTTGTCCAAAAAACCCTCCCCTCAGATACCCTGGGTGGTTACCAACGCCTGGTCTGGGTATAGAAAGGAAAATTCTGGTCAAATGCTACCTCTGCCTATCCTGCTCCACCTCCCCCTTTTGCAAAACGCTTCGCCCCAGAGCTGGAGCCCCAGTCTTTTTCCCCCCAATACAGGGAGGTGGTTTAACCCTCTGAGTTCTACAACCTCCTATGCCTTTTAGGCACGCTTCTCCCGGCACAAACCTCGTTCCAAATCCAGTCGCTGTCCCTCTCTCCCACACTTCCCAGACCCCCCAAAAACCTGCTCTCCCACTGACCACTGACGTCAAAAAGGCCAAACCCGGCCCCGCGGGACCGCCCAGAGCCGCCGCCCGGCCCCCAGCCCCGTCGCGCCCTCCCGTCCTCCCGGCCAAGGCGTGCCCAGCCAGGGGCGCGAGCTCGCTCCCCAGTTTCCGCACGGGCTCCGCAGAGGGCCCAAGAAGGGAGAAGCAGCGCAGTCATCCCCTCCCGTCCTTAAGCAGCGGCGAGGTGGACACGAACCCTGCGCTCGCTTGCTTCTCAGGTCCAGGGCGAGGGACGTCGCTCTGCGCCCCAGAATGCGGCTGGCATTGAGGGAAAGGTGTGGCCCAGAAGAGGCGGCCTCGAGTGGGGGCCGGGCGGTTCCCGGGTCCTCATATTGCGGCGCTGGGCCTCACCCACGACCTGTCTCCTCCCAGTCACCACCCGAGACTATCCAAGACCCTTCTCCCGCGCCGCGAACGCCGCCCTCTGGGACCCCGGCTCGGGAGCTAGTCAGGTGGTGACTGGTGGCGACGGGTGACCATGGCAACCCGAGGTGTGCAGCGGCCCGCCTCCGTCTCCCGGGGTCACTCACCTGAGGGCTCCGAGACGAGCCCGGAGAAGCGTGGAAGGAAAGAAAACGCGGCTGCGAGGCCGGTGGCCGGGCCCCGAAGCTGTCGGCTCCGAGTTGGAGCGGGGGCGTGAGGGCGGCGGTCTGGGTTTGGCGTGGGTCCTTCCTCGTGCCGCCTGCGCGTCAATCCATCAGTCCGTCAGCCCGTCCTCCTCCCGTCCGCCCCTCCCGGGCCGGCGACCGCTCAGCTCAGCCTCTGGCAGACTGCGGTTGTCAAGCGCTGCTGGAACTGAGCTCCAGCCACCAGCTGCAGCCAATCGCCGCGCCTCCTGAGGCGCCTGAGGACCCCGTCGCGCAGGGCGGCCAGGCAGGTGCCTGCGCCGAAAGGGAGAGTCGGCTGGGTGGGTCCAGGGCCCTAGCGGGGCGGGGTGGAGGGACCCGCTTGCCTGGCGAGCAGTTCGGTGAGAGATGGTTAGCCAGACTGAGACCCGGAGCAGCCAGGTGACCCTGCGTCCCAAAATAGCGCGGTCGGCGCTATCGCTTCTAAATAAAGAAGTCGTCTGAGCATTAGGATTGACTCTTAATACCCCACCCAGGTAATTTATTAATAAAGGCTAATAAGATAAGTCTTCCCTCTCCTTGCTTTCTCAACTCCACATTCTCCCTGAAAACTCCAGTAGTTTATTGGTCTGTCCCCTTCCTGATTTCTCATTTTGTGAACCTGATCTACCTTGAAGCAGTTTTCAGTTAACATTTAGCATGTTCTCTTTTTTTGACTACCCCTTTTGATTGGAAGCACTTTTATTACCATCCCATAGGTGCAGTCGTATTCCACAAATACACATGATGCTTAACCGAGGTGAATTAAACAAGGACTATAATGATACTGTACAGAGCTACAGAAGAACACAGAACTATAAACCTGTAAGAACCTCGTCCTCACAAAGGCCAGAGTGAGCTGAGCCTCACTAAAGTGGAAAAATAGGGTGAAAGAGATTGGTAAAGACAATAATCAAAAACATCTCTGGGAAGGAAGAATTTTGTTCAAGATAAAAGAAACCATAGCTTGAGGAAAGTTTCTAAGAAAAACGTTTTTTATTTTTGGGAAAACACCAAAGGCTGAATAGCAAAACAATTGCCTAGTTTGACTAAAGCCTGGAAGAAAGTCTTCATTATGAACCCTTTCAATGATCAGTGACAGATAAATAAACACAAGTTAATGTTACTGAAGGTCTTGACATTAAAAAAACTTTACAGAATGTTTAATTTGAAAAAGTGGGCAAGTATGAGATATCCTAGAAATAGTCTTGCAATTATTTGCCCAGTATTGTTAATCTAAGAAGCTACTTCTAAATTTTGACTCTCAAACAATAGTGTAACTGACACTGCAAATGGAACTATAAAAGTTAAAGTTTTTTTCTTTAAGAGATAAGCAATTTCTCCAAACTTTCTCCTGCTGAGCATATATACACTCCATCCTTCCCCAGCCCAGATGAAGTGACAGAATATGCAGATGCTGACACCAAGAGACCTGGAGCCCATTTTCCTTTCCACCGGAAAGACAAAGAGCTGAAGGTGGCTGGAAGTGATAAAACAAGTGTAAGGATTCATATTATCTCTCTGTGCTCCCGTCCCCTCTGTGCCCACTATAAAAGACCCTTGCCTACCTGAACATGGAGAAAGGGTGATTTAAGACAAGTGAATCTCTCCATCTTCTCGGAGCTAGCTTTGAATAATCCTTTTTTTCTTTTTACCAAACTATATAGCCTCCTTTGATTTGGTCAGCAACAAACAAATGAACCTAAGCGTATGAACTTAAGTGTCCTGTAACAATCGCAGTTAGAAAACTAATGCAAAGGAAAAAATAACTCCCAACCTGTTAGATGTCAGAAGTACTGAGTTCATGGTCGCACAACATGGAGGAATGAAGTCACAAACTAAAGGAGGAAGTTAGGAGAGTTTTATTGAAAATAAGAACAGCTCCTAGATTTCCAGGAGGGGTCCTGAGTGGGTGGCCACTGAGGCTGCTTTGTCAAGAATATTTTATATAGCAAAATCGCAATGTGGGTCACTGTTACAGGGAAGTAACTCCCAACCTGTTGGATGTGCCAAGTTCATAGCTCAGGACTCAAGGACATAGGTTAAGAGTAGGAAGTTTTATTAAGAGAAAGCTCCTGAGAGGCAGGAGGGGTCCCAAAAGTGGGTTGTCGCCGAGGCTCTTTTTCTAGGGGTTTTTATACCCCAAAATCACATCACAGGCTACCTTGGGTCAAACTATAATCAACCTAGAGGATTACAAGTACAGTCACTTAGCTAATATTTATCTAATAGAAAAACAAGGTATGCAACAAGGGAATACAGGCCAAAGAACAAAGGCATTTCTGGAAGGGGTAAGAGTGAGGGTCAGAGGGCCAGAGATTTGGCTCAGTGGTGTCACCACCTGCCTCACAAGTGCAAGGACCCAAGTTTGATCCCTGGTACCAAAAAAAAAAGAGTGACGGTCAGAGCCTTCTGGTCATCTATCTATGGGGAGCCTCGCAGGCCTGGCCACTGAATCTTGGTCTTAGGGCCTAGTTTCTATGAACTCACTCCTCAACCAAAAGTCTGGCTTGTCTCATCTCTATTCTGACTCTATCGGACTGGGTCCCTTACTAACCGCCTATCAATCTCTACCTAATTTAGCTATCTGCAATAACACTATAACCAACCTATAGAATTACAAGTATAGTCGTTTAGCTAATGTTGATCCAATAGGGAAATGAGGCATGTAACAAGGGGATATTTTGTTTTTCTTTTGTGTGTTTGTGTGTGTGTGTGTGTGTTTCTAGTACCAGGAATCGAATTCAGGACCTTGCACTCTCCAGGCAGGTGTAGTGCCACTGAGCTAAATCCCTAGCCCTACAAGGGTACATGGAAAGCAATGAGTGTATGGGTTCAGATATTCTGGTCATCCGCCTATGCATCTGATGCCTAGCTGGGCTCAGTGGACCAGATGGTGCTAATTACAGTATAACCCCAAATTGCAGTTTATCTCTAAAGAGACTTTCAAGCCTGGCTATCGGTCTCCACCTTGAGGCCTGACCTTCTTCAGATTCACTTCCAGCCACAATTTTGATGTGTCTTGATCTTGTGCACTGACTTCCTCCAGGGCCTAATCCCTCTGACTGCCTATTAATATTTAATTTAGCGGTCTCTATGCATCATTTAAATATTTAAATTTGCAATGAGATCTAGAAAGATATACTAATCAGAAACAAGCATTTGAGCACTACTAGGGGCAGAGAGCTAGAAAAATAGAAGAATTTAGCTTGGTGTGTGCTGTGTGCCTGCACTATGGGAGGCTGAGGCAGAACAATCACAAGTTTGAGTCCAGCCTAGGCAACTTAGGGAGACACTATCTCAAAATAAAAATTAAAAAGGGCTGGGAGGGCCAGGGATTTAGCTCAGTGGTTCTGGCGCCTGCCTTGCAGGCGTAAGGTCCCAAGTTCGATCCCTGGTACCAAAAGAAAGAAAAAGGGGGGGCTGGGAATATAACTCAATATGATGGCCCTGGATTCAAGCCACACTACCAAAAAAAACCCCCAAAA
Organism: Heterocephalus glaber; assembly: GCF_053883595.1. Lineage (NCBI taxonomy): Eukaryota > Metazoa > Chordata > Mammalia > Rodentia > Bathyergidae > Heterocephalus > Heterocephalus glaber. The sequence goes on from NW_028258296.1 coordinate 43,710,380, forward strand.
CAAAAACAAGCCCCACCCACCCACACATATACAAAAGAATCTAATCTGGTGCTAGATTTTTTTGACATTTCCTTAATTAAGCACAAAATGATGCGTTTTGCCCATGTTTTCATTAAAGCCTCACAATCTCCTTAAAGAAACCTATTAATTATTCCAATTTTAGAGATTAAGGGGAAAACTTGCCCAAGATCACACAGCTGATGTGCAGCAGAGAATTCTAGCCATTCTGAGGTTTTGGTTGGTTGGTTGGTTGGTTTTTGTTTGTTTGCTTTTGATACAGGGTTAGACTATGACTACTCCGGGCTGGCCTTGAACTCACTATGTAGCCCAGGCTGGCCTCAAACATGCAGCAATTCTCTGTGTTGGCCCCCCAAATGCTTAGATTACAGGCATGTGCCACCAAGCCTAGCTACTCTTACTCTTAAGACCTTTTTTTTTAAATCCCACTCTACTATATTGTATCAACTGAATGTTTTACCTTGAATGAAGTGAACCCTAATGTAGGGAGAATCAGAGGTCTTATTTATATCCCCCTTACTCTATGGCATATTGTTATTTGCATCCAAATTTTCAATAAATAATAATCAACAGTACTAGAAACAAACAAATAACCTTTACGTTCCTGGAAAAAAGGAAGTGGAAGGACAGAAGTAAGCAGTTTCTGAAAACATAAGACATCTGTCATACCATTATCATTTGTACATTGATAAATGAATGCATTGACTGTGTATTTGCTTCCTATTATAACATCAGGTTTTACTCTACAAGCTTAATAACTGTTACCCAAGATATCACCTTTCCTTCTATACTCAGCCACACTGGTTAAGATTAGATCTTGTCTTTCACTCTAGTTGCTACAATAGCAGTGAATTGTTCAGAAAGACAAGGCTTTCTTAGATGAAGAACTGCCCTTAGATCCCAAAGTACTGCCTCAGTCATTCATCAAGCATTTGCTGAATGCTTACTCTAGTCAGAAACTAGGTTGAGGATCATTTGGAAATACAGGTTCTAACATGGCAGAATGATTCAGTGCCTTGTGACTTAAATGCCTATAAGCTATGGTGGACCCCTTTGAATATGATTCTCACATCTCATATATTAGACTCTAAGTACCTAATAAACATACTAAAAAATAAAAGGTTTAATATTTTAAAGAGTGCTTCACTTAAAGTAGGAAGGGATTAAGTAGGGAGGGATGAAAAGAAATGTAGACATATGAAACAAGTGTAATGAGTGATACCTTGCTTAGATCCTATTTCAAACTGCCATAGGCAGAATAATGGCCTGCAAAGATGTCCATGTCCTAATTCTCAGAGCCTGTACATATGTTACTTGATGTGGATTAAGTAAAAGACCTTGGAATGGGGAGGGTATCTTGGGTCATCCAGGTGAGTCATGTGAAATCACACAGACTGTGTCCCATGTGGCTTCAGAGGGAGACAAGACCACAGAAGAATCAGAGAAGCTGGGTATGGTGGTGCATGCCTGTAATCTCAGCTACTTGGGAGACTGAGACAGAAGGATTGAAAGTATGAGGCCATCCTGGGGAACTTAGTGAGACCCTGTCTCAAAATAAATGAAAACAGGGATGTGGCCCAGTGGTACAGTGCTCTCGGGTTCAATCCCCAGAACCAGAGGGGGAAAGGTCAGAAATGCAACACTGTTAGCTTTGATGACTGACGAAGGGTACCCTAAGCCAAGAAATGATGCCTGAAGTCTGTAGAAACTGAAAAAGGCAAGTAAACAGGTTCTCTCCTAAAACATAAATAAGGTACTACAATCCTCTCAGCACCCTGATTTTAGCTTAGTGAGATCAGTGTTGACAGGCTTCTGACCTAGAAAACTGTTAAGATAATAAATTTGTGGTATCACTAAGTGAGCAGATATTCATTACAGCAATAGGACAGCAATATACAAATGCAAAAAATATAGGTTGCGACAAATCAGAAAGATTTAAACAGCTGTTGAGTATTGGGCAAATACTGAGGTATTAATATTAATTTTTTTTTTTCAGTACTGGGGATCAAACTCAGGACCTTGCACTTGCAAGGCAGGCGCAGTGCCACTGAGCTAAATCCCCGGCCCAAATTAGTGTTAATTTTTGATGGGGTATACTAGTATTTGGGCTGCCCTTTTACATTTCTTATTGGACATATATACAAATGTACTTACAGATGAAATAATACCTCTAGGGTTTGCTTTAATACTGCTCTCAATAGATAGGCAAATTGGCAAAAAGTTGGTTATCTGTTAAAGCCGGGGGCTCATTATACTATTCTGTGTATGCTTGAGGTTTTCTACAAACTTTTTTTAAAAAGTGAATTAACTTTAGCAGCTGTGCGCTTAAGATCGGCACTGTCCAAAATAATTTTGTGATAATGGAAATATCCTATATCAGCTTTGTCCAATGCAGTAGTCACTGACCACAGGGTTATTTAACACTTGAAATATGTCAAGTACAGTTGTGCATGGTGGCACATGCCTATTGTCCCAGATACTTGGGAGCTTGAGGCAGGAAAGTTGTAAGTTTGAGGCCAGCCTAGTCAACTTAGTGAGACCTTGTCTCAAAATGAAAGAAAAAACCATAAAAAGTGCTGGGGATGTAGCTCAGTATTAGAGTACCTCTGGATTCAATCTCTAGTACCATAAAATATATATACAGTATTATATATGTGTGTGTGTATACAAAGTGCAACTGAGAAACTGAACTTTTAATATTATAATTTTAATTATATTTAAATAGCCGTTAAGTGGCTACCATATTACAGTACAGCTCTAAATTTTGGAAAACAGATGTGCTGCCTTACTATCAGAATTCAGTTAGTAAGCTCATTAATTAGTACACAGATATCATTTTTATCTTTTCAGCCTCCCTTTCCCTTTTGTGTTCTAGCAGTGTTCAGCTCTCACACGCACTCCCAAGCCCTTCTTCACCACAGAGATAAGGCTTGAGATCCAAGAAATAATTCACCTTAGTCCTCGCCAGAGTGACTGGTCCAAGAAAAATGATCAGGATCATAACCTTCGCCGGGAATTCCCTGAATTAGAAGTGTTAACAACTCCCTTGATCTGGAGTTGTAAAGATGGAACCCTAGAATTGTTGGATCATCATAATCCTAGGTTATCCTGAGAGAGTAAAACTAAGATTAGGACATAAGATGGAAAGACACATATTTTATTTTCCTTAGGTGATCAGATTCAGTCAACCCTGAGGGCAGCTCTGTCCGTTCTCTCCCGTTTTTCTAGGTAAACCCATCAATTCCTTTTCTATTATGCTTATGCTATTAAATTCTATCACTTGCAACCTTAGTCTTTGAAGTCCTGTGGAAAACTTGAGTCAACAGAAGAGTAAGACACCCAGAATGACTGGAGACATGACTTAAGTCAGTGCATACTAATACCCACTAAGTGTACAGATTAATAGCACCCAGTGAAACTCCCCGAATGCAGGTGCCTTGCTTTTCTCATTGCTGAGACAAAATACCTGACACTCACAAGTTAAAGGAAGAAAGGTTTATTTCAGCTCAGTTTCTAGAGGTTTCAGTCCATAGTCAGCTGGCTCCAAGCAAGGTGACGTGGCAGATGGGCATGGCAGAGTAGAAACAGGCCGTGCCAGGGTAGGCAAGCAGCAGCAAGTCTCCCTTTCCCTTTTATTCCACTCAGGCTACAAGCCTACTGGTTAGTGCCACCCACTCCTGGGTGAGGCTTGTGTTTAGTAAATCCAGTTACATCCAGGTTAGTGGATAATCCAGTACCACACACTTGTGATCCAGCCACCTTCCAAAAGCCACACCTATGAGCTTTTAGGGTGGCATCTAGATATAAGCCGTGATAGATTATTACCAGCTCCTTTTTCAGGTTGGGACATGCCCTGATTACCACAAACAATATACTACTGTGTAGACTGTTCATTATTCCAATTCTACTTTTGTTGTTGTTGTTTTGATAGGGTTTTACTATGTAGTACTGTAGTCCAGGTCAGTCTTGAGTTCACTATGTAAGGCAGGCTGGCTTTGAATTCATGATCCTCATGCCTCAGCCTTCGAGTGCTAGGATTACAGGAATGTGCCACCATGCCTGACTTCTACTCTCATTCTTGATTTTATTTTAGAAGACTGGTAGATTTTCAACTGACTTTTACTTTTTTAAATAAAAAGTCAATCCAGTTATTTATTTCATCAAATTATTGACTCATGTATTTTTTTTTGACTCATGTATATTTTTTAAGAAAAAGTTTTAGCAAGAGTAAGTAGCTAGAATTATCATATTACCAGTAATGGACTAATAATCCTGGGGAGAGGCTGTAAATCACAGGCAAATTCAAGCAATAATCTGTTTAAATTTTCACACTTTATTCCTTGTATCAATAGATTAAGAAATTAAAATTTTTCCAATACTGATTTATAGTAATGTTTTTATAAGTGGCAACAAAAAGTTCCGTTCCATAAAACAACATTCAATGATCTCTTTGTATGTAATTTTAATCCTTATTTTAAGATGAAGATAATAATTTAATGAAATAAGCTAAGTACACACAAAACCTGCATATCCTGAACTACACAAAGGGGTTTCTATGGTCACATATGGTTTCAATCAAGTATACATTTCCACAATGAGCAAGTACGTTAATACAACACTATTCCAAATGCTTATCTTGCCATTAGCCTTTTAATCATCGCCATTCCTACTACTGAAAGCATTTAGATTTAGAATCTTTGATCTGGGAAAATGAGTTCTCCTAAAACTTAACAAATACCTGTAGTATGTTATAAGGCAAAAGGCTTTTAAATCAACAAAAGCTTTAACACAGAAGCACTGACATGAAACTTATTTTGTCAAAAACAAAGTTATCTTTAAAAAAGATAGTAAATTATCTTTTAAGACATTCTTATAAAAACTTGTAGTTTCCTATATCATCTCCTTACACACAAAATGACTGTTGTCTAAAAACTTCAGAATACATGAAGCACATGCCTTAGCTGTCAGTCAAAAAGGCCCTTGAGATTTTACATATTAAACAGCTAGCATACAGCTTATAATGGCATGAATATATCTAATACATAATACAAGTTTATTCTTCAGACAGTCAAAAGTCAGAAGGGACTGCATGGTTTGCAAAGTACTTTAACTTATATGTAGTTGTTAAAATCTAGTAAGTAATTCAAGTATGGTCATATAAAGGCAGGCAATTAAAGCCTCAAATCAAATGCTCTAAAAACAAAGACACGAAAATAAAGGCTGAAAACTGTGTTTCTTCCTGTCATGTACATGCCTAAACATCAGGACATTACTGCAGAAAATAAACTTATATATGGTTTCCATAGAAGATAATGACATTTCAGAAAGTACACAAGGTGTCAAGACCCATAGTTTGCTTCATCAAATGCTTTTCTAGCTCGTTTCAATTCTTCATTCATAGTAAGCAAGTCTTTAACCCTAGCAAACTTCCTCGGGTCCTTTCGAATCAAGAAGACAATATCTTCGACTTGTACTCGACCTTGTCTTCCAATGGACATTGCCTTGTGAGTCTATTACAAAGAAACATTAAAGTCAATGTTTTTAATTGTTAGTATATGTTTGCGGTATACAATGATTATATTCATTATGAGAAGTTGGTACACATACATAACACTTCTTTTTTTTTTTTTTGGTCCCGGGGATCAAACTCTGGTCCTTGCATTTGTGCAGCAGGCAAGAAAACCACTGAGCTAAATCCCCGGCCCATGTAACACTTCTTAATTCTTTTTACATCCCCTTACCCTCCACTTCTACCCCTTCACTCCATCTGTTTAAATTCAATTTTTAAAAATCAACATTTTATTGTTTTAATTTACATTTATTAATTGCTGGTTAGGCTGAGGATTTTCTCTTCTAATTATTATACTTACTCATTTGTGAACTATCTTTCTACTCATATACTTTGGCCATTATCTACTAGGTAATTAGAAATGTTTCTCTTTATGCTTCATAGGCATTTTTTTTTAAATACAAAGGACATTTTTGTTTATTGATCTTCTATTTTTTGTTGTGTTGCTTTGTTTTGTTTTGTTTTGTTTTGTTTTGAGACAAGGTCTTGCTATGTAGTTCCAGCTGGCCTTGAACACTATGTAGTCTAGGTTGGCCTCAAACTTGTGGCAATCCTCCGGCCTTAGCCTCCAGAGTGCTGGGATTACAGGCATGTGACACCATGCCTGCTCCTTTTTGTTTTTTGATATATGCAGTTTTTTTTAATTTGGTACTGGCTTTAGAGGCCAGCACCTCACACATGCTCAAACATACGTTCTATCACTCAGCTATACTCTTGCCTGACAGTTATTTTCTTCATCTGTATAAAATTATTTTTTTTGTTGTGGTACTAGGGGGATTGAACTTAGGGCCTTTGTACCGAACTGTATTCCCACCCCTTTTTTGTTTTTCTGTTTTTGTTTGCTTGTTTTTTCGGTACTGTGGATCAAACTTGGGTCCTTCTGCCTGCGAGGCAGGTGGCAGAACCACTGAGCTAAATCCCCAGCCCTAATGATTCAAATTTTATAAAAAGCTTTAAAAAATGTACAAAGATAAAATCATACTCACCAAAATGTTAGCATTAGTTGTCTGTAAGTGGAAGAGTTACATATATTTCTTTTCTCTTTTACTTAACTAGCCTGTTGCTCAGGCTGACCTCGAACTCTTGGTGATCTTCCTATCTAAACCTCCCAGTGCTGGAATTACAGGTGCATAACACCACACCTGGCAAAAGTTTATTTTCTTCTTTGTGCTTTTTTATACATTCTAAATTACATGTAATTGATTTCTAATTACTTTGTAGATTAAAAAAAATTTTTTTTCTTGGTATTTTGAGACAAGATCTTACTATGTAGTCCAGGCTGGACTTGAACTTGCAACCCTCCTGCCTTAGCCTCCCAAGTGCTAGGATTATGGGCATGTACTACCCTGTCTGGTTTTTGGGGGGTTTTTTTGTACCAGGGATCGAATTCAGGACCTTACGCTTGCCAGACAGGTGCTGGCACCACTGAGCTAAATCCCCAGGCCCTCCCCCTTTTTTTGCAGTACCAGGGATCGAACTTGGGACCTTGAGCTTGCAAGGCAGGCGTGGTGCCACTGAACTAAATCCTGGGTCCTGTCTGGTTATTTTTAATTGTTTGGTTTTCTTTGGAAGGGGCACTTGGATATAAATATACATACCTTTAAGTAAATATTGGAAGAGGAACAAAAAACTTATTTTGGATAATGAGATTATGGGCAATATTATTTTAGTTCAAGGATCTTACAATTATGTCTTTATAAATAAAACTCATGAGAAGGTGGAATATATTTATATAATCTTTATCCTTAATGATAAATAGTAACTAGGTACTTTCACAAAATAGGCACACAAATGGATACTTTATTTCAAAAGGATGCTGTAAGTTTTAGTCTTATCTAAACCTTAGAATTTTAAACTTTTTCTTCAATTAACTAAGACCATTTACAACAAAACAAACCCTCCAAAAAATAGTAACAGTTACAAAAGAATCTTACCATTTCAGTGATGAACTCTATGACAAGGTCTTCAAGAATATCCACTGACTCAGTATAAGGATTCTGGTCATCTCCAAACCCATACATCATACATCGTACTGTAAAAGAGCAATCACTTTTCTTCACATGAACAGATTTAACAATTTCATCAACATTTTTTTCACATCAACTAGAATGGAACCAAGTTATAGACAATACTGGTTTAAGAACATATTTACATTGTATTTCTTGTCTCCAGGTATGGACTGTATTGTAAAAGGTTTAACTGCAGCCTTATGGACAATCATCACCTAGCCTCCAATAAAACTCTCCTTCCTTCCCAGGTATACTAACATGAATATTCATTTCCTAATCTCTATCATATTTATTAGCAACCCCTAGAATCCTCTTTAAGAGGAGACTATGTCAGGGACAAGGTTAGCAATGCTTAGCATTTCCTGAGAGTTTTCTGTGTGGGGGGATGCAGTGGGGCATGGAAAACAGGAAGCAGAAGAATCTCTGAAATGACTACAGCTAAAAGGACATGAGAGAAAGTGTTCCCATTACCCTCTTATAGTAACAAATAGGGGAATCAAAAGGAGAAAGCAGGGGCCAGAAATGTAGCTCAGAGGCACTGCACCTGCCTGACAAGCACAGGGTCCTGAGTTCAATCCCTGGTACAAAAAAAAAAAAAACAAACCAAATAAACAAACAAAGAAAAGGAGAAGGCAGAGGGCTTATTCCAAAGAAGCTTGACATTTTAAATGCAACTGCCACAAAGCCCTTTCTGGTTTCATATGAAGGAAGCATAGAATATGCAAAAAAGGAAGTCTAATGCAGAGTGATAGCAATAACTGCTAATAGCTAAACCTTACATCCTCAGTATTGTTTTTAAGCCTTTATGTATATAATTCATTTAATCCTCACAAAAACCCTTTGAAGCAGACAAGGTTATGATCCCTGTGCTATAGGTAAGGAAAACTGAAGCAATGAGATAACTGCTTTACCCAAGGTTACACAGCGAGTAAGAGATGGAGCCTGAATTTGAATCTAGCTGATTTGGTTCATCTTTACTCTGACCCACAACAGCAGTAGTAGTTACTTCTTCATAGTTTAGGACAGATGGGATTCATATGGATTCTTAACTTACAGTCAATAAATCCAAATTAGTTCCCAGACTAGCTTTAAGGTCTTCAATTTGGCTTCATATTATGTATCTACAAAAATTCTATATATTATCTGTATATATGCATTTTTCTGGGGAGAAGAATTATAACATGCAATTCTCAAGTATGTAAATGCTGTCAAATGCTAGAAATGTTAAAATTCATCAAGTTATTACTCCCTTAAGACTTGTACTTTTTGTGTCCTCCAGCACTGGGGATTGAACCCAGCATTGTCACACTGAACTATATCCTTAACCCCTTTTTTAAATTTATTTTTTGTACTGGGGATTGAACTCGGGACCTTGTGCTTGCGAGGCAGGCAGCGGCACCACTGAGCTAAATCCTCAGCCCATTAACCCCTTTTTTTAAAATTTTGAGATAGGGTCCCACTGAGTTGCTAAATTGCCATTGGTGGGCTTGAATTTAAAATTCTCCTGCCTCAGTTTCCCAGGGTGCTGGGATTACAAATGTATGTCACTAGACCTGGCTTTGCACAACTTACAGTATGTGTTTTACACTTTTTTAAAAAGGAAGGAGGTGGCCATTGTGGCACATGCCTGTAATTCCAGCACTTGGAAGGCTGGCACAGGAAAGCTGCTGCAAGCTCAAGGCCAGGCTGGACTATACGGTGAGACCCTGTCTCAAAAAACCCAAAACAGGGCCGGGGATTTAGCTCAGTGGTTTCGCCGCCTGCTGCGCAAGCGCAAGGACCCGAGTTCAATCCCCGGTACCAAAAAAACCCCAACAAAAATAAAAAACAAACAAACAAAAAAACCCCAAAACAAACAAACAAAAAGCAAGCAGCGGGTGTAGCTCTGTGTGAAGGCCCTGGGTTCAATCCCAGGAACAGCTAAATAAAGAAGGAAGAAAGGAAGGCAGGAACTCTAAGAATACTTCTAAAGACAAGGACCCAAGTTCGAGCCCCAGTACCAAAAGGAATACTTCTAAAGAGATGGAAGGAAGAGGGAGGTATAAAAAGTATAAAGACGTAGGGCCGGAGATTTAGCTCAGTGGTTTCGCCACCTGCTGTGCAAGCGCAAGGACTGGAGTTCAATCCCCGGTACAAAAAAAAAAAAAAAAAAAAGTATAAAGACGTGTCATGTACTGTACATTTACCAACTACCCACAATGAATGTATTCATCATGTAATGCAAACACGTACTAATAGGAAACAAAGGGTGGGAGGGAGGAAGTAAAGGATGGAGAAAGAGAGGGGAAAAGAGAGAAAAAGAAAGATTGATTTCTATTTAGGAAAAGCAAAAACTGACAGAAGTAAAAAGGAAGAAAGCAGACCAAGCATAGGGAAGAAAGGGGTGCTAGAAAGTCAGCCCAGTGTAGAAGTATCACTAAGTTTTATACTGAGAAGAGCCGTTAGTTCCAGATAAAGGAAGGAGAAAACAACCATAGGTGAAAAAATTTCCTTTCTTGCTTTTGGATTTTTTTTTTTTAATTTTTTTTTTTTTGTTAAATAGTAAATTTCCTCTTTTTATTAAAATGAAAATTTCTTTTCCTTCATGGCCTTATTTTATCTTCTTAGTTAGAGCAATATTGATTAGGAAAGAGAATGTTAATCCCAGCATCAAGGATTAGAATAAAAGCATTTGCCTCATCACAGTCAATAATTATTCTTCCTAAAACAACTTCACTGTGAACAAAAATTCCTTTGATAATGGTACTGATAAATCTTTCCATCATTTATATCTTTTGGAGAGATTTATTACTACAATTCATGGTACATTTGCAGACAAGTTATGTTCTTACTGACCTGTGGCAATCAGACACTCACAGCAGTATGGTTTATTTTTAGATAAAGGTGTGGGAAAAATTACCAAAAAAAACTAAAAGTCATCATAATATAGGCATGAATAGTAAAATGTTAATGGAAAGAAAACAAAATTTTATGTAAGCCATAATATTAACTCCAACATAAAAGAAACTAGGCAAAATTATGTACTTAATGTAATATAAAATTATGTTGGGATATATGAAGGTGTTTTGTCAAAATATGAAAAACACAATATTGCTATTATACACGTTGTGTGAAAATAATTGACCTTTCTCAAAAACACATTCACAAGTCACTCTCTCCACCAAATATAAAATAACATCAAACACAAAATTATCTTGTTACACAGAATATGGAGTATATACACCAGCAAAGTTCAAATCAAACCTAGTGGGAAATCCCAACAATAAAAAGCAATTACAAAACTTTACTTTTTAATGGTCTATTCCTCCAAATTGTAAAAACAAAATAGAATAAATACTACACAAATACCCTACTTGGAAGTGAAAACTACACTTCAAGTCACCTTTTTCATTAGAGACAGCATGTTAAGTTCAGAGACAATGGCATACACAAAAATATATGATTATGTTAACTCAATTTTTTTCATACTAAAGACCACATATACATCAGATATTTACAAGTAATATACTGTAAAACACAGAATAAATATGTTTTAGGTTATTTCCATCTGAGAGTATATTTTTTAGAAAATCATGAAAAAATATTGACATCAAAATTTTCATATTATAGGGCCTGGGATTTAGCTCAGTGGTTCTGCCGCTTGCCTCACAAGCGCAAGGACCCGAGTTCGATCCCTGGTACCAAAAAAAAAAAAAAAAAATTTCATATTATTTCTATAGGTCTCCATTACATGAGTAATTTTCACAGAATTTTCAATATATATATGTAGGGTTTCTCACCCATGTGACTTCTTTCATATATTTAATAATACCTGTATAAGCCAAATGCTTTCCTACTTTGCTTACATAGGCTTTTTCTCCAGTGGCACCTTGTTCATGTGTTTAGCACTGGATCAGAAAAACTTTTTTACACATTTCTTGCATAGTTACTTCCTAAAAACCCTATGTATGTAAGCATTGTGGGAAATCTTTCAACCGAAAGAGAAATTGTCAAATACATGAAACAATTCACACTGGAGAGAAACCCTATATATGTAAGCAATGTGGGAAAGCATTCAGAACACACAGTCACTGTCAAAGTCATGAAAGAACTCACCCCAGTGAGAAACCCCATATATGTAAGCATTGTGGGAAATCTTTTACCTAACAGAGATATTGGCAAATACATGAAAGATTTCACACTGGGAGCAAAACTATATATGTAAGCAATGTGGAAAAGCATTCAGCACATATAGTCAATGTCAAAGTCATGAAAGAACTCACACTGGGGAGAAACCCTATGTATGTAAGCATTGTGGGAAATCTTTCAACCGAAAGAATGGTTGTCATGTACATGAAAGAATTCACACTGGGGAGAAACCCTATGTATGCAAGCATTGTGGGAAATCTTTCACCCGAAAGAGTGCTTGTCATATACATGAAAGAATTCATACTGGGAAGAAACCCTATGTATGTAAGCATTGTGGGAAATCTTTCAATGGAAAGAGTGACTGTCAAATACATGAAAGAATTCACACTGGGGAGAAACCCTATTTATGTAAGAATTGTGGGAAATCTTTCAACTGAAAGAATGGTTGTCATGTACGTGAAAGAATTCACACTGGGGAAAAACCCTATATATGTAAGCATTATGGGAAATCTTTCAACCTAAAGAGTATAAAATACATGAAAAAATTCACATGGGGGAGAAACCCTATGTATGTAAGCATTGTGGGAAATCTTTCAACCAAAAGAGAGATTGTCAAATACATGAAAGAATTCAAACAGGTGAGTAAGCACTTATGTGTGTAAGCACTGTGGGAAAGCATTCAGCACATTCAGTCATTGTCAAAGACATGAAACCATTCACACCATGGGCACCCTATGTATGTAAATGATGTGGGACAACATACCCTACACAAAAATATTTTTAAATACATGAATGAAGTCATAATGATGAGAAACTCTATGTGTATCAGTAATGTGGGCAATCTTCAGCTAATGGAGTTCTGGTCAAACACATGAAGAAATTCACACTTGGACAAAACCCTATGTATGTAAGTAATGTGGGAAAGCATTCAGTACACTAAAGTGCCATCAAATACATGAAAGAAGGCACCCTTTGGCAAACTGTATGTAGGCAGAGTGGGAAAAGATTTGAGGCAATCTTTTCATTTTGTAGACAAAAAATTTTCTTGCTTTTGGATTCTATAATTTTGTTTGCATTAAAAAATTTTTTCCAGAAGATGCAGAAACGACTCCAGACATCCTCAGCTACCTCATCTTTGACAAAGGAACCAACCATCCTCACTGGAGGAAAGACAGCCTCTTTAATAAATGGTGTTGGAAAAACTGGATTTCAACCTGCCAAAGATTAAAACTGGACCCCTATCTTTCACCGTGCACTAAACTAAAAAAGAAGTGGATTAAGGATCTAAATATTAAAACAGAAACACTAAACTTGCTGAAAGATAAGTTAGGTAGAACTCTTGAAGACACTGGCATAGGAAAAGACTTACTTTATGAACAAAACCTCAGTAGCATGGGAACTAGCACAAAGTATCAACACCGGGGATCTCATCTTATTAAAAAGCTTCTGCACAGCAAGAGAAACCACCAACTGAGCTAAGAGACAACCCACCATATGGGGAAAAAATTTTATCAGGTGTTGCGCAGACAAAGGTCTATTATGTAGAATATATAAAGAACTTAAAAAAATCAGATCCCCCAAATTTAAAGACCCAATTCAAAAATGGGCATCTGAAATGAACACATTTCTCAGACAAAGAAGTAAAAGCAACAAATAAACATATGAAAAAATGTTCAACATCACTGATCAGTGGAGAGATGCAGATGAAAACACTGAGATTCCACCTCACCCCAGAAAGAATGGCTGATATCGAGAAATAAACCAGTAACAAATGCTGATGGGGCTGTGGGGAGAAAGGAACCCTTCTCCATTGTTGGTAGGAGTGCAGACCACTGTGGAAATCAATAAGGAGATACCTCAAACAACTAGGATTAGAGGTCCCATTTGACCCAGCTACTCCCCTGGCTGGTTATCTTCCCCAAAGAATTAAAAGAATCATACCACAGCAATATATGTGCACCCATGTTTACAGCGGCACAGTTTGTAATAGCTAAAACTTGGAAACAGCCCAAATGCCCATCAACTGGAAACTGGATAAAGATGGGTTTTTTTATAAAATAGAGTACTACTCAGCCATAAAAATAAGAAACTAAATACATTTATAGCTAAATGGATGAACATAAAGGCCATACTATTAAGTGAAATAAATAGCACACGTGTAAATACTGAACAGTTTCTCTGGTATGAGAAACTTAAAGTGTGAATAAGGATCAAAATGTGTAATTGATAATGTGAAATAGGAAGAAAAGGTTTAAAGGGGTAGGGGAAGTTGGAGGGATAGGGGAAAGGAAAGAAGGGAAAGGAATAAATATGAGAAAAGGAAAAAAAGGAAACAAAATCTTTGTAAATAGGGAGGGGTGGAGGGGGTGAAGGGAGGGCAGGGGAATGGGGAAAAAATAAGAACCAAGATACATCATGTAAAGGTACAAGATCCCAATGATGAATGTAACTGTATTGTTGTACACCTAAAATGTACCAATAAACAATGAAAAAAATTTTTTTTTCCAGGTTCCTATCAAAGATTCCACTCTACTTAGTTGCCTTGGTTTTCTCCATCCAAACTGTGACAATTCCTGAGCTTTTCCCTGTCTTTCAAGACTTTGATATTTTTGAAGTTATCGTCTGACTATCCCTCAATCTGAGTTTGTTTGATGTTTTCCCATGCTTAGACTGAGGTAACACATTATTAGGAAGGACACTGAGAGATGACATGCCCTCACATCAGGGTACATGATGTCAATATATCTAACTGGTGATGCTAACTTTGATCATTTAGCTAACGTGATGTCTATGGAGATTCTCCACCTTAAATTTACTGTTATTTCCTTTAAAATTGTGAGGAAAAGAGTTGCTAACATTTTAGAACTCACCAATAGGAGAATGTGTTTCACTGGAAAAGAACTTATGTTTTGTAGGAAGAATATAAACTGTTTTGGTTATAGGGTCTGTAAAGGGATAAACAAATGCCAGTGAATGCTGTGAAATTCTGTTATATTAACAAAAAAAAAATTAAAAGAGAGTTTAGGAGAATGGCTCTTGGGTCAGTAAAATACATGAAAGTTCTGGAAAGACAGGGAGAAAGCTATGAACATTCCAAATTCTTGTCATCACAAACATACAGCAATTTAAGTGGAACAAAGGACTTTGGTAATAATCAACCGTGCAAGTATGATTCTGTGATGCTCTGGTGAAGAGATCCTTCCTATCCTGACATAACAGTAAAAGCACATATAAATCAAATAATTGGGATCAGAGGGATGGAATAGTGGTCAGCTTTAACTGACAAATTATATGGAAAGGATCTGGGTGCTTAAAAAAATAAAGATATGCTAACCCTGCAGTTTTAAAAGCATTTAGGGTCTGCTCACATCTTACTCAGCCTAAGTAAACTCGATACATATTTAGAAATCAGTGTTGCTGCATCTCTCAATACTCAGCAGAGCACATTTTCATGATGCCTTCAGGGGCTGACCTGGACAAGAGCAGCACCAGCGGCTCTCCCTTTCTGCTGCGGCCAAAAAGTCAAACCTGTCTACTGAGGCAGGAATTGTTAAGGCCTCATGCTATTCACCATCTTCCTGTTCACTGCCTTAGTTGTAATCTCCAATTTAGATCCTTTCCTCAGCATTTGTTCCAGGATCCATTACTACCTGTAACTTACAATCAGAGGAATTCCTATATCTACTCTCCAAAGGTAAGGCACATGAAAAATAATAGGGTTATGTTCTGCCCTGGATTAAAACATTAATCATGTTTTATTATTTTATATAATTAGGGTTAGGGTAGGATGGTTACTAGGTATGGTTCAAAAGTTAAACAATTTTATAGCTAAGTATGAGAATACTGTCACTACAGGAAAACATATTTCAGACAATAAATTTACTTTTTTTTTTGAGACAGGCTCTCGCTTTGTAGTTCAGGCTGGCCTTGAACTCACTACGTAGTCCAGGCTGGCCTTAAATTCACAGTGATCCTCCTGCCTCAGACTCCAGAGTGCTGGGACTACAGGTGTACACCACCATAGCTAGCAATAAATTTACTTTAAAAGAATATGTCCAAAAGCTTTCACCATCTATAATAAAATCACTGTTAAATACAACTTACATTCTTTAGAGAAAAGTCTCTTTCTTTTGCCCTGTCCACCTTCAGCACCTCCTCCAACTTCTTCATTTTCCTCCTCAAACTAAAAATTAAAATATACACACAGAAATGTCAAGGGATTGCATGAATTTGGCATTTTAATAATTAACATTTTCGTTTTCATTTTCAATGCTGATACTGGCTGGGGTACAAAGCCTAAAGCAAGAAGCAAAAAAAATTACGAATTCAGCACTGAAGGAGTCTTTAAGAACCTAATCCTATTTCCAAGTCATACAGGATCTTTTTTTTCTTTTGCAACCGTTTCTCTATGTAGTCCCGGTTGGCCTCAAACACGAGATCCTCCTGCCTTCAGCTGGAGTTCTGGGATCACAGGCATACGTCACCACGGCAGGCTGTGTTGTTTTCAGCCAACTACGCTGTCCTATTGCTCAACAGTGTTACTGTTAAAGATCTGATATTGAACCAGTCTACTCCTTGCAATAAGTAAAACTAATATTTACTAAGCGCCTGCTTATCCAGTGCGAAAAACATACGTTGAGTAAGCCTTGACTCTATTTTATGACGAGAACGGATGCTCAAAGTTAAATAACTTGCTCAGAGAGAAACAAGAATTTGAATTCCAAGATTCCTACTTCCAGTCCATTAGCAAATACTATGACCAATGACTCTAAGTGTTTTAAAGGGTGTCTGGCAAATCTACAGCAAAACCAAAGCGAAAGGAGCCACTTTTCCACTCTCCCTTGACGTCCTGCCCCAAGTGATAAATCATTTATCACAGGGAAAGCAAACAGGTAAGTGCCCGAACTTTCTCGGCTGAACTCACTGAGGAAAATAGACTCGACTCTCAATTCTGCCCCCGCTACTAGGCCTTAGAGAGTGATGAAAACAAGATTGGAACACAAGTGGTCACTCACTGTAGGATCCTCTTCCTCATCTGCCATTCCACCAGCCAGCAAAGCTCCGGTGCCGAAACAACTCAAGGCTAGCAGACTTTACTACTTCCTTCGCGTCACATCCGGTGACGTGAGGGCGGGGCAGAGACAGATCCATCCTGCGCCCGAGCAAACGGAATGCTTTCTTTCACTCTGAGCAGTTGAAACCTGATAGTCCCAGGAGAAGGGGGATGAGCCCTTGCCTTGGTATCCCGAATGAGGGAGTAAAAGTTACAAAGAAAAACACACCAGGGGCTAGGCGGCATGTATCTCGTTGTTAGTTCTCACCCAGACCGTATGCCTATACGGACGGAATTTAAAATTTTGTAAGGAAGGTAGGTTTGGTTGGAACATCATCAGTAGAAAGTCGTAAACATTAGAAGACTAGAGGTAGCGTGTGAATGAACTACAGTGTAAGAGGTGAAGCCTGGTGTAGTGGCACGTGGCTGTAATCGCAGCACTCTGGGACCCTAAGGCTGGAGGATTAAAGGTTTGACCCCAACCTGGGCGATTTAGAGGCTTTGTGAGATCCTGTCTCAAACATATAAAGGGCTGAGGATGTAGCTCAGCATGAAGGCACTGGATTCAATAACCAATTTAAAAGAAAAAAAAAAGTGCCTCACAACAAAAAATTTGAATGTCTTGCTGGACATTCAATGAATGAAAAAGATGATTATCTGAAAACCAGAATCTATCTTTGTTGTTAACATTCAACACAGCTTTTCTCCACATTTTAAATGCACATTCATTGAATTTTTCTAGGATGTTACTACTCCAAACTTGTTAGTACATTATACTTTGTCTCGTTTGGATTTTGCTAAGAGCTTTGGGGCATTTTAGGAAAAAAGTCACACAGGTAACATCATTTGTGATAATTTAAATAGTCAAACTCATCCAAATCAGTCTGCATTTGTAGCTTCTGGATTAAGGCGATTCTACTTGCAAGAATCTAAAATCATCCTACCCCTTAGTGTAGTTATGCCTGAGCATTTACATATCACAACACAGTATTATACAACACTGTCCTTTTTTTTTGGTGGTGGTGGTTCTGGTAATCTGTCCCGGCCCGCGGGTAAGTCAACGAAGACCCTAGGGGGGGGTGAGAATGACAAAGGACAGGGGACACGAGAGATGGAGACAAGACAGGTTTCTGATCAAGTCTCGTTTATTGCGGAAGCTGCTACAACATATATACCGTAGGGCTAGAGGGGAGGAGCAAGAGGAGGGTACTGGGGCTACTTCCTTGTTGCCGGGTAGATTTGCAGCAGGCCCGGATATGTCCGTAAAAGGCACTCAAGAGTTCTAGCGGGGGGGGGGGGGGGGGCGGCAAGGCCCCCCACAGTAATCAAACTCGAGATCTCAAACAACCATTCTACTACTGAGCTGCATCCCTAGCCCCCCCATCATTGTCTCCATTTTATCTTTATATAATGCCTAAGACATGCTTTTTACAAATTATGTTAGTAGACATATATTAGTTATTGCTGGGTGACTTAGTGACTTAAACATTTTCTGTGGCATCATGGCACAGGTTTGTACCCAGGTACTCAGGAGGCTAAGGCAGGAGAAACAAGTTTTAAAACAGCCTGGGCAATTCAGTGAAACCCTATTATAGGGAAGTAACTCCCAGTCTGTTAGGGGTACTGAGTTCATGTCTCAGTACACTGAATGGAGTCAGGATAAAGGAGGTTAAGAGTAGGAAGTTTTTTTAAACAGCTCCTGAGAGGTTGCCACTGAGGCTCTTTGTCTAGGTGGTTTTTAAAATTTAATTTAATTTTATTTTATTGGTGTTTTGACATAGGGTCTTGCTTTGTAGTTCAGACTGGCCTCGAATTCACTATGTAGCTCAGGCTAGCCTCAAACTCATGGAGATCTTCCTGCCTCGGCCTCCCAAGAGCTGCAATTATAGGCGTGCATCACTACGCCCGGCTTCTAGAGGGTTTTTATACAGTAAAATCACATTGAAACTTACGAACTACAATCAACCTTTAGGATTACAAATACAGATACTTAGCTAATATTGACTTAATAGAAAAACAAGGTACTTAGCAACAGTATATAGCATGGAGAAGAATAAAGGCATTTCTGGAAGGAGTAGGAGTGAGGGTCAGCATATTCTGGGCATCTATCTTCACTGATTGTGTTTGTTATATTATTCAGGTTTTTTGGCCTAGGTGGTGCTAGTTACAGTACAGCTTTGAGCTGTTGTTTATCTCAGGCTTGGCCTCCGAGTCTCCATCTTGGGGCCTAGTTTCTATCAACTCAGCCCTTGACCACAGGCCTGATTTGCCTCATCTCTGTTCTGACTCTATTTGAGCCCAGTCCCTTTATAACTACCTATCAATCTCTACCTAATTTAACTGTCTGTAACGCAGTACTATCAGAATAAAAAATAAAAAGGTCTGGGCATGTGGCTTAGTGGTAGAGTGCTTGCCTAGAATGTGCAGGTCCTTGAGTTCAATTCCCATTATAAACAAAATAAAGATTTTTTTCATTTTATCACATAGTTTCTGTGGGTTGTAAATCTGAGTGCAGTTTAACTGGGTGCTTCTGGCACCCAGAAGACCCTTCATGTTGCAGTTAGGAAGTTGACTCGGGCTGCAGTCATAGCTCAAGTGTTGATGGCCAGCCAGAATCACTTGCATTTACCAGCAGGATTCAGCTTCTTTAGGTTGCCCAGAGGCCCCCCTCAATTCCTTGCCATAGGGCAGCTCACAACATGGGAAGTAGCTCCTCTCAGAGGAGACAAGCAAGAGAGCCCAAAACAACACCTAGAAGACAGAACCCACAGTCTTTTTGGAACTTAATTTTCAAAGTGGTGTCTCATCATGTCTTCCCTGTTCTGTTCACTAGAAGTAATTCAAGAAGTGTAGCTCACACTCAAGAGGGAATTACACAAGGACAAAAATATCAGAAAGGTGCCAGGGATATAGCTCAGTGGCGCCAAGCCTGCCTGGCAAGTGCAAGGTCCTGAGTTTGATCCCTGGTTCCAGGAAAAAAAAATGAGAAAGGAGAAATCACTGGGGGCTATAACCTACCATAGTGTCTGTTATGTTATTTGTGAATTTTATTTCAAAATAATGAGTCTGGTATAAAACATTCAGTGTCCATTAGCAGAGGAGTAGGAAAGTAAAATGCGCTGGATACAGACTGAGGAGTACAATGCAGCGTTCAGAAACAATAGCCTAGCAACATGGCCACAGTTTACAAAAAAGTAAGAAACACAGATTTGTAACACAACACCATTTATGTAAGTTAAAAATACACAAAACAATATGCAGGAGCATCTAAAAAAGCAGAGACATTAAAGCTGCAGAATAGGCAAAGTGGGATTAGGGATCAATGAAACACATACATAAATAAAAGTGAAGAACTTTGGAAGGGCCACTTAGAATAGTGTGCCATGAACTGTGAAGTGTGGATAATTCAACCTTCTGAACCTGAGATCCAAAATATAACATGGGGAAAAAAATTAATGCGGTGGGCAGAGCAGAAATAAAACAGAGAGAGTGAAAAGTCATTGTGTGCTTCTATGAGATGTCAGAGTGGGTTGCCAGAACCAAGTTTGTTGGATAGGGGGCAGGAAGTGAGACTGGAATGAAGCCAAATAGGAGTGAAAGATTTTGAAGTTCTCTTTAAAGACTTAGCTTCAAACTGCAGAAATTCTTTGGAGAGCTTTAAGAGAAGAATCAATGAACTTCTTGGTTTTTTTCAATCTCCAGGGAATTAATTTTTTTATACAATTCAGAAAATTTTTGTTTTTTATTAGTACATGTTTTTTATTTTATTTTATTGGTACCGGGGATCGAACTTGGGTCCTTGCGCTTGCACAGCAGGCAGCGAAACCGCTGAGCTAAATCCCCGGCCCCGGTACATGTTTTTTATTAGTACATGTTTGCAGTACACAATTATTACACTCATCATGGGGAGTTGGTGCATGTTCATAACACATCTTAATTCACTGAACTTCTTTTTAAACAAAAGATCACTATAGTAGGGAAACAACCTAAAATGAGAGATGATTATAATCTGATCTAGGGCAGAGGGAAAAAAGAAGGAAATGATTTAAAAGAAAGTAGAAGATGGAGTTTCATGGTGATAAAATGTGAAAGTTATGAACAGAAAGATTCACATCTAGATGGAATGCTATTACTGTAATATAAATGGGAAAGAAAAAAGGAAAAGCAATTAGAGGTGGAAATATATGAGTTTGGTCTGAATTTAAGAGTCTAGATCTCTAGACTTTATGGAAGTACAGACCTGAATTCACAGAGAAATTAGGACTAGAGAAAATTAAATGGGAGACATTGACAAGAGGGTGATAGTTTAAAGACTGCAAGGGAACAAAAACGAGAGAAGACAGGCAGAAGGAAGATCCTGAGAAACAGTACCTCAAGGAGACAGAAGGAATGGTACCAATGGTAGGAAAAGATGAAGGAGAAAGAGAAAAAGAATATATTTTGGAAGCCAAAAAAGAAAAAGTTTCCCAAAAAGTGGGCAGCCAAGAGTCCCCAGGGCCACAGAGATTAAGAGACTGAGGGATTTACCCAGTCTGGTGGCATATGCTTGTAATTCCAGGAGGCTGAGGCAGGAGGATCAAAAAATTGAATCCAGTGTGGGCAATTTTGGGATTTAGCAAGACCTTGTCTCACAATTTGTAAAAAGGGGTGGGAAGGTAGTCTTTAGTGCAAAGACCTTGGGTTTAGTCCCCAGTAGTGGGGTGCAGGTAGGGAGACAAGGAGGACAGGGGGAGGGGAGGGAAGGGAAGAGGAGGGACTGAAAGATTGGAAGATTTAAGCCCAGCAGGGTGGTCCATGCCTGTAATCCCAGCACTCTGGGAGGCTGAGGCAGGAGTTTGAGGCCAGCCTGGAGTTATGTGGTGAGTTCAAAGCCAGCCTGAATCTATATGATGAGACCTTATCTCCAAAAACGAAAGAAAGAAAGAGAGAGAGAGAGAGAGAGAGAGAGAGAGAGAGAGAGAGAGAGAGAGAGAGAGAAGAAAGAAAGAAAGAAAGAAAGAAAGAAAGAAAGAAAGAAAGAAAGAAAGAAAGAAAGAGGGCTGGGGATTTAGCTCAGTGGTTCTGCCGCCTGACTTGCAAGTGTAAGGTCCCAAGTTCGATCCCTGGTACCAAAAAAAAGAAGAAAGAAAGATTGAAAAAATTTAAGAAAAGGTTTTGGATTTGACAAGAGAACAATCTGGAGAAAATAATTTGCATAGTTTGAGGGAAGTGGTGAAGATGAAAGATAGATTATAAAAGGTTAAAGAACAAGTGTGTGCACTGAGTGTTGGAGAATGACGTACACTGAATGGGTGTGGGAGTGTTTCTACTGAAAGGTAGAAAAAAATAAAGAGAAAAAAGTAACCATAAGAGGGCAGTAGGATCCAGGAAAGGGGACTTTGAAATAAGTGATTATTGAATGAATGAGGCTGTGAACTTGTGCCAGACCCTGAGCTAACTGCTCAGAAAAGTGCAGTGAGTTCTTAAAGAAACGGCTAATGACAAAAGAGGATTGTTCACAAAAGGATAGAATCAGCAGAGGAGAGAGGTGATTGACAGTATAGCCGCTGTGTGAGAATAATTTAGAAGGCAGGGGTGGAATCATGAGGAAAGCATGGGGTTGGGTGGTAGGTTTCAGACATGTGTTAGCAATGGGATGGAGGAAGGCCCACAAGAAGCATTAATCAGACTTGAAATCCAGGCAGAAGCCTTGCAATCCTACCCCCAACCCACACACACTTCTATGGCTCCACTCCATGCTACTTCCTATTTTGGGTTTGGTGAAGGAGTGTCATTTTTAAAATGGCTTTCAGAATTTCTTAACCATTTGCTCATTTCCCAATTAAACCCCATTCTCTTTGGTTAAATATGCAGGGTCTGCGGTCAGATGGATTTGGTTTGAAATCCTAACTATACTACCTATCAGCTCTGTTACCTTAAGAGAACTCTATGCATACATCCATTTCTTTATCCGTAAGATGAGGATGAACCAGGTGTGCTACTGCATGACTGTAATCACAGCACTCAGGATCTCCAAGTTCAAGGCCAGCTTGGGCTACAGAGAGAATTCAAAGGCCAGCCTGAACTACATAATGAGACCCTACCTCAAAAGAAAAAAAAAGATGAAAATATAGTTACTAAACTTACAAGATTATTATGAGGCTTAGATGCATTAATCCCCATGTGGTGATTATGGTAGTATGTGGTGAGAGCCAAAAGCCACAGCTGTTTTATATTCAAGAACCTGTTATTATTTTGCTGTTCTCCATGAACTCCGCATTCCAGCTTCACAAGGCTATGTCCAATTACTCACACAACAAATATTTATGAAGCAACTGTAAAATGTTTGGCACTTACTATAAAATGACAATGTAAATGAGCCTTCCAGTGTAGTTGGGGGAGATGAACTAAATAGATATCCTGTGCTTTGGAAGCTTATTTGGGGGGAAGCAGGACCCAACAAGGGCAGAAGAACTAAATTCTCCTTGAGCAAGTGATGTGAGAAGAGAGACCAGGGATAAATGGGAGTTAGCTGGTAAAGGAGGAAAGGAAGAGCACACTGTGGCTGAAATGTGTCTTGTACTTGCCCTCCCTGGGCCTTTAATCGCTGTATTCTTTCCTCACTAGAATACTTTTCTTTTCTGCCTATTGAAATGCTGTGTGCTTTTCAGGCCCAGCAAAAATGTCTGTGCCCTTGTAAAGCCTTCCCTGAGCTCTGGCTGAAAGCAGTTTCTCCTTTATACCCCCACAGCCCTTTGTTTTCGTTTCTCTTTGACAACTCTCATTCCTACCATATTTTCTGGTTATTTATATATACAACTTATCTTTTTCTACAAAATCTTAAACATATTAAGAACAGAGTCTGTTTCTCATTCATCTTTGAGCTTCCAAAGGTCAGCACATTCCTAGGACTTTGAAGTCCCGGAACAAATATTTGTAGCATAAATTAATGCCTGTTTGACATCTCTTTTCAAATTTGTTTTAATTCGAATGAAGCTATTGTTGCAAGCTGTACCTCTGGGACTAAATTTACTCTCTCCTTAAACCAGAATGCCACAGTCACGGTCCCTAAGACTGATTAGAGTTCACCACAATGACTGGAACAATGCTAACAAACAGGCCACTGTTCTTGACTGACGGGCGTTTGGCAACAACTGCCAGTCCTCCAGTGTAGGCTGAAATGAACTGAGGAAGGCCTGTCTCAACTGAGAGTCCCCAACCCGGAGGGGCTCCCTTTGTTCCCTGCAGTAAAGAGCCAGAGACTGCTTTGGCCTGATGTGAGACATGTCTGCAGGGTATGGGTGGCAGTGAGGCTAGGGGCTTTCCAGAGTGACAGAAACATTCGTGTTCGAAACAGAAGCATCAAAGGATCAGTTATCAGGGAAAAGCACTGAAATTTGAGGCAGCTTGATAAGGAGGCCCCGAGGGGAAGGGAGCTTTGAAGTTAGACCTGGGTCTGGATTCTAACTAGCTATATGATCTCACCCATGTGTCCGAGCCTCTCATTTTATTTGTTACTTGTTACTCGTTATTATTGAGCCTCTCATTTTATTTTCTCATTTAAATAGTATTCTGCAAATATTGTACAAAATCAAAGATATCTCTACCAAGATTTGTTTATTCATCTGTCTTACCCAATGTATTTTGTTCTCTGAAGGCTGGGACTTTTTTTTTTTTTGCCTCTATCCCTGCAAAATCTAGCAAGTATCTAGCACATAGTAGACACTAGTAAATTCCATTTAAACAAATTAACAGCAACAATAATGACATAGAGAGCAATACTTTGCATGAGATGTTGTAAATAATAATCACTTAATCCTCCAACAACCCTAGAAAGAAGATACCATTATAACTCAATTTAACAAAGGAGAGAACTGAACAATTTTTTTTTTAAAATTTGGGGGCATGGTTTGAGACAGGGCTCTCCATATAGTTTAGGCTGGCCTTGAACTCATGGTGATCTTCCTGCCTCAGCTTCCCAAGTGCTGGGATTACAAGCATGCTGCACCACACCTGGCTGAACAAATTTTTAATTTAAAAAAATTTGCTGAATTTTTTTTGTAGTACTGGGGATTGAACCCAGGGCCCTTGCACAAACTTTGTTTAAAAATTTGAGACAGGGGCCAGGGATTTAGCTCAGTGGTTCTGTTGCCTGCCTCGCAAGCGCAAGGACCTGAGTTTGATCCCTGGTACCAAATAAATAAATAAATAAATAAAAATAATAAAAATAAAAATTTGAGACAGGTTCTCACTAAATCGCTAATTTGCCCAGACTGGACTCAAACTTGTGATCCTCCTGCCTCAGTGTCCTGGGATTACAGGTGTGCACCACCATGCCTAGATCTGAATAGTTTTTTGAATTTTTATTTTTGGATAGGATATCAAATTATGAACTTTTAATAGAGGTGATGGTTGAGATGCAAAAATGGGGATCTGAAATAAAGACACTTCTTAGATGAATTAGAAATGGCAAATAAATATATGAAAAAATGTTCAACATCACTGGTCATTCATGAAATGCAAATTAAAACAACACTAAGCTTCTACTTCACTCCAGAAAGAATGGCTGCTATCAAGAAATCAACCAATAACAAATGCTGGAGGGGCTGTAGGCAAAAAGGAACCCTTCTCCACTGTTGGTGGGAGTGTAGACTGGTGCAACCACTGTGGAAATCAGTGTGGAGATTCCTCAAAAAACTAAAACTAGAGGTTCCATTTGACTCAGCTATACCTCTTCTTGGTATCTTCCCAGAATTAAAAGCATCATCCCACAATGATATATGTGCACCCATGTTTATAGCAGCACAGTGTGCAGTAACTAAATTTTGGAAACAGCCCAAATGCCCATCAATTGATGAGTGGATAAAGATGTAGTTTTTTTATACAATGGAGAACTACTCTGACATAAAGAAAGATGGGCTTCAGACATTTATAGCTAAATAGATGGACCCTGAGACCATAAGCCCAAGTGAAATAAATCAGACACACGTGTTTAAATATCACATTGCTTCTCTGGTGTGAGAAACTGAAAGTGGAAATAAGGACTGTAATGTATAATTGATGTTGGGAAATGGGAAGAAAGTGTTCAAATGGGAAGGGGAACAAGGGAGGAGGAATGGAGAAAGGAAGGAAGGGACAAGAAAAAAACTGAAAATAGAAGGAAAAATGGAAACAAGCCTTTTGCACATAGGGAGAAGAGGGGTCTGAGGAGGGAAGGGATAAAATAAAATAAAATTTATTTTTTAAAAAAGGTGATGGTTGAAGCTTTGGAGCAGAATAAGTCACCACTCCACTCAAGTTAATAATGAGAAAAACAAAAGATGTGGGTATTGTAGGGACATTTTCATTTAGGTGGAAGAACCTGGGTAGACAGAACAATCAATTCAGAAGCAAGCCAGGGAGGATAGTGCAGTTTTATAGTATTCAAGAAAGGAAAGAATTTTTTGAGATGGAGATAAACTTTGTGATTTGATCTAAATTAGTGAACAAGAATTTGTTTAGGTGCTCGTTAAAATGGTTTGGGGCCATTATCCAGCCATGGTATAAGGGTTAGAACCTTTTGGTAGTGCTGCTGCTGCTGCTGTTTTAAACAACAGATGATGAAAGTTTCAAAGACCTGAACAATGTGGAATTTTGTCTTGTTCTATTTTCAGACAGTCTCACTATATAGTTCAAACTGGCTTTGAACTATGTAAGGCTGGGAATTTAGCTCAGTGGCACCATGCTTGCCTTGCAAGTGCAACGTCCTGAGTTCAATCCTTGGTACCAAAAAAAAAAAAGAACTATGTAGCCAAGGGTGGCCTAAAACTTCAAGCAATCCTTTTGCCTAGTGTTGGTATTACAGGCATGTGCCACCCGACCCGGCCCAGTCTTGCTTTGTTTTTCAGTGGCCCTGAGCATTTCTTTTGGACAGAGGAATTTGTGTTTTTCTGGACTGTTTTAGTCTTTTGTTCCATATATCTTCCTCCTCCTCTTTTCTTTCTTTTTTTCTTTTTTGTATAGGGGATTGAACTTAGGACTTTCACACTGAGCTACATCCCCAGCTCTTTTTTTTTTTAATTTTGAGACAGGGTCCTGCTAAGTTGCTAAATTGTCCAGGCTGGGCTCGATCTTGGGTTCTCCTGCCTCAGTCTCCCAGAGAGGTGTATGCCACCATACCAGGTTTATTTATTTTTCTGCGTTTATGCGTATTTTCTCAAGGAGTCTGTCCCACATCATACTTTTTTACTTTGCTTCTGTACTCTTCTAGGGTGGCTTTAGCAGCTTTTCGTCTTCTGGGTAATCAAGCAGGCTGTAGCCAGCAGATGGCACTGCAGTAGAGAGGGGGAGAGTTCATTTCTTTGACAACTACTAGATACAGGTAATTTAAAAATTTAGCCTCTGAAAACTCATCCGCTTACTTTCGCCCGAACCCTAATAAAGACAGAGTTGTTTGCAATTACGGATTTCAATTGACAAAGTAGAATTTGTAGCCGTCTCCCCCACCCTACTCCAGTCTTTAGGCTGACTTTCCTCTTTTACCACGTTGTCAAAGTGTTTTCAGGGGCGTGTTGTCCAAATATCGTTTGATTTTGCGATCCACAGCAGGATTCAAATACAGGAGATCATTGAGACTGTCCTGATAGTTGAAGAAAAACCCACTCCACAAACAGGCAATTAACTGAATATTTCTGACAACTTAGAGTTTTAGGATCGAAATGTGTGACTTCTTTTTGTTATGAAGTTCCTTATTTCATTTTGCACGCTGGAACACGGCCCGGCTAGATTTCCCTCAGGAGTACGGAAGAGCTGCACGGCGAGGGCAGGCCCAGGGCTTCGGCGACTGCAGCGGCTCCTGCCCCTCCCCCTAACTCCCCGACCACACCGAAGCCTTCACATATTTATTACTTAACCAACCTACTAGGGCACAGCATAAAAACAAAGAGAAAAATCGCAATAAAAACGTGTCCAACTGTGCAGACAGCGTGACCAGCTTTCTATGGTAAGACGGTCGTGACCTTGCTGTAGCATAGGTAAATAAGTGCCTCTCCTGTGCAATTCCTTGCAGACCCAGCTTGGTTCTTCTCTAACGCCTCCTCTTGGAATTCTATTTATTTATTTATTTATTTTTGGTACCGGGGATCGAACTCGGGACCTTGCGCTTGAGAGGCAGGCGCCGGAACCACTGAGCTAAATCCCCGGTCCTGAAATTGTTTTTATTACCAGTTTTCGTCCGAATCCACTGGGAGAATGGGATGATTTTGCTGTTGTTTCTTGGCCAGGAATCAACTGACCCTTGAAAGTACTGTGAGAAGACACGTGGGGACCAGGCAACCGTACAACGGCGATGGCGGAGAACTGGAAAGCAGGGTTGCTTCTTCAACCCTGTGGTGCGGGTTTTCTTAAGTGAAACCTCCCCGCTGCAGGTGGGCTGCCTCTGACATACACGCACACTCACACTGACCAGCTGCCACAGCGCAAAGCCTCCAGCTTTCAAACACCTGGCTCTAACTTCCCGGGGCGAGCTTAGTAAACTCAGTAACCTTGCCCACGCAGAAAGCTTCGCAAAGGGCGCTCTCACTCTACGTAAGCAAGCAAGCACCACCCACGCAGGTCCCCCTAGCTCGGCAATCGGCTAGAAGTACTCGATTGCGTTCGGTGCTCGCCACTCGTCCCTTGCGCTTGCGTGCTACAGCTCCAGCACGTCGCCGCGGCCCGGATCGGGAAGTGTCAAGCGGGCGCTGGGTTTCCCCGCCTTCGCCACTGTCACCGCTGAACCCGGACTCCTTACCCAGTCGCAGGCTCAGCCGCCATGACCAACGGTGAGAGCCGGTGCCCCCACGGAGGGTGGGAGTGAAGAACGAGGGGAAAACGTGGCGGGCAGGGCGGGGACTGATGTGGCCGTTCTCCCTACCCCCTCCAGGTCCGGCCCCCCTTGGTCTTTCTGCGCCCCTTACTTCGGTCTCTTACTCCTTTGCACATTATCTTTTGTATCCATCTGGGTTCCCCCGCACCTCCCCTGCCCATACCTCAGTCTTCTGTCTCTACCCTTTGCTTTCTCTCTACTAGAAGTTCGTCCAAGCCCTTGGGGAGCCAGTGCCCGTAGTACGAGAGGTTTAGTCTCATGGAAGAGAGGATCTTCCTCCCAGGTCCCTCCGTTCTCTTACTTGGGGGCAGCAGGCTCGTTGAGAGGACCACACCGAGAAATCAGCGGATATCAGTCCCCCCACTTTGGGGTGTGTGTTGTGTGAATGTACACCCTCCCAAAAGTTCTCCTATTTTGAAAATAAGTCATTTCAAAAGCCTTCTCTTCTTTGGTTTTAAACTTTTAGCTGGTTGATCTGATCTGGAGACCTTGGCTAGTGTTGCAAGGGGTGCATCAGACACTGCCTTTCCTAAATGGTGCAGCAGTTGCCACCGTGTTTATCTGACATAATTTTCTGGGCCTCTTCAAACACTTTCTAGACAGGATTTCCAAATTCCAGGCGAGGGAAGGAAGCAGGGCTATTAAGGTCTTGAGAGTCACCCTTAGAGGAGAAGAGAAAAGAAAGTCTTTTAGGCAGTATGATTTAAAGAACACAAGAAAGCATTTCCAAAGGTATCTTGTTGATAGTCCTGGTACTAAAGATTCGCATTTCATCTACTTGTGAATTGTGGCAGTGTCTGTAAGACTTATGGGATTAAAAAAAAGTATGGGATAAGATATCATTCTTTATAAAAACCTAGTGTATGTACTAATATATTGGACCTAGCAATGAGATAGTTTCACTGATAGAAGAGAGGGATCTGGTCTAGTACTGACACACTGGTTCTATAAAATATCCATTTGGAACTTGCTGGCCAGTCAGTGGTCTCAGGATACTATGCACAGTAAAAGAAAGGACATCACCCAGAGGAAGAAATAATTTGAACCAGGAAACCAGCACATTCTAAGCATGTGTGAGGCTCTGAGTTCAGTGCCCAGTACCAGAAAAAAATTTTCTTTAAGAACTCATTCTGGACTGGCATGGTAGTGCACGCCTGCAATCCAAGCACTCTGGAGGCTGAGGCAGGAAGATTGCCACAAGTTCAAGGACAACTGTACTACATAGTGAGTTGAAGGCCAGCCTGCACTACATAGTGAGACCCTGTCTCAAAAGAAACCCAAAACCCAAACAAAAAAACCCCATTCTGACACAATGTCATGGTCCAATATCATTTGTTTTGTTTTTTTTTTGCAGTGAGGTGATTCATTGTGCTTAACAGAACAATAAATAGCTTGATTTACATATGTAAGAAGAAATAGAACTAAGAGTTTAAAACTTTCTACTATGGAAGCATCACTTGTGCGATTTATAACATTCAGGCTCCAAGGATTCTGATCCTTCCCGCAACATATTGCCAACACTGGTCATTTCTGGGAGGCTGATTCCACACAGACTGATGCAGTCTGCTTAGGATTTCTAATTTGGGAAAGGGGATGATGGGAGGGGACAGTGAAACCGTTGTAGCCAGGATGTTTGCAAGCAGCTTTTGGAAACAGTAAGGTAACATGGTTAGTTCCATGATCTTGGTTCCCTCTCATCAAGTGTTGGCACCGCCACTGAGGTTTCATCTTGATTTTTCTTTGAAAGCTTTTAAATTTTTAATTTTATGTACAAAGAGTTAGCATGGTCTCTTTCATTGAGTGGATGTCCTAGATCAAAGGAAGATTACTTAGATGAACTTGATGAAGCCAGTATCCTTCACCTACTGACAGAAACACTGGCAGCACATGTTCAGGCTGTATTTCCGGATCAGACCTTGTCAGTTTGACCACACGCAGCAAGAGCAGGAGCCCTGGCTGAATTTCTTCAGTGGCTCCAGTAGAGCTGCTGGTGACCCATGTTGCTTCTAGAGGTACAAGGAGGCAAAAGTCTTATCTTGATTTTATATCATACATGGTCCTCAAGAGCAGATTCTCTGTCAGGTGGGATCACCTTTCTCAAGCTAGATCAGCACCAAATGTTTTCTTTTCTTCTTTATGTGACAGTGTACTCCTTGGATGGGATTCTGGTGTTTGGTTTGCTCTTTGTTTGCACCTGTGCCTACTTCAAGAAAGTACCTCGCCTCAAAACCTGGCTGCTATCAGAGAAGAAGGGAGTTTGGGGTGTGTTTTACAAAGGTAAGGTTATGTGTGAACAGGGAAGGGAGATGACCATTTCTGGGCAGTGTGGTGCTACAACTAGGAATGTAATGGACTGGGATTATATTTTGTTCCACTCTTAGAAAAAAATCGCTGATATGACATCTGAGAGTCAGTAGAATAATCATTTTCCAAAAATAATGAGGGAAGAGATAAATTTGGTATTTGCTGTTATTTAAAAGATAATTGTTTATTTTAATATCCAGGTAATTTTAGTATTCTCCATGGAATAACAATATACAAATTAAGCAGTTTTAGGCTGGGCTGGAATTCTTCCCTTCAGTGGGGGGAATATTTTCCCACTGAAAAATTTCCTGATTTTCTGGAAAGAATACAGTGACATTTCTTTTAAGTTTCGATTTAATTAACTCAGATGTAGTTTTACTTTGTATTTGGGATACTATTATCTGCAGTCCTACCTACCTAAATCTTTTTCAAAGTAGGGTAAAATATAAACAAATGCTATATTTGCCTAGAATCTAGGGCCTAAGTGTAGCATTTAAAAATAATTCTTTGGTTTTTGAGAACCTTGATAGGTCTTAGTGTGTAATTAGTGATTTCAGAATATCACCTTGAATGTGAGGTCTCTTGCGAAGGGCAGGGTGTGATTCTTCTCTTTTTCTTTTTGCCGCCAGCTGCTGTGATCGGAACCAGGCTGCATGCTGCTGTGGCGATTGCCTGTGTTGTAATGGCCTTTTACGTCTTGTTTATAAAATGAATTCCAAAGTATCCAACTCATCAGCTGCCAAACAAAGGGACAAGGGTGAGGAACCTGTTGGAGCCCTGAACCCAGTGTAGGAGAGTTCAGCTAAAATCATCAAAGTCCCCAGGATGATATCAGAGCATCTGTCCCTGCCATATGTGAGGGAAATTCCTCACAGTCATGAACATTATTTATGCTCCAGGGAACTCCAGAAAGCCATCTTCCTTTGATCTGTGTGTAAATCAGCCCTCAGCAGTGAGCATATAATGTCCAAATAAATTACATCCCTGGGTGATAAGATTCTATACCTCTTGGCTTAAAAGCCTGTCACCTGGGCTGGGGTTATAGCTCAGTGGTAAAGCATTTGCTTAACATGAGTGAGGCTTTGGGTTTGATCCCCAGGTCTGCAAAACAAACAAACAACAACAACAAAAACCCTGTCACCTATTTTGTTCTTCAGTCCCTCATCAGGATCTTTCCTCTGAGACTCTTTAGGAAAGGACATAAACTATGTTCAGACCTCTTGGGAGGAGAAATAATTTTCAAGACTTCACTTTTTTCACTCTTTGATTTGGATTTGGCAAATTGCTGAAGAAGGGTGGCAGGTGGGAAATGGAAGTTAGGGAAAAGCCAAGAAATTGACTTTAGAAATTTATCTTTTATATACCCATCTGGGAACATAAGAGAGAGGCATGGCTCTCATTGCAAAAAGAGAACAGATGAAGCGGTGAAGCAGCTTGCTGTGTGTTGGTAGCTGGAGGGTTTTGCCAAGAGAATCTGAGCTTACATAAAATTTGGAAATTATCGTTGTATGCTGAAACTAGAAAGTACTTAGACAAGAAAATACTTTCTACCTTATCCCTAAAAGGAGACTTCATTCAATCAAATGGTAAATGAAAAATGAATCAACTTGCTATTTCCTAAAGCTTTGTTATATTATCTAAATTACTTAGTGCTAAATACTGTTCATTTTTAAATGCCACCACTAGGGGAAAAAGAAACTATTGAAGAAATAATTGTTTAATATATTGCTGTAAGGGTAGAAGAAAGAAATAAATTAGTATATCAATTCATATACTAGTAAAATCATCTAGTATAAGAATTTATTGTGATGTTAGATGGGAGTCATGCTATAAAAGATACAAACTTATTTTTTAAGTGTTGATGATGGCAATTTTCGGTTGATTGCTCGTTCTTGACCAATTTTCATATTGTGGTGCTCTTTCATTGTCTGGAAATTCTGTTCTCTGTAGGAACATGAGACATTCAAATGAGAGAAGTTGCTGGTATTTGTTGGCATATTTGGACAATTGTTAGGCTTCATTAATGGGAGTGTTTTATATAATAAAGTTAAACAGAACTTTGCATTTGAGAGTGAAGGGCTTTTCATGGAATATGACAGCTCCTGAGCAAATCGTTTTAGATGACTCAACATTTGAAGGGAAGATTTCTCCACTCGCTCCTCCTCCTAGCCTCATATCAGCTAACGGAATTGTGAAATCTCATGTCTCTATTCACAAACAAGAGTTGGTCTAAAATTAAATTATTATAATAAGCATAGACATAGGTCTTCCAGTTGAATTGTCCATTACAGTAAAACTTGGTAAGTCAGCTGTGGTTGATTTTTGTGTGGCAATAAATTATCTTTTGTCTACTTACTCCAAAAGAATAAAAGCTGCTAAGAAGTATAGGTTCTGAAATTTGCAATTTAGTACTTTGAAAGGTTTTAAAAATGTAGAAGGTCATCAGGTAAACACTACATGTCTAAATCATCTCAGATTTGGAAGTGCTATCTCTTCAGGAATTGGTCAACAGGGTAAATTTCAATGATTCATATATTTTCCATTGTCATTTCTGAGGAGCTTTCTCATGAAAGAAAGGGAATGTAGTGAAACAGAAGAGTTACACCTTGTGGTGTGAGCTTGGAACCTGTTGGCCCAATAGAACGTCACTCTAAGGAAACAGGTTCAGCACGTTTTGCACTTGTTATTTTGTAGCTTTAATGACTTGTTTTCTAATAGAGCTAATGTCTCTAAGTTTGGACCTTAGAGATGCTTCATATTTTAAACTAGTCCCATTCTACACTTCTAGTTCAAGCCAATTTTTACAGCCTCCTGGGTGGGTTATCTTGACCTAAATATAATAAATTTAGTTGTTATATTTTGAGATGTTGTCGTACCACAATGTACCAAAAAGTGAACAAGTTAAAGGTGATTTATAACAAAAAGCAAATACACGGCCTATTTAATTTCTTGACTTTATGTAAGCAGATAAACAGAAACTTGTTTAATTGGCTAATGTGTCATATATTTGGGGCTAGAAATGATAAGCTGTTCCTCTGGGGAAGCATATTGGGGTGGAGGTGTGAGGATCACAGTATTGCCTCAGATTCAACTTGGCATTACCGTAAGCCTGGGATAGAATGAAGTCGCCCCTTTTTATAGTAGAAGTACAGTTTTTTATTCAATGTCTGCACAAATCCTTGAAAATAAAAATTTTCCCTATAATCTTTGTCCATTTTATTTGTCAGATGCTGAATTTATTGAATTTTATTATTCCCCTGGGTTCTGCCCATACATAGCTTTTTTTAATAATAAATTTTATTTTATCCCATTCCCCTCCTCAAGCCCCCTCCCATCCCTATGTACAAAAGTTTTGTTTCCATTTTTTCTCCTATTTTCACTTTTTTCTTGTCCCTTTCTTACCTTTTCCCTCCCTCCTTACTTGTTCCCCTTCCCATTTAAACAGTTTCTTCCCATTTCCCAACATCCATTATGCGTGTCAGTCCTTATTTCCACTCTCAGTTTCTCACACCAGAGAAACAATGCGGTATTTAAACACGTGTGTCCCATTTATTTCACTTAGGAGTATGATCTCAAGGTCCATCCATTTAGCTATAAATGTCTGAAGCTCATCCTTTATGGAAGAGTAGTACTCCATTGTATAAAAAAGCCACATCTTTATCCATTTGTCAGTTGACTTCTCATGCATAGCTTTTTTTTTGGTACCAAGGGTTTAACTCACGACCTTTCGCTTGCCAGGCAGGCGCGGCACCACTGAGCTAAATCCTCAACCCCCATGCATAACTCTTTAATTCATGTTAGTGAATCCCATTGCGATTTCCCCCGTGTGAAGGTCATTGAATGTATGATACAGTTGAGAATGATGGCCTAGCCTTTGTGAGGGAGTTGAGGTTTTTATAAAACTTTGAGGTGTATTAATAAGGTAGGTAACATCCCCTGTACATTTAACCTATTGTTGCTATTAAAATGTAAGTATCATCTGGCATTATCAGTGATGAACCTCCTCATTCAAATAGTTATCACATTAACCAATCATGCACCTAGAAAAATCCCTCAAGCCAATAGAATTCTGGCACACACTATGGGTCCTTTTCCCTGTTGGTTTATTCCACATGCCTCCTAGGGTTGGCACAAGTACATATAACTTCATCAGTCATTTTCTTCATTCACTCATTCATTTCATTATTTTGCTGTAGTGGGAGTTGAACCCTGGACCTTATGCACGCTAGGCAAGCACTCTACCACTTAGCTACATCCCAGACTTTTTGAAACTTTGACCAAGAGTCTCCCTAAATTGTCCGGGTATCTTTAAATTTGTGATCCTCCTGCTTCACCTTCCCCTTCCAGTAGCTGGGATTACAAGCATGGGTCACCATGCCCAACTGAAATCATTTATTGATCCCCAAATCCTTTTTTTTAAATCCTCCCCTTACATACCTATTTCATTGAGAAAGGAGAAAGAGCTGAAATGTTAATGCTCCACACTCATGTGAGAGGCACTAATTCTACTTAATCACTACTATTTTATGGAGTTTGAAAGTCAGATATATTTTAGTAAATATGAATGCAAATGAACGTTCACCAGTATGAATGTCACAGCATTCAAGTTCTAGGCAGAGGGTGAGGAGGCTAGGGGTATACTTTCCTACCTTTACCTATTTCATGGATAGCCTATCTAGTCTTTGGACTTAAATACTCTATTCCTAGGGCTAGCAAGGTAGGCGCAGTGGTACAGCACTTAACTTGGTACATATGAGGTCCTGAGATTGAATTGTCTCATATTCAGAAATTCAGCCTCTCAAAAGCGTGTGCCACTACGCCCGGCTGGCCACTTTAAAATTTAAGATGAATAAAAATAAGGATATGTAGATATGAATATGAATATGTACATTTAATATAAATTAATACAAAGATCAAAACCACGATTCATTATGCAGTGTCTGCTTTTTTTCCTTGGGACCTCCGTACCACGCGGGGGCAGCAAGGCGCACCTCGGACAAGGGGCTATGCTGGACTCGCTGCCTGTGCTCGGTGGTTCCTCCCAGAATCCTCCGAGGCAGGGACGGAGGGTTTAAAAGACGCCGTGGACTTCCGCTGTTTCACGGGAGGGAGAGCGGCCTGGGGTGAGGGTGTATGCATAGAGTGTGTCGTGGAAGGTGCGTGTGGGCCGCGTGTATGAATGGCTGCATGAATGAATGCGTGAATGGGCGTGCAAGGCAAGCGAGAGATTCCCTCAGCGCCTCCTCCCCCCGTCTACACCTTGATCTTATTTGATCGGGTCGTGACCGCAGCCCCGCCGGGCCACCCCGAAATGAAAAGCTCCCCTCCTGCGAAGCCCCCTGCTCGGGGCGCTGTGCAGCGAGGCCCTATTGGCGGCGGCAGAGCCGTGGTTCCGAGGTCCCGGAGCTGGTCCTGCGGGCCCGGCGCTCAGAAGTGATGAATTGATCAGATAGACGAGGCCGGGCCTGCCCCGGGCCGCTGATTACCGAGGCGATTCTGATCTGAGCCCGGCCCGAGGGCTCGACAACCGGGCTTCTGGACAAGGGGACAAGCACGTTAACTGTGGGCGGCGGTGCACGGGGGTTGAGTATGAGTGAGCTGTTGCGTGCTAACGGTGCTAGAGTTACAAGGTGACTGAGGCCACATCCACGCAGCCGTTTTACTTCCCAGCTCCCTCCCATTTCTGTAGTGTGGGTTTGTTACGGTGATTATACGCTATTGACCTTGGCTAAAGGCAGCGAGCAGTCTCTGCTGTTAAAGGGAAGAGGTGTGTGTGTGTATGCAAAGCTTACAAAAATGGAGATTTTAGGCCGGAGATTTAACTCAGTGGTTTCGTCGCCTGCTGCGCAAGCGCAAGGACCCGAGTTCGATCCCCGGTACCAAAAAAAAAAAAAAAGACTTTAGGGCCCCCCCAAGATTTAGTGACTTGAATGATCAGGGAGGTCTAGGGCGGGCTGGCTCTTTCCTTTTTTTTTTTTTTTTTTTTTTTGCATTTAAAGTTTTTTAATTGCTCAAAGAGTGTACATATTTATAGGGTGCCATGTGGTTTTTTTTTTTTCAGTGCATATATACTGTAATGTTTATAATAGGGTAAGCACACCTCAAACTTTCTGTTTGGTGAAAACATTTAATATCCTTTTAGCTTTTTTGAAATATACAGTATGTTATCAGTGTTTATAGTCCTACTACTGTGCAGCAGGACAATATAACTTATGTATGACTATAATCTGGAAGCAGTTGACCAGCCTTTCTCTTGCTTCCCTCCCCAAGTCCCTGGTAACCACCTTTTACTCTTAATTTCTATTAGTGCAGCTTGTTAAAATTCAACATATGAGAAGGGCTGGGGATTTAGCTCAGTGGTTCTGCAGCCTGCCTTGCAAGTGCAGGGACCAGTGTTCGATCCCCGGTACCAAAAAAAAAAAAAAATTCTATGTATGAGTTCAATCGTGTATATTTTGTCTTTCTGTGCCTGGTTTATTTCATTTAACATAATGTCTTCCAATACCAATCATGTCACAAACGACAGGGTCTCATCCTTCTGCATGCCTGAATAGTGTGCTGATAGTGTAAACAGCCCCCTCCCCCCTTTGTGCTGGAGGTAGGGTTACACTTTTTTGTGTGCCCACTGAGCTACATCACTGTCCTTTTAAAATTGTGAAATAAAGAGTCTTGCCAAATTTTCCATCCTCCTGCCTGAGCTTCCCAGAATGCTGGGCTCCAAGCATGTGCCACCATCCCCAGCTTAGGCCACATTTTCTTTATCCATACATTAATAGACAAAGTTGATTACATTCCTTGGCTATTGTGAATGGTGAAGCAATGAATATGAGATTGCAGGTGTCTCTTTTACATACTGATTTCCTTGGGATATATACCTAGTAGTGGGATTGCTGGATCATGTACTTCTATTTTTAATTTTTTGAGATGCCTCCATATTGTTTTCTATAGTGGTCATACTAATTTAATTCCCACCAATGGAGTGTAAGGATTCTCTTTGCTACACATCCTCACCAGCACCTGTCATTAGGCTTTTCTATAATAGCCATTCTGAAGAGTGAGGTGATACCTCATTGTGGCTTTATTTTGCATTTCTCCTCTGATTAGTGATGTTGAGGTTCCTTTCATATACCTACTGGCCATTTTCTTTTGAGAAATGTGTTTAGGTCTTTCCCAATTTTTTTTTTCTTTTTGGTACTGGGGATTGAACTTAGGCTTGCGCTTGTGAGGCAGGCGCTGGAACCACTGAGCTAAATCGCCAGGCCCTGTTGCCCATTTTAAAATCAGGTTTTTATTTTTTTGCTATTGAGTTGCTTGAGTTCTTTATTCTGGGTATTAAACCCTTTTCAGACAGTTTGCTAATATTTTCTCCCATTGTGTAGCTCGTCTCTTCACTGTATTATTTACTTTCCTGTGCAGCAGCTTGTTTTAATGGTATTCATTTGTTTTTGCTTTTGTTTCCTGTGCTTTTCAGGCTTATTAAAAAAAAAAAAATGCTTTCCCATCTGTTCTTGAAGCACAGGGCCTTCACACTGATCTATATCCCCAGCCTGCTTGCCTACTTGCTTGCTCTTTTCTTCTCCTTTTTCTTTATTTCTCTTTCTTTTCTTGGTCTCAGAAACACTACTGATTTTTGTGTTGATTATCCTGCAACTTGAACTTGTTTATTCAAATAGTTTTCTGGTAAGGTCTTTGAGGTTTTCAGTATTTAGGATCATTCTCATACAGAGATATTTTTTACCTTGTCCTTTCCAATTTGGGTGCCCTTTATTTCTTTTGCATGCTTGCTCTGACTGGGACTTCCAGTACTATATTGACTAAAAGCAGTGAAAATGGGCATCCTTGTCTAAAAGATCTTTAAAGGGAGAGCTTCAGCTTTTCCCTGTTCATTATAATGCCCAGTGACTTATTGTATATGGCCTGTTCCTTTCACATGTGATTTATTCAGAATTTTTAGCATGCAGGATGTTGAATTTTATCAAATATTTTTTCTGCATCTATTGAGATGATCTATGGTTTTTATCCTTCAAGAGTTGAGCATGGTAGAGCAGGCCTATAATCCCAACACTCTGGGAGGCTGAAGTTGAAGATTTGAGCTCAGCCCTGGCAATTTAACAAGACCCTGTTTAAAAAGAAAAGAAAAGGAAAACAAGGGTTGAGGGGTGAAGCTAAGCAAAGGCCCTGGGTTTAATCTCCAGTACAGGAAAAAACAGACTTAAATGGCAGGTTTATTTCTACTCGGTTTCAGAGGTTTCAGGTCATGGTCAGCTGGCTCCATTGCTTTTAGTCCTGTAGGGAGGCCAAACATCATGGTGGAGCAAAGCTGGTTACTCCTGATGTGGGAAGCAGGGAGAGAGAGACACACAGAGACAGAGACTGCCAAAGAGGAAGGGGCCAGGACTAAAATAGGCCTTTTAAAGCCATGCCTGTGTCCCAGTGACCTGCCCCATCTCATTAGGCCCCACTTGCTACGAAGCTTATTGAGCTATGAATTCATCATCCAGTCACCTTCAAAAGCCCATCAGCTGACAATCAAGCCTTCAATACAATGAGCCTTTGGGGGACATTTTGGATCTTAATGTGTATCATGTTTATTTTTGCATATGTTAAATCAGCATTGCATCCCTGCAATTAATCCCAATAAATCATGGTGCATAATATCTGTAATGTGCTGTTGGATGCAGTTTGCTAGTATATTTGGCTGAGGGTTTTTTTTTTTGGTAATTCCCCATGTTGAACCCAGGACCTTTGCCAAGCTACATCCACTAAGATCTTAGCTCCTTCTTTTAAATTTTAAATTTTTGAGACAGTGTTTTGGTAAATTCCCCAGGCTGGGCTTGAACTTGTGATCCTCCTGCCTCAGTCTTCTAGAGTGCTGGGATCATAGGAATGAGCCAGCATGCGCAGCATTTTTTACTTTGTGTTTTTGAGATAGGCTCTCACTAAGCAGTCCAGGCCTTGAACTCAAAGCAATCTTCTTGCCTCAGCACTTGGCAAGTGCTGAAATTACAGGTATAACTGGCACCATGCCTAGCGTATTGAGGATTTTTGCCTCTAAGTTCATTGAGGATATTGGCCATAGTTGTCTCTCTTGTCTGGTTTTGGTATCAGGGCAATGCTGGCCTGGTAAAATGAGTTTAGAAGAGTTCCCTCCTCTTCAGGTTTTTAGAATAATTTAAAATTTCCTTCCTTCTTTTCTTTCTTTCTTTCTTCAGTTTTTTGAGACATAGTCTCGCTATGTAGTTCAGGCTGGCCTCAAACTCACTGGGATCCTCCTGACTCAGCCTCCCAAGTGCTGGAAATATAGGCATGCACCACCACACCTGGCAGTATTTTTCTTTAAATGCTTGATAGCAATCTATACTTTTAGAAACTTCAACATATGCATCATAGTAATACTTTTTTATTTTGGTAATAGGAATTGAATCAAGGGCCCCTTGCATGGTAAGCAAGCACTCTACTGGCGAAGCCCAACCGAACTCCAATGCTGCTTGACAAAGTTCCAGCTGGGGGAAAAGGAGGGTGGAACACATTGTACCCTCATGTTTTATTTTTTCTTGCCCTAATGTTTACAATTGTTACTCTGGTCACAGAAATCATTGTGTTTGTGACTAACAACATATTCTCCATGAGGCAAATTGGCAATGTTGTATTGAAATCTGATCTGGCTCACAAGTCCCAAATTCCTGTTTCTCTTAGTCCTATTGCCATACCCACTTCTAAAGAAACCTCTCCTAAAACTCCCTCTGTTTTCCTGCTACTGTAACTCCTTTCTTCTATTGATGACTTTCTTTTTACTAAAGGGGTCTTATAAAGAGATTGAAAGGACAGATTTTAGATGTAAGACACAGTGGGAAATGGGAAATAGAAAGTTAAGACAGATAAATACACTAAGGAGGCAAGTTACTCAGTTTTTCTCAAAGTACTGTAAACATCTCCTGCTCATGGACCATGAACCCAAATAACATTTAAGCAAGATGAATAGAGGTATAGAAAAATAGAGAGCTAATAGCAAACTATATTAACCATTGGGCAGTTTCTCAAGGGCCAGCTGATGACCACAAGTTTGACATTTAATTAACTAAATCTTGCTTGTACCCCCGCTAATATAGAGATTTTGATTAAGTTACCTTCTGTTCTGCTTAGGTGTGGGTAAATAAGGGGACAATTGTAATTTTTAAAATGTGCTCATGATGTTCAATGAAATGAATCAGCTTAGGAAAAATATACTTTGTTTAGCAAAAAATAACCTTTACTTCTATAGAAGTTGCCAAGGCAACCCAGAATGTAAATATGTTCCGCCCAATGCCTCCTAGCCATTGCTTAAAGATATAAAAATAAATCAGACCCTGAGACTTCTCAGAGGGAACCTGCACATTGCTTGCGAAGGTTCTTTTCTCGCTCGCCGGCCCGAGACCTCTCCCATTCCCACCCTGCATCGACTGCAGCTGGTCTGCGGCACTCTACCACTAAGCTGCTCCCTCAGTAGGATTTTGTTTTTCAGTACTAGGGAATGAACCTAAGTCCTTCACAGTGAGTTGTACCTCCAGCACTTTTTTTTTTTTTTTTTTTGAGTCAGTCTCTTGGTTAATTGCTAAGTTGTCCAGGCTGGGCTTGAGTTTGCATCCTCCTCAGCCTCCCAGAATGCTGGAATTACAGGTGTGCCCCACCATGTCAGGCTAGTACATTTTTTTGGTGTTCAGTATCTGAAATAATCTGAATGAGCCACCACTCTCTGCCACCTTCAGCTGTTTAAAATAATAGAACTGGGCCGGGGATTTAGCTCAGTGGTTTTGCTGCCTGCTGTGCAAGCCCAAGGACCCAAGTTCGATCCCTGGTACCAAAAAGAAAAGTAAAATAATAGAACTGAAACTTTGTATTGCCAGGAGATAACTATCTAAATAGATTAGAGGGTCCCAGTGGAAAGGGATTGTGACACTTTGGTTTAAGGACCCGACATTTGAGTATGCAGAAGAAGTCCTTTTAAGTCTGAATTACTTGATAATATATACATTGTCTAACTTAGAGATGGGAATTTATTATACAATATTGTAAAGTTTCACTGGCCCATTTTCTTGTCCAGTCTTTTTTATGACAGCAGTTTCCTGTGATTTGTAATTTTAGAAATCACAATAGTGCATCAAGTTTTAGGTACCGTCAAACCCAAGTATCAGACTTTTGAACATTGTTCATAAGAATTGAGAGTATATACTGCAGCACAGACACAGAAAAGAGAACTGTCTTTCAGGGAAGGAGACAGTGGCAGATTTAAGAGACTGAACAGTGATGGCCAGGATTGGAGGACGAGAGTGATGGAGCCCTCAGTGAAGAGTCCAGCAGATGACCACACCCAGGAGGTCCGAAATCCGTAGTGTGGCCTTGCATAAGTAGTAATGCTACTTGGAGCTGCTGACATTACAATGTTCATAAACTCAACAGAGTTCATCAGAAGAATGGGCTATGTGCACTTAACTCAATTCCAGACATAAAGGTTTGTGAGATGTGACAAGTGGATGGCTCTGCAATTGGAGTGACTTCAGTTTACAAAATGTGAATGCTATGTCCTGCCACAAACTGGACTGTTCTGTCCTAAATCCTTATCTCTTCAGCAAGATGAACTTCCAAATTGCAAATAAACCCAACAGGACTAATTTCTAGAGGTCAGGAAGATTCCCTCTCATATTTTAAGAGCAGTCAAGAGGTAACCCAGTCATGGGTAACGGAGACTTCAGGCACTGTCTTGCACAAATGTTTAATAGAGGTAGACAGCAGGATGTTCCACTCTGATTAGTCTAGCAGCCCGCCACTACTAGGTGGAGAAGAAGCCACCGTCATTCTTTCGGGAATAACCTCCATGGGTGGCTGCAGAATGAGGGGACACTGCGGAGAAAAGAGAAGAGCGAGGAGCTGTGAATTTCAGATCCTTTGCCTTTCCTGGAATCCATGGATCACCCATACATTTATGAGTCCTGTGAAAAAGGCTCGTGTAATAGTTGAGTAACTGGCGTGTGGAGGACTGATGCGAGGTAGGTCTAAGTCTTCCCCTTCCAGGTTTCTGCCCTTTGCCTGCCCTGTTGGAAATGATCATCACTTAGACCTAAAGCCCAGATAAGAGGCTCTAAAAGCTGAATGAATTTCTGAGCCCTGTTTTTCAGCATGCCAGGACCCTCAGTAATGCCTGATCTTTCTACCAGCCAGCAACCTCAAGTTCCAGATTCCCGAGTCCATGCAGAAAGATTGGCACCACCCTGCCCCCCACCCCCTGGCCTAACCCTCACCTATTGCTCCCTGGACGCTGTGGATGGACTCCTTCTTAGGGTTGATCCACTGTCTGATGGTAGCCAGGGACGTGATGGGGGGTGGAGGAGAAAGGGGTAAACATTCTCCAGGGAACTGAGTCTTGATAATTCTAGATGGTGTTGGGAAGAACAGAGGAGAGTGAAATCAATCAGAAAGAAAGGTAGGAGGCTGAGGCAGGGAGGAGCAAAAGTTTCAGGCCACCCAGGACAACCTAACAACTTACTGAGAACTGGTCTCAAAATTTTAAAATGATAAAAAGTAGGGGGAGGATGCAGATGTAGCTCAGTGCAAAGGCCCTGGGCTCAATCTCCAAACCCCAGCATTGCAGAGAGAGAAAAAAAGGGAGAAAGAGAAGAAAAGGGAAAGATAATTTCACCAGATACCAGAATTAAATCACTCAAGTCCCTTTTTACCCTCTGGAATTAACCAATTTTTTTCTTTTTTGGTACAGATGAGCATAATCTTGGAGGCTTTCAGGTCCTTTCACTTGCAAGGCAGGCACAGTGCCACTGAGCTAAATCCCCAGCCCTGGAGGCTTTCTTTCCTTCCTTTTTTTTTTTTTTTTACGAGACAGAGTCTTGCTGTGTGGTTCAGGCTGACCTTGAACTCACTATGTGCTCCAGACTGGCCTTGAACTCACAGCAGTTCTCCTGCCTCAGCCTCCTGAGTGCTAGGATTATAGGCAAGTGCTACCATGCCCGGCTCACAATCTTGGAGCATTTCTGTTCTAAAAATATAGAAATTACATTACTGATATAGATATAAAAATAGACATTTTACACAAATGAGAAACTAATGATTGTTACTTTCAGGTGACATTTCACCTATGCGATTGGAGGGCAGCTTCCTTAGGGTGAAGAGACTCTAATACTTACTCATGAGTGTCTTGGATGGTCTCGTGGTGTAACAATATCTCACTTTTGTTCTTGAAGGCCCCAGTATGGTGGTCATACAAGGCTGCTAAGCGGAAGTCGAGATCATCCTTTGGTATCTATAGGGGAAGTCAGTCCTCTGGGGTTAACTTGATTGTGCCTTTAGTTTAGTCTTGGTTCTCTTGGGCTTTATTCCCCAGAAATCCAGTGAAGTCTCTTTTGGGCTGAAGTCTACTAAGTCTATGCACTGAATGAGTACATAATGATTTTTTGTTTGTTTGTCTGTTTTTTGGTTCCGGGGATTGAACTTGAGACCTTGTGCTTGCAAGGCAGGAGCCAGAGCTACTGAGCTAAAAATAATGATTTTTTAACTCTTATTGATACAGAATTGCCCCCATTTTGGGTCTGAAGGGTTGTGAGCTCTTACTGGAGATAGAAATATTATCTACAACATGGACTTAATTGACATCACCTCATTCATGGTTAT
The DNA here is from genome assembly GCF_053883595.1 of Heterocephalus glaber. Classification (NCBI taxonomy): domain Eukaryota; kingdom Metazoa; phylum Chordata; class Mammalia; order Rodentia; family Bathyergidae; genus Heterocephalus; species Heterocephalus glaber. The sequence continues at coordinate 43,754,941 of NW_028258296.1, forward strand.
ATTCAGTCTTTGTGTTAATAAAAAGAATGAGATGTCTGGTAAAACTGTTTGCTCCAGATAATTGCCTGGAGCAAAACCTGTCTTGTGACTTGATAAATTGGTTTTGGATTTGGTAAGATCTTAGATCAAGGACAAAAGGAAAGATGCTAAACCAGTCAGGGACAGCCTACCTTTCAAAAAGGATATTAGTGAGACCTAGGTGGATGTAAAGAGGAATAGTTTTTCAACACTACCTTGGAATCAGAAAAATAGGCATCTCGCCTCATGGAGGTGATCGTAGGAGTTGAGCTGAGCCGACTCCAGGGATCCTGTTGCTGAGCGAGATGAGTTGGGTTCTTGAATGAAGATTTCTGCAAAATAGAAACCACATCCAGGACCTGGCTACGGGAGGCCTTGCTGATGCTGATAGAGGAGGCCTGTGACATCCTTCTCCTTATTCCCTTTGATTTTTTTCAATCTCAGATTTATAAAAGAAGAATGATGTGGGGCAGAGCTCCTAGTTTTTCTTAGTGAGAACTGACAGAAATGAGCCAGGAGAACAGGAGAAGGGATGGACTGGGACAAGTCCCTGTGTGGGGAGCAGGTGGGAAAGATGATGACAGGCTTGACATCCTGGGTTTGGAGAAAAGGTGAGACTTCTACTGCATTAACAGCAAATTGAAAGTGGGCAACTTAATGGAGGGCTCAGAACAAGTAACACAGATCAGGAGTTTGTGGTAGTAGCTGATGCCTGCAAAAAGGAGTCTGACCAAAAGTGAAGAGCTGGCTCGTGAGGACTGCACAGTCTCCTGAGCGGAAGTGAGGAAGGGCCTACAGGAAGCAGTCAGGGACAAAGGCAGGGACAATATCTATGTAGGTAAGAAAAAAGTTTCAACAAGCAAGGAAGGGTCATTTGTTGATGGAAGGAATGTCAGAAAAAGTCCCTTAAGACATTCAGTTCTCCCCACAAGGATGAATGTGGAAAGCACACAACTGATTCCTTCATAAACTGCTGTATTTTCCACCACTGTATCCCAGGTACCTGGCTTGGTGACCTAACACATGGTATTAAAAAATGGTATCTTGGCTGAATCACTGATTAAATTCCAGTGAGTACAACCAGCACCATTAGACTCTCATTCAACCTTTGGAGTGTCGTAACCCTCCTTCCCGTCAATGTGGCCAAGGGCTCTGTGCCTCTGCTCAATTAAACCATAGCTGAACAGTGATACCCAGCACTCTGCTATCACTGAGAGCTGAAGGACGATACACAGCGTGAGCCTTGCTTCATCCTCTCTTCTGTCGGCACAAGGATGAGACTGTCTTTCTCTGAGAAAGTCGAGACTGTTCAGTACCAGCTGCACACCCCCTTCTCTTCCACCGCAGGGAGAGGGCATCCCTTTTACTCAAGAGTAGCCCTTCCTCCCTGGCTGTCTCTGCTTCAAAGACCTGTACCATTCTGCATCCCCCTCCTCCGACCCCAGCTCCTCTCCCATTCCTTTACTATGGTCTACACCACCCTATCAGCCTCCCTACAGAACCTGAAGAACTCTCTTCAAGAGTCAACATTCACTGTCTCCACTTTGTCCTTTGTCCCTGTTGCCATCCTCTCTTCAGCCCAGTGCAGTCTGGCCTCTGCCTCAGCCTCGTAGGTTGCTGGGATTACAGGTGTGTGCCATCACACCCAGCTGACATGTGCTTTCTAAAACACCCATCTAACTGTCTCACTCTAGTGCTTAAAATCCCACAACGATTTCTGTGCCTCTAGGATGAAATCCTAGGCCCCAGCACACCCAGCCACTAAGGTCACTTCTCCAGCTCCAGTCACTCTATGCCTCCAGTTCACCTCAGCTCTTTGGGATATGCAATCCCTCAGTCTCCCCTACCGTCTCATTTCCACGTATGGGTACCTGCTGCTTGCATTTCCTTGAATGTCTGATTTCTGTTCCCTTCCTCCTAATTTCCATCCCACCGTCCCTCCCCTGGCCCAGCTAACTCATATTTGGATGTCAACTCATCTGCTCTGGGAAGCTTTCCTTCAAGTTCCTGGTGCTCACCACACTTGTGCCATTGTCACTATGGAAGCTGTTGTCGATCTATCTTTACTAGAATTCCTGGAGAGCAGGAGCTCTAGCGAGTCTATCTACATACCTTCAGTGTTAAGCAGAGTGCCTGACATATGGTAAATAATACTGAATAAGAGGAAGCTCTTTCATACTGTTATTAAGCTTAATTTACCATTTAATTCACTTTATTTTGCAAGTATCCCAGATTCTTCTACCAGAAAAAGATTATCTAAATTCCCAGATCACCGACCACAATCATCACACAGACAGACAGACAGACAGACAGACACACACACACACACACACACACACACTGGCATTAACCGGAAGACAGAGGTACTATGAGGACAGATGTATAAAGCAAGACCTGCTGTCTTTCAGAGGAGTTTTCACCTACTCCATATCTCATATCTCTTTGGAGAGCTGCCTTCCAGAGAAAAGAGTGGCTTGGTGGAAGCTGGGCCCCCATTATGTTAACTAATCACTGCTGTGAGCTGCAATAGCCCCTTGAGAACTAGAACTAGAACTAATTCTCCTTCCCCCTGCTCAAAAGCATTTCTGAGCCAAGGGCAGTGGTAATGTCTATAATCCCAGCTACTTGGGAGGCTGAGGCAGGAGGATCACAAATTCAATTTATCAAAATTTTGTCTCAAAATAAATAAAAAAGGTTGGGGATGTAGCTCATTGTGAAGGCTCTTGGTTCAGTCTCCAGCACTGCAACAGCAACCACAAGAAAGAAAGAAAAGGGAGGGGGTGCTGGGAATGTAGCTCTGTGGTACAGCACTTGCTTAGCATGCATAAGGCCCTATGCTCAATTGTCAAAACCAAGAATAAGCAAAACAACTACAAACGGAAAATGTTAGCAAACCTGAATATGAGGACAGGAAGACAGACCTCTGGTACCCGACTCAATAACTTTACCAGAGGTCTTTGTGCGACCACTTCTGCCCTTCACAGAGACAGAAAGGAGACTGCAGGAGACCCTACCGGGAATTTGCCCAATAACCATAGTACCTTGGAAGCCCGCGGTTTTCCCAAATAGAAGTCATCGTTATCTAACGTAGGGTGCTGGAAAGGGTCCCGGGTGGGAGGCATGCTTAAATGCCGAGCGAGACGCTCTTTTTGGGAGCGCAGGCGCTCACGATCGTGCTCGCTGAGGATTCCTGGACCCAATTGTTTGGAACTCCCAGTTTCGGTTTCCAGGCAACTGCAGCTCCAGCTGTTACAGAGATGAAGTCCCTTCGCGAGAGGCGCCACCTGGTGGTTCAACTCGGGAGAGACCCTCAGGAAGAAGCTGCCGGGAATGCACAGGGAAAGCCCGGCGGAGAGGGCTAGGCAGCACTGGGTTTGCACTCCCGAATCTAGGTTGAAAAGCACCCGCATCTCACCGAGAACTTCTGCAAAAGACTTCAGTTGAAGAAAAAAGACTTGAAGACGACCCAGAAATTTCTCTCTTGCACCTAACAAAATTATTCTCTATTTTCAAAGCAATGAGAGGCCTGGGGATGTAGCACAGCTCAGTGGTAGAGTGCCTGCCTGGCATGTTCGAGGCCTTAGGTTCAACTCCCAGCACCCGGGGAGAGCAAAGAGAATGGAAATGTCGATAGACAGAGAAGCCTACGTGTCTGGCTTGGAAAATCGCCGGGTGATGCAAGCTCACCTTGACATACCCGGCTTAACTATACAAGAATCCGGGCTGATCAAAGAGCGAGTTGTTGAAACACAGACGGACCTGGCGGGATGGAAGTAATATCCAGAAGTGGCTCTGGCAGTAGATGACGCGTACTGAGCCACTCTTCTAGGAGACGACTTCTGGAGGGCACAGATGGCCATTTTCATCGTATGGCTTCACACACCATGTTTGCGAAATCAGAGATGCTTAGAAATAGCCCCATGGCCCGGCAGGGCAGTAGAAAACGTGACTTTACTGGCGACAGCTCGGAGGCTGCTTCTTCCGCGTGCTTTGCGTTAGCCCCGCGCCCGCGCCGGTTGCGTCCCCGGGGTGCGCGTGCGCCACGCGGCGGCGGTTGCCATAGCGACCGGCAGGTGAGCCGCGGAGGCGCGCGCGGTCCCCACCCCACCCGGCCGTTTGAAAGAGGATGCGGTTGTCAAGGCGACGTGGATAGGAGGAGAGGACGGAGGGAGGAGGAAGGACCGGCGGCCTTGGCGTGGCCGCAGGGAGGTGACTGAAGCGAGCCCGGCCCCTTGCATCCTCCCCCTGTGTACCTCCCTCCCTCTTTTTTCCTCCTTCTGCCAACAGAAGCAGCCGCCGCAGCACCTGAGCCGCTGCTGCCGTTCGCTCAGCACAGCGCTATGGCCGATCCTGGTCACGGCCACCATCCCTCTGCCAGAGGCAGGGGAAGAGCTGAGAAGCACACGTCCCAGCTTCTGTGCCTCCTGTTCTGGGCTGGGACCGTCCTCCAGGTAACCCAGGGAACTGGACCGGAGCTTCACGCCTGCAAAGAGGTACCGTTCGCCCCTCCGACCCGACCCCACTTTGGTCAGAAACATCTTAGATCCAGGCGGAGACCTTGGGGATCCAGGCACAGTTTCAGAGGCCGCGGAGTTTGGGTTTCTTTGGGGATGAGGCATGGAGGGAGGGAAGAGGATCAGGCTGGCGTCAGGGGGAGGCCAACCCGCTGGAAGACTTCTGAAAATAGATCACAAAATAGATCACCTCCACAGCTTGGGGTGCTGAGCTCTGCGAGAAGGGTCCCAGCTCCAAGAGGAGGAATGGCCTGGGTCGCTGGACTCAGAACGAGAAAGGAGAAAAACATGAATTGTCCTCCAGATGTAGTGAAATTACCTGAAAAGTGGTTGGAAAAGATTATGTGCAGAAAGGCAAAATAGAAAGGGGAAAGGAGAGCGGTTGGATAAGGAGTTAGGAAGGCCAAAGAAAGTGGTGGAACCAAGTAGGAATCCTTGTGGTTTTTATCATGACTTCAAAAAACGGGGGGGTGAAGGTGAAGGTGGAGACTTTCGGAGAGGGACTGTAGGGCGCCACCGACTCTCTCGCCTTGGGGTTGAACATCCAGGTACTTTGTGAGCTGCTGAATGAGATGCCCTTTTAGCTTGGCCTCCCCTCAGCACACTGCGTTTGCTGTTTAGCACGTGTTTCACATTGATCCAGATTTTTGAGTTAACATCTAGTTTTTTGCCAATCTCTACTCTTATTCTCCATACTTCTGCCAACATATGTTATGTCTTTCTAAAGGTGTTTCTAAATTGGTGACAACGTAATTCAGATGATAGGTAGTAAATATCTTCCAACCAAAAATATCTTTTGAAAATTCTTTTTGGAGGGATACAAAAAGGTATTAGGAATAACAAAATCGAGTAGTTTCTATAATATTGAAATAAGGATATTAGATTGTGCCCTAAGTTTAAAAAAACATATGGCAGTAGCAAAAATATATATTTACAGGAGCTACATTGGGGAAAGCAAAATAAAATTTCTGTTATCTGTGAAATGTGAAAGTTTTCAAAATACCTCAAGAGTCTGGCACTGTAAAAGTAATACCCAATGTCAAATTTAGCTAAGGTTTTGAGAGGCTAACATATTCTTTATATGTTATCAGCATTAACTGGTTAGCAAGGACACTTCTATCCTATATGGAGATATATTATTAGTAAGGTGTTAGACTTAGTAAGCATTAGACTGTCCACAACATATTAAATTATGGAGAAGTAGGGATTTTTGTGTGAATAAAGATGTTTGACTTGAAAGATTCATGAATATGACAAAAGTGACACCAGTCAGTGGGACTTCTGATAATTTTTATTAGTCCAAATGATGACTTTCCCTGGGCTATCTATATGTCCATCAAGAGTTTTTATGGCATGTTTTAAAGGTGGTTGGGAACAGGATGACTTTGTTAGTTTCTATGGCTCAATGGCCTTGGTGGCCTTTGGTGTAATCAACCATAATCATGAATCCAAGCAAGTCTGCTATTCAAAGAAGCACATTAGTGACTCCTTTGTGGAAAGTAAAAACCCTACAGATCATCTATCAGTTATTGTTGTGATCTTTGTCAACTATGAAAAATAAGAGACAGTTAAGACATTAAACACTTCATATCATGTTAGTTTGGGGGGAGGGAAGAATATTGATATTTAAGATCACTAACTTGGGTGAAAAATTTTTTTTACTCCTATTCAAATGACCAATATTTGCTTAAGTAAATGGTCCTACCAGAAAAAGTGAGCTTAAGGTGTGGCTCTTAACACACCAAGATTTCAATCCTGTTGCCAGTTTTCAGATCTATAGACTGGGCATTATAATAACACCTTCAGAAAGGACTGCTTTGAGGCTTGGAGAAAAAAATACATCTAAAACCCAAAATAGAATTACTTAACCCCATTCCCTGCTCCTTCTTTATTATTAGATCCCCCCCAGCCCCATGCCAAGTTGTAAATGGTGTGGGAGGCCCCTCACTGGCTGCAGGCATCAGTAAGTTCTGTTTACACTCTCCTTGAGCAAACAGTGGCTGCCGAACACCCTCCACTCCAAAATAATAAGGAACATAATAAACTCATTATTACAATATTATTCTCTTGGCAATATGAACTGACCCAACAAGTTTTGGGGCTTCCAACCTCAAATAGTAAAATACTAGCTCAATGTAGACTAGACCTTTTCTGTTCTTAATCTTCATATGAACTTCTTGTAAACTCACATTGGGCGTTAATGTCAAGGACTCTTTATCAGGTCAAGGCTGATGCTAATGGCAATGGTGTTGTTGCAGCCTATCTGTGAAAGCCGAGACATTGCTCTCCATCTAATTAGGAAAAAGAGAGGTTTAGCTTGAAGTCTAATCAGAGGTGGCAAAGAACTAAGAGTTGTGCCCTATTGAAATTGTGCAGGGGCTTGGTGTTCCTTTCCCAGTTTTATAATAATCAGGGTCACCAATGGAACTAAACATTCTATGTGATGTTTGTCTTCATTAATCATTTCTTTAGCCCTGTGTTAATCCAGGCCAAGTACTGATTGGGAGCCAAAGGTGAGTTTTTCATAGTACAATGTGTCTAAGTCAAATGAGAGGGGAACAGAAAACTGACTTTAACATAATCTGCCTTGCTGAGAGATTCCAGTGCTAATTGCCCCCAAAGGGACTTCCCAGTTTACATTGAAAGTCCTGGGGTTTGGGAATCTGTCAGACATGAATTGGAATAAAATTTGTTGAATGAGTAATGACTCATTTAGTAAGAATGCAAGTTAATTAACTTCTGACAGCCTCAGATTCCTGATCTGTAAAGTAGGGATGGTAATACCCATCTTCCAGGACTGTTGTAAGACTTAAATCAAATTAGATAATGCATGGAAAATCCCTAGTTCATACCCTTGACATAGAATAGGTGCTTATGAAATGTTGGTAGGCAGAAAAGTTATGCACACAATGACTATAAATGATGACATAAGGTTAACGTGGGGTAAACAGTGCAGGAGTGGCAATAAAAAGGTAGATAGGAAAAGAGTGATGAAAATTTATTTGAACAGTTGCCTCCTGACCCACCTCAAGAATAATCAGTAGCATTCAATAGGCAGAGATAGAAGAAGGGTGCTTTCTAGAGGGAGGAGGCTGGGCAAAGGTCTACAGGTAGAATATGCAAACTATTCTGGAAATAATGGCAAAATGACCAGTTGGCTGAAATGTGGAATAATGTGGCCAACAATAGAAAATAAGGTTGAGAAGTTATGCACTCAGTGGAGAATCCCTGAAGGATTTCTGGTCAAGATAGCAGCCTGCTCAGAGTGGATTAGCAAGATTAGAAAATAAACATGGTTGACACAGCCAAAAGATGAGAGCAGAGAGATTGGGGTGATGGTGGTGATGTTATTTCAGAAGATTTTAGTATCTTCCTGGCAAATGCGAGGTTCTGAGTTTGAGTCCCACTTTAAAAAAAAGAAAAGAAAAAGAAAAAAAAAGATTTTACTGAGGTCAAGGATGAGATTAATAAAAGGGCTGCATTGGGGTGGTGGCAGTGGGATAAATGAAAGTTGGAGACATAGGCTGAAGAGAAAGTCAGATGATGCTACTGATTGAAGGTGTAAGGTGCTAGTGAGGGATGTGTTGAGGATTTTTGTCAGTATTTTAGAGTGAAAGAGTGGTAGGAGTCATTAGCAGAAATGCAGAAAGCATAGCATTAGAGGGCAGAGTGATCCCTTCTTTGTTCTAACTTTCCTGCGATGAATCTCAGTAGTAGGTGGGAAAGTGTGGAAGCTCGGCAGAGGACTTCCCTGGGCTTTTATCTTTCCTCCTGTGTTGTGCTCATACATTATTGAGGCTTGAACTCCACAGTGAAATGGCCAGATCTAAAAAACACTCAGGATCCCTGGGCTTTCAGAAAGTATTTTGGAAAATTATAAGATTGAAAATGATTCCTATGATTGGGAATCATCAAGGTAAGATACTTAAAACACTGCCATATTTGGTGAAGAGGGAAAATTAAAACTCTCCATTTGTCATGAAGTACATAGGGGAGCAGAATGTATTGTTTTTGTTCGCTGTCAGAGGGCGCAAAGGAATAATACATTATTAGGATCAGAAGACATGCACGAGGCCATTTTGTTTATTTGCTAGACTCAAGGTAAGAGTGTGCTAAAACTAAACCAGACTGAGAGTGAGCAGACTTATTTAAAAAATTCAAAAAATTATAAAAGTGGCATGTATGTCTCTTTCTTTAAAAAAAAGTGGCACATTTCATTGGCAGACAATAGAAATATAAGTAAAAAAGAGACGATGATAAAACCACTTATAATCCCATCACTCACACTGTCATTTTAATGTATATATTTGTGAGACAGAGGCAGAATAGTGGTACAGAGTGTGGGCTGTGGGTAAAATTCGGTAGGCTGGGCTCAATTTCCAACCCTTCCACTCAGTAACTGACCTTAGGAAATTAATCTCCACATACTTTGTTTCTTCCATTTTTAAAATGGGAATACTGGAGGCCAGGGATATATTTCAGTGGTAGAGTGCTTGCATAGTATGCATGAGATCCTGGTCTGATCCTCAGCAACTTAACAGAATAGTGATTACACCCACTTAATTATTATAATGTAACATTAAGTGAGTTAATACATGCAAAGTGTTTAGGCCAGTTCTCGGTGCATGTGCATAGTAAGTACTCATTAAAGTACCTGTTATAATCACACTTGTAATAGAGGTATAATTGAAACTGTACTATTTCTAAGAACGTCAGGGTGACTCTCTGGAGTAATTTCATTGCACTGAAAAGAGAAAATAAGTAGACATGAAAGATATTCTGAGGAAAACGTTGGAGGAACTTGGGAAAGAGAATCAGGAGCACACAGCTGTTGAGGCTGGCTCTGTGCTGTCCTACTGGTGGCCACCAGCTACATGTGGTTACTATGCGCTTGAAGTGTGGCTAGAGCTGCTGAGGAAATAGATCTTAAATTTTATTTCATTTTGATGAAGTGACAGTTAAAATAGATATTCAATTCAGTTATTGAAAACATTTTAACTGTGTTTGGAACAACATAGGTATGTATATGATTCTACTTTTTCCACAGTAAGTTTTATCAAATGTAATTAGAGATCATTCAGTGTTTCTGATACAAATGATGTATCTTGGGCCAGGGATTTAGCTCAGTGGTTTCGCTGCCTGCTGTGCAAGCGCAAGGACCCGAGTTCAATCCCCGGTGCCAAAAAAAAAGAGAAACAAATGACGTGTCTGAACCGAGATGTGCTGTGAAGTGTAAGACACATGTCAGATTCAGAAGACCAAAGAGTATAAACTATCTCAGTAATATTTTATACCAATTACATGTGAAATGACAATGTTTTAGGCCTTATCTAACAAAAATGTATTATTTATTTTTTTTGCTACCTTGGATCAAACTTGGGTCCTTGCACTTGCGAAGCAGGTGGCAAAACCACTGAGCTAAATCCCCGGCCCACAAAAATGTATTATTAAAATTAATTTTACCTGTGTTTTTTCAGTCTTGAAATGTGGCTACTGGAAAATTTAAAATTCTGAATGTGGTTCACATTTCTATGGGACCCTCTTGGCCTGGAGCTGACAGCTGTGTAAGTTCTGCTGCTGGGTAGCTGAAGTTCGGTTCTCCCATTTCAGCTATGTTATCTTGGACAAGATTTTCACCTCCCTTAGCCTCCACTTTTTCATCTGGAAAATAGGGATAATTGAGTTCTTGCCTTTTGTGGATTTCTGGGAGGATTAAACAAGGTAGTGCTTGGCAAAATGCATTCATTACATGTGTGGCTCATCAGCTCAATAAATGTGCTTGTTACTTTTTTTTGATCAGCTTTTAAAAGACTTTATAGGATCATCATTCTAAGTCATTGTCTTAGTCACTTTTCTCATTGCTGGGACAAAATACCCAACACCCACAAGTTAAGGGAAGAAAAGTTTATTTAGCTCACAGTCTGTAGAGGCTTCAGTCCATAATCAGCCGGCTCCAAGGCAGGGTGTCACATGGCAGAGGGACAACAGTTAATGACAGGTCAAAGGTAGCAAAGCAAGAAGAACCTTAACAGTGTCTCTCTGCCCCTTTTATCTTATCCAGACTACCGGGATTAGGGCAGTGCTGAACCAATCAGATTTAGTAATCACTTGCCATTAATCCCAGCATCACACACTCCAGATTCAGTCTCCTTTGAAAAAGCCCTGTGACCACACAAGGTTTTGGGGGGATGTCCAGACACAAACCATACCAGTCATTAAATGGTCTTATATGACATCGCGTAAGCGATGAACTCTAAGAATTATCCTGGCTAATCTCTAATGCTAACCCTGTCACTATTTTTTTTTTTAGGCCAGAATTACTAATTTATTTTCCCTTAAAACTTTAGCTCTTAATTTAAAACTCTTAAAACTTTAGCTTCATCAAGTAACAGGCCAGACTTACAGAACAACAAGCTTTTCACAGGTTTAATGTTTTACCAAATAATATGATGGTCTAGGGTATTTATATCCCAATTTCTAAACCAGTTACAAAGTTGTATCTTCTTAGGTCCTAATTGGAACCAAACAACCCAGACACTGGTAACATAATCAAGACAGCATTGGGCCAGGGATTTAGCTCAGTGGTTTCGCCACCTGCTGCGCAAGCTCAAGGACCTGAGTTCGATCCCTGGTACCAAAAAAAAAAAAAAAGACAGCATTTACCATTTCTGAAGTGCCCTGATCACACCGTGTTCCCAAAGGATTTCTTACTGAGAGATGTTTGAGTGTTACCCTTTCCAAAACAACCTGTCGACCAGCTCTGATTATTAGCTCAAAATAAGGAATTTCTCATTCAAGGAACCACTTAACACATACTGAGCTACTGTTCTCAGCCATCAACAAATTCAACTTGCTGTGCTCCACACCTGACTTAGCTATGGTTTCATCGGCCCTTCTCATTTGTAGAAGACAAACTCCTTATAAATTCCCATCGTGACCTGGGGGGCTAGGGAAGAGCGATGGCTGTTTTGTAGTTGGGGATTATGGAAAGGGCAGAGACTTAGGTTTGAAGCCATAAAGGAGAAAAAAAACAAGTTCTTTCCTGTTTTGCTAATGAAATACTTGTAGGCCAAGACCAGCAAATTCTGGTCCTGAAATTCTATTGCACTATTTTCAATACATTCAGATTTATATTACTCTTTACCTTCTTCTCCCTGAGTATGGATTCACAGTTTGGTGGAGGTATGTTAAGAGGTAGTTATGGGGATGAAGAGGAAACAATGTTCACATCTAGCAGCACCTCATTTTCATCTCTACTTTGATCTTTCCCCGGGGGGAGGAAACCCAGGGCCTCCTACATGCTATACAAGCGCCTTACACTAAGCTATGTCTCCAGCCCGATTCCTGTCTGCTTGGACATATTGTAGTACATCAACCCCAATGTTACCATCACTGTTCATAAAAGTAGCCCTTTCAACTAAGCCCTGCACATTGTGTTTGTTTGATATGGAAAAGAAAGGCTCAACCCAGAACTTTTATTGAGCCTAGTCATTAGGGAAAATGCACACACCTTCCAGCACCCCAAGGATGCCTTCCTCTCTGGACCTGGCTTATGAAGTCATCCCTGTCAGCTCTGTGGACTCTGAGGATGGGTGTTAGGGATCCAACCCTGTCACTTGAATCACCTGCTTTAGATCCATCCCTTCTTACCTCTCTCCTTAGTTCTTCCCTCTCTCTGGAAACATTCATTTTCCCCATCTACTGAACTATTGTTACCTACCTTCAAATGTGCTGTTATTTCTGCTATCCTAAAAAATAAAAATAAAGGGTTTGGGAGGTACCTTAGGTGCACAGTACTTGCCTAGCACAAATGAGCCCTTGGCTTTGATTCCCAGCACTGTGCACATACTTACACATACACACACACGCACACACACACACACACACACACACACACACTTCTCGTTACTTCTCCCTCTTGCTGCCATTCTATTTAACTGCTCCTATAGCAAAAGCCCTGGAAAATCTGGCCCATAATCACTGTCTCTAAATCTTCCTCCTTTCTCTCTTGAATACATTCCAGGCTGACTTTCATCCCCACGATCTCACCAGAACTGCTGTAGCTCAATCCAATAGGAATCTCTCCGTTCCAGTCAGACTCCTCCTAGCAGCACTAGACAGCTCTGATCACTCTCAGTCATGTACGAGTGCATTCTTCTCTTGGCTCCCAGGACACCAGCACTGCTGAGTTTGTTTTGATTTGTTTTGTACCTCTCTGGTGGGTCCTTCTCTGTCCCCTTGATGGTTTCCTCACACCCCATCTTCGTGGGGTCAGTCTCCAGGGGTCAGTCATGGAACCTCTATCTGAATGTGGCTCACATTTGAACATAGCATTTTTCTACTCACTTTCATACACTGTTCTGTAATAATTGATAAATACAAAACATATGTATATATATAAATTGTTGAGGAATGTGGTGTGAACATAGGGAAATAAAAGAAAGCAAGGAAGTATGCGGCCATGAAGCAAATGCTTAGTCTCAGAGATGAGAGACTCAAAGAAAAAGATAAATTAAAACCTAAAAACAAAGAAAAGAGGGCCAGGGATTTAGCTCAGTGGTGCTGCCCCCTTCCTCACAAGCACTAGGTCCGGAGTTTGATCCCCAGTACCAAAAAAAAAAAAAAAGAAAGAAAGAAAGAAAGAAAGAAAAGAAAAGAAAGATCCCAGTGCTCTGAAGGAAAGAGAAGTCCCCCAACATCCTTCCTGCTTATTCTTCCAATATAATACCCAGCCGGGGCCACCTTATCATATCCTGGTTGATACCAACTTTATCAACTTTTCCATCAAAGCCAAATTGGACTTAGTAAAATCCCTGATGGACTGTCTGTATGCCAACTGTGTCCTGAATAACTGATTGTGTCGCGGGTGAAACTGAGAGACTGAGACAGAAGTACCGAGTGGCTCTACGGATTGCCAAGGATTTGAACACTTACCTTGCACACACAGAGGGACCTGTGCAGATGGCTGCTTAGTGCAGAGTAACTCAGCACAAGGGTTACGCTATGGCCACGGTTGACTGGGACCTTAAGCAGAGAATCTGGAAGATCCCTGGAGTTCCTATCATGTGATTTCTAACCCCAGATACAACATCGAGCAGATGCCAGATGATTATGGAGCCCCTTGGTTCTAATTCTTTTTTTTTTTAATTTTATTTTTTGGTGCTGGGGATCAAACTCATTACCTTGCACTTGCAAGGCAGGCACGGTGCCACTGAGCTAAATCCCTGGCCCAGAAATTCTTGTTTGCACATTGTAAACTACCTTTTTTTTTTGATACTGGGGACTCAGTTCTAATTCTTACAAGACAGAGTTCCTCTGCCTTTCTCTGACCAACTTTCTATTTTCAGTGCATTGAATGTGCTATATTGTGAGTTATTATTCATCCATTTGCTCTATTAGCAGCTGAGTATGGTTAAATACATTCACTCTTCGATGCTTTTTGAAAAAGAAATTGTTAACCCATCACCCAGTTTAAGAACCAGGACCTTGCCTATGCTGACAAAATTTCTTGGGATCTTATCTTTAATCTCAACCCCAGAGGTAACTGCTACCCTGAATTTTGGTTTTCCATTCCCTTTGTGTTGTTCACATGTATATGTTCCTTAAACAAAATCTTAGTTTTATTTTTTTAATTTTTTCAGTACTGGGGATCAAACTTAGGACCTTGCTTTTGTGAGGCAAGCACGGTGCCACTGAGCTAAATTCTGGCCCTTTTTTGGTTTTCTGAGACAGGGTCTCACTATGTAGTTCAGGCTTGCCTTGAACTTACTGTGTAGCCCAGGTTGACGACAAACTCACGGCAATCCTCCTGCCTCAGCCTCCCGAGTACAGGGATTACAGGCCTGTGCCACCTTGTCCGGTCTTAGTCTTATTTTGATCTTTATAAAAATATATCATACTTTATGTGCTTGTAAGATTTGCTTTTTGCTAGGCATGGAGGTGCCTGCCTATAATCCCAGCACTCAGGAGGCTGTGGCAGGAGGATTGCCGTGAGTTTGGCGTCAACCTGGGCTACATAGTGAGTGCAAAGCCAGCCTACACTACAAAGTGAGACCCAGTCTCAAAATACAAACAAACAAAAGATTTATTTTCCTAACTCAACATAGACTTCTAAACTCATGCATGTTATTGGATGTTACTATATTTTCTTCATTTTCAGCACTGTAAAATATTACTACTTTATGTGAGTATTTCACAATTTTAAAATTCATTCTCCTGCTAATAGACATTTTGATTTCTGGTGTTTTGTTATTTTCAACAATGCTGCTAAGGACATTGCTGAATCTGTCTGTCGGTGTGAAGGCATGAATTTGTCAAAAGTATAAGCCTAGAGGTAGGGTGCTGGGGCATGGGCTGTGTGCAGATTTATCTTAGAAAGATATCAAGTTGTTTTCCCAAGTGAAGGAACTATGCATAATATGTTTTTCTTTTTCTAATCTATGAATGGTTTATTAGTGAAGTATAGCAACAGAATTGATTATATGAATCTTATATTTAGTTACCAGTACATTCAGTTATTAGTTTATTAATTTACCTGGATTATATATTCATGTACAACTAACAATGGAAATCAATACAAATTATATTGATCTTTTGAGAAATATTTACTTTTATTTCTTTCTTAAATTAATTTTTTATATTACATGTTTGCAGTTCGTGCAGTTTACAGTCAACTTTGGGAGTGGTTACATGTCAATACCACAGCTTGTTTCTTTTTTGGTACCGGGGATCGAACTCAGGTCCTTGTGCTTGCGCAGCAGGCGTCGAAACCACTGAGCTAAATCCCCGGCCCCTCTTTTTTTTTTTTTTTAATCCTCTTCCCCCTCCTTCTCTCCTCCTACAATTCCCCTATCCCATTTTTCATTCTGGTTGATATTAATCTTAGCTCATATTATGGCATATAATCTTTAAGTAAATGAGGTTATTAGGTTCCTGTACATGAGATAACTTTATTCAACTTATTTCCCCTTCCCCTCCTCCTCACCTCTCATACTTTTCCCCTTGAACTACTTCCTTATTGCAAGAGATCCATCTCCTTGTTCCCTTCTAACCATCCTTTATTATTCTCTTTGTTTGTACTTTGCCTCCCTGAAATGAGAGATACCATGTGGTATTTAAGCTTATGTGTCTGGTTTATTTTATTTGACATTATATTTTCCAGGTACATTCATTTTCCTACAAATGTCTCAAATCTGACATTCTTTTTTTTTTTTTTTTTTTTTTTAGGTACCAGGGATTGAACTCGGGTCCTTGTGCTTGCTCAGCAGGCGGTGAAACCACTGAGCTAAATTCCCAGCCCCAAATCTGACATTCTTTATAACATTGTAGTTGCTGGGGATTTAGCTTCATGGTTTCGCTGCCTGCTGGGCAAGTGCAAGGACCTGAGTTCAAATCCCGGTACCAAAAAAAAAAAAAGGCTCATATAACAGTGTAGTGTTCCATTATGTATAGATACCACATTTTTAATCCTATCGTCTGTTGATGAGTATATATACTGTTTCTAGGATTTAGCTATTAAACATTGTGCTGCTATAAACATTGGTATGCATGTATCTCTGTAGTATGATGTCTTAAGGTCTTTGGGAAGATACCTAGCGGGAGATCACTGGGTCATATGGAATATCTAATTTCAGTTCTTTGAGACATTTCCATACTGATTTCCATAATGGTTGTACTAGTTTACATTCCTACCAACTATAAAGGACCAGCTTACATTCCCAGCACAGCCTTGCCAGCCTTTGTTATTGTTTGATATCTTAGTGATTGCCATTCTTTCTAGAGTAGGATGGAATCTTAGCATTGTTTTAATTTGCATTTCTCTAGTGGCCTGAGATGTTGAGCATTTTTTCATATATTGTTGACCATTTGTATTTCTTCTTCTGTGAAGTGTCTCTTCATTTCTTTTACCCATTTCTTGACTGGGTCTTTAATTTTATGTGGTTCAATGTTTTGGGTTTTTTTTTTAGTTCTTTATATATTCTAGGTATTAGTCCTCTGTCTGAGGAATAGCTGTCCTAAAATTTTTCCCATTCTGTAGGTTGTCTCTTCACTCTACTGATTGAGTCTTTTTGTTATAAAGAAGCTTTTTAGTATGATACAATCCCATTTGTTCATTCTTGCTGTTATTTCTTGTACAATTGAGGTTCTGTTTAGAAAATCCTTTCCTACACCTACGTCTTCAAATGTTTTACCTGTTTTATCTTCCAGTAGGTTTAATGTTTCTATTTTCATGTTTAGATCTTTGATCATTTTTATTTTAATTTAGTATATGGTGAGAGATAAGGATACAGTTTCAATCTTCTGCACACAGATATCTAGTTTTCCCAGTACCACTTGTTGGATAGGCTGTCTTTCCTCCAACATATGCTTTTGGCCCCTTTGTTGAAGATTAAATAGCTGAATGTATCTGGGGAAGTTTCTGTATCCTCAATTCTCTTCCATTGACCCACATATCTGTTTTTGTTCAAGTACCATGCCGTTTTTATCACTATTGCTTGGAGAATAGCTTGAAGTTAGGTATTGCTATGCTTCTTGCTTTGCTCTTGTTGCCCAAAACTGCTTTTGCTATTCTGGGTCTCTTCTGGTTCCATGTGAATTTTAGGATTGTTTTTTCTAGATCTGTAAAGTATGCTGTTGGTATTTTGATTGGGACTGAATTGAATCTGTACAATAGTTTTGGGAGTATGGCCATTTTGACAATATTGATTCTGATTATCCAGGAGCAGGGGTCATCTTTCCATTTTCTTTTTTTTTGGTACCAGGGATCGAACTCGGGATCTTGCGCTTGTGAGGTAGGCGCCGGAACCACTGAGCTAAATCCCCGGCCCAATCTTTCCATTTTCTGATGTCCTCCTTAATTTTCTTTTACAGAATATAGTAGTTTTCTTCACAGAGGTCTTTCACTTCCTTGCTTAGGTTAATTCCTAGGTATTTTGTTTTTCTTGAAGCTACTATGAATGGTGTTATTTTCATAATTTTCTTCTCATCCCATTCATTGTTGGTGTACACAAATGCTAATGATATTTGTGTGGTGATCTTATATCCTGCTACATTGCTGAAGTTTGTTATTAATTCTAGGAGTTTTTTTGGTGGAGTTCTTTGAATCTTCTATTTAGAGTATCATGTCATCTGCAAATAATGATAATTTGACTTTTTCCTTTCCTATATGTATCCCTTTTATCTCTTTCTCTTGCTAATTGCTCCAGCTAATGTTCCAAGTACTATGTTGAATAGAAGTACAACCTTGTCTTGTTCCTGATTTTAGGGGGAATACTTTTAGGTTTTCCCTATTTAGTATGATGCCGGCTATTGGTTTGTTTTCTTTTCTTTTTCTGGTACTGGGGATTGAACTCAGAAACTTGTGCTTGCCAGGCAGATGCAGTGCCATTAAGCTACATCCCTAGCTCTATTGGTTTGTCATATGTAGCTTTTATCATATTCAGGTATGGTCTTCTATACCTGTTTTCAGAGTTTTTATCATGAAGGGTGTTGAATTTTGTTGAAAGCCTTTTCTGCATCTATTAAAATGATCACTTTTTTTTTTTACCTTCTGTTTATGTGACATATTACATTTATTGACATACCTATATCGAACCATCCTTGCATCTCTGGGATGAAACCTACTTGGTCATGATGTGTGATCTTTTTGATAATGTGCTGCATTCTATTTGCTAATATCTTGTTGAGTATTTTTGTATCTATGTTCATTAAGAAGATTAGTCTATAGTTTCCCTTTTTATTTGGATCTTTATCTGGTTTGGGGATCAGGATGATACTAGCTGCCATAAATGAATTTGGGAGCACTCCATCCCTATTGTGGCTTGAAAAGCCTCATACAGTCATAGCTGGAGTTTTTAGGTAGTGGCTGGATCTGGTGTGTGATGCTGGGATTAAGGATGTGATACTGGGATTGATTCGTGGTGCAATGCTAGGATTAAAGGTGTGAGTACTACCTGACCTGAGTGGGTAGCCTGGATAAGACATAAGTGACAGAGAGGGCTGCTGTGGTCATTGCTTGTTGCTTGCTTACTGCCTTCTGCTTGCCTTGCTTTGCCATGGACTCTTTCTTTTCTACAATGCCCCTCTTCCATGCCACCCTGCCTTGGAGCCAGCTGACTATGGACTGAAACCTCTATAAATTGTGAGGCCAATAAACCTTTCCTCCTTTAACTTTGAGTGTTGAGTATTTTGTCTCACCAATGAGAAAAGTAACTAAGACAACCTCTTTCAATTTCTTTGAAGAATTTGAGGAGTATTGGTGATATAACATCCTTAAAGATTTTGTAGAATTCAGCAGTGAATCTGTCAGGTCCTGGACTTTTTTTAGTTGGTAAATTCTTTATTACAGTATCAATTTCATTGCTTGTTATTGGATTGTTAAGCATATTGGGTTAGTTTTCATAGTTTGTATATGTCTAGGAATCTGTCCATTTCTTCAAATTTTGTTAATTTGTTGGAATATAATTTTTGAAGTAGTTATTATTTTCTGGATTTCCACAGTGTCTGTTGTGATTTCACTTTTTTCATTTCTTATTGCATTGATGTGAGTCTCTTCTCGCTTTCTATTGGTAAGTCTGGATAGGGGCTTATCTATTTTATCTATTCTTTCAAAGAACTAGCTTGTTGATTCATAATTTTTTTTTAGTTTTTCTAGTCTGAATTTCATTGATTTCCACTCTCATCATTATGATTTCCCTCTTTAATTTGGTTTGAGGCTGGTTTGTTGTTGTTTCTTAAGTATTTTATAATTTCTCATAAGGTTCTGTTTGAGCTTGCTTTCTTTTCCTAATGTGAGCATTGATTGTAATGAATTTTCTTCTTAGAACTGCTTTTGTAGTGTCCCAGAGGTTTTGATGGGTTATACTGTCATTGTCATTAACTTTCAAAAATTTTTAAATTTCTTTTTTTATTTCTTCTGTGACCCATTGGATATTTAGGAGTATATTGTTAATTTTCTAGGAAATTTTCCTTTTTCCAAAATTTCTCCTGTCATTGATTCCTATTTTAATTGCAAGTGATCTGATACTATGCATGGGGTAATTTCTCTTCTTTTATATTTACTTAAGCAGGCTTTGTGACTAGGGTGTGATCCATTTTGAAAAAACGTACCATATGCTGCTGAAAAGAATGTTTACTCTGTTGTATGAGGGTGGAATACTCTGTACATACCCATTAAGACCATATGTTCAAGAGTGTGGTTCAGCTCTGAAATTTCTTTTTTCTTTTTTTGTTTATTTGATCTATTGTTTGGGAAAGTGGGGTGTTAAAATTCCCTACTATGATTGTGTTAGTATTTATTTGATTTTTAAATTTCAGCAGTTTTTGTTTTATGACCATAGATACTCCAGTATTTGGTGCATATATGTTCATCAATGTTATCTCTTCTTGTTGGATTGTTCCCCTAACTAATATGTAGTGACTTTTTTGTCTCTTCTAATCAGTTTTAGCTTGAAGTTTACCATGTCTGATATTAGAATTGCTGCTCCTGTTTGCTTTCAGGGTCCTGCTACATGAAATGTTGTTTTCCATCCTTTAATTTTTAGTCTATGTATATCTTTTTGGATTAGATGAGTTTCTTGAATGCAACAGATTGTTGGATTCAACAATCTGTTTTTTGATCCAGTCTGCCAGTCTGTGTCTTTTAATTGGAGAGTTGAGGCTGTTAACATTGAGAGGTATTACTGAGATGTGTTGGCTATTTATTATCATTGTTTTCTTTATCTGTTGTTGTATCCTTTGTTTTTCTTTTCCTGATTTTTTTTCTTGCTGTTTATCCATTGAACTCACTAGTTTCCTCTGTGTTTTTAGCTGTGTCCAATTTGTTGTTTCTGTTGAGTATATTCTGAAGTATTTTTTTCTAAAGGTGGTTTAGCACTCATATGTCTTCTTAGCTGGTATTTTTTCATGGAAATACCTTATTTCTACATCTACTTTGAAGCATAGTTTTGTTGGCTAAGTTAATTTGGGTTGGAAGTTATTTGCTCTTCGGGTGAAATAATTCATTCCAAGCTTTTCTGGCCTTTAGGGTTTATATTGAGGAGACTGCTGTGATTCTAATTGGTTTACCTTTATATGTGACTTTTGTTTTTCTCTGGCTGCTTTTAAAATTCTAGGTTTTTTTTTCTGGGTATCTTGTAATTTAATAAGGATATGCATTGGTGAGCTTCTTTTTTCATCATAATTGTTTGGTGTTCTTTTTTTTTTTTTTTGGTACCAGGGATCGAACTCAGGTCCTTGTGCTTGCACAGCAGACAGTAAAACCACTGAGCTAAATCCCCAGCCCTGTTTGGTGTCCTTTAAGTGTTACTTACTTGTATTTTAAACTCTTTTCTTATATCTGGGAAATTTTCTTCCATGATTTCTTTTTTCTTCTTCTTCTATGATTTCTGTAAGCATTTTTGTGAATCCATCTGTGCTATCTTCTAGTTTTTCTCTAACTCAGATTAGTCTTAGAGTGTTCTTCTTGTTGTCATCTAGTAACTGCTGGATAGTCTTCTCTTGTTCTCTTATTTTCTTTTTGGCTTCTTTGAGGCTCTTTATCACAATTCACAATTTTGTCCTCAATATCAGACACTGTCTTCACAATGGTAAGTTCTGCAATGTATGAATTTTATACAATTTTTTATTTCAGGTTTTTTTTTTTTTTTTTTGGTACTGGGGATCGAACTCTGGACCTTGTGCTTGCAAGGCAGGCGGCAGAACCACTGAGCTAAAGCCCTGGCCCTATTTCAGGTATTTCTGCATGATATCTGTTTGAGGATTCCATATCCTTATTGAATCTGTCATTCAAATTTTGAACTGTTTTGGTTAACTTGCCCAGTTTTTTACCTATTTCCCCCAAATTCACCATGAGTGTATTGAGTGAAATTGCTGTGAATTTTTGATTCATTTCCTCTTTGAACTCATCTATTTTCTTTTTTTTAAAATTAATTTTATTGGTACATTTTAGGTATACAATATAATGAGATTTATACCTTTACATAATCCATCTTGTGAACTCATCTATTTTCTTCATCCCTTCTAAGAACTTTTCATAGATTTCTGTTACCTGGTATTTGTTTTCTTCTCCCTTTGTGACTCCTTGCTCTGCCTTGGGAGATTGGGGTGGGGTGTTTGGAGATCTATTTCCTTGGATCTTCATTTTCCTATGTGTATCTGTGTTTATTTGTTTGTTTTTATATATAACTTTAAAAAAATTATAACCTCCCCCCCTTTTGGAGGGGTTACTGTAGGCTGGGGATTAGAGAAGTGGGGAGAGTTTGTGGCTTATATAGAGATTTTTAGTAGGATGTTGCCTCCCTGTGAATAATTTCCAGCGTTGTATCTCCAGTGCTAGTGTTTACTCCTTCTGTTATTTACTTTAAGTGATTTCAACTCTGTCCCTGTGTTTTGTTGAAAGAATTACTTCTGATTAGAACAGCGTCCATAGATTCAACCTTACAAGACTTCTATACGTTAGTCCTTGCAGTCCTTCTGCTGTGTGAAGTCCTTACACTTCCCCGCTTTGCTAGTCTCTATGCCTAGTCGGACAGTTTATTATTTAGGGTTGTTCTGCAATGAGGTAGGTGAGGTGGGGTGAAGGGAACGGGACATGGTTGGATGAGGAGTGTTAGACCCTAAGGAGGAGAGCTGAGGGGGGATAGAGTAGTAGATGACAAGAAAAGGTTGATGTGGGGTCTAATTTTTTTTTTCCTTTGGTACTGGGGATCAAACTTGGGTCCTTGCACTTGCTAGGCAGGCAGCAGAACCACTGAGCTAAATCCCTAGCCCTAGTGGGGTCTAATTTTATTGGAGTACTTTTAGTTGTATTAAAAGGTTAGTAGTGAGAGTTTTCAGAGGATATTTTCTGGGGGCGAGGGAGAGATATGGGAGAAAGGGGGTTTACCTTGTGATTGAGGGAAGCTATGTGGTCGTCGGAACTTACTGATAAGGAGGACAATCAGCTAGGTGAGATATGGAAGAGCCAAGGCTTAGGAAGGGGAGGATGGAAGAATAATTCTAGAGAAGGTGGGTGTGAGTGTGAGGGAGCTAAGTATGGGGAATTTAAAAACTTGGAAAGAGGAGTTTACATGTTTAGAAAAGAATAAAGAAATACGTTAATAATATTGTCTCGGGTTTAAGGTGAAGAAACTAGATATGGGGCTGAGACAAGTGAAAGAACCTAGACACCTATTAAATCAGAGCCAATGAAAGAACAAATACACAAAAGTAACAACCTAATAAACACAGGAAAGCATAAAAGAATATAACATAACCCCACATTACTAAATAAATCAAGAAACATACAAAATCTTAAATGTATAAGATGCCCAGTGGGAGCACAGATTAAATATTCCAATGAGACACAGCATGTGTGATTCTCAAGTTTATTTGCTGAGTATCTCAGTTCTAACACTCCAGTAACTCTTCTGATCCCTCTACCACAATACTGAAGCTAACTCAGACTCAGGACTTCTTTCTGCCAGGTTGCAGGCATTCTTGGAGAGTCTGATCCAGTATGATTTTTTGGGTTAGGAACTCTTGCTGTCCCTCTCCCTGGGTGTGATGGTGGATCTGGCAGACAGGTTCACTGGCATGAAATTGTCCACTGAGTCAAGAAATGTCCTGTGGACATATCTAACCCCTGTATCCAGATTTGGTGGAGTCAGTTACACTTTAGAGTTTTCCTTATATCAGACAGTGCTTACTAGAGAAACAGACTTAATACCGAATAGTTCCTCTAGTGTGAGAAACTGAAAGTGTAAATAAGGACTAAAAGGTATAATAGATAATGTGAAATAGGAAGAAAAGGTGCAAAGGGGAAGGGGAAGTGGGAGGGGTAGGGGAAAGGAAAGAAGGGAATGGAATTAACATGAGGAAAAGAAAAAAATTGTAACAAAATCTTTGTAAATAGGGAGGGATGGAGGAGGTAAAGGAGGGGGCAGGGGAAGGGGGAAAAATAAGAAGCAACATGGATCATGTAAAGGTGCAAATTTCTTTTTTTTTTTTTTGGTACCAGGGATCGAACTCAGGACCTTGCACTTGCGAGGCAGGCGCCGGAACCACTGAGCTAAATCCCCGGCCCTAAAGGTGCAAATTTCCAATGATGAATGTCATTATATTGTATACCTAAAATGTACCAATAAAATTAATTTTTAAAAAAGAAACATTTAATGCCAGATATACAAATATATAAGGACTTACAAGATTGGCTTACAGTGGCTGCCCACAGAGTCAGGTGTGGAAGAATGCAAAAGGTCTGTCTGTGTGCTGGGCATCGGAAGGATCCAGCTGAAGGCCTGGAGTGCACTGTAGTGTCCCATATCTGTATCAGGAGGCTGAAGGGTCTGCGATGGCAGGCTGAAGAGTCTATGCTGAAAGCCAGGAGACAATGTCCAAGGTGAGGTGAAGACTGGAGGTCCTCTGAAGAAAGAGAAGCAAGTCTTCCTTTTTCTTTTCCCCTTTATACCATTCAGGTGACAAGCTGCCCTAGGGTGGGTCTTCTGTCTTCAGAAAATTCCCTCAGCCACACTCAGAACTATGCTAATCTAATTTAGTTGGGTGTTTCTTACTCAAGTTGACACAATCAGTTAACTATCACACTCTTACATTCAAGATGAATCCTAAAATTAGGGCCTTAATGCTGTCTTAGACACTGGAGGAACTGACTTCTTTTTTTGTGTGTGTGTGTGTTTTTTTTTTTTTTGGTATCAGGGATCGAACTCAGGTCCTTGTGCTTGTGAGGCAGGCGGCAGAACCACTGAGCTAAATCCCCAGCCCCTGGAGGAACTGACTTCTGAAGGAAGGATATTACCAAGAATTGTCTAGCCTTAAGATTTCAGATAATTTCTGCAAATATAGATCTTGTTCATACTCTGATGGTTCCACAGTGGAGGTCTTCTTTGCATTGGTACTCCTTTGTTTTGTTTTGTTTCTGTTTTGGGGGTCAGGGTCTTCCTATATAGTTCAGGCTGGCCTTGAACTCATTATGTAGTCCAGGCTGGCCTTGAACTTGTGGAAATCCTCCTACTTCAGCCTCCTGAGTGCTGAGATTACAGGCGTGTGCCACCATATTCAGCTTATACTTCTTATTTTAAAGGGTAACTACAGAACCTTATATTCTTAAACCAGATGTAGCATCTCCTGCTCAGATAACCTTTTGATTAGATAAAAGATAAAAGGAAGAAAAAAGGAAAAGATGGATCTGTGTCAGTTAGCTTTTGCTGTGTAACAAATCCCCCCCCAACTCATAGTCATTTAAAACAGTAACCATTGTTTGGTCAAATTCTGCAATTTGATCAGTCTGGGGCAGCATGGCTGATATCTGTTGGTCTCCCTTATTGCAGCTGAGTTCACCTGGTTGGTTGACTGTAAGCTAAGAATTCTAGCATGGCCCCACCCAGATGCCTGGTAGTTGACATGCTGTGAGTAGGGGCACTCATGTTCTCTTCTACGTGAGCTCTCATTCTCCAGTGGACTAGCTGAGACTCACATGATGGTTTCATAGTTCCAAAGCAGTAGGAGAGCAAGCCTCAAAATGCAAGCTCTTTTCAAGTTTCTGTGTCATGATTCCTAATATCCTATTGGCTAAAGCAAGTCACGTGGCCAGGCCATGATATAGACTCCATTTCTGAAGAGGACCCCTACAAGGTAACACTGTGAAGGGCCATATACATAGGGATAGAAAGAATTTGTTGCCATTTTTACAGAATGTCACTGTAAAATGCTGAGTTGATACAAACAACCAACCACTGCAATTGACTTATAAATTTGGTTAGGTACTATTTTTAGAAAGTGAAGGATATGATTAGATAACCTAATTTATTGCATAGCATCTTGGACATCTGAGAACTTTTGATCACCATTTCTGTTAGCAAAGTTTACAGCTTCAGGACTACACCAACAAATATCCAACACTCACAAGTTACAGGAGGAAAGGTTTATTTCAGCTCACAGTTTGTAGAGGTTTCAGTCCATAGTTGGCTGGCTCCAGGGCAGGGCGATGGCAGAGAGGCATCACAGAGGAGAAACAGTTCATGGTATGGCAGGCAGGAAGCAATGGCAAGCCTGCTTTCTAACTTTCTCTTTTATTCTATCCAGGCTATAAGCTTATTGGTTAGTGCCACCCACACCCAGGGTGGGACTTCCTTCTTCAGTATATCTATTCAACCACACTTAGAACTATGCTAAACCAATTAGTGGACTAATCCAGTACAACACACCCTTAATCCCTGTATCACACACTCATGATTCAGCCACCTCCCAAAAGCCCCACCTATAAGCACATGAAGCTTACGGGGGACATCTAGATACAAGCCTTAACAGGGCCATCTCTGAAACAAAATAAAGCAAAGCAACAACAACAAGACTTGAAGAGATGTTAGCACTCATTTGAAGAGGCAGCAGCTTCTTCCCCGGCAAGTGGCTCCTATGATCTCTTGCCTAGGAGCAAATGCCTGTACATCACCTTATTCTCAGATCCCTCCTAGCTCTTCCCCTTGCAGGAGCTGCTTTACCAACCACAAGTAAAAACTGTCCCCCTTGGCCCACATTATACCCACCCTCCTCCTTTCTCTTTTACATTTCCCTATCTCAGTGGTCCTGGGGGAGAAGCTTATTTGGCTTGAAAAGCTGAGTTGATAATCACAAGTGAGCCCTCCAACCAACTTGTAGTTATAAATTTGGTGAAGTACTGTGAAAGACAAGTGAAGGCTATAATGAGAGATTTTTTACAAGGAGACAATGTAGATGGGGAGGTGAGTGGGCCTCTCTGAGGGGTGAGCTCCAGCTGTGATCTGAGGCTGCAAGAGTTTGGCAGGTGAGGACGAGGGGATCAGCGCACAGACACGAGGCAACCTGGTGCTCAGGATGGACAGATGGCTGGCGCTATCTAATCTCACACTTGTAAAATGCAAATGTGTATGCCCAACCCAAGTTTTCAAAAGCTGTTAAAGGAGGACGTGAGATTCTGATCAAAGTGTGGGGCATGGATTTTATTTAAAAATTATAACTAACTCATAAAACACATGATGATAATAATTCACATTTATTGAGTGTTCTGTATAACCTGTTAACTCCTGTATCAACTGATTAGTCCCACAGTGACTCTGTGAGGTAGGCACTATTAATATACCACCTCTACTCTCCCCTATACCCTTCTCTTTCCTGCATTATGTTTATCCACATCTTTGCCATCTGATATATATATGATATGTATATACCTATGTGTGCATGCACACATATTTATTTATTGTTTTTTGAGACAGGGTCTCACTTTGTAGTTCAGGCTGGTCCTGAACTCACAGTAGTCCTTCTTGTCTCAGCCTCCTGAGTGCTGGGATTAACTTGGTAGCATGGACTTTGACCCACTTCTGTCAAAATGTTGAACATACAGTTTGATGCATTGATGCATCAATCAGTGATCTTTGATGCACTTTGATGCATTAATTCTACTTTTAAGTTTTATCCTACATATACACTCAAGTATGCATCATTATATAGTAGGATGTTCATGTAGCATTGTTATGATATAAACAACTGGAATAAACCTATTCATCAAGAAGTTTCTTTTTTAATAAATTATGGTACATCATATACTGAATGACAATTTAGTTGTTAAAAATAGACAGAGTTATTGTAATGAAAACAGTAAAATATGGAATAAGAAATATATTCTGATGTGACTTTTATGTAAAGTTAAAAAAAGAGACATATGTACTTCTTTAGGCATAAAGCATTTCAAGATAAATGAATGTTTTGGCATTGATAAACTGCTAAATTGCCCAGGTTTGCACGAGGTAGTGGCGCATGCCTGAAATCCCAGCACTCGGAAGGCTGAGGCAGGAGGATCACCATGAATCTGAGATCAGCCTAGGCTATACAGGTGAATTCAAGGCTAGCCTGGGCTACATAGCAAGACCCTGTCTCAAAAACCAAAATAAATCAATAGATAATAAAATAAAGCTGTTACCTTTTAAAAAATAAAAAGTAAGTTGCCCAGGCTGGACTACAGTTTGCAATCCTCCTATTTCCCAGAGTGCTGGAATTACAACCATGGCTGGATAGCAAGAGCTTCTAAAGACATCACTGGCCTTTCCACATGGAGTCAGCTGATAGGCTCGGTGGAGGCTTTGGCTATGAAGAAGGCCAGGAGAGCTCACTGTCGCTGGGAACTACAGAGACATAGAGGGTCAGGCCAAAGAACCTGATGGTTTTAGGGAGCTATCAAGGCAGACAGACAGTGGTTAATTCTGCCAGATTTTCTGAAAATAAGTCAAACTCACAACTTTTGCTCAGTCTGTACTGGGCTTCAGCAAGTGATAAAAACTGAGCTGCTTGACACATTTCTTTCTTAAGTGTTCCTTTTATGATGTGCCAGATAAAGAGCGAACAGATAATTATAGTTCTTGCTTGAAAGCTACTGAGAAAAATGTATTCTTCATACTTCCTGGGATTTCCACTTTGCAAATTCCTTTAAGTTTGAGAAGTCTTATATAATTAAAAGCATTTCTAAAAGACCCAGAAAACTATGCACTGTGGAAAAAAAACTGAGTTTCATAGGCCTAGAAAATATTTTTCTAAATCTGCATCTTATTGCTGGTATGAAATAAAAGAAAAATGGACATAAGTTATAATAACCTTGCATGCTATTTGGAGTGTCCCTCTATTCATCCTATGCAAAATAATAAAAGCTATTTCTGGATTAGAAAGAGACACTGAAATTGGCTAACTTTCTGCTTGAAATTGATGGCTTTGACCTCTAACCCCAATCACATAAAAATTAAAAAGTGACCAAGAGGAAGCCACCAAAAGAAAAGATATAGGGACAAAAATTGTATCTGTTCACCTTGCTTATTCAAATTCTCAAAAGAATGATTCTGTCACAGTTAGCATCTGAAGAATGTCAGGTATAGCAAGTGCCCAATTAACTTCTCCATAAAATTTTGAATTAATAGGTCAACTTACTTTCCCTGTAAACTGTATTTACAATGTTAGTGCTAGAACTTCATTAAGGAAATAGTAATACAAGGGCTGGGGATTTAGCTCAGTGGTTCTGCCACCTGCCTTGCAAGTGCAAGGACCTGAGTTCGATCCCTGGTACCAAAAAAAGGAGAAGAAATAGTAATACAATTGTGTGAATCCTCTGTAAAAGAAAAGAAGGGGCTGTGCCTAAATATAAAATAAAAGAAATTAGAAGAAAACAACTATTAAAAAAGAAAATGACATTTTATTGATAACTTCTTTTTTTTTTGGTACCGGGGATCAAACTCAGAACCATCTGGTTGTGAGGCAGGCGGCAGAACCACTGAGCTAAATCCCCGGCCTGAGAAAATGACACATTTTAAAAAGAACATATAGAAACATATAGAGTGTGTAGTCCTAGAATATCTAAAAGATTATCTTTAATTCTTATATTCATCAGCTAATTTTCCCCATGTTTTGATAGATTCCTTTACGATTTCAGGAGAATGTGTGATTTTTAATTTTAAATTTTTTAATTTATTTGGTGGTACTGGGGCTTGGACTTAGGGCCTTCACACTGAGCTACGCCCCCAGTCCTTTTTTCATTTTTTATTTTGAAACAAGCTTGCTAAGTTGCCCAGGTGAGGCTTGAACCTGTGATCCTCCTGCCTCAGCCTCCTTGAGTACTGGGATTATAGGCGTTCACCATAAAACCCAGCTAGGAATGTGTGATTGTGGCCAATGAACTTGATCGCCTGGGATGCAGAGTTATTTATATATTTTTCTTCTAGTGTGATGATGAGTAATGGAAAGAAGTGGACATGAGCGACCATGAGCAGATAAAAGTGGCCCCACCAGGAGTACACAGGTGCTCGGGAGCTTCTCTGCAAGAGGAGACATCATTTCAATTATTAGATAACCTCAATATCTACATTTTTAAAGTGAAGTCATTGATATAGTCTCTCTTATTAAAATCTTAATTTTTTTACTTGGAGAACTGAGGCCCAAGGAGATCAACAGGTTTGTTCAGTCTTCTCTGAGTAGTATCACCTGGATATAAAGTTATAACTTCATAAAATGTTGGGTTAGGGTAGATCTTGGTAGAAATTCAGTCCTAAGGCATCCTTGCCAGCTGCTCACAATACCTGGATGGTGCTTATCCTCAGGTGGGTTAGGAACTTTCTGGCAATGCATTACTATTCCTTTTTTTTGCATTACTGGGGATTGAACTCAAGACCTTTGTGCTTTCAAGGCAGGTGGGGCACCACTGAGCTAAATCCCCAGCCCTAATGAGATACTATTTCTAAAGGAAACCCATATCATATATGTAGATATATATATAGAGAGAGGGCAGAGAGAGAGAGAGGGAGAGGGAGAGGGAGGGTTTGTTTTGTTTTGGGGGGGTTGTTTGTTTTTTCTTCTTCTTTTTTTTTTTTCTCCTGGTACCGGGGATCGAACTTGGGAACTTTCGCTTGAGAGGCAGGCACCAGAACCACTGAGCTAAATCCCCGGCCCTTGTTTTTTTTCTGGAGATAGGATCTTACTATGTAGTTTAAATTGGCCTTGAACTCAGACTGACCTCTAACTTGTGGTGATCCTCCTGCCTCAGCCTCCTGAGTGCTGAGATTGCAGATGTCACCATGCCCGGTCAGAAAAAAAGCTATTTTAAAAAACATTTGTAATTGTTAATTCCTCAACATTTTGAGCCATAAGTTGTTGCTCCCCTCCTTTTCATAATTTTCTCCTTAAATTTGAGACCAGAGCCCAAATAGATCTAAAGCAGGCCATTTTGCCACTCTCCAAGTTCACTTCCTGTTATCCCAGACTAAGCACAATAATCTCCATAGAATTCTACTTCCTAGCTTATGAAATACAAGGAATAATCAGTTTCTTAAAGATTTAGTTAGATTGGACCCTGTACATTCAAAGACATCTACCTGTAGCTCATCCTGGGATATGTTTAAGAAAACAATGTAAGATTAACCCCTGGTGGTCACTGTGCTAAGTATAAGAAAGTGCAAAAATTTCCCTAAGACATTATGTGAAGCATTATGACACACAGAAGGTCATTAGCTGCTAGAAAGACATCCTGAAAAAATTTTGAACATTTTAGAACTACAACTTCTTAAAAAAAAAGAAATTCTGTTATCCTCAGTTGAGAGGGAGGGGTTACATGAGCCCAGGAGGACATCTGGAACTCAAATATCTGATGCAGGGAAAGGAAATATCTTTTCCTCTGACAGAGGAAGCTTCACATTTACCAGTTAAGCAATGTAACTGGCCACTTGATGGCCCCTGTATTTCTGACATTCGTTTCCTCCACCCCATACACTTGTTCTTCATCCTTCTTTGGAATATTGGTAAATACTGTTCAGATCAGCACCTTGTTCTGGAGAACAGATATCATCAGTGTACCTACAGTTTGAAAGTATCAATGCCAGATTCCCTCTAGAAATCATGAGTTACTGTTTTTTTCTTATGAAATAATTACCTTGTATTTTTCTTGCATTTAAAAATCTTAATCCTCTGACTTTAAAATAATTTACTTACTAAGAATTTATTGAACATGGTAGAGTGAGACACTGAAGAATTACATGGTATGAAACCAACACCCATGGAACATACAGCCCTGAAGGGAACAAGCAATCACACGCAGCTACACACAGAGACCAGGTGTGTGATGGAATGAGGTCAGATAGGAGGCGCAGTGGGCACAGCACCAGCCCCGAGAGCGGCCTTATGTCCCAGGCCATGCATGCTCCGCTGGCTGTGAGACTCAGGTGGACTGCTGATTCTCAGCATCTCCTTGAGCCAAGGAGCTGACCATGTTTACCTTGCAATGTGAAAGAATATTGTGAAAATGAGGAATAAGACATGCATACTGACTGGTTGTATTAGTTCCTAAGTCTGCTGTAACAAAGTACCATAACCTGGGTGATTTCAAACAACTGGAATGTATTCTCTTATAGTTCTGGAGGATAGAAGTCACAAATCAAAGGGTCTTCAGGGCTGTGCTTTCCATGGGTGCCTTAGGAAAGAATACTCCCTTGCCTCTTCCTAGCTTCTGGTAGTTGCCGGCAACCCTTGGTGTTTGCCAGCTTCCAGCTACATCAGTCTGGCCTCTTCCTCCATCATTCTATTGTTCTTGCTGTGTAGTTCTCTGTCTTTGCAGGGTATAAGGACACCCCAGCCATTGAATTTAGGGCTTATCTTAATCTAATATGTCCTCCTCTTAATTAATTCTATCTGCAAAGATACTGTTTCTAAGTAAGATTACATTCTGAGATCCTCAGTGGGCATGAATTTTTGGTGGAAATACTATTCAACTCAGTACACCAGTAGAGGTTTGTATTCAATAAATGGAAGCTATGATGTTTATCAAGTGGCAAAATGCAAATGAGCAGAAGAAAAATTACTTGTGTGGGCTGGAGTGGTTAAGCAGAGAAAAAGTAAGAATCATGCAGGGCTGTAAGGAGTGGTAAAACTTAGATAAGAACTGGAGACATGAATTAATTATTAATATTTAAAATATTTCATTCCTTAATTTTACCTCATTTGCTTTTTGCCCATGGACTATTCAGTCCCTTTGTTTGGCAGAATCCTGCAAAATGTATGTTACCCACTACTGAGATTGTTGAGCCCCTGATGTGTTTGTATTGATTTGTTTCTGGTGGTAGCTTGTCCTAAAATGTGTGTAGAAAACAGGTATTTTATGATAAAATAATTGTGTAGTGCATGCTCTGTGTGGAATTCAGAGAAAAACCCAGATTCAGTGATTAACAATGCCAAAAAATGCAAGTAACTAGCCATTGTTCAAATAACAGTGGTGCTATTTCTCTTTTGTGGCCTTTTAGACTTTTGTTGCCCTAAAATTCCATTTTATTGGGAAACCATTT
Source organism: Heterocephalus glaber (assembly GCF_053883595.1). Classification (NCBI taxonomy): domain Eukaryota; kingdom Metazoa; phylum Chordata; class Mammalia; order Rodentia; family Bathyergidae; genus Heterocephalus; species Heterocephalus glaber. The sequence goes on from NW_028258296.1 coordinate 43,787,309, forward strand.
TCCACCTGGTCTTTCTTGACAGGGTTTTTTTCTACTTTAAACAGTTTCTAAATAAAATTCAAAAAAAAAAAAAAAAGAACTGGAGACATATGGTCTATAGTGGGAGACAACAGCTTATCAGTATTTTAACAGTAGAGTTATCAATTTATAAAATCAGCTGTTAGTGAGACAGGAATCTCCTTTGGTCCAATAGGAATTAAAAAACTATAATTTTTTTCCTGAATGGAACTTTATGATTGTAGAAATGGAATGTATTCTTTTTTTTAAATTATTATTTATGTATTTATTTATTTATTTTTTGGTAACGGGGATCAAACCCAGGTCTTTGCACTTGCGCAGCAGGTGGCGAAACCACTGAGCTAAATCCCCAGCCCTGTATTCTTTTTTTTAAACCAGGTAATTTCTTTTTGTCTTAGATTGAAACAGCAGGGGATATGATGTTTAATTACTAGCTATTAACCATTACAGAACTTGGCATTGCTCAGAGTGGGAGAAAAAGCCTAGCAGGCTTGTTTATCAGAAGGCATGAAATAAATAAATGGCGGGATTTGACCTGTTTCCTCATGTGACCGCTTCAAAAAGCAGAAGGATCATCTGAGGCCTTCTTGAAAATTAGGAAAAATTGGCATCCTGCCTTAATTTCTTCCACCAGATATTACGCTTGGACCCAGGCCATTTCTGCTCTGGCAAAGGCTGAAGTGCTAATGTGGAGTCAGTTCTGGATTATATGTTGTGCCAAGTGTCCCAAAGGAGCCTTTGCAATTGCCGTTCTCGGGGTGCAGGTTGGGGTGGGGTGGCAGGATGCAGGAGTCTGTCCCATCACCAATGTTCTGTGTTTCATGGGTGGCTGAGGAGAAGGGCAAGGGTGTGCTCATCTGTTTTTATACCCTGTAAAGGGTCGTTTGGTAGAGACTATGCCAGGACCTGAACTTCAGGGACTGGCTTGCATTGGGTACTCTGCTTTATATTCTGTTCTTTTTTTTTTTTTTTTTGGTACCGGGGATCGAACTCGGGTCCTTCCGCTTGCAGGGCAGGCGGCGGAACCACTGAGCTAAATCCCCGGCCCTAGATTCTGTTCTTTATTGCCAACCCCTTTCACATCCCTTTGCACAGTGGGCAATATTACAGCTTGCCAAAGGGCACAGGAAGGCCAGGCAGGGCCACATCTCCCTCCTGTTGCTTTAGCTTCAGGTGCTCTCAGAGTTTTCTCTGCAAAGCCTCATAAGCTTCTCCAGAGGAGCCCAGCAGTGAGGCCCGGCTGTGGGTCCCCCACAGGCCTTCCCAACCTTACAAAGGCTCCTCGCTGCTCCCACCCGTGGGTTGCGTGACTGTCACCCTCTTCTGCCACCAAGACCCCCAAGAAGAACATTAGCCTCCTTCAAAAATCAAATCATTCTTGCAAAGACTTCTTGAGTCCTGGCCTTCCGTGTAACAAAGCAACATCTGCCCAGTGAACAGCCAGCTTGTATGACCCTATCCTGTTGGTTTATTGATAACAATCGGCGACCATTCAGAAAGAAATTTAAGAAGATACCAAAAGACAGAAAGATTTCCGATGTTCATGGATTGTCAAAATGGCCATATTACTAAAAGTGATCTATAGATTAAAGGCTAGAATTTTAATTGAATTAGAAGATGTATAGGTAAGGGCCGAGGATTTAGCTCAGTGGTTTTGCAGCCTCCTGGGGATGTGCAAGGACCCGAGTTTGATCCCTGGTACCAAAAAAAAAAGAAGATGTATAGGTAGAAGCTGAAGAAAAGAGAAACTAAAGAAAGTTATGGAGTTTGGAGTAAATGGATACTGTTGGTGATGCGCTGCTAAATGCTGAACAACTGGCTCTCTAAGGAGGTGAAGGGAAGCTCTGATTTATAGTGTTTGCCCATTTCCATGGAGTAAATATTGTCATACTAGTCGATTTTAAGTACTTCAGTGTACTGATATACCATATATCAGTAAGCATGGAATTGGGAAGAGATGAACATAATCGGCACAGGTAGACTCCAGTCCATAGCTGGGTGAGTCCTGGTAGAAACAGGATTCTGTCAGGGAGACATGAAGAATATGCTTAAAAGATAAAGTGAACCCTGAATATGGGTATAAAGACAGATACCAATGAGTTTTGGTAAGGATATGAAGAGATTTGAATCTCTATACATTGCTGGTGAGACTAAGAAATGGTACAGCTCCTGGGGTTTGGCAGTTCCTTAAAAAGTTAAACTTAGGGCCGGGGATTTAGCTCAGTGGCACCATGCCTGCCTTACAAGTGCAAGGTCCTGAGTTCGATCCCTGGTACCAAAAAAAAGTTAAACCTAGAGTTACCATATAACCCAGTAATTCCAATCTCAGGAGAATTGCATACATTTGCACAAAAACTTGTACATGATTGTTCATGCACAATTATTGATAATAGCCAAACAGTAAAAATAATCAAATGTTCATTGACCAATGAATGGATAAATAAAATCTATACATTGAAGTACTACTCAGCCGTTAAAGGGAATTAAGTACTGGTATATGCTGCAGTATGGATGACCCTTGAAAACATCCTAAGTAACTAAAAAAGAAACTGAGAGAAAATAACTTTTTATTTTCTTTACACATAGTCTTGGGTATTGTGTTGCAGCAGCACAAGTGGACTAAAACAATATTCATTGAAATTTAACATAAAGCTAAACTGCAGATTTGACAGAGAAGAACTGATAACGAAGTAGAAAAAATACATAGAAATTATTAAAAATGTAGCAGAGAGGGCCGGGGATTTAGCTCAGTGGTTTCGCTGCCTGCTGCTCAAGCGCAAGGACCTGAATTCGATTCCCGGTACCAAAAAAAAAAGTGTAGCAGAGAGAGAGAAAATGAAAGAACTTAAGAGATCCAGAAAATAGAACATGATGGTTCAACTTATATGTCATGAAATTTTCAGAGAGAGAGAGAAAGAGAGAGAGAGAGAGAGAGAGAGAGAGAGAGAGAGAGAGAATAGCCAAAGAGGAAAAGGCAATATTCAAAATGTCTAAGAAAATTTTAGAATAAAATACAAGAATCATTGGGTTAAAAAATTAAGTGTCCCAGACTAAATAGAAAAATAAATAATTTGAAATCTAATTACACCTTGGTGTGGAAAACCATTTGGCTCTTTGTGACCTAGCCTTGGAAGTCACATAGTGTCCCTTCTAGTATATTTTGCCTATTGATTTGAATAGTGACAAGCCTGCCCAGATTCAAGGCTGGTATTGTAGGAGTAGACTTCATTCCTACACTTAAAGGGAGGAATGTGAAAGAATTTGCAACCATACTAGGTGAGGCAGCAGATGTCAACAGAAATGCAGTAGTAATCTTGTGGCTGTTCATAAGGGAAAGTGGTCATGTAAAGATTGACTCAGATATGTCCACATTTTTTTTCAGTGCTGAGGATTAAACCTGGGGCCTTTTTCAAGCTAGGCAAGCACTCTACCACTGATCTACACCCTCAGCACTAAATTAATGTTTAAAAATAAGATCAAATGACAACAGAAATTTTAAATTATTAAAAAAATGAGCTATCCAGCCATAAAAAGATATGGAGGGGACTTGAATTCATATTACTAAGTGAAAGAAGCCAGTCTGAAAAGGCTACATACTGCATGGTTCCAACTATATGACATTCTGAAAAAGGCAAAGCTATGGACACAGGAAAAGGATCAGTAAGTGCTAAGGGTTGGGGGAAGAATAAATGGAGCATAGAAGATTTTTAAAGTATGTTTTGGTCAGCTTTCCCACTGCTGGAACAAAAAAAAAAATACTTGGCACCCACAACTAAAGGAGAAGAGATTTAATTTGGCTCACAATTTCAGAGATTTCAGTCCATGGTCAGTTTGCTCCAAGGCAGGTGCAGTGGAGCAAACTGCCACTCCATGGTGGTCGAGAAGTAAAGCACAGGGGAAGAAGAGCACTAGCTATAGATATATACTCCAAAAGGCACACTCTTGATGACCCAGTTCCTTAACCTTGGGCCCACCTCCTAACAGCACATTCAGCTGTGAACATCATGGATTAATCCACTAATGATATAGCACCCCTATGATCCATTCACCTTAATCTAGTCAAGTTGACAATTAAGATTAACAGCACATTGTATGATACTACAATGGTGAGGACATGGCATTATGCATTTTCCAAACCCATAGAATGAGCAGCACCAAGAGAGCATTAATGTAAACAATAGATTCTGGGTGATAATGATGTACAGATTGTATTAACTGTAACAAATGTACTATGCTGGTGGGGGATGTTGATAGTGGGAGGCATGGTGAAGGGGCAGGAGGTTTATGGGAAATCTTCGCACAATCTGTTGTAGTGAATTTAAAAGTACTCTAAAAATAAAGTCGTCATTTTTAAAATTTAGGGGACTTCAGGGTTTGTGGAAACACATATGGAGCTGGGTGTGGTGATGCACAGCTGTAATCTCAGCACTGAGGAGGCTGAGGCAGGAGGATCACTGCAAGTTTGAGGCCAGCCTGGACTACATAGTGAAACCCTGTCTCAAACAGAAAAAAAAAAAAAAAACACATGGAAATTCTTAGGGGTCTAGGGACCTCAATTTGAGAAACAGTATTCTAGGAGATTGCGATATTGCAGCTGCTGAGTGTCTGTCCAGTGGAGTTACAGAAGCCTTGTCTCTTCACTTGGTTTTCCAAGGCAGATGTCCCTCCTTCAGGTTCAAGTTCTCCATTCTAAACAGCTAACATAGCCAGGCAGGCTATGTCCTTGGAGGATTTTGCATAGGCCGGGGCCTCACTGGTTTGGTTCTGACTTGTATGGTTAAAAGCTCAGGTGGAAAGAATTTAGTGGAACATTTTTTATCTCATTAAAAAGCAGGAAAAGCACATGTTTAAGATATAATCTCGCAAAGCCCTCTGCCTTGTAGACAGATGTGTGTACCATTCTCCCACCTGTCAGAAAGGGATTGGAGTTTATACAGGAACATTTCGTTTCTTGTTGACAAAGTCTTTTCAATCCTAGGGATATTTACAACCAATGCTGACAAGCCCTCTGCATCTGATGGTCAAAACACAGTTCCCAGTGCCATAAATGTCAGCAACCAGGCTTTTTATCTTGGATAGCTTAGCTTCAGGGAGGCGTTGGGGAAGAAAAAGAGCAAAAGGACAGATGTCGTTCCATATGTATGAAAAGACTGGGATTAGAGAAGAGGGTGACTCAGGGCAGGCCAGAAAAACAGAGTGGGAAACAGAGGAGGCTGTTTCGGCTGAGGTTCATTGCCGTTAGGCCAGAAATGTCAGTTGGGCCTCCTTTCTTTCAACCTGTTGCCAGAAAGAGGAGGGTGAGCCTGAGCACTCCCATAAACACTCTTCGGTCAGGTCTTAACAGGAACTAGCTTTTCTATTTTTAAAACAACAGTTTACGGATGGGTTTCTGAACGTTATCTCCTAATCATCCCAAGAGATTGGTGTTGCTTAGTTTGGGAGGAGGGGGCTCTATTTCTTGTTTTCTTTTTTTTTGAGACAGGGTTTCCCTGTATAGTTCAGGCTGACCTTGAATTCACTAAGTAGTCCAGGCTGGCTTTGAACTTGTCGAGATCCCCCTGTCTCAGCCTCCTGAGTAGCTGGGATTACAGGCTTGTGCTGCTATGCCCAGCTCATGGGGGGGGGGTGGTTCTATTTCATCATCTCAGCTGGGTGTTACATCCCTGATTTACAGGCAGGGGCTTTAATAATGGGTTTGTGATAATGTGAGGTGGGATGGCAGGACAAGAATTGCGTCCAAACCTTCTGCCTCTGGCTCCAGCACCTGTCAGCTCTGGAGCTGTCCCAGAGTCACACCCTCTTCAGTGACCACTCAGTCACTCAACAAGTCCTTATGCACAGCTCTTATGTCAGGCACTGAGCATCTGGGCTATGTCCATGAACCAAAACAAAGGTCCATGTTCTTATGGAGCTTATGTCTGATTTGGAATGGAGAAGGACAGAAAGAGACCATAAATATGGTGAACAACCAAGTTATAAAGTATATTTGAAGGTGTTAAAGTGCTATGGAAAAAATAAAGAATTGTTCTGGATTTGAGGAATCAAATAGTTCAGTGGGACAAAGGGGAGCAATTGTGATTGTAAACAGGGAGGTCAAGGCAGCAGGGATAACAGGGACAGTGCTCCAGGGAGTTTTGTGGAAGCCAAAGGAGAAGATGCATATCGTGCTGGGCCCAGGCCCTGTGCACCGGTGCCCACAGTCACTGTGGTCACCGTTATCACCAAATAGCGCTGCCTGCCTCACTAGACAGGTCGGTGCCTGCCCAGAGCCTCCAGGCCAAATGTCCTCCTCTACCCAAAATGGACAGGCAGCTTAAGTCACAGACAGGCTGGACAGGGAGGACAGGATCTGGCCTGGCCCAGAACATGGTGACACAAACTGCCCCCAGTTGGTGTGGAGACCCCATATCGGCATCGTGTAGTATGTCCATGGGGTGACCGGAAGCCATCTCTGCTGGAGTTTGGTCAAAGTAGAATAGAACAGTGTTGAGAGAGGGGACATTGCAAGGCCAGGGTTCTAACAGACTCCTTAAGTCTGGGAGCCTCCACGCTCCTGGAAGCTCTTAGTAACAGTGCCTGGTATGAGGACAGCAGCTGGGACCAGTCTGCTAGGGGTGTGGTACTTCGGCTGCTACTCTGCCTGGTTCCTGTCATGGGGAACAGGAGGTCTTGCAGGTAGAGGAAACAACCCACTGTGTAGAGAACTTAAAGCCAAAAAGGCATCCTTGATGCTGCACAACTGCCTCAGTGGCTGCAGTTCCGCCTTTAGCAACTTGTTTCCTGCTAGCCGGGTGCAGTGCTACACACCTATAATTCTAGCACTCCAGGAGGCTGAAGCAGGAGGACTACAAGTTTGAGTCCAGCTTGGGCAACTCAGTAACTTGTCTAAACCCTATCTCAAAATTTTAAAAATTTAGATCGGGGATTTAACTCGGTGGCACAGCGTCTGCCTGGCAAGCAGGAGGCCATGAGTTCAATCCCCGGTAACAACAAAAAATTTCAAAAATTTAAAATTAAAAGGACTAGAGGATGTACCTCAGTGCAAAGGCCCTGGGTTCAAGCTGCAGTACTGGAATTTAAAAAGCAAATGAACAAACAAAAAATCCTGGCATCTTAACTCTTTTGACATGTAAACCTTTCAGTTCAAATAAAATTTTAACTTTAGAAGTATAAACATATAAAGTAGATTTTTAAAAATGTTACCCCATTAAAGGGACAACTCTACTCCCCTTTAAGGAGAGTAGCTTTCTGAACTCTGGGTTTTGGAGCATAATTTGAACAGTAGGTTTTGTAAAATATTTTAACAATAAAATATTTAAACTACTAACCCATTACAACAGGTTTTGTTGTTTTTTGGTGTAGGGAGGAGAGAATAATAGATTCCTTAGAGAATTTAATGAAAACTGTGGTTCTTCTACCCAGAAAAATGCACATACCTAAAATTCTGCATTCTATTTAATAAGGAAGAGGTCCATAGACCATAGGCTAAGGATCAGTCTCATGAGAAATTTGTTTATCAGATTTACTTCCAAAAATTCTTGAGTCTTGAGAGTGAATTTTGAAAGAGCAAGGAAGGGAAGAAGATGTAGAAAAGAAACAAAATCTTGAAAGTAGAGCTAAGAATATGTTTTTAGCATGATCTCCAGGCAGTTTTGATGAGGAGACACATGTAGGCACCAGAGGGCTAAAGCTGGTATGTCCAGGACCTAGGACCCAGGAGACATAGCTTGAGGCTGGGAAGGAGGAAGGAGATAGGGAGAAGCAGGCTGCCTTCTCCAGGCTCCAATCTGACCAGCTGGAGAACAATAGGAATTTTCTACTTTCCACAATGGACAAGTCAGGGCAGGTCGCTGTGGCCCGGAGTCTCAGTCGGACCATGCAACCAAAACCCAAGTCAGGGGACCTCAGCCCAAGCACAAGAAGAATTCAGGAAATCATTCAGCTGGGGCTGATTTGAAAGTCTCATCTGGGGGACTGATGTTTCAAATTCTGTTATTTCTCTTCAGTTTTCCACATTCCTGTGCTGCATGGAGCTCATTCCCACCTGATTGCAAAGCACTAGTCTCTCCCTGACAGTGAGGGAATTTTCACAGGATGCCAGAAGGAACAAAGGCTTCCATTAAGCTGGGTTTAATTAATGGGATCTGTTCCAGTTTGGGTCAGGTGCTTTCTAAGCAAAGACGCATTTGCTGCTGAAACAGCTGCCTGTTTCCCCACTGGCCCTAGTAGCTCAGCGCATTTGTCCCTATCTAGACTTTCTCCCGAAAGGATCTGCTTTCTAGGGACTGAGAGGAGAAAGGAGAGGAGCCTGCAGATTGCAAAAGAGCAGGCCGTAACTTCCTCCAGACCCGAAGGACTCTAGTCCCAAGTTGGCTCTAGTCAAAAACCTAAGTTTACTTAAGAACCTGTTTCTTGAGTGGGTTCTGTCCCAGCCAAGACAAACCCAAGTCATGTTGATGTTCCCTTGGGCAGATGTGACTTTTGCAGCCATGGCTTTGGAATTTGAAGATTCACAAGGGAAGACATCTGCTTGGCTCCAGATTGTCTCTGGCAGGTAGCAAGAGACAGAAGAGTTAACCCTGTTCAACCAATAGTGTCTAGGCAGCTATTTTGAGCCCTGTTAATGTTTTACTAAAGTATACTACTTCATCAAAATTGAACAGTTAAGATTTGTGCAACACAAAGTATGCAAATTTTACCTTGAAAAATAAGAACTATATAAAATAACAATCTCAAGTGGGGCAAGTGGAAGTTAACACCAAGTAGGTAGAGTAGATGAAGCAAGAAAGACAGAAATTGGCAAGTGGTGAAACCAGGTGATGGGCACATGGGGATCATTATAGTATTTTGGTTTTTGAAATACATGTATATTTGAAATTTACCATAATAAAAAATTTGTAAAAGATTTAGGGATGTCTATTTTCTCCTATAAGTCTCCCTCCCTGACCAAAAGTCTTAAAGAAAATCATACTCTTGAACCTAGTAAATCTACTTCTGGGAACCTATCCAAAAGAAATAATCAGAGATATACAGGAAGTGTCATTGGAATATAATTTAAAATAAGGAAAAATTGAACCAAAACCAAAGCCCCCCAATTGAATGGTTTAAAATGCTAAGATGTAATCATAAGATGTAAAAAGTGCTTTTAGTGACTTAAAATTAAATGGAAAAAAGTCAGATTATAAAACTATAGTCCATATGCTCTTCACTTTGTATTTACTTATTTATTTGTGGTGCTAGAGCTCAAACCCAGTGCTTTGTATGTATTCAAACCACTAAGCCAGATCCCCAGCACATACAGGGCTGGGGCTGCAGCTCAGTTATAGAGGGCTTGTCTAGTGTATGCAAGGTCCTGGGTGGGGTGTGGGAGGTTTGCACGTACAGATAAAGAATCTGGAAAGAAATAGAGGAACTTGCATTAAACCACTGGTAGACAACCTGATTCTGGGTCAGGGTTAGGTCTGTTGCTGAGACCTACTAAAAATCAACCTCAATCTAAATGTTTGTAAATACAGGAGGGGAATCTAAAAGGAGGGGGTAGTTATCTATGCTTGGTGGGTTTTGGGGAGATTTAAATTTTCTTTTTATTCTAATCTATATTTTCATCTTTTCTACAATTAACATGTATTATGTTGATAACTATTTTAAAAACAAACTTACATTATTTTGGAGGAAGGGGGAAAGAGAGAGGGAAGGATAGCCTTCCGTGTTTGTATCAGCACAAAATAATAAGGTGTTGGAACTGGAAGGAATCTTGAAAGTAAGAAATTGCCCAAGTCCAGCTTCCTTGTTCTGCAGATAAGGAGACCGAAGCCCCCAGGGATAGGATGAACACTTAGGCTGTGTGTTCTTTGTCTCCCACTACCCTCCTTTTCATGGAGGTCTTTGCAGACTCATGTTAATCCCAGGAGGCCCTGTTTGGGCAGAGCCACCCCTTGACTCTGCAGTCAGTCTGGGCCACCTATCACAGCACCCTAGGTCAGCTGGGCTAGAGGAACAGCCTAGTGGGAGGACAGCCAGGACCGGAGACCACACTGTCACCTGATCACCGAGTGCTTGCCCACCAGACGGGTCTCACCAGCCATCCCTTATCTTCTCAGCTCTGCTGTTGCAGAGGTTATTTCGAAGCAGCAAAGTTCAGTGTTTGTGGAGAGGGCTCATCATACTTTTCAAACCAACATCAGTAGAAAAAGAAATAGTGTAGTTCAAAGGTGAATGTCAAGTTGGAGCCAGAGGCATGCATTTCTGTCTTTGCCAGAGTCCTTAGACCTCCGCTTTCCTGCCCCATCCCTCCCTCAGTTCCAGCCCACCTCTACTTTGTGGCTTAATCCCCTCATCACACCTCCCACTTGCCTGGGGAGAACATCTGATTGGTCTAGCGTGGGACATGTTCTTGACAACCCCACTGAGACTATATATAGTAGAGACCCCAAAGGGGCTCTGTTACAACCAGAGGAGGAGTTGGGCATAGACACAGGGGTGGCCAAGCCAGAAGATGTGCACTACAGGGGAGGACCTCCAACAAGGTTCCAAATGCTTTTCAGCCTTTCCATCCCATGCTCTTTTGGGCTCGAGTGCCTTGTTTACAACATTTTCGATACGCTTGGCTTTGCAAAGATTCTAGCAGCTGGAGAGCCAGTCATGGAAGTGTTTTGAGGGTGGTGAGAGCCCACACGGGCTACTCTCAAACATCAGCAGCCTTAAACACAGACCTCAACGTGGATAGCCTAGGTCCAATCCTGGCTTGGCAATCAAGTGGCCCAGGTGGCTTCAAGAATGTGATTTCACCTCTGAAGTCCTCAGTTTTCTCATCTGTAAAACTGTAAAATAAGGACTGAGCGTGCAGCTCAGGGTGGACCGTTTGCCTACTTGCCTAGCATGCTCAAGGTCCTGGCTTCTATCTCTAGCACCTCAAAAAGGAAAAAAACCCCAGTAATAACAGTACCTACTTCATTGAAAATCCTGCTGTGCTAAGTGCTTGACCTACATCAAGCACTTTTTGCCCATCTAGTGCATATGGGAAAATAACACTCCTCTCTGTGCAGATAGAGCGCCATGGTGAGGTGCACCACAACCTTGGCTCGTTCTCTGAGCTAGGTACCCTTGTGGACAGCCTGAGCAACTGTATACACCAGCCCTGCCTACGAGGCAGGTATTTGTATGCCCCCATTTTCCCATGAAGCAACTGTGTCTTAGAGAAGCTGAGTACCATGGAATGGTTATGGATGGTGAGATCACTTCTAATAAACTTGTTTATGTAAAGCACGCTAAAGAGATCAGCCAAGTCCTTTGTGACCCTCCCACCACCTGTGTTGTGGACTGTATCTCTTTGTCACCAACTCACCAGTTTAAACCTTATCCATCTTCCATGGAGGATAGCAACCAAATACCTCCCTGACATCTAATTTATAGATCACCACCAATCTGTATTTGCTAATCTATTATTTCGATAATCATTTAAAAAACTAAGACATGTTATTCTGAAAGGTGGTGGGGCAGAAAAAGGGCAGATTTCCATTCAAATATTGTCTTGATTTGGAAATTTCTTTTTTCAGCAGTCTATTCAATACCTAGACACCAAAGACTAAAAATATTGTGAGTCTCAGTGAATTCTTCTTCTAAAGCAGAAAGATCAGCATCACCAAGAGATAGCTCAATATTAGGGAAAGCAGAGTCCAACTTCTGGTTTTTTTCCTTTCTTTTCTTGGGTTCCCAGGAGTATTTCATAGCTGGGTGATGCTCAGTGGGACAGATTAACTAAAGGTCCCCATCCTTCGTTTGTAAACCCTTCCATTATTTCTCTGATGAGTAGGCAGCAACCTCTACCTGCTGTGTCACTGTGATTTGGAGATCTGTCATATAATTTCACACAGTGAGAAGGAAAATGACCTGGATATATATACTGTTTGTGTGTTTCCTTTGTTAATCTGTAGTTCATGGACTAACACTTTTTGTTGAGACAGATTCTTGCTATGTAGTCCAGACTGCCCTTGAACTCACTGTGTAGCCCAGGTTGGCCTTGAAATCACAGTGATCTTCCTAACTAACCTTTTCTGAGTTTGGGGGTGGTAGCCATGCTTCACCACTCCTAGCTGGATTGTACACTTTCAGAGGCAAATCACTGGAGCCTAGTATGATGGTACGAGCCTGTAATTCTAGCTACTAGGGAGGCTGAAGCAGGAAGATTGCAAGTTTGAGGCCAGCCTGGGCAATTTAGAAAGAGCTGTCTCCAAATTAAATAAAAAGGGTTGGGGATGCAGCTCAGCAGCTACGTGAGGCCAGCCAGGGCTAGCCTATGCAAGGCCCTATGTTAAATCTCCAGTACTTAAAAAAAAAAAAGGCTGATCACTGGGTAAATTGAGGTAGTTTGGGGAATTTATTTATTCATAGACTACTGAATGTAATAATTGAGGAAGCCTGCCAGTTATTCCCTGATTTACCTCTCTGTAAGCTTCTGTCTTAAATGGTCCTCTGTGAAAGTGCAGTTCAGATTTGAAACAGCTGCAGCAGAGCCAGCCACCTTGGATGGTGTGACCATCCCTGAGCAGCATGAAGGAAAATTAGCACATACTGAAAGGGAAAGGCTTGGAACCACTGTTTTCCCAGCAAACCTCCCACCTGAATAGCTCCCAGGGGACACCAAAATGAAAGCCAATAACAAAGAATGGACTTGGCCCACACACCTTCGAAAGGCCGAATGCAGTTAGCATGAACTATCATCTGCTCAAGCAGATTAGATATTTTAACAGCAATTCTCAGGCCTCAGAAGTGAGCCTAGCGCAGCTGCTGCCAGATAATCAGCAGTGTCATATTTAACTTTTAGACTTGCCTGTTAAATTTGGCCCAGTGTGAGTTTGTGTTCAATTAGATCTATGAAAGTAGAGGAGGCTTCCTGGGGGGAAGTCCTGGGTTCTAGCTCAGTGACTTATAGGCTGTGTGACCTTGGACAAGCTATTTCACACCATCAAGAATCAGTTTCCTCATCTGTACAATGAGGGAAATGGGCCCTACTCTCTTGCCTGCTAAGAAGTTGTGAAGATCAGATGAGGTGCAGTTTGGGAACTATGGAGGCTCTATACGAGTTCACAGGCACAACCCCGAATTATGTCTGCCTTTCTCACTTAATTCACCATCTACCCCTCATTCTTGCAGCAAGAACCTTTTGACAGTGTAATTTTTTGTTTGTTTGTTTGTTTGTGGTACCGGAGAACAGACTCAGGACCTTGTACTTGCAAGGCAGGCGTGGTACTGCTGAGCTAAATCCCCAGCCCAAGAGTGTCATTTTTAGAACTAGAATTAAAATGTGTTTAGTTGCCCTCTTTATCCTCCAAGTCCTCTGAAATGAGGAAAGAAATTGGAATTATGAAGAAAGTTAGGACCAGGGATGTGGTAGCCCAACAGCACAGAAAATTCTCACCCTGATAGTCTTCTTTCTTTGATGACACCAAAATCTCAATTCAAAGCCAAAGATTAGGGTAAAAAGTTAGGCCCCATTTTCCCCAATTTTTCCTTCCCCTCTGCCTCTCCTCCCTCAGGTGAAATGCTGAATTCATGGGTTGCTATTCCAAGCCACACTGGGTACACCTTGCACCTCTACGTGCTGGACATGCAATATGTGTATGGCGAATACTTCTAAGAAAGAAAAAGTAAAAAAACTAAATAATTCTCTTCTCATCCTAAATGTCTGCAATCACAGAATGAGAAACACATGTTCACCATACTTCAACCTGAGATGCCACTGCTTCTAAGACATACCATGTTTTATATAACACAAAGAAAGAAAAAGCTCTATCAGTTAAAATATGACATAGTATTTCCTTATTATGTCAATTGCAAGACACACTTTGACTTTATAGATGTTAAATGTGAAAAAATGTGCTAATCTTAGTATACATGAGATGCAATATTTTTACCTCTTATAAAAGGCAAAGCTTTCTTTTCTTGATCCTGATGGAATAAATTAGCAAACTACAAACTGTCTTACATTTAGTCTCAGCTCCTTGCAGTTATACACATTATACAATCATGCTTCCATGTGGGCAGAAGGGGGATGTTGATTCTGTTTTTCTTGTGGATACGCTTATACAAAGTATGGGCATGACTACAGTTCCAGGTAAGTGCAGTTTGTAAAATACCTGTCAGAGCAAAAATCATCAATTCTGCGGTCTGTTGTTCATTACAGGATTTAAGAATAAGAAATGTTTAAGAGCATTTGGCACATCAGTTGTGCTTTCTTTCTCCCCAGCAGTGCCTTTTGTTGTTTTATTTAATGCTTGATTTGGCTGTTTTGTTGTTGTTATTCAGTGTATTTTAGTTCCGCTAAAGCAACTGTACAGCGTGTTCCCTCTTGCACTTGAACAGGCTCATGTGATGGGTACACATCACCTGCCTGAGCTAAATATGACATATACATAATGCAAGTGGGAATTTGTCATCTTTCTGGGCAGAAAGGAATGAAAGGAATACAGAGAACTAGAAAAAAATACAACTTCTGTATTTCTGACAATCCCTTGTAAATTTTTTGTGGACCAGCCCTTCCATTTAGAATGCCCTTCCCTTCAGAATGTCCTTGCTCATAGCTTCTACAGTTTAAGACAAGAAAAACTCTCCCTGTTTCTAGCCTCTTCTTACCTTATCCCTGTGCTCCCTCAAGGCATTATTTATATGCAACAGCAGAGAGTCAAGCAAAAAGAAATGTGTTTCAAGGGACTAGAGCTGGATGAGTGAAAAGAAATGAGCCAAATTACTGTAGTCCTCAGGCTTGCTTTGTAGAGATGTGGGCAGGATAACTCCTGCTTCCTTCCAGGAGTCACCGGGTGGCTACTGTGATGACGAGTGTCAGTCGGTGCCTGTGTGCTGGGCAGGGTGTTGTTCATGTTTGATTACTGCTGACACACCTTTCTCCCACTGTTCTTTGCCCTGCAGTCGGAGTACCACTATGAGTACACCACGTGCGACAGCACGGGATCCAGGTGGAGGGTCGCTGTGCCACACACCCCGGGTCTATGCACCAGTCTCCCTGATCCCGTCAAGGGCACCGAGTGCTGTAAGCAGCCTTCTAGCTTCAGGGCCTCCCTGCCACTCAGCTCTGGCCTCTACCCCAAACCTCCTGCCATCCAAGTTCAGCTCTCCCTGACAGCACAGCTGCCTTAAGGAATCAGGTCATTCTCCCAGTTAGTCCCCATCCCCAGCACTTGTGAAATATGGTGCAGAAATGTTATTGCACAGGTGTAAACTTGGTATCTAAATTTGCTTTTATTTATATCCCATCGGTGGATACAGCATAAGCAATTCCAGTTCTGTGCCACTCAGATTTGTTGTCTTTTTGTTTGCATTTGTTTTCATTTTTGCTTGTGCATTTACCTCCAATCTGCACTCACCAGCCACAGTCACTCATTAGTCACCCCCGGGAGCCACGTCCTCCTCTCTGGAGAGCACCCTGAACGGCCTCAGCTCTGCTCCAAGGGAGACAAGGTCATCAGGGATGAGCAGCAAGGCAGAGCCTGCCTGGCCCTAAATTTTTTTTTATAACAGCTTTATTTGAGATACAGTTGACATGCTATAAACTTCACCCCTGACAGGGTAAATTTCAATGGCTTTTTCAGAATATTCACAACAACCATCACCCCTCAAATTTCACATTTTAATCGGCCTGAAAAGAAACCTCCTATCATTAGCAGTGTCTCCCCAGGCCTTTGGCAATCACAGATCCACTTTCTGCCTGTATGGTTTTTCCGCTTCTGCATGTTCTATATAAATTGTACCACTGGAGACACGCCATGGCCTTAAATCTTAATGGACCAAACTGAGCTGAGCCTCTCCCCTCAGACTGCCTTCACCTGACCACTTCTTCAGGGGCCACAGTGACCTCACCACCCCTCCCTTGTCCCTACCCTGTGTTCCAGCTTTCTCTTGCAATGCTGGGGAGTTTCTGGATATGAAGGACCAGTCCTGTAAGCCGTGTCCTAAGGGCTGCTACTCCCTCGGCACAGGCATCCGTTTTGATGAGTGGGATGAGCTGCCCCATGGCTTTGCCAGCCTCTCCGACAACGTGGGGCTTGAGGACAGTGCCACGGAGTCCACTGAGAACTGCACTTCGTGAGTTTCCACAGGCATCCCCTGTCCCTGAGCATCTGGGACGGCACCTGTGGTGCTTCTCAGGCTGGGCAGGGAGGATGGGGAAGTGGAAGCAACACTTCAGGGAGAGGGCTTCTGAACAGTCCCTCCCAGGACTGCTAGATGTGGCTGCCACCTCAGTTTACTCTTACCTAAGCTTATCAGTGACTGGCAGGCATGTGTAAGAGCCTGGAGAAATAGAAGGGAGGGGCTGTATAAACAGGACAAGGGTTAAATGATCCATTTTATTTTTTAAAAATTCAATTGGATATCCACCATGGAATTTTGGATCAGCCAATAGACTTCCTCAGCTTGATTGAAGCCCAATATGCAAGGTATTAGGTGTCTTCCTGGCTTTGATGCTAGTTCTACAACTTGTTCCACATAACCTAAATTATGGGTTTTGTGTGGAGATAGAGTAAGACTTGAGGATTGGTCCATGGTAGCTGAGATCTTCCAACTCGGTTGAGAATCCAATGGCCAGAAAAATTTGCAGCTCAGATGGAGAACTTTGCCAGTAACCGAAAAGCCCAGGGTGCTTGGACAACGGGGTATTTATTTCAGATGCACCTTTTATGTGCCCAGCTAGAAACTTTACATATATTATCTTCTATAATCTACACAAGAATCCTGTGAAACAGGTATTATGGTTCCCATTACAAAGGGGAGAAACTGGAGGCTCAGTGAGGTTAGGCCATCTGCCTTCAGTACCTAGCTTACAACTAGCGAGACTAGAATTCAAACCCAGTCCCAAGTTTTTAATGCCCCATATGGCCACCTTCAAACAATATTATGTCCAAGGCAATTATACATTGCTTTTTGTTAGATATTGACAATGAGTACAGAAGGAAAGAAAAAGCAAATGGATAAAAAAGGCTGAAGGGCCGGGGATTTAGCTCAGTGGTTCCACTGCCTGCCTTGCAAGTGCAAGGTCCCGAGTTCGATCCCAGTACCAAAAAAAAAAAAAAAGGCTGGAGAATTTTATTACACTTGAACTTGGAAAGCTAGGAGCAATTCTCCCATTCCTATACCTAAATCTCCTAGAAGTAGCAATGTCTGAGCCATGTAGCAGACATTCGACAGTCCAGTTATAATGTTATTTTACAATTCAGTTATGTGTTATAATCATTGGTATGTTAAAGCTAGAGAGGGTACAAGTCAGAGGAGAGGAAATGTGTGGGTTAAGACAACCCCCATTTGGGTGCTAATTATGAATGTCATTTGACCCCAGACAAGGTGCAGATCTGGCTGACTCAATCAATTCCAACCTGTACAAAGGAAGGGTTTCACCTCTCTTCAGGGGCTGTGCTGCGAGCCCAGAAACCATTATATCTCAGTGAGGCAGGATGTAGGCCTATTAATAACAGCTTGTGTTTCCACAGCACAGGCTGGCTCAGAGCTTGTATCTTGAAGCATCCAACAACATCCCTGGGAAGGGGAGAGATGTTTCTCCTCTGTAGAAACAGAGAGGAAATGGCCACCTGGAGAGATTTTGAAAGGCAATAGTTGTGCTGGTACCCAGAGCCCAGATGTCTGGCTTTTGGGTTCAACCTGAATCCAGCCTCACTGCCTCCAGCCTCACTACTTCAGGCCCGACCCCAGCCAGCTTTGCCTTCTTTGCCTCAAGATTTCCCAGCTGGTTTCCTGCTTCCACTCCCTGACTCCTCCAGGCCACACCCACCTGAAAGCCAGCTTGATCTGAAAATGACTAATCACAATACTTGCCTGCTCAAAACCCTGGGCTCTGTGGATATCCACTACTCTTGGGATAAAATGCAGTACCTTCTCACAGCCTGCAGCCTGCCCTCTGCCCTCTGTCCTCTGCTCTCTGTCCTCTGCCCTCTGCCCTCTGCCCTCTGCTTTCCTTCTTGCCTACCCTGCTGCAGCCATACTAGCTGCCTGGCTCCCTCCCTCCCCAGGGTCTTTGAACAGCTTCTCTCCATCCCTTTCCTAGATGACCCCTCCTTACCCCTCAGGTCTCTGTTGTATATTACCAGGGAAGAAAGAGTAGAAGACTAAATACTGTGGCTATGAAACAAGAATGCAGAAAAGATGAATGCAGACAGTAAAGAGACATAAATGTTTAAAATAAAAAATAATGCAGTTCACTGTTGAATGATCTGCAGCAAGTTTCCTGATCACCTCTGTTCTCAGTTTCCTTATCCTAAAAAAATGAGAAAAATAGTGCTCTTTTTAAAGATGTGTTAAGGATTGACATGATACATTCAAAGAAATTAGATATCTTCCCCTGGCACTAGAAACCAACTAAAACTGCTATACTGAATGTGAATTGTCTTCACTGGAGTCAACTCTGACAAAAATCAGAATTATGATGCATTTTGCAAATGTAACCCACTTATGGCAGCCTTTTAATTATTCATTAAACTTCAGGAGTTATTTATAGCTTAATGCTGTAGAATACATCAGCATTAAATGTCTCTTTCAACAAGGAGAATCAATGCCATTAGGTTAGCTGGGGCATTTTGGATGAGCTCAGTTTATATTTTACTTAGGAGGATAATACTGAGGTCTCTGCCCTCACCACATCTAGGCCAGCCAGGAGGACAGACAACTGAAGAGAGGAATTCAAATAAAGTATGGTCAGAAGAGGAAACCCAGATGGCAAACAAGCTTCACAAAAGATGCTCAGCTTCACTAGTTATCAAGGAAATAAGATTTGAAGCCCAATTAGACACTCATTTCCTACCACTTCATATTGGCAACAATTTTAAAGTTGGACAGTTCCAAATCTGGAGAGGATGTAGGGCAACAGGCACTCTCTTACCCTGTTGGTGAGTGTGAATTGATATAACCTCTTCGGGGAAGAAGGCAGCAAAACCTGGTAAAGTTGGAGATTTACATACTTCTGGGCCAGCAGCTCAACTGCCAAGCATTTTCTCAGCAGGGACAGAAATATAGAAATAAGAATATTTATAACAGAGTGTCCACAATAGCAAAAAATGGGAACAATCTACATGTTCATCAACAATAAATAAATATGAGAAAGCAATACAGAGGGATATTATACAGTAGTAAAAATAAAAGGAAGGGCAGGGGATGTCACTCAGTAATTGAGTACATGCTTAGCATGTACAAAGTCCAGAGTTTGATCCCCAGCACCACCACCACCACCAAAAAAAAAGAAAAGAGAGAGAGAGACAAGACCTATATAGTGTAAAGATGGATAAATCCTACAACCATTATATTGAAGCTTTCCCCTCAAAAAAAGTAAGTTTCATAACATATAAATATGCATCATTTACATAAAATTGAAAAACAAAGTCAGGCATGGTGGTGCATGCCTCTAATCCTGGCACTCAGGAGGCTGAGGCAGGAGGCTTGCTCGAAGTTCAAGGCCAGCCTGGCTATATGGTGAGTTCAGGTCCAGCCTGAACTACACAGCAACACCCTGTCTCAAAAAACAAAATACAAAACAAACAAATAAAATAAAATTAATGAATAAATAATTTTAAAGCATTATATTTAGTATGTTTTGGGAACTTCATGGAGGGTGTTAAACACCGGATTCAGGAAAGTTGTCCTTTGGTAGTGGGGAAGGGACATATTATAGGGAAGGGGATGACATCAGCCAGGGGCTACATGGATGTTTCGGCTGTGCTGTATTGTTTCTTTTTAGTACCGGAGACTGAATCCAGAGTACACTGAGCTATGTCCCCAGACCTTTTTATTTTGAGACAGGGTCTTGGTAAGTTGCTCAGGCTGACCTCAAAGTTGCTGGTCATCTTGCCTCAGCTTCACAAGTAGATGGGATTACAGGTGTGCACCACATCACCTGGCTTGTGCTGTATTACATAAGCAGGGTGAAGGGTACAGGCATGTTTGTTATGTACCTTTGTATGGCATAGTGATATTAGTTTATAATATTAAAAATAAAGCAGAATGGGATTATAGCTATGAGAAGCGAAACAGAGAAAATGAAGGGCACCCATAGCCACAGCAGATAGAATCAAGGAACTTCTTAGGTTAAGTGGTGTGTATGTGAAGACAGGAGGAAGAATTAAGCAGAGAGAGAAAGAGGAATTTTATTTCAGGAAGACAGCAAGCTTGTAAAAGAAAGCTCGGCAAAGGAATTTTTTTCAATCCCTTAGGGGTGGAATATAAAGAGTGGCCCATGAATTTGTACCCTGTCCTAAGGGTAGCTGGACGTTAACACAGGGGTTTTCAGCACGGGAGTTGTGTGGTCATATTTTTGTTCTGGAGGACGTCTCCAGCCTGAAGCAGGACTGAAGGACGCTTACATCTTAAAGTGGACAGCTCCAGACATCAGGTGGACCTGACTGGATGAACTTCTGAGTTCTGAAAAATGTCTGTGTCTGCTGACTTACTTTGATGGAGTTAGGCAGATGTGGGTTTGAATCCCAGCCCTGCCACTTGATGGCTTCATGATATTGGGCAAGGCACTCTCGAGCTTCAGTTTCATCTTCTATTAAATGGAAAAAATAGCTCTTCCTCTTATGGGCGAAAATGAATCATGAATATAAAACATGTAATTCTATACCCAAGTGATATTAGGTAACCAATAAGTGTTTCCCATCCCCCATTTCACCTGCCATCTACCTCTGGGAGTAGTTCTACATAATGTGGCGGTAACCAGTTTATCTTCCTCTTGTTGGCCGTGTGCTAGGCTCCCCGATCTGCCTCAAAGCTCCTTTGTCACTCCTCACCGACCATTTTCAGGTCCAGACTTCTGTTTATGAATCACAAGTCTGGACTCCCCAGAGACCCAGCACCATGAGAGCTGCGCATGGCACAAAGTCTGGTGTTCTCTGCTCCTGAGGGTAACCTCGTTCCTGCTCCCTCACAGGTCCACGTGGGTCCCCCGGGGTGACTATATCGCCTCTAACACGGATGAGTGCACAGCCACACTGATGTATGCCGTTAGCCTGAAGCAGTCTGGCACCGTGAACTTTGAGTACTACCACCCAGACTCCAGTATCATCTTTGAGTTCTTTGTAAGTCCCTGGCCAAGGGGGAGGAAGGAAGGTAAAGACCCTCTGAGATTTAGATTCATTAGCAGGAATCAACTACAAGTGTGGTCCTGCTTGGGAAATCGCAGTTGTTTTCTCTCTGGAGAGAACTATGGGCAAATGAACTGAGGTCTCAGGAGGCAGGGGAAAGGCAAAAGTGAAAGGACCCTAGGGGGTGGTATGGCACGGGGACAGAATCTGTGAAATTTCTAGGTGTTTCTCCCTTCTCAGACATGAAAGGAGCATATGTGAATGGCTCAGTTGCAAATTACTTGTTTGCTATCAGTGCTGAGATGTTTCGTGTGTGTGCAGCCAGCTCTCACCCTACTTCAAGGCTTGTGTGTCCGGGGTCAGTCCTAGAGGAAATTGGCAACTCTTCTCCCTTAAGAAAGGCCCTCTGTGGGGCTGTGTGGCATGGGCTAAGGCCCTGACTTCCTCTGAAAGCTGAGCCTCTGACCCCAAACTCCTGCTGCCTCAGGTCCAGAATGATCAGTGTCAGCCCAATGTGGACGATGCCAAATGGATGAAAACTACGGAGAAAGGATGGGAATTCCACAGTGTGAGTGTCACACCAGCCTTCCTGGGGGGTCCTGGAGAAGGCCCAGGGGCCTCTCCTCAAGGAGGACTTCCTCTAGGCCTGAGCTTCTGCTCCTCTGCTCCCAGAGGGCAGGGGTCTGAGATGACGAGGATGTGCCGGCTCCTGTCCTCCTGACTGATGGAATATGGACATGGACTGGCTTTCTGCTCTTGAGCTTCACCCCAAGCACCAGCAGCTTTCAGCTTTAAGGCCAAGCTTTCTGGAGAATGAGGGGACACCAGTCACCCTACTGTCAGTCACCTCACGTCCCTTTATTGGTCTCACTAGGAGAGATACTTGTGAAATATGTGATGCAAAAAACAGTGGGAGAGGGTACAAAAGGAGTTTAAGGGGAGGCTCCCAGAGAGAGGAACTGAGCTGAGATAAGCTGGAAGGGCAAAAACCAGGAAGGGAAGGGAGATCGTCAGACAGGCAGTGTCTATTCAGTAAGAGGTTAAACTGGCAGGTTAGCGATGCTTGTCTCTGTCATGAACTAGCTGATACCTTTTTGTCATTTCTAGGTTGAGCTAAATCAAGGCAATAATGTCCTCTACTGGAGAACCACAGCCTTCTCAGTGTGGTCCAAAGTTTCCAATCCTGTGCTGGTGAGAAACATCGCCATCACAGGTACTGAGGACAGGGTCGGTCTTTTGCTGCTTTCTGGCCTCTTGACTTTGCAGGGAGGGTGGCGGTCAGTCTCCAGGGCCCCTGCATCCAGGCTCAATACTCGCTCTTCTAAATGTTTTTCCTCAGGAGTGGCCTACACATCTGAATGCTTCCCTTGCAAACCGGGCACATATGCAGCCAAGCAAGGCTCCTCTTTCTGCCAACTTTGCCCGGCCAACTCTTACTCAAACAAAGGAGAAACTTCTTGCCACCCTTGTGATTCTGACAAATATTCAGGTGATGTTCCTGGGGGCAGGAAATGTTAGGGGTGGAGGGACACACACAGGGAGAAGCCAGGAGTTAGAGCCGTCCTTCTGGCCAAGCTGAAGATAATAGGTCTTAAATCCTTCCTTTCTAGACCCTGGAAGATCCTTGCCAATCCACATCCACCAATCACTCCAGAAATGAATCAGTAAATATTTGTGAAGGCTCTCCTATCTTCCAGGGCCCATTCGTGGTGCTTAGACTATATCAGCAAAAAGTCCCTGCCTTCAGGGAATTTACATTCTAGTGGAGGGAAAGCAGACAGTAAATAATAAGTATAAGAAATAAATGACTTATGCATAAGAAATTATATAGTATGTTATGTTAGATGGCAAAAAAGTGCCATGGCAAAAAGGAAAAGCAGCTCAGAGTTAGAAGGGATTAGGACAAATAGGGAAACACACTGCAATCTTTTTCTCCCCAGATAGTAAAATCTGTTTTATTTAATGAAAACCTATATGATTATAATTGTAATCAGTAAATATAGATAAAAGATAAATTTATGTATTTTAATTTATAATTTTTTTTGAGACAGAGTCTTGCTATGTAGTTCAGGCTGGTCTTGAACTCACTAAGAGCTCACTAAGTAGCCCAGGCTGGCCTCAAACATGCAGCAATCCACCTGCTTCAGCCTCACAAGTGCTGGGATTATAGATGTGTGCCACCATGCCCAGCTATGACAGCTATTATAAAAGTTATTTTTAAGAACTCTGAGGCTCTATTGATGAACACAAATATTAAGGTTTTATTTTATTTTTAAATGGCAAATAATAGTATATATTTATGAGGCATAATAGGATGTTTCAATATACTGTATGTATATTTTGTAGAATGATCAAATCAGGCTAACAGTATAACCATTTTAATAGCAAGGACTAAAAATGAAAGTTGGAATCTTTTTTTAGATTAAGCATCCATTCCAGCTAAGCCTCCTAAACACCTAGACTGAGAGGCATGGAGGCAGGAAGGTCACAAGCAAGTTTGAGCCCCAGCCTGAGGAATTTAGTGACCCTGTCTCAAAATTTTAAAAGATATAAAAGATCTAGGGATATAGCTGAGTGCAAAGTCCCTAGGTTCAATCCCCAGTGTGGGGGTACAGGGGAGCTGGGGCTATAGGCATGTACCACCACATGGGGCTCCAAAGCAGGCATTTCTGAAAAATCCAGGTTTACTTGGAACACAGTTTGAAACCCACTGCTCTAAGGGAAAACCACTTCCAGGGGCCATTTGGAAGCAGTCTATTATCAGATCGTAGATACAGTAGCTTCCTAAAACATCCTAATTTAAGAAACAGGACTTATCGTTTGAGGAGGTGTCAGAAGACATCAAGACTCTGGGATAAGAAGGCCAGTGCCACCAGAGAGCTCTCTGTCAGGCAGTTAGTGATTGGCACAAGGTGCAATCTCCAAGGTAGGTCTGGAACAAGTAAGAAGGGAGAGACTGCGCAAGCCCAAGGACCCGAGTTTGATCCCCAGTACCAAAAAAAAAAAAAAAAGAAGGGAGAGAAAAAGAGTTTTTCTATTTGTCCCTTGAAATACTCATCACAATTCTATTTTTCTTTTTTACACAGAATCATATAAAACCCAGCACAAAGCTGTCTCTGAAGTAGACCCCATAGCTCCCAAAGACACCCATACTTCACACAGGTGTTTGCTTAGCTAAGACCAGCCATTGACCTTGTGAATTGCTTAATTTCTACACTACTCCTAAAACAAAAGACCTATTTATCTACACAGATCTTGCCAAATAATGAGTGTAGTTTTCAGCCAGGACAAGAAAGTGTAGATCTTGGAGGAAGTTTTTCTCTACAAGTCGAAATCGAAATCCTGTTTTTCCACTTGAATTTCTTATTCCCCTTCCTGCCCTGACTCTGTCAATGGTGGCCTTTGTTAATCTGGCTCGGCTTCTTTTCCAACTCAGCAGTTGTGCAAGGGTTTGAATGGCAGGATGGTTCTGGCAAAATTGCTTAGGAGTGTTTTAACTCTGAAAACTGATTTTTACCTAGAGAGCTATTGTAAAGTGTTAGGTTGGGAATCTGAATTCTTGGATTATATTCTTCTGCCGTCAATTTCTTAAACTGCCCCTTTGATTGAGAAGTGAGTTTTTATTATGAGGATACCCTGTTGACTACCCCACTCACCAGCTTGGAGTTCAAAGAGAGTCGTATTTCTTTGAGACTTGACTCTTCCAAAGGGTGCTGGGGGAAAAGTGGAAGGCTGAGAAAATACAGAGAGTCAGATAAGTGCCTATGATGGAAGTGCATGAGTGATGGAAGCCCCAATCATACAAATACATTCTGAGTGCCTGCCAGGTCTGGGCTTGGAGCTACAGATAGAGCTCATGGCCACCCTCCAGCTTCTGTTGAAAACACTGTGATAAAAGCACTTAGGTGCAATACTCTTCTTAGTGCAATGGGGCTTGGATAGTAGTGCTGAGTATCATGTACAGTGGAGAAAAAAAAAGGGAAATTGTTAGTAGTCTCTGGGATAGGAGGAGAGACTTCACTAGCTAAGATCTTGTAATATTAGCTGAGCTGAGTATTCATGGTGGTACATGCCTGTAATCCCGGGACTCAGGAGGCTGAGGCAGGAGGATTGCAAATTCTAGGCCAGCTTGGGCTATAGCTTGGACTACGCAATGAGTTTCTGTCTCAAAAAAAAAGTAAGCTGAGTTTTGAACTACAAAGTGCTCATTTAATGGGCTCAGGATGTTTGGGATAGTAAAAGTGTAAGCCCAGGCCAGAAGGCTCAAGGCTGGAGATTAGGATGAAGAGATGTAGCATTCAAGGCTCAATGGTAAGCAGGGAGCAGAGTATGAAGCAGACCTTCTATGCTATTGCTAGAAAAAAAATGGGGTTTACTAAAAAAAATTTTTTTGAGTCCATTTTAATGAAGAATAGTGATTACTAGAGGTTGGGAAAGACAAGGGAAAGAGGGTAGAGGAGGAAGTTGGACAACAGGTATAAATACACAAATAGGAGAAATACATTCTGTGTTCCACAGCACAATGACGTGACAATTAACCTATGATGAACTATTATATATAACCTATTATATATATTAACTTATAAGAAAGAGTTGGAAGGCTCCAAATACAAAGAAATAATAGGGAGATGGAAATGCTGATTACCAGCATGATCAGGACATTCTGTATATGCATTGAAACATTCCACTGTGCCTATAATATGTACAGTTATTACTTGCTAATAAAAATTCTCTTTTGAAATTGGTATTTGATCCTGTCAGCAGCGGAGACCATTAAAGCATTCTGAGCTGGGGAGTGACATGACCTGGCTCGTGCTTTGGGAGCCCATGCTGGCAGCTTTTGGAGCAGGAGCAGTGGCCAGAGGCTGAGGTCATAGCTGGGAGCTTTTGTGGCAGGCACCACTGCTGGGGCCCAGGATGCAACCACAGAAGGGCTTAGCAGGCTGAAGACTGGAGAACTCACTTGGGAAATGTTAAACTATTCCTTTTTTTTGGTACCAGGGATCAAACTATGGGCCTTGCACTTTCAAAGCAGGAGGTGGAACCACTGAGCTAAATCTCCTGCAAGATGTCAAGGACAAAAGTTTTATGAAAATTTTTTTCATTGATACTTCACATTTGGTCATTAGGATTAATTCCTTTGTGCTGTTGGGATAACATGGAGTTTGAGAGTGTGGACTCCAGAACTAAGTTACTGGGTTCAAATCCCTGTTCTACCATGTAGTAGCTGGGTCACCTTGGGCACATTACTTACCTGTGCCCAAGTTTCTATACTTGATCTTACTTGAAAAGCTGAGAAGTGATTATACCTCATTCTCTTCATTTCTTCACATTGTTATCTCAAGTATTGATTAATCAGGTAAAGAATTTAGGGGCCTGGCAGGTAGTAAGCACTGATTTTTATTGATTCATTACCATTTAGCCCTGTCTGAATACTCTTCTTTTAATATGAAAATACTCTTGTTAGAGGCTACAATAACAAAAGGCCACGTGTATAGAACTTTATGATCAATACATTATTTATTTCTTAGAGTGTTGGGGTGATTTTCTCACTTACAAATGAATAAAGAGAAGTTCAGAGAGAGGGTAAGGGATTGGCCAAGAATCTGAACTGGTGTCTGAAGTGGGCCTTGTGTTCATTAGGCCCGTAAATATTTTCCTTTGGCAAAATGAGTCTGACAGAGTGAGACCTTTGTACACCTAGATGTGGAGAGAGGATATGAAAGAAGAAAGAAGGTGCCGAAAGAGGAGTTGAGGCCCCCTGAGAACAACTTCCTTCTCTTACAGTTTTCCCAGGGTCAATCCTATTGTACTCAAATCCCTTTTCACTCCCTCCACCAACCAAACATGGTGGCTGATCTTCCAAACTTGACTGGTGCCCTGCTTACATCTCAGTGACACTGAGCTAGCAAAGCGAGGCCTGTCTTAGCCTTTGGGTTAATCATTTATTAAAACCATTTCAGCAGTGGTCAGTGTGTAAACAGCTAGACCATTTTTGCTAAAATCTGTCAGGTTGAGCAAATATTTGACAAGCAGAGAAAGGTCTTTGTGCAGAATACATTTTCTAACACACACCTTGCACTTTGCTAGATTCAGTTCACAAGGTCCTGGGAATTGGCACATGTTCAGCATCTCCTCCCAGGTCTCTCCTGGCCAAGTCAGTCAAAAGCAGGAGCCCCTGGATCTCTCTGTGCTGAACTGGGCCTTCTGCTTGTTAACCTAATAAATAGCTGGGAAGATCGCAGCTGTTTCTCAGCTAGCAGTTCCCTCTTGCTCGGCCTAACAAGATGGAGAGAGAAGAGATGGGGAAATGTACAGCCGAGGAGACTCCCTAGTGCAGGCCAGCAAGCTAGTAATTAGGAGATTCTCGATCAAGGAAGTCATTTAGGAAAAGGAAGGGATCAGCTGAGAAATCAGCCCTTCACTTAAATGAAAGGAAAGAGACTTTTAATCCTTATTAAATCTCCTGTGACAGTTTCAAAATAAAAATAGTTTGCAAACATGCAGATAGTAATAATTATTGCCATTTAGTGACTATCAACTTAAAATTTGCTGGGCGTGTATGGTGCTGGCTCCAAGGTAGATAATATTATTCTTGCTCCATGGACGAGAAGGCCAAAGCTCAGAGTGGTTAAGTAACTTGCCTAAAGTGACACAGCTATTAATGATGAAGCAGAATCCAGACCTAGCTCTGTCTAGATTAAAACTGCATTTCACTACACCATACTACTTGTCAGATAATATAGGAAAGGAGAAGTTCTCATCATTGTCAAATGTTTGCCTGCAATGGACAAAGTACTCATATTGGAAGTAGAGCTAGCAGTAATAGGAGTATTGTAATGTGCATCATATAAAGCAGTTGTTTTAAACAGAGAACATGAATTAAAAATAACTAAAGAGCAAGGAAACAATTGTATGAAAGATTTTGTGGTAAAGCATTAAAACTAGTTAAAAAGCATGAAGTCTAAAATTGTTACAGTAAGGGTAATAAAACTAAATGCAAAAAATAGATTTGTAAGCTAGATACAAAATTTTCAGTTTATGTAATTTTAAACTGTCAAAGAGCATGCCAAATATTCAATGTATTGGGCAAATAAATATTGTCTTACTTTTGCCATGTAGTATCATAGATAAAGATGCATGTTGTTAAGCCAAATGTGTGTAAAATAGAAGTGTTTTTTCACCATGGACAGGACAAGTACTGTAAAGACAGTCTAAAACAAAATGGAAAATGGTAATTTTATTTCCCTTATGTTTAATTACAAGGAAAAAACCTAAGATATTTGTTCATAATGTTAATACTGATAGTGTAAGAAGAAAATTTCCAAAGCGTTGCTTTGAGAGGAATGGATAAAATATTGTTTGATAAACTGAATTGGGAAAAAACAGTAGTTACTGCCTCAGATGGTAGTTCATATAAGTCGGCTTGTCACTGAGTTGTGGACAAAAATATAATATATACATTCCAAGCTTTGGAATTGAAAAGAAATAAAAAACCAGGAAAAGAAGCAAAGAAAACTAGCTAGGAAGCATTAAAATAGCATAAAAGAGTTTGACAAAGGTAGAGGTGAATTATCATACTCATAAACTGGTTAAATTCCCAATTAATAAGACCCAAATTTAGTGCAAAATCATCTCTGATTTGAGAAGTCTACATTTGTATAAAACAAAGGCTAAAAGGGTTTAAGGGTAAGAGAAACTCTTTAGATCATAGAAATAGAGAGCAACATTTTTTTAGGCAGAAATAAGAACATTATAACATATTACACATTTAAGAGACTGTGGTAAATAACATGACATTTATTTGTAAGATCAATGTTCAGTATCTTGATGTGGGTGGTAGTTTTTACTGCTGTAAAAGTTTTACTGCTGTAAACTGATGATTCATATATTTTTAAAAGTGCATTTTATGTACTTAAAGTTCATTGAGTAATTCTTCAGTTAAGAAGAACTCATGTAATATACATAAATAAAGCAATTGTTTTTATTCTGGAGAAAGCAAATTCTCTAGAAAAAATTTAAAATTCTATGCATATTTTTCTGGGTAGAAAAAACAGCTTTTTTTTTTTGTCAAAAAAAATTTTTTTTGGTACCGGGGATTGAACTCAGGACCTTGCGCTTGTGAGGCAGGCAGCGAAACCATTGAGCTAAATCCCCAGCCCTTTTTTTCAAAATTTTAAAAAATTTTCTCGATTCCAAAGAGGTGAAGTCATTGTTTTAAAAAGAAATTCATTGAAATAGTTGCTGTTGTCCAGCAGTTCACAGGGTTGAGGAAGAACTAACATAGACATAAGGAGAACATACAGAGCAGGGTAAATCTGATACTTAGCATTTCTCATCAGGTACACATCAAGGATTAAAGACAGCACTCTTGGAAAGAAACTTCTGTCTTAAGTGAAGTTCAAGGAAATTACAACCTAAGCTTTACTATGTTTTAGCTCAACCCTCAGGAGTAGCAAAACCACACCCAAAGTGGGATTGGACAATGGAGGGTTCCAGGGATGTAAGGTCGGTGGTGGTGAGCCTGTAAGATGCCACTCCCCACTACACCCTCCGCATGGTCTGAGCCCCACAGTGCAGGGCCAGCAGCTTCTCATCAGCCCCAGGAAGAGGTGCAGTGGGGTAGCTGAGGAGGGGGTGGGGAACTGGAAAAGACATCATCGAAAAAAAAGGAAGGGTGAGTGTACAGGGTTTTCTACTTTCTACAACATCCCAGGGGCTTGCAAGTTCCAGGATCATGAGCAACTGCTTTTTATTTATTTATTTATTTATTTTTTGGTACTGGGGATCGAACTTGGGTCCTTAAGCTTGTGAGGCAGGCGGCAGAACCACTGAGCTAAATCCCTAGCCCAGCAACTGCTTTTTAAATGTAACTTCAAATATCATTTCTTGCTTTGGCAATTTAGAAAAAGGATCCTCCTCCTGCAAAATGCGCCCGGCCTGCACAGACAAAGATTATTTCTACACACACACGGCCTGTGATGCCAACGGAGAGGTGGGTAGCAAGGTCTCAGAGTCCCTCTGCCCAGGTAGACTGTCTCCTGCTCTCTGCCTTTACTGCTTTTTTGAAATGTGAGTGGCCAGGCACGCTGGTCCCAGATAAGACCCTGCAGACCTGTGTGGTGACCCCAGGGCTAGTCAGGGGGCCAAGCAGGATGGCTTAGTTCACTTTCAGATCAGAAACTCGTTTTGCCTCATTTGTTTCCCTGCTTATTCAATTATGCTCTGTTTCAAAAACCATTTTTTTTGCTTTTACTTGCATTCTTCCATTTGCTCAGCCCCTCTGGGTGGCGCCTGCCTGTCCATACTCATGTATCTGCCCCCAGAGCTTCTGGGGCTGTGTCCTCAGCGATGCTGCTGCTGCATGCGGCTGGGAGGCACTGATTCCCACTCCTGGCTCACTGCAGAATGACCTGACTGGTTCAGTCTCCATTGTTTCTCTTTCTCCCAAGCCTTCTGACTCAGAAAAGGAATTTCCCTTGTGGTCTGGCTGTCACTAAATCAACAAGCACTTGTGTGCTGACTGACATGTCAGGCTGGGGAGTTAGAGGTGACTGAGGTGTCAGAGCTCCTCCTGTCACAGAGCTCATGGTCCTATGTGGGAGGCTGAAGCAAGGAGAAAGAGGGACCAGATAAGGAAACCAGGGAGATGTGTACGGGCCGAGGGGAGCCCAGAAGATGACAACTCAGCATGAGGGGTCACAGAAGCCCTCTTGGAGGAGGCTGTTTGTTCAACAGTCAACAAATATTTACTGAGCAGCTACTATATACTAAGACATTGTGCTAAGCTCTAGGTATACATCAGTTAACAAAATCAAGGGAACATATAGTCCTTAAGGCTTAATTCTTATTGGGGAAGGAGACAACGGAGAGACCATAAATTGGTGTACTATATCAAATGGTAATAAATGGCAGGAAAAAACAAATAAAAAAGAATCAGGAGACAGAGAATGACAGGGCGCACTGCTATTTTAGAAGGGTGAGCAGAGAGAGCTTAGTGGGGTGAGGAAGGAGTTATGGCGCTTTCCAAGCAGAGGCTGGCGGATGCGGAGGAGGCACACGTGTGCCTGGGGAGTCTGGACTAGCGGGAGTGAGGAGGGAGAGGCTGGAGGGCACAAGTGGAGGGATGAGCCTGAGACCAGACATCCTGGATGAACTATCTGCATCCCTAAGCCAGCTTTTCCAGGGGGTAGAAGTGGGAGCCAGAATTCAGCGGTCAGCACTGAGCACAATGCTTGGTTATCAGGGAGCGTGAGGGTTTGCGGGCTGCGCAGCGGACTGAATCCTCCCTTTACTGATTAAGTATGAGATCAAATCTAGTCCTTAACGGTGATCCTTGTTTACAGCCATCTCTCACCACCGCCATCCCCCAGCAGCCAAGAGAGAAAGTCTGTCTGCTTTGTCCGTGGGACCTTGGATTCAGTTCTGTAGCATCGGGTGTTCCGTATGAACTCGTAAAAACTGTTTGTACATTCTTGGTATCAGTCGACTCACTGATGCAATGCGGACAGTTAATCCTGTCACTCTTTTCCCCAGTAGGCACAGTGTGTGACTGGCTGTGGCTCTTTCCTTCCTTCTGCCCCATTCTCTCCTCTCCTGGACTCGGGTCACAGCCTTCCAGATGCAGTGTGCTGTGCTGCTGTGAGCCTGGGTGCTGTCCTTGCCTGAGCCCCACTGGGCTCCCTAGACACCGGGTCAGGCCAAGGCCCTGCTCCCGGTGCAGCACAGCGCAAGCACAGCTCAGGAGCAGCACGGAGGCTTAGGCTTTGGGGATAGATACACAGTACACGTGAGTGTGCATTCGGCGTGTCTGCTACATGTGCTCACACCCACACTCCATCTGCTCGGCCTGGTGGTGATTTCAGTCTCTCACTATGTATTCCAGGGTCTTAGTCTTACTATATACTTCCAACTGGCGTTGAGCTCATTATGTATGTAGCCTAGGCAGGCCTCAAACTCACAGCAGTCCTCCTGCCTCAGATTCCCAAGAGCTGGGATTACAAGCATGAGTCACCAGGCTCAGCTCATGTCCTGTTTTAAAATTAAGGAACATAACCTCGAGCTGATTGCTCCGATTGCCCCTGTGACCTTTCCTGTGCCTCAGTGGTTTCTCTGGTACCAGAATGGCCAGTCATTTGGGGTCACTAAATATGCTGCTCCAAGAGATGGAGGTCCAAGAAAAAAAGTCAATCATTTTCCCTCTGCCTGAAACTCACGGGAGACAGGCAGGGAAGGGGAAGGCTAAGATGACAGCCTGGGGCTTTGGCCATGGCTGCTCTTCACAGTGAGGAGGAGCCCAGGGCTCACCACCAATGGAGGCAGCATCCCTCTCCCTTAAGACTTGATCACTTCTTGGGGCCGGGGATTTAACTCAGTGGTTCTGCCGCCTGCCTCCCAAGTGTAAGGTCCCGAGTTCAATCCCCGGTACCAAAAAATAAAACAACAACAACAACAACAAAATGAAGACTTTATCACTTCTTATCCTGAATAAAAGGGAAAGAGGCCTTATCTACCCACCCTTTTCATCACACCCCCCCCGCCCCCAGTGCCATCCCGCAGGGTCCGTTTTTCTGGTCTGGCAGATCTAAGAGCCGTATGAGAAAATGGAGCTGCTCCCCCTCCAAACACACCAGGGTCTCCTGCTGGTCATCCTTCCTTCTGCACATTGTGCTTTTATCAAAAGACAAGGGATACTGTAGTGGGCATCAGCACGTGGCCTCTTTGTCCACTGTGAAGGCTGACTGTTCCTCTCGTCCCTTCTCCCACCTGGATTGTCATTATATAATTGTTTCGCTGCCCATATCGTTTGCTCCTGAAGGACAGGAGCCATGTTTCATTACTCACGGAGACACCAGCTTTGGCACATAGATGTTTTGGACTTCCTATAAATGTGTACTCATGAAATGAAAGAGTAAAGAATACACCACTTGGAAAATTAGAACATCTCAGCCACCCATCTTTCCCTAAGGGTTTTGTAAGTCCCTCTATTCCATGCTGCTTTGTGTTCTGGGGTTTTCGCCAACTGCTTTTCCAGTGACCTTGGTGGCAGTAAGATTCCACGGTGGAATCAGAGCTTTTTCTGAAGACAACTGGTTCCCCATCCTCTCTGTCACAGAATCCCCATTAGATGCATTCTTCCTCAGCCAGTCAGCCTATGTTCAGCAGTTACTAAGCACAAGCATATGTTCGGTGCTGGCCTAGATGCTTGAGGTACATCAGTGACCAAAACAAAGTCTGCCACCCTGGTGGCACTGTCATTATGCCCCAGGATCCCTCCTGCTCACCCTCACCCTTACATTCACAAGTTGGGGTCCTGAATATGTGCTAAACCCCATGCATGTTGGGCTGTGCTTGTTCATTCCTACAGACGCAGCTCATGTACAAATGGGCCCAGCCCAAAATCTGTGACGAGGACATGGAAGGGGCAGTGAAGCTCCCTGCCTCTGATGTGAAGACCCACTGCCCACCCTGCAATCCAGGCTTCTTCAAGACCAGCAACAGCACCTGTGAGCCCTGTCCTTACGGCACTTACTCCAACGGCTCTGGTAAATCCCTTCTGCCCTGTTGCCCTATCATATTGATCCTCATATCCACCATATGGGTGGGTCGTGTGGACAGTGAGAAGCAACTGAACACAGATTCTGCCCTTCCAAGGGAGGCAGTAAAGAGTGAGCCACCTCTGGGGTCCAAGTTCAGGAGTAGAGAGGTCAGGGGTAGCCCGGGCTATTGGTCAGGGTCCTCTTCACTGCATTTGCAAATATGACTTAGGCCTGAAGGGACTGAATCCTCACAAAAGAGGCTTCCGGTATGTGGCAGAGATGCCAACTAGAAAGTCTGGGGGTGAGACTGAGGTGACCAGCTGGACATAGTCAGAACCTATAAGCCATGTTGCAAAAACGGGACTAGGGCATATGTGTACATATAGCATTTCATAACAATGTGACAATAATGTGAACTGTATGTGTCAGAGTAGATGTATCTAAGTTTTGCAATGAAAATTTTGGTGGTCAAGGAAGATGGTTGGAATATTGGAATGAAGGGTCCGCGTTTATGCCCTGAGCATGTTGTCAGAATGTTTTGGAGTCAGTTGGACGTAACTGCGCACAATAATGCTCAGCAACCACTCTCCTTTGGCTACCACTTGTCTGTGTAACACCAGCATCAGGCAGAGTAGTTGTACCCTCCCCGCTAAAGATGGATCTTCTGGTTTCCCCAGATTGTACCCATTGCCCAGCTGGAACAGAACCTGTCCTGGGATATGAATACAAATGGTGGAACATGATGCCTGCAAACATGGAGACGACTGTCCTCAGTGGGATCAACTTTGAGTACAAAGGCCTGACGGGTAATTGCCTCTTCCTGCACTCCCACAGGAGTTCTTCCAAGTTCATGTTTCTTTATAATAGTGATGCCTGAGAAAAATAAGCTAACCACATCATACATTTCCTTGAAAGTTCTACTCCTATGGGCATATATTCTGCCAAAGTTTGTTTCAGAGAGAAACGGAGCTAGCAACAGTATGCATGTGCCCCCAAAGGTCTTTTTCTGAGAGCTTCAGCCTTTGACCACAGTAACAGGATGAGTGAGTACCTTCCTGCTCACTCAACAAGCTCTGGATGCCTCAAAGAACAGCACCGTATCTCCCTTCCAGAGTGTCATCTCACGCGCATTTGTCTTGCGCCCAAGAGCACAAGATCATTAACAATCCCCTCTCTTTTTCCAGGCTGGGAGGTGGCTGGAGATCACATATACACAGCTATTGGAGTCTCCGACAACGACTTCATGATTCTCACTCTAGTTGTGCCAGGATTTAGGTGAGGAATACAAAGCCAAGGGGAAACCCATGCCAACTTGGCCATATCCAAGTCCCACATACCTCAGAATGTTTTCAAGGAGAGGGTTTCTGGAGTTGGATTCCACTTCATTTCAGATACCCTTACAGAGCAGAGGAGGGCACAGTGATGGTTTGACTTGGTTGACCTCGAGGCTAACACATTTTCTTAGTTGCTGCCCATGCTGATTTTCCTATTGCTCTCTCATCCCATCTAGTTTCTCCCATTGAAAGGCGACATCAAAAAGGATTTTTAAAGCCTTTAAAAAATAGAGCCAGATGTATCTACAATTCATCTTTACTTGGGGCAAGAAGATTGAGAAGGATTTTTCTTATGTTATATGTGTCCCTATAGCCTAAGGACAGGATAGGACCATAAGCAATTTGTTTGCCATTAAGAAAAAAAAGTTGGGGTTGTAGTTCAGTGCTAAAATGTTTGACTAGGATGTGAGAGGCCCCAGGTTTAACACTAGCACCACAAAAAAAGTTTTTTTAAAGAAAAAAATTAAAAACTTAACAAACTAAAAAGCTCCAGATAGTATGATATAATGAAAAGAGCACTGGATTAGAAGACAGAGCACTTGAACAGCTGAACTGCCACTTAGTGGCCTTGTAAACTTGGGAAAATCACTTTGGCTTTCCAGGCCTCAGGGTCCCGGTCTGTAACATCAATCTGTTATGCAAGACTAGCTCAGGTTGTAATGATTCTTCCAGCTCATTAGTTAGCACAACTGTGTAGAGGGGACTTAAGAACTGAAGCTCCTCAGGATCCAGGCAAATAGCTAAAGCCCAAAGAAAAGCCATAGCTAGGCATGTTGGTGCACATCTATAATCTCAGCATGCAGGAGACTCAGGCAGGAGGATCACTATGGGTTTGAGGCCAGCCTGGGCTACATAGTGAGTTCATGGCCAGTCTGAATTACATAGAGAGATCTTGTCTCAAAAAACAAAAAACCAGGGCTGGGGGTTTAGCTCAGTGGTTCTGCCACCTGCCTCACAAGCACAAGGTCCTGAATTTGATCCCCGGTACCAAAAACAAAAAAGAAAAGAAAAGCCACAAATGGATTTCTAAAACAAAAATGAACTCTTCTGCTGTGAATCCTTTAAAGATGAGAAGAACCACTGAGTGTGCTTCCCTATTGCCAAGTTGACTTCTCCATCTTGCCTTGGAAGCCCCTGCTTTTTATCCCTGGGATGGTGCTCAGCCAATGGCAGTTGTTCAGAAAGTATTAGTTTTCTCTTTCCTTAACCCACATTACTTAGTGTAGGCCAGAGAGATCCTGTGCTTGAAAAATGAGCAAACTTTCGGCTTTATGGAGTAACATTCCAAAAAGTATTTTCAAATTTGCAAATCTGATTACCATATGTTAGCTCTGTTACTGTAAGAAAATGCTTGAAAGCACCAATTTAAGAGAGAAAATATTGGGCTGGGGATTTAGCTTAGTGGTTTCGCTGCCTGCTGTGCAAGCGCAAGGACATGAGTTCAATCCCCGGTACCAAAAAAAAGGAAAGAAAAAAAGAGAGAAAATATTTTGGCTCACAGTTCCTGTCCTTGATCAGTTGGCTCGTTTGCTTTGGGCCTGTGGTGAGGCAACATATCATGGTGGGGAGCACATGATGGAGCAAACTGCTCACTTCATGGCATCAAGGAAGCAAAAGGAAAGAGAGGGTGTACTCCAGTGACCTACGTTCTTCCCATGAGACTTTACCCCTTTAAGGCTCTACCACTTTCGAACAGTGCCATGGGCTAGGGATCAAGCCTTTAACACATGGCTTTTGGAAGGGATTTATCACAACTGTAACATTAATGTAAAGTGCTGCCTCACTCCCAACCCTAGCCCACTTGGACATGGCTCTTGCTTTCTCAGAAGAAAGATGAATGGGAGACACTGGCTGAAGACACTGAAAGTTTGGCTCATTTAAGCCAGACAAAGCTGAGTAAATGTAGATAGTTTGCATCCTATGACAGTGGTGCTTCTCCAATTTTAATGAGAATACAGACTTCCTGGGAATCCTGGTAATGTGCAAATTCTGATTCAGTGGCCTGGGGAGGGCCTAAGGGTTTGCATTTCTAATTAACTCCCAGGGCTGGTGATGCCACTGGTCAGCAGACCACCTCTGGGTTTCATAAAGCATGCCCACATTTGTTATGGCTTTGGCTCTCACTACAATAACTTCTGTTTTACAACTGAAGAAATTAGTTTGGCTAGGGCAAGCTCACATAGCTTGGGTGGGAGAACTGAACTTAGTCTATACTCTTTCCAACATACTCAGAACTTAATCTTGTCCCTAGGTGACCCCTTGCTGGTATCTGGACTTTTTAAGCAAGCACTGCCTGGCCTCCAGAACTGATCTTTAATTTCTGCCCACACAGACCCCCACAGTCAGTGATGGCAGACACAGAGAATAAAGAGGTGGCCAGGATCACATTTATCTTTGAAACCATCTGTTCTGTGAACTGTGAGCTCTACTTCATGGTGGTAGGTTTTCCTTTCTTTGCTGGCTATGGGGCTTCCAGGGAAGGGTTGGCTCCAACTGTCCCAGTGGTCAGTCAACACAATGGGTACCTGCTCATAGTGATTTGACAGAAGGAGGGCCTGGAGTGACCTTCGGGAACCTCACAGTTTCACATGGGTC
The DNA here is from genome assembly GCF_053883595.1 of Heterocephalus glaber. Classification (NCBI taxonomy): domain Eukaryota; kingdom Metazoa; phylum Chordata; class Mammalia; order Rodentia; family Bathyergidae; genus Heterocephalus; species Heterocephalus glaber. Next base: position 43,824,890 of record NW_028258296.1, read on the forward strand.
TTACCAACTGTGATGGCCTGCAGAATGGCAGTAGGATAGGTATCCCCAACCCCTCCAGCCATCATGCCTTCCTCACTTGTCTGTCCTGGGTTCAGGGCATGACTTCAAGGACCAACACCCCCGTGGAGACATGGAAAGGTTCCAAAGGCAAACAGTCCTACACCTACATCATTGAGGAGAATTCCACCATGAGCTTCACCTGGGCCTTCCAGAGGACCACACTTCATGACACAGTGAGTCGCTCCTCTTCCACAGACCCTCAACTTCCAGAAGGAACCATTTGAACCAGGAGGACTACTGTCATGAGCTCGTGTATGAGTCCAAGCTTTAGAATGCAGGGGTTGGAAGGATCTTAAGGAGTCCAGCAGAGAACTGTCTAGCTGTAGCCCTCCGAGAATCATCCAGCCTTGTCTAAAAGATCTCCAGGGAGGACGACAGTATGAGTCCCTTTAGTCATCTTGCTATCCTTGCAATCCCAGCCCATGGTGAAGTCAGACCTGTTGTTTTTAGTAATAATAGCTCTTGTTTTCTTAATTCAAAGTAATACAGGTTTATTACAGAAAACTTGGAAAATAAAATAGATATAAATAAAAAGAAATAAAATCTGTCAAATCTTAATAACCAGAGATAGCCTAGTTAATATCTGGAGTACCTCCAATATAGTCTTTATTTCTTGACAAATACATATTTTCCCCCTTTACTAAGAAAAGTCTTGCTTTTTTCATATAAATGTATCTACTGCATATTTTCCTGCTGTACTTAATATGTTTTGTTTTGTTTTTGGTACCAAGGATCGAACTCGGGACCTTGCGCTTGCGAGGCAGGCAGCGGAACCACTGAGCTAAATCCCCAGCCCTGTACTTAATATTTCTAACGTAACTTAAAATTGAGTCAGTTTTGCTTTAAAATTGCACAGAATGCTCATAAAGAGCTATTGCTAAGTGATTAAAAAAAAAGCTGCTTCTCAGATTTTTCTCAAGTGCCACAGGATAAAACATTAAGTACTTTGCTATTTCCACTGTTGCTGCTAACTCAGGCCTCTCCCCTCTCCCCTCTTTTTTCCTTGTCTCCAGGGCAGAAAGTACACCAATGATGTTGCCAAGATCTACTCCATCAATATCACGAATGTCATTGATGGTGTGGCCTCCTATTGCCTCCCCTGTGCCCTGGAAGCCTCTGACATGGGCTCCTCCTGCACTTCTTGTCCTGCTGGTTACTACATCAACCGAAATTCTGGAACCTGCCATCCCTGTCCCCCTAATACAGTCCTGAAAGCTCACCAGCCTTATGGTATCCAGGCTTGCATGCCCTGTGGTCCAGGGACCAAGAGCAACAAGGTGCCAACAGCCTGTCATGCATCCTAACTTTGGCCCTCCTAGTTGGATGGCTCAGAGGGTGCTGGGTCCTGGATGGGGTTCTTGAAGGGCTGATCCCCAAGTGCTCCCCCTAGCATGCATCTAGATTGGCTTCCTAGAGTCCCTGGCCATGGGTGATGAGTTCTTAACAGTAGGGTAAGATTTCCCTCAGTCATGGACAAATCTCGTCTTCAGTTGATAGTAAGGGAGATCAGTGACCAGTCTGGACCAGAGGGTTATTTGGTGTCTGTAGAGAGACACAAAAGGAAAGAATAGTGGCTCAAACTCAGCCTAGTCCAGTCCAACCTGTTATCATGAGTTTGTCCCCTCTCCTTTGGGAAGGTAATCCAACTTTTGCTGGGACATACCTGGCATTTCTTTCTTCTACCCCAGTGGCTTCTCAGCTTTACAGATATCCAAATTCCTCTCTAATGTAGAAAAACAGTACTTTTTCTTCCATATATAGTTGAGAAAGTACATATGACTAAAAGCTCTTAGATACTCATTAATGGTTCTAAATGAATTTGCATTTTACTGATCACAGTCACACAGATATACATCTATAAGATGTTATGTTCTCAGGCATGCTGGCAAATGCCTGTAATCCCAGAACTCGGGAGTCTGAGGTGGGAGGATCACCTCGAGTTCAAGGCCAATCTGGACTACATAGCGAGTTCAAGGCCAGCCTGAACTACACAGTGAGACCCTGTCTTAGCCTCCCACCAAAAGTTGTATTCTCTGCAAATCTGCTCAGATTAGCTGTGTAATAAGTGTGCCAATTCTACAAACCTTTGACAACCTCTTTTGGGTACCCTGGACCTTTGCCACAGCCATCTTCCCCTGGAGCTCCCTCTGCTGCTATGGGAGGGAATAACAGTAAGACTGCCACTTCACGGGAACCCTAAAACAGGGATGGGGGAGGGGGGTAAAGCCCAATTCGGAGTTGTTTCCCACAGAGAACCTGAGGAAAAAGAAGCAGCAGGGTTCCATGAATTTTAGATGGCGGGGGGACTGGTACATCAGGGGGGAAATTAGTTTCTTTCTTGCCATCCTGAACATCCTTAATTTAGTTAATGCCTCACTGTCTACTTGAAAGTAAGAAAGGGCAGAGGCTGGGGATGGATGGGATGCAGAGTGCTTGCCTAACATGCATGAGGCTCTGGGTTCAGTTCTCAGCACTGAAAAAAATCAAAGAGAGATTTTGCAAAGAATACTAATATTTGTTTGGAAATATGAGAAATCACAATGGGAATATGCATACCATAGTAAACTAAGGGTATATTCCAAGAGTTTGAGACAAGAAAGAGTTTTCAGACAAAAATAAAGAGGATCACATCAGATATTTGAAAGCAGTGATCCTTGGCCACCATGATTAATAACAAGAGCGGTGTCAGTCCAAGGTTGAACGGGGCACTTGCTGAGCAGATGTCCTAGTAGTAGCACTTTTTGCATAAAGGAGTGGCGAAGCTGGTGATGCTGGCAGAGTCCCTTGTGATAGCTACAGCTAGGCTACATGTAAGAACCCTTCCGTCAGGCTCGTACATCACACATGTGCCAGTACCGAATGACGAGCAACACATAAATCTCTATATTGCTTGGTTCACTTCTTTTTAATGCAAATCCTTTCTCCCTCCTCTTTCACCCCATTTGGGCTGGATTGGGGTGGGAGAAAGTCTGCTACTCTTTGCTGTTTCCCCTCAAGGCCCAGCATGTCCAGCTGACCTCACCAGATCCCTCTTTCCCCAGATCCACTCTCTCTGCTACAACGATTGCACCCTTGCACGCATCACCCCATCCAGGATCTTCAACTACAACTTCTCGGCTTTGGCAGCCACTGTCTCTCTGGCTGGAGCGCCGAGCTTCACTTCAAAAGGGCGGAAGTATTTCCATCACTTTACCCTGAGTCTCTGCGGAAACCAGGTAGGGCGCTCAAGCTGATAGTGAGAATTGAAAAGGAAGGCCAGTGGCTCTGAAGCCAAAGATGGACATAGGAGGGAGGAACGCAAAATCCTTCAAGCAACAAGGGATTGAGGAGGTTAAAGGTTTTAAAAATGATTTTAATGCTCCCTGAGGACTTTTTATCCTAAAATTAGATAACCTAGATGATAAATGTTTAGGAGAATAAAAATGCTTAAAACAAGGTGTTTCTGGAAAATTTCCCCCCCAAAATGATTATTTGTTGGGGATCTGTAGGGGTGCTCAGATTTTAGAGCATGTTGGATTTTGGATTTTCAGATTAGATTTATTCAACTGTTAAAATCTATGAAAATACCCCCCCCCAAAAAAATCTGAAAACTGAAATACTTCTGGTTTCAAGCTTTTCAGATAAGAGATCTTCAATTTGTATATAAAAGACCAGGAAGGTGGTGTGCACCTATAATCCCAGCACCTGGGAAGCTGAGGCAGGAGGATCACAGCAAATTCAATGCCAGCCTGGGCTACATAGTGAGTTCGAGGCCAGCATGAACTATGCAGTGAGACTCTGTCTCAAAAACAAAAAAATAAAAGACCAGGAAGAGCCAGGCATGGTGGCATTCACCTATCATCCTGGGTCAGCCTGGTAGCCCAGTGAGACCCCATCTCATTTAAAAAAAAAAAAAAGTGGGCTTCAGAAATCAGTATATTTGTCACTTGTTTTCTAGAGGCTGGATAAAATAAATGGTCTTTAGTTCATCTTCGTGTATCTTTGCTGACAGTAGAAAAGAAAATACCACGATTCTATGAGAAAGAATGTCACCATCAGCCATTTCATGCTCCTGCAAATATTTTGGATCCAAAATCCCTAGGGAGAAATGTAGGTGTTCCCATCACGGCTGCAAGTGACTAATTATATGAGCCGTGATCAACAATGGGAAGTTTGGAAAGCTCACTTCCAATGAACAAGATAGACAGCATCTAGGACAGTGATGCCAAACCTTTTAGCATTCAGTGAAACAAACAACCAGGTATGGCACACATGCCATAGCTTTGCCACCACTGCTCTAAGATGTTGAATCTGTGGCTCTACATCACGCAGCTGCCACCCTTCTGAGCACACAAAAGCATTGGTGTGCTTCTGCAGAGAACTGCCAAGGAATAAAGGAATTTATAAAAGATTAGATATGGGTGTCTGCCTTATTTTTAAAAGTCTTTGAAGGTTTAAAATGAATCCTCAGAAGTAACAAGTAGAGGTAACTCAGAAAAGAAGACTGATGAAAATAAGCCCTTTGTAGTGAAAATTCCATTCAGGGAGTTAGGAGAGAGGTGAAGGTAGGAAATTTGGGGTATTGTGTCTTATTTGCTTTTTGGGCTCCTTTGATCTTTTCAGAAATACTGTGTATGGTCACACTACAGGTCTTCAGTTCAAAGACTTATTTTATTATAATGTACAGTTTCTTTCTGTTCTTAAGTTCTTCATCTACAGAAATCTAGAAGAAGTGAATAGATGCCAGATTTAGCTCCATTTTCAATAAAATTTGTAACACCAAAAAATGTTATGCTTTAAATACTTAGGCCACCTAAATTTAAAATATTGAACAACAATCAATAATATTGATATTAGCAAACAAGTTATATATTGACATTCCATAAGCTTAACATTCTTGAAGGGACAAATATTTTCTCTATCATAGAAAGTCAGTTCCTACCTTCTTCCAGATTTCTACATGGTGTGATTTCTACACGGTGTGATTGTTAAAGACTGGAGGAGAAGCAAACTCCTCCCCACCCCTCACCCCAACCAGGAATGGAATTCAGGGCCTCCCACTTGGCAGGCAGGCACGGTGCCACTGAGCTACATCCCTGGCCCTGTATGTCTTCTTTTAAAAATGGAAAAGGGGCTGGGGATGTAGCTCAGTGGCACCGTACCTGCCTGGCAAGTGCAAGGTCCTGAGTTTGAAAGGGCTCTAACTGCCCTCAATGTCAGAGAACTAGTCACAGGGTCTGTTTTAACCCCTAGAAGTCTCTGTCTGGAAAGTGCTTCTGAAATAAACATGGTAGAATCACAGCACTGGGGGAGACACAGAAGGAATGTGAATCAGGTCAGATGTTCAAATAAATTTCACTGGCTTCTGAGATGAGTTACATGTTTCATTTTCTGTTTAAAAAATGAATTAAGACAAAGAACCCTTAACTGTGGGGCTGGTAGATTAGAACTGCAGCCTCACAACTTTCCTCATAGAGAATTCACAGGTGACTTCAAGGAAGTTAAAAAGTGTTGGGGACCCTCGAACAAGAGTTCCAAAAGCCAGGACACATAGGCTTTATTTTTAGCTTTTTATAAAAATGTAAATGTTTTGTCATTAGATGTGGGATGAATCATTCCATTGTAACATACCATTGGAAGGCTAAACTTTTAGATGTGAAAAAAATGACTCCTTTTTGGAAATTCCTCGGTGACCATTTGCTTCTAACTACATTGTCTCTCTGCCCCATCCCCAATCAGGGTAAGAAAATGTCCGTGTGCACCAACAATGTCACTGACCTCAGGATCTCTGAGGGTGAGTCGGGTTTCTCCAAATCCATCACAGCCTACATCTGCCAGTCCATCATCATCCCCTCAGAGGTGACAGGGTACAAGACCAGGGTATCCTCGCAGCCTGTCAGCCTTGCTGACCGACTTGTTGGTGAGTAACCCAGCTGCTCCAAGCTCATTTGAGTGCGCGCGCGCGCGTGTGTGTGTGTGTGTGTGTGTGTGTGTGTGTGTGTGTGTAAGAAAGTGAGACTGCCAGGCCAGGAAGCCTTTATCAGGAGCCCTACTCCAGATTTCTGTTTCCTGTTCCATCTTGTGAGTCCAGCGCCCCAGGCGCCTTTGATAAACCTTTGGTTTGCTTTTTCATGAGCCATTCAGGGACATGATGAGATGAAGTAAGCTTGGATGTTGACAGGTAGTGGAAGAATTGTAGCAGTTTCTAGCTAACACTACTACTGAGAACTAATTGGGAGCTCTACTTCTGCAGGGATATCAACAGATATGACTCTGGATGGAATCACCTCCCCAGCTGAACTTTTCCCCCCGGAGACCTTGGGGATACCAGACGTGATCTTCTTTTTTAGGTGAAGACGAGAGGCCAGCCTAATGCAAGTGAAACCTAGGACTCTTCCTCAGTTTCTATCAGATCCCTCCCTCTAGCCACATCCCACTATCAAGCTAGAACATGTCTGAGGTCTAGCAGATCTGCTCAGTCATGAGTAAAGGCTGGTTGTTCTCTTATCCCAGCTGCTTGTTTATTACTGGGACAGGTCTGCCCTGGAGGCAGGAGAAATACTAGAAGATCTACACAGACTTCTTTCCCATCTAAGAAAGCCCCACTGTCTACTAGCCTTGCCTCTCCTTGGTCAGTGCTCTTCCTCCTTCACTAGATTGTCCCATCCCTCTCTCCATAAATAGACCAAAGACTGTGTGTCAGGGTCGGGTCCAAGTCCTGACTTGCCCAGAGAGGGAATTATTCCATGTTGACTTCACTTAATGGCTCCCTAATAACACAATGGGGGGATATTTCCCCCCATGGGGCTGGCTTTCTCTGCAGATCCAATGATGTGACCCAGTCCTGCAGTTCTGGAAGATCAGCCACCGTCCGCCTCAGATGCAATCCACTGAAAATTGCTCCTGGAAGCCTGTCACTTCCACGGTAATCCTTACAAAAGGTTGTGGCTAAGGCCATAGTCTTCCTTCACTGGTCTTCTTCCATCTTAAGAGCCAGAGATTACTGAAAAAGGGCAGAACAGACAAATAGTTTGAGGTTCATTAATGGATTCTTGGGAGTAGTGTCACAGCCCCAAATCCTCCATCTTCAGATAGGAAGAATGGGAGCAAAGGAAGAAGCAAAGCTTCCTTCACATCCCCAGACCATTATGGTGGCAGCAGCATAGCATGGTGGCTAACAACCTTGTCTGTCAGCCAGATTTCATCAGCAGCTCCATTTATAGCTATGTTAACATAGATTCAATTCTCATAGTCTCTAGGGTTCTTTTTTTCTTACCTGTGAAGTGGGCATAATATTAAGTTCCCTCAGAGAATTATTGTAAAAGCTAAATGAAACAATGAGACTTTAGGAATTCTCTTGGAGGCTAGAGGCCATTATCAAGATTAGTAAATGTTTAGGGACCCTAGAAATCTCTTAGGATAGAGGCCCAATTATGAGTTTAATAGCTCAGTGCACTAGATCAAGAACTTTCAAATGAATAGACCACAGAATAATGCTCCCTCTTTTAATTCCCACATAATGCCAACTAACACCTTGATGGGCACTGGTACTTTGAGGAGCACAGTTTGGGAAATGCTGCTTGGAAACCAATGATCAGGGAGCTGAGGAACAAAGCAGGGCATCTTGATCCAGCAGTGGTGTCAGAGCATAAAATTACTATTCTTGCCATTGTAAACATCACAGTAAAATGCAAAGCAGACATCCTTCCTGAACTCCACCTTAACTCCAATCCCACCCCCAGGAAGCTGTATCAAAGTGGGTATTGAAAAAGTCACAGGTCCACAGGGAGGACAGGATCCTCTGAGGGGCTGACAGGCAGCCATGCTAAAGCTCCAACACCTACATTAGCTCTCATCTGATGTCAACAAAAAACATAAGCAGGAAGAAAGTCAGGGAAATTGAGTTAAGAACTAGTTGGGAGGATCCTGTGGAACATTTTGGGCAGAGAGAAGATGAATCAGGCAAGCAATAAAAGCAATAAGGCTCTAGCCAGATCTTCCTCCCTTGTCAGGCAAGTGAGCTCTCCTTTCTGCTTTGCTAGCACGTGTTCTGATGGGACCTGTGATGGCTGTAACTTCCACTTCCTGTGGGAGAGCATGGCTGCTTGTCCGCTTTGCTCGGATGCTGACTACCACACTTTCGTCAGCAGCTGTGTGTCTGGGATCCAGGTAGGTTGCCCTCTGATTGGGGACTTCCTAGGAGAGAAAAGGATATGAACTTTGAGTTCCTTGTTTTTCTTCCCAACAGAAGAGCACTTACGTATGGCGAGAACCGAAGATATGCTCTGGTGGCATCTCCCTACCTGAGCAGATTGTCACCCTCTGCAAAACGATAGATTTCTGGCTGGAAATGGGCATCTCTGCAGGCACCTGTAGTGCCATCCTACTCACTGTCCTGACCTGCTACTTTTGGAAAAAGAATCAAAAGTACCTGGTGGGGTATTGGGAGGATGGGTGGGGTTGGATCATTGAACAGGGAGAACATCTGAAAGTAGAAGTTTATGGGGCATTTCTCTGGAGTTGGCCACAGACCCTGTGACTCTGGCTGGAGGCTTGTTGTACCACTTATCCACTGTATGCTCTGGTTATCCTCACTGCTGAGCAGGGATGGCACCATGTGGCAGTGTATAAATGACTGTTACATTCAGAAAATAAAAGAAAAAAAAGAAAAGAATATTCTTCAGCTGGGAGTGTAGTTTTGTGGTAGAGGGCTTGCCTAGCATGCAAGAAACTGGTTCAGTCCCCAGCATCAGAGAGGGAAGGGGGGGAGGGAGAGAGAGAGAGAAAAAGAGATTCCTCCAATCAAGGGTTAGGTTCCTCCAACACTTTGGAGGCTGAGGAGGTGGAAGGATGGAGAGTTCCAGGCCAGTGTAACCATACAGGGCTGTATTGGGATGTAGCTTAGTGGTAGATGTAGCCCAGGGATATAGCTCAGTGGTAGAGCCCTTGTCTAGTCTGTACAGGGCTCCAGGTTCAATCTCCTTCAGAAGGAGGAGGAGAAGTAGGAGAAAGAGGAGCATCAGGAAGAGGAAGAAGAGTTTGTTAGTCAGGCATGGAGACATATGCCTGTAATCCCATTTACTCAGGAGGGTGAGGCAGGAGGACTGCAAGTTCAGGGCCAGTGAGGGCAACACAGCAAGACCTTGTTGCAAAGTAAAAGTTAAAAAGGGGCTTGGGATGTAGCTTAGTGGTGGAGCTCTTACCTAGCACATGTGAGGTCCTGATTCAATTCCCCATACTGAAAAAATAAAATAAAAAATGCAAATAATGACTTTATGATTTCAATACATCCATCAAGTTATGAAATCACAAAAACAGCCAGCCTTAAAGAAAAAAGATCACTGAACTGGCAGCCAAAACTACTCCTGCATGCCCAGCCCTAATACCATTTTGTTATGCTTCAGTTTCCTTACCCACGATGTGGAAGAATCTGTTTATAAACCAGCCTCTCTCTTTTTTTCCTCCTTATTCCCAAATTCTGAGTCTTGTCTTTCCATCCTCATTTCACAGACTTGAATACAAGTACTCCAAATTAGTGATGAATGCTACTCTTAAGGATTGCGACCTCCCAGCAGCTGATAGCTGTGCCATCATGGAAGGTGAAGATGTGGAAGATGATCTCTCCTTTACCAGCAAGAAGTCTTTCTTTGGAAAAATCAAATCACTTACCTCCAAGGTAGGATACTGGAGACCCCAGCAGTTAGGTTCCAGTTTCCTGTCCAGTGTATGACACAGGCCTGAGAAAAAACCTAAAAGACAGAACTAGGAGAGACAGAAAGCAGAGTGTCAGGATGACCAATGCCAGTGCAACCGACCAAGGTGCTGGTTTGTCCAAGCCACTCATTTTTATTAGTAATCAATTGGGGTAAAGATGAGCTGTGTGCAAGGGCAGGAATACATGGCAGGATGCGCAGTTTCTATGGAAAGTAATGTAAGCAAGACTCACAAAGGACAAGACAAAGCATTCTCAAATTAGGAGCAGAATAGACAAAATATATGGTTGTAATTAGAATATTGTCCTTCTAGTTAAGAAGGTTTTAGTTGTGGAAATGGAATTTGGGTGCGAGTTACTCTGACCTCAGCATGTAGGCTTTGGCCAGACTCACTTCTCAAAACAAGCCAATTGTGGGGTTTACCCTTCCCAGCCTGCACTTTTTACAGCCTGCTTTGGGCATAGTCAATATTGTAGTCCCCTGCAGTAGGAGGCCAGTGCACTGAGGTCAGAGTGGAGGGTCTGAGAGATGCAACTCCTAGGACACTGAATGGCCTTGCACTGGTCAGGCACCACTACTCAGCTCCCAGCTCCCCCACTCCTCTATCCCTCACCTGAAATTTCCACCTTCTAGCCTCTGCCTTGTCTGTGTCCCAGTATTCTTTTCCCTGGGCCCTAAGGCTCCTCTCTCCCAACATGCACTCCACTTGGTGGACTGTTTGGGCCTTTTAATTTCCAGAAGGAGTATTGAATCATCCATGTTGTAGTAATCATCTCTACCCTTTTCTTTTTTCTTGGATTGGGGGGGTCATCTCTAGATTGACTTCTCATAGAAATGAGGCTGTCTTTTGACCAGTGGAGGGTGCTGTCCCCTAGATGTCTAGGCCAGGTCCTGTGGGAGCTGAGTCATAGCCAGTCTAAGGTGTTCACCATTAAGCAATTCTGAGCCGGGAGAGTTGGCTTCGTGGGTGATGAGTGAGTGTGAAGCTCATAAATGCAATTCAGACACTACTGTCACTGGGCATGGGGCCAGCAGAGAGCGTCCAAACAATTCCTCAGGGCTGCTGCAGCCCCACTGTTAGGACCCACACCTACTACTGCAGGGAACCAGTTCATCCAAACAACTGTGGTGGGGTGTTGGTGCAAGGGAGGGGAAGATATGAGATGTGGTGGAGAGAGGGTGGCTGGTGTTAGGTGTTTAGATTACTGAATCTTGTTCCCTTTGTGCTGGCATGCCAGAGTGACTCCCTTGGCCTTTTTAGACCTTGTTTTGTTTTGTTTTGCCTTTATTTTTTAACCAATGGGATTTCTAGAATTCAGCAAAGATGCTAAGCAAGAAATCTTTAAGATTTTTCTTATTTTCTGACTGAACCTGAAGGGAGCAAGAAGAACGGGGGTGTCTCATTTCTGTGTTTTCACAAAGCCACTGGAAACAGGCGATTCCACAAGGGTTCCTTCTGTCACCTATTTTCCATTTCTCCTCTTTGTCCCCCAACCCCCTTCCCCACCTGGTGCAGCAGACAGCTCCTGTCACCATCTCTCTTTCAGAGGACTCCTGACGGGTTTGACTCAGTGCCACTGAAGACCTCCTCAGGAGGCCCAGACATGGACCTGTGAGAGGCACCGTCTGCCTCACCCGCCTCCTCACCTTGGTGTATCGCTTTGCACGCCTGTGGCAATTTGGGTGCCAGCATCCTGCAATATCCACTGCTGGAAATCTCTTCATTGTGGCCTTATCAGAAGAAGTTTGAAATTCAGACCTTTGTTTTATTATAGAGTACCCAAACCTCCTTTTTTGCTTGCCTCAAACCTACCAAATATACCCATACTTTGTATATTATTCCCTTGCTTGCATCTTGTTTCCTAAAATGGTCCAACCACCAGAGCCATAGCCTCCTCTGGCATAATTCATATAGCTCTGGGGTGAAAATATTTCTCTCTTAAGTATAAAAGCAACTCACTGAAGGGCAGGAACAGCTGGGAGTTTTCCTAGTCATATTCCCTAAGCTCGAGATCTCTTCAGAGGATAGACTGGGTGAGTGGGAGGTGGGGGTTCTTGGACAGATGATCTTCATGGGAGCCTGGATTCACTTCCCCTGGATAGCCCACTCAAATTGAGGGCAATGGACAGTCACAGGGCAAGCTGAGGAAAGCCTGGGAAAGAAGAGGCTTGATAAGCACAAAGGCAGGCAAGAAAGAGGGGGTTTATGTTTTGCTTTATAACCAGGTACCTCATTTTGTTCTCTTGAGTAAGTAATAAATATATCCTTACTAAAGCCAAAGGACAATGTTTATCGAGAAAATGCCAAAGTCCTGGTGGATCTATTCTCTCATTTATTTATTTATTTACTTACTTACTTATTTACTTATTTTTATCTCCCTATAACACTAAAAACACAAGAGGCCAAGGTTTTAATGGGACTGTACTGGGGCTCCAGCCCACAGTGGCACAGACCTGAGGCAGTCATATCTGCTTCTGAGCTCAACCTATCTGCTCAGCTACAAAATTAATAACTTCTAGGCTGGCCATAAAAGGAATTGAAACCCAAACCCATACCCCAGCAGCAGAACCAGATCTGTCTTCCAGGAGGCAAGACTAAGGGAGTTTAACAAGGCGTTCACCAAACTGGGGTGCTTCTCACTTCTAAGCTCCTGTGCTTCCGTTTTACGTGTTCTCATTTCCTTCATGCACTAAAAACTACAAAGAGTTCTGGCCCTCGTTTCTGGCAACGTGCCCTTTGAAAAGTGAATAGAACGGGTGTCCTCTACACCCCTTTTTCCTTTTCATTCTAACTATAACTTGTAAACTTGAAGTATTTGGAATGGTAAAACCGCAGCAAGACTTTCAGTTACTTTTTTCTTTCTACTTTTTTTTTTTTGGTACCAGTGATCGAACTTAGGACCTTGTGCTTGCGAGGCAGGCAGCAGAACCACTGAACTAAATCCCCGGCCTTAATTTTTTTCTTTCTACTACTGACAAGTCTCCTTCCCTTATCAGGCTAGAATAACCAGTCCCAGTTGCCCATGGTTTGTACCTGTGCCCCTTTTCCATTGACCATCTGGTCAGAATAGAATGGAGAGGCATTTCTGAGCAGTTTGTCTGCCAACAAAGTAGTTTGCTCATCTGATTATCTGTCATTGCCCTGGCAATGACCTTATAAAAGTCAGTGAGAAGAGGAGCCCTATTATAACTTCTGGACATCAAGATCACCAATGGCAGGAGGTCGCCTTGGCTCAACAAATCTAGATGCTTTTTTTAAAAAGTTTTTGAGACAGGATCTCACTGTGTAGTCCAGGCTGGTCTTGAACTCAGTATGTAGTCCAGGCTGATCTCGAACTCGTGGCAATCCTCCTCCCGAAACCTCCCAAGTGCTGGGGTTATAGGTGTGCACCACCATTCCCGAATGGATGCTTTTCTTGGGTAACCAGATCTCCCCTCTTTTGTGGTAACTGGGTTCTCAGAACTGGTGGCTATGCTGGAATTACCCCTGGTGGTTGCACACATGTACACATGTAGCCCTGAACTCCAGCCTACACTTCTGCAGCCTCCACAACACCGGGGCATCTACTTCCTGCTAAACAGCTGCCTTTTGTGACAAAGGCCACAGAAGGTCCTTAGATTATTCTAGAAAAAGTTTATCCCTCTAATTTTTTTATTCTGCTATCTTGAAACTGAATGTCCCCTGAACAACCTGAAACTTCCCTGATTTAGTTTAGTGCTTTAAAGATCTCCTTTCTATTGAGCTGATTTCTCAGGGAAGGGGGTCACCCTTTGTTCCTTTAGAAAATTGTATGCTTTAGATTTTTAGGAGCTTTATTGAGCTATAATTCATACCATACAATTTTCCCCTTTAAAATATGTAATTCAATGACTCATAGTACACCCTCATTTTTGTTGTTGTTATTCATTCTATGCTTGCTAGGCAAGTGCTCTACCACTGAGCTATACCCCTATCCCATTTTAGAACAGACACATGTTAGATCTGCTATAGGAGAAAGGCTTTAGCTCTTGACCCAGAGCTACAGTAGTTTGTACAAGTGATTGAGGAAGACAGTCTAGGATCAAGAGATAAAATATTTAAATCTCATTTGGTTACCTAGAGTCCTAGGACACATAAGCAACTTTCATTCTGTAGTCAACACCTATATTTACCTGGGAATACAAATGAAGATTGTGATGTATTCAAGGACCAGAGGATTTCTTATGCCAACAAAACACTTTTTTTTGGTCTGACTCTATATTAAAGATAAGATGGACTATATTTGTAACAATAGACTTTGTAACAGATTTTTCAGTTTTGTGAAATCAGTTTTTTTCTCATCAGGACTGGTTGGATTTCCTTTTTATTCTGTATTCTAAACATGTATAGTTTATTAAGGGGTGGGTTATTAGCATGTCACCTTTTGGGGGGTATGAAATAAAAATGTACCTTTTGAGTCATTTTTCTTGAACATAGTGGGGTGGCTGGATGGGTGGGTGGGGATGTTAAGTGTCCTTAAAGCCTGAAAGGAAGAGAAGAAGGAGGCAGAGAAAAGAACAACAGACTTCAGAGAACACGGACCCAAGAGAGAAGTCTCTTGCCACCTGTTGACTGAGAAGTCAGTCAGTAAACAAAGCCTCAGTTTCCACAATAATAAAATGCATCTGATGACCCTGAGATTGGGTGAGGGGCAAACAAAGGAACACACAAAGCACTTAGCATGCTTGCTCACTTCCCTCTCAGTGTACACTTCTCTCGTGACATGAAGCCAGTCACACAGTAACACATCCACAAATACAAGTACAATTTGCTTCTTGGGGCAGGAAGTGGATTATTACAGATTAGGTGTAAAGAAAATCCTAGAGGATACCAGGGATCTGCTACTTCCCAAGGTTGCTGGATTGTCTTGCTTCAATATTTTCCTTCAAACTGAGGGCACTTGTCTTCTAAAAATAATTCTCTCGGCTGGTGTGTTTGGGCCTTTTAAGGGTGAATAACACCTAGCACCAGGTTGTCTACATGAGAGTCTGTGGGTAATTTTAGCCTCCAGACCGCTCCTCCTCCAGTCCCACCCACTTCTGTAGTCAACCCTCTCTTCTCCAGCCAGAGTCCTTAACACAGATCTGACGGCATTCAAATGTGCAAGAGTCTCTGACAGTTTGTTATTGGTGGCAGCCAGGACTAGGCATTAGCAGGGTACATACTCATCTGTACTCCAAGGGTGTTGTTTATAACACACATCTACTTTAACTGAATGATACCTGAGTTGTACTAGAGGGTTAATATTCTGAATATCTCCCCTGCTTATAGGATAAAGTCCAAATTCTAAAAAGGAAAGTAGAAAAGAAAATGCATCCATTTGGCGCCTGTATGTCAAGTCTAGTCACACAGTTCTCAGGACATCCTATGCAGGCACTGTCCCCATTATAACAGAGAAAGAAATTCTGGTAATGTGGTCCATCCCATCTGTTCTATCCCACATTACTTAGACTTCAATCACGCTCCCTGCCTAAGCACATGCTCCCTACTCTGCCTCTGCCCCTCTGTTATGCTTTGGGTCTAGATGTCCCTCCAAAGCCTCACGTGGTGATAGGGTTGATCCAGAGTGTGAAGCTGGAACTGATCCATGATGATGCAATGCTAGGTTCAAGGCCACTAGGATTAAGGGTGTGAGTGCTACCCACCCTGAGTAGTCTGGATAAGATAAAAGGGGCAGGGAGACACTGTTAAATCCCTCTTGTTACCTTTGCTCCCTTGTGTGTCCCATGTTGTTTTTGTTCTGCCGTGCCTGTTTGTCATCTCTGCCCTTGGAGTCAGCCAGTTATGGACTAAAACTTCTATGATCTGTAAGCCAAATATACCCCTTCCCCTCCAACTTTGGGTGTCAGGTATTTTGCCTCAACA
Source organism: Heterocephalus glaber (assembly GCF_053883595.1). Lineage (NCBI taxonomy): Eukaryota > Metazoa > Chordata > Mammalia > Rodentia > Bathyergidae > Heterocephalus > Heterocephalus glaber. The sequence continues at coordinate 43,840,526 of NW_028258296.1, forward strand.
ATGAGAGAAAAATAACTAACACACCCTCCCTTCCCTTCCTCTTCCCTGCCAGATCCCACTCAGCCTTCCCTGGCTCACCCACAGGGAATGCAATAGAGAAATCTTAATCACATAGGAATTCTGTTGTTAATTTTCATTAATTCAATTATATTTCGGGCAGTATCCGAATACAACAAGCCACAGACATAATCATGCTTGAAATGAACAGGGTGAGGTGGAAATGTGTAATTTTAAAGGTTTCATAATCACTGATTTAGGAGGGGCAGCTGGGTGTAATGGTACATGCTTGTCTGTAATCCCAGCCCTCTGGGAAGCTGATGCGGGAAAATCACAAGTTTAAGTCCAGTAAGAGCAACTTGGTGATTTAATGAGACCCTGCCTCAAAATTAAAAATATAAAAAAGTGCTGGAGATGTAGCTCAGTGCTGAGGCCCAGGCCAGGGTTCATACCCCAGTAAAAGAAGGGGTGGCCAGGCCAAAAAGGCACTTTAAATATCATAATTTGGTCTAGAGCTGGGAATGTAGCTCAGGTACATTCAAGGTAGACCACTTGCCAAGCCCTGTGTTTGATCCCCAGTACTGGAAGAAAAAAAGACCATAATTTGGTCTAAACTTTAAGAAGAAATTTAATTAACTAAACAATGACTACTGAAAAGAAACTGATGTTGGGTGGCAATATAAAACATTTCTTTTTGTTTGTACTAGGGATTGAACTCAGGGCCTTCACACTGAGCTACATCCTCATCCCTTTTCTATTTTTTATTTTGAAACAGGGTCTTGCTAAGCCACTAAGTTGGCCAGGCTGAAGTCAAACTTGTGATCCTTCTGTCTCAGCCTTCCAGAGCGGTGTGATTACAGGACACCTATGCTTGGCTCAGAATACAAAATTTAATGAATAATTTAAGAACTAGTCAATAATTGGAAAGTACACTACTCTCCTCTTACTGCTGAAGTTAGTAATCCCATATAAATTGCAACTCCCTATACCAGTGGTGATGAACCTGTGGCACATGTGCCATAGCAGGCTGTTTTTATCATTGAAAGCTCTAAAAGGTTTGCCGTCACTGCCCTATATGATACAATATGGAGGGAGAATGGACATTTCACCCCAATTCTATTAGAAGGAGAGTCTGGATCAGGCCTCTTGACCCCCACCCCCCAGGGCCTGGTAGCTTTCTTTGACCCACAATATTATGTTTAAATTCCTTCTCAGTTGTCCAAGGATGCAGCCTATTTTTTTATTTTTTAATTTGAGACAGGGTCTTAAATTGTTAAATTGTCCAGGCTGACCTAGAACTTGCAATCCTCTTCCCTCAACCTCCAGAGTGCTGGGGTTACAGGTGTGTGCCACCATGCCTGACTGGGAAATGTAGTCTTTAGCCTCCCAAAGTCTATGGGACACAAGAAGAGTGGATGTTAAGCAAGCTAATTTATATTTTCTACTATACAAGGGTGGAAGTTTCAAGGTGAGGTTTTTCTTCATTAAGAGCAATATAAATGTTTATGGGGGAAAAAAAGAATCAAAGCTGAGGGAAATTTAACACACAAAAAGAAGTAACTCATATAAAAAAAAAAAGGAGTAACTCATGGAACAACATAAAATGGAGAAAAGAGGATTCAGTCAACAGATAAATGGAAGGTTATGTCTTATAAAGGAGAGGGGGAGGGCCTGGGATTTAGCTCAGTGGTTCTGGCACCTGCCTCATAATCGCAAGGTCCTGAGTTTGATCCCCAGTACCAAAACAAAACAAAACAAAACAAAAAAAAAAAAAAAAAAAAAAAGGGAGAGGGGGAACTTGTGTCTCCAAAATAACAAAGGAATCACAGAAGTGTTGAGGTGAAACAAAGAGGAATTCAGTTGGGTGATCCCAACATCTTCAGTGAAGTAGGGAGGAAAGTCATTTGCTTCCAGTGAGCAGTGAGGTTCTGAAGTTTTCAGTGGAGTAGGAAGGATTGGAAAGATGACAAATTGAGAGTTTACGACAAATAAGTGCAAGTAAAGAGTCCCAGGATCTCAGATAATATAGGATATATGTATTTTTGTGAATTGAAGTAATAATAAAAACCAGTATTCTTTCTTGTTTCAGTCTCCCATCTTAACTGATAAAGTTGAATGGATGCCTACATCCAAGATGGCTGCATCCATCTCTCCTGGATTCCTCTCAATTTATCTTCCCCTAGGTGCAGGAACATCTGAATAGGAAATAAATCTTCAATCTAAGCTCTCCATCTCTTAATTGTTAAACTTCAGTCATGAGGGGTGTCAATTTTGAAGGTATTTTAAAGCCTACAATACTTTCTTGGGGCCAATTACACTTAAAGTGATAGGCTATAAGGTAAATAATTTCCATTACATGTCAACAGAAATAGAAATTTGAAAATACATTTTTAAAAAATTCAATGATCCTGGGCCAGGGATTTAGCTTGGTGGTTCTGCCGCCTGCCTTAAAAGTGCAAGGTCCCAAGTTTGAGCCCCGGTAACAAAAAAACAAAAACAAAGATTCAATTATCCAAGTGTATTTCTTGGCTGCATACTGTCCTAGGCAATAGAAGGAACATAAATAGATCTGAGACAGCATCCTGCTTTTAGGAAAACTAGCTTATTCTGTGGGTAAAAATTAAAATGGAATCTTTATCTGATATTACTTACCAGGGTAAACTCAGGATGGAGTGAAGACCTAACAGAAGGTCTAGAAACTTAGTAGAAGAAAACATAGGAAAATATCTTTGTGACCTGAAAGTGGGAAGAGGTATTTAATCAAACCCTAAAGTACAAAATAAAATAACATTAATAATGTCAGTAATTTGATTATATCAAAATAAAAGAAGCAAACATGGTAAAGTTAACAGATGACAACGTGGATAAAAAGTGTTGCTAAAAGCAATTAGAGACTAATAAAATATAACAGGAATCTTTGCAAATCAACTGTAACAAAAAAGGAAGGATACCAACAGGAAAAATAAAGTCAAAAAATATGAATGAACAGTGCTGGGGATTTAGCTCAGTGGTTCTGCTGCCTGCCTCACAAGCACAAGAACCTGAGTCCAATCCCCAGTACCCAAAAAAAAAATATGAATGAACATATTTTACTTTAAAAACTTACAAAAAACTTTAAAAAACTTACAAAAAAGGAAATCCAAAAGGCTACAATTTGTTGAAGAGATGTGCAAACTCAGCAGTTGTTAGAAAAATGCAAATTGAAGCAACCATGAGCAATCACTTCACACGCATTATTCTGGCAAAGCTTAGAAAGCTGGATGCAGTAGGATGTAGGAGAGAACTGGGGACGGGTCGAGGCACCCTTCTTGAACTCTTAGCAGGAGTGTAGATTAGACTGGAACAATCCTTCTGAGAGCAACCTTGCAGTACTCAGTCAAATAAAACACTCAGCTTTCCATTCCTATATAGATGCCACAAAACAACAACAAAAAGAATGTCACACTGTCCTGTGGAATGAGGGGAGAGGGCGCTGAGAGGTGGAGAGGTGTGCTTACTACATGGCTTCATTCCACACAAAGTCTTCCACTCCCTCTAAATCTAACACCCTAGCCAAACCGAACCAAGGGGAAAAACCAGACAACCTGTTTTCCTAATCCTTCCTCAGGGTCTCTCCTTGTTAGCTTCATCATTATTCTTAACCATGTTCTAAATCTCAGTGTTGGCTTGGCAGAAGCTTGTTGGGGAGTAGGAATAGTGTGAGAGAAAACAAAACAAAAGCAAAAAACCCCCAACTTTTTCTCATTCTACTCAAAACACTCAACACCAAACACTTCTGTGACCAGATGTCACAGCCAAGAAATTCTCCAGTAGATACCACCTGGGTGTCCTCTAACTCAGCTCAATTCTAGCACTATCTACCTGGAGACAGTGTTAGATCCCACGAGTTCAGGGCTCAGTTCTAATAGACTGCTCCCACTTCAGACACGTGTGCAAGTAGTAGATTCATCACCTACACTTCTGTCTGACCAGCTATACACTGGGATTCTCACTATCCTCTCCTAGGTTTTGATTAATTTGCTGGGAGAGCTCACAGAACTCAAAGAAATGGTTTTCTGGCTTATTGCAAAGAACACTGCAAAGGATACAGATGAAAAGCCAGGGAGAACGCAGGGGATTGGGCTTCAGGAAGGGGGCAAGGAGCACTCAGTGTAGCATCCAGCCTCTGCTTGGTTCTCAGCGGACCAGCAGGCTCAGGCAGAGGATGTCTGCCTTCCAGATCTACCTAATCCTTCTCAAGGAGCCATTGGGCTTCATTAAGGTCCTGGAGTGGTCAGGAGGCTGTTGGTGGCTTTGGCAAGAACATTTTCATGTTCCAGTCAAATCAGAAGCCAGACTGAAGTAGGATGAATGAATATGATAAGATAATGAAGACAGTGTACCCATAATTTGTGAAGATGGAAGAGCATTTGGTGGTATTACAAAAACAAATTGCTTCCATCTTTTCTTTTGCCACCTGTGGAGGCAAAACGGAAATTCTAGTGAGTAGCCTTCCTAAAGTTAATGAGACTAAAACTGTTACAGCTACTTTTGGTTATCTATTCAGAGTGACTCAGGCATTATTTCAGTCACCTTCAAATGTAAATGTATGTGATGACAGAGAAAAGTCATGTCCTCATAGGAGATTACTCCTCTTCTGCACAATTCTGTGTTACATTTGCAGTCTTTGTATTCTTGTACTGCATTGCTGCCCTTCTGCTTTATGTCGGTTAGATCAACGTACACCAGGATAGTAGTAAACTTCCCATGATAGACTTTGTTTTACTGTTGTGGTTGGTGAGCACTTTGGTCTGGGCTAAAGCTCTTACAGATAGGCAGATCACAGTATTGTTCAGAAACTTCTGCCTTGTAAACAGTCACCAATGGTGTGTCATTTTGGTTCTGTGACTAGTACGGGATTTCTAAATGTATCTGTGATCTTTGGCTTTCTGAGTATAATATTTTGAGGAGAAAATCCTTGGTTTGTGTACAAGGAGACCAGCTTAGTCCATCAAATACTTCTGCTTCCCATAGCCAAGAAGGTGCCCCAGCTCTTGCCGGGATATAATTAAGGGAGAAATACACTGAATGAAACATGTACCTGTAGCATGACTTGCTGCCAACATCTTGAGAAGCATTTGTTTCTAATAAAAGTAATGACTTTTTCAGTGAATTGGTAGGTTTAAAATTTTGCTGCTTTTTTACATAAAATTTGTGCCTTTCCTGGATATTTAAGTTGTAAATGTATTCTTGCCTATAAATTTGAAAGTTCAGGGGTCTGTCATGATGCACATTTTTATTTTCTTTCTTTTATTTTTTTTTTGTTTTTTTCTATATACACGTTTTTAAATGAACAGTAATTTCTTCACTAAATTGTTTGCCTCCCCAAGCGTTTTTAACCTTAAGCTTTAAATTTATCTTTACTCAGAAAATAATTATATGGTCATGTCATAATAGGAAGAAAATCTTTTATTTCGAACTATATTACTGTAAGTTTGTACAGATCATACGTCTAGGACCTGCCTTTAAGAAAGCTTTGATTACATAAATTGTATTTATAAAACATATATTTAGTTCAATTTTTTTTTTTTTTTTTTTTTTTTTTGGTACGGGGGATCAAACTCCGGTCCTTGCACTTGCGCAGCAGGCGGCGAAACCACTGAGCTAAATCCCTGGCCCAAGTTCAAATTTTGTGTCTGAACATTGTTCATGTTATAAAAATGTTTAATTACAAAGATTGGATATATGCTTTTGTTTCTTTTTTTTTTAAATGACCTGGTGTGCTTAATATGTGTACTGAAATTGTGTTAAGAGGAAGGACTTGTAAGTTTCTAACAGATGTGTAATTAATTTAGTACTTCTGTTCCATAAGATATGAGTTTCTATGCTGGAAGCTTAATAGGCTTGCTATGGAAAGAACTATGAAAATGCTATTTATAGGCATTGCTCTTAGTGATATATCTGTTGGCTATCTTTTTGTTTATGTCATGTAAGTACAGACTGGGACTTGATCTTCCAAAAGAAGTAAAATAATACACCCCCCTTTTATTGTAGACCTTATTCAGAGGATTAAAAAAATTAAGATTGCCTTTTACTTTTTTTTTTTTTTTTTTGGCTTTTGAAACATTTATCATTTAGAGTCAATGAGATTGCTGCTTTGAGGTTAGCTTTGATATTGTGAAAATAAATGTGATTTGGATTTCATATTTCTTAATATTCTTATTTTACAAATCAATGATTAAGAAATTATGCATCAATAACTGAAGTGAGTAATATTATGAGTATATCATCTGTACACTCATTTGGGTATATTCTACATACAATGCTTATTCATATACTGCTTCCTAATCTTTTTGTTTTACAGGAATCTAGACTTCCTATTTATATTATGATTGTTTATGTGAAGCACATCTTGCTATTGCCTTATTTTTGTTCCCTTTATTCATGACAAAATGTCAATATGAAAATGTATATGATTTATGCAACAGTTAATGAAGACGCTGAGTGTACTGACTGTTATATTACAAAGAAATCTTCATCTTAAAGGCATAGACAGTTCAAAGGAGAATTCATTTTCAAAGCAGAAAATAGAATTATAATAGTGTTTAAGTGTCTGGCAAGAAACAAAACAATGCTCAGGAAGGAAGAAAGGGAAAGAAAGGAAAGAGAGAGGGGAGGGGGGCCAGGCAGGCCAGGAATGGGTAAAGCAAAGTCTGGGGAGTGGAGATGCAGAGCTTTCATGCTCATCCACCTTCCATTCCCGTAAGAAGGTCATCCACTCTTGTTTTAGAGTTGTTGTTGTTGTTGTTTTGTTTTAGAGTTGATGTCCAACATCTCCAACCTTCCTTCCTGGATCCTGATAGTGGGACCAGGAGATCCAGCCCTCCAGTCCTCCAGTCACATGTCTGGCGACTGGTCCCCCGCTTAAGTCACCTCATTAGCATAAACTCAGGTGTTACTGAAGGGTTCACTGTATATAATAAAAGAGGTGGAGGAGATTCCAAAAGTTTTAGGAGCTCTGTGACAGGAATCAGGGACAAAGATCAAATATATTATACCACAGACAACTATGCCACACCCTCATCACAAGAGACTGAAGGCAGCATAAAACCAAGAAGGTCTTACCACACCTACCTCACAAAAGGTATTGGGGATAGTGCTCCAAAGCTTCTGTAAAGGAGAAGGATTGGTGGTGAGGAAGAGACCTCCTATTCCCAAGTCCTGCAAATAATTTCTTGTTATCAGAGAGGTTCTTTGATAAATTTGGCTTCAATCAGGAACCAGAATATTTTATTGTTAAGGCCTGAAAGCTATAAAATCAGAGATGATGGAATCTTTTTAAAAGGATTTCCGAACAGACCCCAGACACAACCTCACTATCTGTTTTTCAAATTTGCTGAATATTGTCCCCTTGGAGAAGAGTCTCCTCCTGTCTCTCTCTAAAGGATTTCAACTGCAGCCAGGTGTGGTGGTGCACAACTGTAATCCCAGCACTCCGGAGGCTGAGGCAGGAGGATCACCATTAGTTTGAGGCCAGCCTGGGCTACATAGTGAGTTCAGGGCCAGCCTGAACTACAAAGCGAAACCCTGTCTCAAAAAAACCAAACAACAACAAAACAAACAAACAAAAAGATTTCAACTGTACTTTCCCAACCCTGTAAATTTAAATGTTGTTAAAGGGATAACATAAAAATCAGATCAGGACAGGTATGCCAGCTCTGAGGCAGAACAGCAGAAATCTTGAGGTAACTCTGGCGACAAAATATGCAGCTATACTCTTGTATCAAGACAGAGAAGAGAGCAGAGATTCGGGGAAAAGATCCAGTCGAAATATCCAATCTCAATAGAAAACTGGCACCAGTGTGGGCACCAGCTTCTAAGTCAGGGGTCAACGAACAGGCCTCTGCCTAACCTGAGATATCAACAGAAGGAACCTGGGCATTCACACTTTTAAGAGGCAATTAGGGCCCTTACAGAGAGGGACAGAGCCAGGAATAAGACATAAAACACAGAAGCCTAGATGGGAGTATAACTCAGTGGTAGACAGAGCTTGGCTAGCACGTATGAGACTTTGGGTTCAGTCTCCAGCACCAGAAAGGAAGAAAGGAAAGAGGGAAAGGAATAAAGTAAGTATGGGCAGAAGGGAAAAAAGGAGTAAGAAGGAAAGAAGGAAGGAGGAAGGAAGACACTGAACACAGCAGTTCACTCCACTGACGCCAAGCCCCCACCAGCCCCTCCTCTAGCGAGACATTTCCGGCCGAAAGGGGGCGCCTGCGCGTCCCCGCTGCGCCTGCGCAGGAGACGGGTCAGCACGCCGGCGCAGTGCGTCGGTCACAGCCTGGCTCCTGCGGTAGAATCTTTACTTCCTTGAGTGTTGACCCTGGAGAAAGGAAGATGGTGCTGGATCTGGATTTGTTTCGAGTGGATAAAGGAGGGAACCCAGACCTCATCCGAGAAAGCCAGGAGAAGCGCTTCAAGGACCCGGGACTCGTGGACCAGCTGGTGAAGGCAGACAGCGAGTGGCGACGATGTAAGTGTCGGGATGCGCAGGGTAGCCCCTGATCCTAAACTGAGCTTCAGCTCGTGACTGTGGTCACCACTTCCGAGGCCACGGCCTCTGAGTCTCATCAAATCCCCTCTTGGGCTTCGGCGGCTCCAAAGGTTTCCCTGTCCCCAAAACACGGGCTGGGAGCCGGCTCATCCCACTTTTCCTCCCGGCTCAGGCGGCACAAGGTCCTTTCCGCGCGTGCTCAGGGCTGGCCGCTGCGGGTGAGGCTGGAAAGGAGCACGGCGCATGCGCAGCAAGAGCTGTCAAGCCTTATGAACACTTGTCTTTGGTCCCCTTCTGCCCTTTTCTCAACTTCAGCAGGGACAGTGTGGTCTCTCTCTGTTTTAATAGGATCAAACGTTGCTGTCTGACACTCAGTCACATCTGCAACAAAATAGGTTAACTCTACCCACACTGAGAGCATTTGGGGACTTGGAAGCTGCGCCAGCCTAAAAGCAGTGATCTGGACCTCTAAGGAAGGCCATCTTGTGACCTATTGGCATATCTTTAAGAATCAGAAAAGCCTTTAACGTTGTAAATTAGACGTGAGGAGCGGGGTGTGGTGAGGCAAGAGAAAACTTGTAATTATTGAGGATGTGATTTGTGGAAGTTTTCTGGAAAAGACATTGGGACAGTTGGGGGAGATCCTAGAACTTACCCAGGCATCTTACATGAAGCTAAATAAAACCGTAGCACCCTCCTCCCAGGTTAACTGGAGTGGTCACTGGCTGGCAGGATGTTGTCAAGAACATGTGATTCGTTTTGTCTGATGCAATAGGCCTGGAACCAGCCAAGAGCCAGATTTATGACAGCACACTGCAAAGGCAGTTGCAATCCAAGAGTGTGATGGCTATCTCTTAGAAAAATTGATTTGCTTAAGTTTATAAGGGCCTTGGGTATCAAAAGAGTATTTATTTAGCTTGAGTTGTCTGCTGATTGTATATGCCTTAGGTATTCTAATGCCGTAGTTTGTAAGCTTCCACTCCACACGTGAATCTGAAATTTTAAGTTGTCTTGGAATGAAATTTGCCACATTTTCGTTTAGGATAAATATATAATGAGCACTATTGTACCAAATCAGAAGTCAAGAGTGTCGTATTTTATTAGTCCAGCCATTGCTCAGTTGCTAAATGACATTAAGTATGTTAGCCTATCCCGTGTGTATAATTACACATGTGTGAAAAGTTTTGTCCCTTATCTGACTAATGGATATGTGGTGAGTTCTTTAGGGACAAAGACTGAGTTACATATATAGGATATTCATGTATCAAAGAAAAAGATTATAACAATTTAAAGATTTTAATTGGCTTTATTTTGCAATTTTAGAAATCAGTAAGTCTTTATTCTGTAAAATAGAATAAGTATTCCATGAGCTGAGCAGAAGAGGTAGGTTTGCAGAGAAGGGCTGAAGAGAGCAGAAACAAAGAAAATAAAAGGGATTGGTTATTTCAAAGTTACTTTCCCTGTAAAGTGAAGAAGATAGGAGACAGAAAAATAGAAATAGAATTGATTGGTCAACATCTGATTACTTCAGTTTACTTTTGTAAGGTTAAAGAATGTCAGGATTAAAGAAGAGGAAACTTCATTGTTATGCAGATTGAAACTGAAATGTGGCTCTTTTCTCCTGATTTCTGGGAAGGTCAGATAGCAGTTTATGAGTTTGGTTATGTGGAACTGTACCACTTTGATTTTTAGTCTTCTCTGTTAAGACCTGGTACAGGACCCAAATCCAAAACAACCTCCAGTAATTTTAAACACATATATGCATATAGATATACACAGATATAGATATAATTACAATACCTAGCACTCCCCCCTGGTACTCAGGAAGGACTTCATAAAGGTTTTTTTGTCAGTACCTAAAAATTGTCTGTGTTCAAGGGTTTTTGCTTTGGTAGTAGTACTGGGGATTGAACCGTGACCTTCACACTAAGCTATATCCTTAGCCTGTCTATCAGTCTTTTCTTTTCTGTCTTTTTGAGACAGAGTCTTGCTAGTTGCCCAGGCTGGGTTTGAACTTGGAATCCTCCTGTCTGAGCCTAGAAATTGACATTGCTACAGTCTACAAAGTTTAACTCATTTTTCACCAGTTCTACATGCACTCGTGTGTGTGTGTGTGTGTGTGTGTGTGTGTGTGTGTGTGTGTATGTGTGTGTTTCTGTGTGATTTTACCATGTATATATTTGTAACTACCAGCACATTCAGGCTATAGAACTGTTCCATCACCACAAATATCTTTCTTGCTGTCCCTTTGTAGTACTGTATATTCACTTTCCCTTCCTTCATCAAGCCCTTGACAACCCCTGATTCTGTTCTCCATCTCTATAATTTTGTCATTATGAATAAATGAATGGGAAAATAGATCATTTTGTGGTAAAGTTTAAAGAGACATTAAAGAGAGAAGCTTATTGACAAAACCTTACATAATATAGTACAGTATAGTATAGGTGCAGTGTCATTTCTTGTAATCAATTTTACCTCTCAAAAGCTTGATCTTTTTTTTCTACCATGTTGTCCCAAATGCTTAGATTCAAGAGATTCAACTTTTCATAATCAGAGTCAGACTGATGAACTATAATACCAATATGTTAATTTGTGCTATTTGGCTGAGAAAAGAAGAATGCAAGTTTGAGGACAACCTAGGCAACTTAGACCCTGTCTCAAAATAAAAAATAAAAAGGACTATGAATGTAACTCATCACTTCCTGGGTTTAATCCTCAATACAAAGAAAGAAAGAGAGAGAAGGGAGGAAGTGAAATTACAACAAGTTATCAAAGCTGTCAACTGAGCTGAGTGTTGTGGTGCAGGCCTGTAATCCCAGCACTTGGAAGGCTGAGGCAGGAGGAATGCTGTGAAATTGAGGCCAACCTGGGCTATGTAGTGAGTTCAAGGCCAGCCTAACTGCATAGCAAGACCCTGTCACACATACAAAAAAGGCTGTCAACTGAGCATGACATTAATACAAAAGGAATAGCATTAAACATTTCTAAAAGAGATGTTGCGACCAGGCTAATGATAATAAAAATATGATACCTCTTTTCTAGATTCCCATGTATAGCAAATATGTAGTCTCTTTAAATGAACCTTAAGATAATTAGGCAGGTTACAGTTATGTGTGTATATTTTCCAGATTTCTCAGTTGTACTATTTTACAGTGGTATCATATGTTGATTTATAAAATTTCAACCTCAGAATTGCTTTTTCCTTGTCTCCAAATGCTTGGGATAGCCTGTTGCTGTCACTAGTCTATGCTAACTTTGGAGCTCTGAAGCTCTAAGATTTTATAACTTCATGAGGCAGTTCCTTCAGTTCTGCTTCCATCTTTTTTTTTTTGGTACCAGGGATTGAACTTGGGGCCTTGGGCTTGTGAGGCAGGTGGCAGAACCACTGAGCTAAATCCCCAGCCCACTCTGTTTCCATTTTGATCTTGAGTTGAGATCCATACTGTGTTGGTCAGCTTTCCATAACTGTAAAAAAATACCTAATCAGTTTAAAAAGAAGAAAGGCCTATTTGGGCTCACAGTTTTGGAAATTTCAGTCAATGATTAGTTGACTCTGTTGCTTTTGGGCCTGTGCTGAGTCAGTAAATGATGGCAAGAGTGTGTGATAGAGGAAGCTGCTAACCTCCTGGTGGCCAGAAGGCAAAAGTAGAAAGATAAGGGGATAAATCCACTACCCGCCTTGAGGTCATGCCGAATAACCTATGACCTCCTACCAGGGCCCACTTCTTAAAGGTTCCTCCAGCTTCCTGTAGTGCCAAGATGAGGACCAAAACGTCTTTTAACACATGAGGCCTTTGGGGACAATTATCTAAATCATAGAAAGTACCAAGGAGCCATGATCAGGGAATATTTTAAGTGTGTTTCTTTGATATATTCTTTGCTTCTTTATTTTTAGGCAGATTTCAGGCAGACAACTTGAACAAGCTAAAGAACTTATGCAGCAAGACAATTGGAGAAAAAATGAAGGTAAGAGAGCTGAGTAACAGCCTGAGAGCTAGAGGAGAGGTATTTGATCTTGTTCTTAGCTGATGTTCCCTGAAGTTCTAACAAAGCATCTAATTCTGTGAGATGCTCAGTTTCTTACTAGGGGGAAGCTTGTTTTAAAAAGAAAGGGAGGAAGGGAATGAGGAGGCACCTTCTGTTTTGGTAAGATTTCTGCCACACCAGCATTCATCTTCTGTTCTCATTAATAGGAATTTTAATTCCATCAAGTCATCCTTTTCATTTCTTTCTTGAGCTCAGGAAAATCAGGAAGGTTTTCTCATGGCAGACTTCAGAATTTTTGTCCCAGAGTTGTCCTGCTTCTTCCTGAAAAAAGCACAGATTTGTAGCCTGTGTCTTGCCTTGGCCTCCAATTAGCTGCATGACTTTTAAGCAAGTTAACCTTTGAGCCTCAGTTTCCTCATCTGCAAAATGGCAGCACGCTCACCTATAGAATGAGGTTGTGAAAAGTAAATATCTTTTAAATGTAGTAAACTCGACACAATGCCTAGAATATTATGGTTGTTCAGCACTTGTGACTTATAGGAGATGGCAAATGGTTACTAGCTTTTATCCAGAAATCCTGATATTTGAACAGTATTAAATTTCAGCTTAGCTTTTGCTTTGGTATCCAAAATAGTTCTTGGATTTATCCTTTCTTCAAAAAAAAATACCTCTTGGCCCTTAACCACTAGTTTTAAAAGGCAGATTAAAGCTTGGTATGGTGGCTCAGGCCTGTAATCACAGCACTCTGGGAGGCTGAGGCAAGAGGGTCACTAGTAGAGCCCAGTCTGGGCTACTTAGAGAATCCCTGTCTCACAATGAAAAATTTAAAAAGACTGGGAATGTAGCCCAGTGTGAAGGCCCTGGGTTTAATCCCTAGTACTCCAGGAAAGAAATCTTGAAAATAATGCAAAAAGTTAAAACATTTTGAAACTAGAACCAATAAAAAAGCATGACAGAAAAATAACCTTGGGCTTGTAGCACCTTGCACTTCATGTTAGTCTATATCCTTCTCTTGGACAGGTTTTGTTTTTACAGTTTGAGGGCTTTGCCCTGAACTGTATTTCTAGTCTTCCCCCAACGTTTTTTTTTTTGTTTTTTTTTTTTTTAGTACTGGGGATCGAACTCGGGACGTTGCGCTTGTGAGGCAGGCGCCGGAACCACTGAGCTAAATCCCCGTCCCTATGCCCCCTTTTTGTGAGGTGAGGTCTTGCTCTGTCATTCAGGCTTGCCTTGAATTCACTGTGTAGCTCAAGCTGGCCTCGAACTTGTGGCAATCCTGGTTTAGCCTCCCTAGTGCTGGGATTACAGGCGCACACCACCACCAGCCCTTTAAAAAAATTTTTTTTTATTAATATTATTATTATTATTTTTTTTTTTTTTTGTACCGGGATCAAACTCAGGTCCTTGAACTTGCGAGGCAAGCAGCAGAACCACTGAGCTAAATCCATGGCCCTCTTTTTTGTAGTTTTTATTTGGATACAGAACCTTGCTAAGTTGCCCAGTCTGTAATCGAACTGGTGATCCTCTTGCCTCAGCCTCCCAGAGTACTAAGATTGGTGCTAGCTTTTTGACAGTATTTAAAAATTTTTTTTCTTTTTAATGAATAGATTACACTTTAGCAGGTTTGTATATGCATGTAACATACTTCGATCATTTTCATTCCCCTCATCTACCTTTTTGCCCCACCCTCCCCCTAGTTTCACACTGAGTAGTGGTTCAGTGTGTATAATGTTATACTTTGAGCTGTGGAAACTTATGTTGATAACACACAGTTTTCTTCCTCATGATGCTTAATCTTTTGCAGATCAGAGGCCCAGTAATTTTTTGATTCCCATGTATACTCTTGTCCAGATGTTCTCTGGGCTGTACACAGACAGTGCCAGCTGGGTATTTTTTGTAGCAATAAGTTGGGAGTGATGTTTTCATTTGCAATCACATTGTTAGGCCCAGCTTTACTGCTGGCCCTTTAGGTCGTTTTCACCCTTGCTGTCCGTTGGAATACTTGCAACACTGCTTTAATTTGTGTAGCACTAGGAAATATTCAGATACGTTCATAAACACTTCATTTTGGTTTTGATCTTTGCTGCAAACCTGGAGTGTAGATATTACATTTATTTTTTTATCAGTCTTATTTAAGGAGTAAGAAAAAAGACTTAGAACATTAAGGAACTTGCCTAAAATCAGACTAAGTCAGTTGCACATCCAGACCTTAAACTCAGTACTTGAATCTGCTGCCCCAGAGACTATCAGGTAGCATATATTGCTGTCATATGCTCACCCTATCTTTAATGCCATTATAGCTGCACACTGTGGTACACACCTATGATCCCAGTATAATCCAGTACTACAGAGGCTGAAGCAGGAGGATCATGAATTCAGGGCCAACCTGGGCAATTGGATTAGAAATGATGATAAAGAAGAGTGAGGAAGGAAAACAGGCCTGGCCACGCATTTGCCATTTTTGTCAAATTGCATTGATTGCTCTAAGCTTAGTTTCAGATTCTGTGATCCTTTTCCATTCACTTGTTTTCCTCGGCTCTCTGCTATTCCATCATTCCATTCATTTTCTCTCCTTAGCCTGAGTGCTGGGTTTGTTCCTAGTGAACACAAGGGCACCCCATCAGGGCCTGCTCTTGATTCTCCTGCCATTTCTGGCACATAATCATTTCAAATACATTATCTTGTGAGTTCCGTGATTCTTCCATGTCTAGGGAAAGCCATACTTCTTTTCATGGTCTCGATGTTAACTCTCACCCCAGCAGGTTAATTGTCTTGTCCAGGATCAAAAAGCTAGGAAACAGCAGAATAAGGACTTAAAACATGGCCTTCTGGCCTTCAATTTACTAGTTTTTCTCCTTTTGTGTTACAATTCATTGTTGGACATCTTGTGATTAGTTTATATATTAATAAAGTAATGTTAGAGATTTTCTTTCATTTAATCAAGTTGGGGTTTTTCTGTCCTGCAGAAAAAAGAGCCAGTGGGAGATGATGACTCTGTTCCTGAGAATGTGTTAAACTTTGATGACCTCACTGCAGACACTTTAGCTGTAAGTTACTGTCCTTTTCTAAGTTGGAGTCACTGCTCTTTTGTCTTAACTTCATTCCTAGGCAGCAAGTGCTGACTGTGTTTCACCCAGCACTGTGGCAACCTTGACTTCCTGCCACTGGGCAGTGTCCCTAGCCACTCCTGTTGTACTGTATACTTGAGTACTTATTAGATAGCAGCAATGTACTTAGCACTTTTGTTGTACTCTGTACTTCAGTACTTATTAGACAGCAGACAGATACAGATGGACTGGGAAAACCAAGGGTAGGAAGAAAAGAAAAAAAGAACTGAACTGTGTTTGGTTTTAGGTAATTCCATTTTCTACTCAGTTTCACAAAGTAAAAGAATTTCTGAACTTAACTGTGATTCAGTAAGTATTCACTATAGTATTCCCAGAGCAGTAATTTTCAAGTGTTTTCATCACTAAACCTTTCTTATAGCTAAGAATATAAACAGAGTTCTTTTCTCAAAGGTCTGTGTTGGAGACCTGATCCTGTCTAGCCCAGCCTGCTGAGGCTCTCCCCAAGAAATCAGAGCACAGCTTGAAACATCTTCAATCAGGAACACAAAATAAGCTTAAGACAAGGTCTCTTGCACCTAATAAAGTTATCTTCCCAGAGAACATTTAAATGCGTGTACATAATAGAAAGTTAAATTGGTTCAATCAGGAAAATCCAGAGTACAAATTAAGGGAAAGTTCTCTTGGGAGAGGCACAGTGTTAAAATTCCTAGGTTGTATTGGAACAGCAAGAGTGGCCAGAATAGATGTATCTCTGCCTTAGGCACCCGCAAAGGAAAATGCCAGTGGATTTGTAAGACAAGACTATATGTATCTCTATCTGTGTAAATAAATATCAGTTCTTTGAAGGCCTTCATTTTCAACTTTTAAAATGCTACCAGGTGTTGAGGGTGTGGCTCAGTGATGGAGTGTTTGCCTAGCTCGAGTGAGGCCCTGGGTTCCATCCCCAGCACTGCAAAAATAGAAATATATAATTTACCAAAATGGTTGTCACTGGAGGACCTCAGGGTGAGGGCCCCAGTGATTTATTCCTGTACCGTCCTTGACTCATGGTGTCCTGGGTCTGAGGCTGGCCTGTTCCTTTACAGAGCCTGAAAGTCTCACAAATCAAAAAAGTCCGACTCCTCATTGATGAAGCCATCCTAAAGTGTGATGCAGAGCGGCTAAAACTGGAGGCAGAGCGGTTTGAGAAACTTCGAGAGATTGGGAACCTTCTGCACCCCTCCGTGCCCATCAGTAACGACGAGGTAGGCATGGTGCCACCATAGGAGGTCACCGTCCTTGGCTGAGGGGCGGGGTGGGGGAGGCGGGGGTGGGAAGCTGTGCGACACTGGCACTGTGTATCACAGGCAGCTCTTTGTACTTTCCCTCTGCCACCAATTGAGCATTTCAGGAGTCAGATCCTTGCCTGACTGGGAAGTAGCAGAGACAGCAGGTAGGAGACTCCTGGCACAGAAATCTCTTCTAAATAGGGCTGCTGTCCTCCACTGCCTGTTGCTCCTGGTAGCAGCGAGTCCTGTGGGAGGGATCTGCTAAATCAACGTAACCCCTCACCCACACCCTGTTGGGAAGCTGCAGGTTGAAGGGAAATCTGCATGATAAAAGGTCCCTGCTGGGAGGGCGCTTCCCCAGCACAAAGCCGCTGGGAGCC
The DNA here is from genome assembly GCF_053883595.1 of Heterocephalus glaber. Taxonomy (NCBI): domain Eukaryota; kingdom Metazoa; phylum Chordata; class Mammalia; order Rodentia; family Bathyergidae; genus Heterocephalus; species Heterocephalus glaber. The sequence continues at coordinate 43,857,756 of NW_028258296.1, forward strand.
CAGTCTTTGTTCCCTGACACCCCAGCGTGGCAGGGCCCATCTGTGCCTCTTTCATTCATTCCCTGGTGAATGTTAAACTCATTGCTGGCTGGGGTGTGCGGGAGGCCCTGGAGCCCTAGCAGACTTGGAGGTCAGGGCCCGCCTTCACATGGCCCTGAGACCAATGAGAGCCTGGAAAAATAATCTACATTCTCCTCTGTACCCCAGGCGATACTGATTGTCTGGGGCCAGTTGTCCCGATGCACAATTTTTAAGGAGGCATTTAAAAGGGTAACAAAATAAAACAAAGCCCAAGAGAACACTATAGATCTCTTAGAAAATCCTGATTCCCAGTTTCATGGCTAGAATCACTTCTAGGACTTTGTAGCTTATTCGTTCTCAGTTAAGTAGCAAATTTTCTTCTCTAGTTACTGTGTACAATAACCAAAACCTAGTGTTGAGTTTAAGCTGTGGCTTCATAAAGCTGAATTGTTCTTGGGTGGAGTTTGGAAAGATGGAGGTTGTAGAATTTAAAAATCATGTATCTCTCTTGGTCTTCTTTCTTTAGGATGCAGACAACAAAGTAGAGAGGATTTGGGGTGATTGTACAATCAGAAAGAAGTACTCTCACGTGGACTTGGTGGTGATGGTTGATGGCTTTGAAGGCGAAAAGGGGGCCATAGTGGCTGGGAGTCGAGGGTACTTCCTGAAGGTAAGAGTTGGGAACCAGTGGGGGTAAAGAAAGAACTGAAAAAAGACTGCCGAAAATCATAGTCATATTTAAAAGGCCCACAAATCCACCACTTGTACTGGCAGCCTGTCTGTAAATATGTAGCAATTAGATGCAATTCTCTCTCTAAAGCAAGAGTACTTATCCAGATTCCAGAGAACAAAAGCCACTCAGTGATCCTCCATAATGAGTATGTTTTGCTGACTGAATCAGAACAGTCTCTGCCTTTGAAGAGCTCAGAGTCATTGGACAGTCAGACAAGTAACAGTTGAAACCCAGTTCGATAAGCTTGTGGTCTGAGTAGGCCCAGGGTGCTTAGAGAACAGGGAGATGGAGGCAACAATCCCGTGCTAACTGGGGCAGAAGGCACATGAATTCAAAGAAGGCTTCCAAAAAGATACACTGAAATGATTTTGGAAATAGTGTGCACTTCAGTAAGCTCTACCTTTACAAATGAGTCCAGTGTTTCAAGAATTAGCTTAGGGAAACAAATGTGCAGTCTGGATAAATGGTCCATTTCCCTTACTTTGGCTCTTAAAGGTAATTCTCCAAAATGGGCATGGTGCCACATGCCTGTAATCCCAGCACTTGGGAGGTTGAGGCAGGAGGATCCCCATGAGTTCGAGGCCAGTGTGGGCTACATAGCGAGACCCTGTTTCAAAAAACAAAAAACAAACAGATAATTCTCTGGACAAGGTGCCTGCGTGACACACTGTTGGGCTTTTTGTTGTTAAGAAGCTCCTGGCAGTTACATTCCATGGTTTTTCTTGGCTTATGGTGTGCCCCTCACCAGTATCATCCATTGCCCAGTTGCCCCTAGTGTGAGTTTTAGCAGATGAATGGGATGGTGACAGGACTCGGTCACACAGCACTGTGTCTCTGTTCCTTTAGGGGTCCCTGGTGTTCCTGGAACAGGCTCTCATCCAGTTTGCCCTTCGCACCTTGGCAAGTCGGAACTACATTCCCATTTATACCCCCTTTTTCATGAGGAAGGAAGTCATGCAGGAAGTGGCTCAGCTCAGCCAATTTGATGAAGAACTTTATAAGGTAAGTAGTCTGAGGCAGCGTGGTAGAATAACTTCTTAATTATGAAGCTTCACTCCAATGGTACAGAGCAGTGCTATCCAACCACTTTATCATGGAAATGTTCTATAGCTATAGCTATTAAGTACTCGAAATCAGCCTAATATGACTGGGGGAACAAATTTTTAGTGTAAACAGGCACATGTAATCAGTGCTGCCATATTAGACAGTGCGGATACAGAGCCTTTTTCATTCTCTCCCCAGTAGTCTGTATGATATATATAATCGAGCATACTTTGTCACCAGGAGCTTGGTGAGTTCTTGGACAAAAGGAAATAATAAAAGTGGCACCAGTCTCCTAGCCCCCTTGCCATGTCCTCCGACTGCTGACTTGTGACTGGGAGCCCCCACAGGGCCAGGTGCACTTACTTGGGGTGGGTGTGACTCATACATAGTTCATGGCTTCTCTCCAGCCACAGACCATTGTAGGGAGAACCAGATTCAGAATGTCATTCTGATCAGCTGTAGCACTGTGGTCTATCCAGCACTCAGAATTTCTAGAGCTGTGCTTGGTGGCACATGCCTATAAAGCCAGCACTCTGGGAGGCTGAGGCAGGAGGGTTGCAAGTTCAAGCCCAGTCTGGATAACTTAGCAATTTAATGAGACTCTTGACTCAAAAGAAAGGAAGAAAGGACTGGAGATGTAGCTCAGTACAAAGGCCCTGGGTTCATTTCCTAGTACTGCAAAAAAAAATTTTTTCTGGAATGTTTCTGCTATCAGCTATCCATCATGGCAAATTTACCTCTCACTTGCCCCTCTCTTTTAAAACTTACTCTGTTGGAAGTGAAGGTTTTGTTCCTATTAGCAAGTGCAGTTAGGCTCATCTGATTCGTAATTGGTTGCATAATGTTATGTAAAATCAACATAACTGTGGATTGTCAGCTCTTCCTTTGCTGAATGTTTAGGAAGCCTCCTTTCTTGCTAAAAAAGCATGATATATGATACCATATACGTATTTACACACACACACACACACACACACACACACACACACCTCCAAGTACTGGGAGTAAACCCAGGGCCTTTGTGCTGTGCTTCATCCTCAGCCCTTTGGCCCTTTTTATTTTGAGACAGGGTCTTGCTAAGTTTCCCAGGCAGGACTTGAATTTGTGATCCTCTTATTTCAGCCTCCCAGAGTTCTGGGATTATAGGCTATGACAGTACACCCATTTTATTGGGTGAGTAAAGTGAAATGTATCTCCATAATTTGCATGTCTTTGGTCTCTGTCATCAGGGACCCCATAACTGTTCCCTCCCTTGTCTTCTCTTCTTAACATTCCCTCCCTACTCCTAGGCAGAGACTGAAGAAAACTTCCTTCCCTGTCACTCGTATCTTTCCTGTAGTTTCTTTCTTTTTTTTGGTACCAGGGATCAAACTTGGGACCTTGCACTTTCAAGGCAGGTGCTGGAACCAGTGAGCTAAATCCCCGGCTTCCTGCAGTTTCTTAAACAAGCTGTGTCCTCCTTCAGTCTTACTTAACATAGGTCTCTCTTCTCCTACAGGTGATTGGCAAAGGCAGTGAAAAGTCTGATGACAACTCCTATGATGAGAAATACCTGATTGCTACCTCAGAGCAGCCCATTGCTGCTCTACACCGGGACGAATGGCTGCGGCCAGAAGATCTGCCCATCAAGTATGCCGGCCTGTCCACCTGCTTTCGCCAGGAGGTGGGCTCCCATGGCCGTGACACTCGTGGTATCTTTCGAGTCCATCAGTTTGAGAAGGTAAGTGGAAGGTCAGAGTAGGAGTAGGAGCCTTTATCTCCCTATCTGTCCCTGGCACTGTTTTCTATGGGGCAGAGCCTGGGAAGTGCATGGTAAAGTGGCTTCGAGTGTAGACTGGAACCAGGCTCCTGAATCCAAATGCTAACTCCACCACTTACCATCTCTGGAACCGTGGTCAAGTTGCTTAACCTCTTTGGCTCACTTTCTACCTCTGTGAAAAGAAGATAATGGTCTCCGCCTCACTACACCAACTGTGTGGAACAAGACAGTCAGCATGTGGAAAGCACTTCGCATAGCAGCTGGCAAGGACAGACCGTGGTGGCTCTCTGTCAAGCTGGTGTTCTTGCTGTTGCAGGCCAGTCTCGTAGAACACAAATCGCTCCTGCTGGGGGCCTCGCCTGGCCAGTCTCCCAGCACTGCAACACTAGGCCAGAACGTCTCTACTTCAGTTCTGCCATTTTTTCACTGTGCACTGCTCTTCCTGTCTCCTTGGGTCCCCTCTGCAGATTGAACAGTTTGTGTATGCATCACCTCACGACAGCAAGTCATGGGAGATGTTTGAAGAGATGATTGCCACTGCAGAAGAGTTCTACCAGTCTTTGGGGATCCCTTACCACATTGTGAATATTGTCTCAGGTAGGGGATCCCTCCTCTTCCCAGCCTCCCTCCCTTTCCTGCACCCCACAGACACCACCTTCAGCAGCTGCACTGCCACACAAAGTGGTAGCTTGCAATCCAGCTCATTAGCCACATTCATTAAAATATCACACCCTTCTTACTCGAGGGTGTTTGGCGGTGAGAAGACCCGAGCATGATTTCACTCCTGGGGATTAGATGGGAAATAAAGAATACTGCAGGCTCATGGGAGGTTGGCCTGTGGAAATGGCATCTGTCCTTCCTGAATTCCATGGGCTTTTCTTTACAGGTTCTTTGAATCATGCTGCCAGTAAGAAGCTCGACCTGGAGGCCTGGTTTCCAGGCTCAGGAGCTTTCCGTGAGTTAGTCTCCTGTTCGAATTGCACAGATTATCAGGCTCGCCGGCTCCGAATCCGATACGGGAAGACCAAGAAGATGATGGACAAGGTAGATGGCCCCTAGTGAGGTGGGCAGTGGGGCCTTCAGCACAGGGCACATCTGTGCTGTCCTGTGCTGTTTATCAGCCCTGAGAGCACATTAGTTTCATGGGAAAATCTGAACTTCTCAATCTAGACCAAAAAGGAAATCTGGAAATGATTTCTCCTGAATTAGGACTAGGTTCTCTTAGAAGCCTGAGTCTAGCCCTATTGTACAAAGTAATTCTAGCTTTTCGGTTTTTGGCTTTGTTTTCCTTAACTCCAGAGAAGGAAAAATCTCTATTTACCTACACAGAATAACTTTGTGGCAGTGCCTTCCCTCTTTTCACCCAAGAAGGTTGGATTGTAAGCTCACCTCTCAAACCCAATCTTCAGGCCCTGGTCTAAGTCAGGCTTGCCATGGGTGAAAAGCAGGGGCCACGGTGGTATTTTCTTCCTGCCAACTCTCCTCAGAATACTGGGACTTAACACATTTCACTCATACAGACATGAGGAATCTATCTTGAGTTAATCTAATAGATAGTAAACACTAAACAAAATTCAAGTGTTTAAAGAAATTGAAAACAGGTAGAGCCTGTCACTCTGATGTGCATAGTTGTAGCTGGGGGAGTTCGGGCCAAGTAGATGGTGCCTTGTCATCATTGAGAGCAGCTAAGGTTGATTTTTAACTTCCCTCTGGCGCCATCTCTTCCCAGGTGGAGTTTGTCCACATGCTCAATGCTACGATGTGTGCCACTACCCGGACCATCTGTGCCATCCTGGAGAACTACCAGACAGAGAAGGGCATCATTGTCCCTGACAAATTGAAGGAGTTCATGCCGCCAGGTACAACTCCCAAACTCAGCTCTCCTGCCTCTCTTTTCTGTTTTCTCACTCTTGTGAGTAACAGACCCCTTTCAGAATGTACATTCTTTTTATCAGCTTGGCAGGTAAGAACCCAGTTTGAGTAACTCTGCCTGTCCTCTGGTGCCTGGTGAGAAAGTAGCCAGTGCAGGTGTGATATCCAAGTACTGCTAAACTTCAGATTGAGGAAGAAAAGAATGGGAAAAACCAGTTCCTATTATGGGCACCCCTTTGTTCAAAGGGATCATTGTCTGAACTTCCCCCCTGAGGTCCTTGGGCTTTGACTGTCTGAGAAGTGACAGGTCATTTGGTTGGCTCCTCCCTCCCAGGGCTCCAAGAACTGATCCCTTTTGTGAAGCCTGCACCCATTGACCAGGAGCCATCAAAGAAGCAGAAGAAGCAACATGAGGGCAGCAAAAAGAAAGTGTCAACAAGAGATGCCACCCTGGAAAACCAGCTGCAGAACATGGAAGTCACCGATGCCTGAACATTCCTTCCTTGAAGTTTGCCAGGCTTCGTTTCCATCTGCTGGGATCTCAGAGGCTGCCTCGGAGCAGGATGGCCAAGCACCTCCTCATCACCCCGCCCATCTGACTGCATCGCTAACAGGAACCGTCTGCCATGCGCAGCACAGGTGTTCCTGTCTCCTCGAATGGGCATGGGGTCCACCACTGATGACTGATGAAACCATGTAATAAAACATCTCTGGGGAGGGCTTCAGACTCTTCCAATGTCTTCTCCCTGAGGCTTGAACCTGTCTCAGTTCCCCCTGGGACCACACTCCTGCTTTCTCTTCCAAATAAGGCTGTACTAACCAAGTCAGACCCTCTCAGGTGCGGTTAGGGTAAATGAGTAGGTATAGGTGGGGTAGATTTAGTAAAGGCTCAAAGGGGAAGTGAAAACCTGGAGCCTTACACACACAAACCTGCAGGACCAGATCCCTTATAAATCCTCTCCTGCCTAAAAGGGTGAGGTAGATGGAGCTTAGAGAACAGAGTTGATGTAAAACCCTCCTGGCTCTTGTGTTCCCTAGGAAAGCCTCCATGGAAAGGGAGGGATGCTGTGAGGGATTGAAGTAGGTGGGACTTTACTTAATCCAAAAGAGCCCGAAGCTTCAAGAACATGGGTTGGGGCCTTTTTAACAACTGGCTACATGACAGCTCATTGCTGCAACTCCAGGAGCTTCAGGTAGCTGACAGGGCAGCAGGAAGAATATTCATTCCTTCCCAAGGAGCTCCCAGTATTGTCCTAATAACCATTCCCTGGAGAGGATGGTATTCAGGCTCCTCTTTTACTTGCTGTCTTTCATCTGCAATCTACAACCTTCAACTCTAATGACACCTTATGTTAGTCTAGTACTTCCAGTGATCCCTTTTATCTTTGTGATGATCCCAGAAGGTAGGGTGGGGACATGATTATACCTGCTCCATTATGGAAGGCAGCAGGACACAGAGAAGGGGACATAGTGGCCAGGTAGAAGTCCTGGCTCCCCAGTGGTGCTTTGTGTTTGTTATTTCTTTGGGAGGTTGAGAGCCTGAGTGTAACCTAGTACCACTTAGAAGCCACCAGCTCATTTCAGCTTCCTGAGTCCCTAAGTAACAACTGCCCTGGACCTACTGGAGCTGGTACCAAGGAAAGAGGCCAGTTTTCCACTGAGGGCTAATCCTATTCATCTGATGCCCAGATACCTGATCAAAACTGGGACAACCAAAAGGGTGACCACATGGCCCTCTTGCCTTGCCTGCAGTGCCAACTGGGGACCTACAAATGGCCTCTATAGCCTATTGCCCTCAGCGCTTAACAAAACCAGGGCAAGAGGGCAAAAGAGCAAGCTGCTCCCATTTGTAATTCAGAAGGACAGAAATTCACATTCCTGTAGCTTCAGTGTTAAAAGCAGCTTACACAGCAGGAGACATTTTTGCTCCACCCCTACTCCATTTTAGAAGCCCACTAGAGACTTGCAGGTACCCTGAACACCCCCATTTCTGTTGGCCCTGGCCTAGGGGGTCTCCACAGCAGCTCCCTGACTCCTAAGCTCTTTGGCTCCTGGTCCTTGTGACCTTCTTTCAGCAGAAGGCTTCGATTTTTGCCAGGGCCCAGAAAGCTCTATGGGAGAGGAGGCTGGGGATTTAGCTCAGTGGTTCTGCCACCTGCCCTGCAAGCACAAGGACCCGAGTTCGATCCCCAGTACCAAAAAAAACAAAAGAAAAAAATGGCCTCTATGGGAGAGGAGACTCTGGGGACTCAGCCCCTGGGCACCAGACCCTGGCTCTTAACTCCCTTGCATCAGCTGGCTAGCCTCACCTGGCTAGTTTACTGGAGCTGGCTGCACTTGGAGCCTGGACACTGCAGCTTATACAGAGGCAGCCTCCTAATCTGAGTAGCTGTGCTCCCTGTGCCAGCTGCACCTGTCTGCCCTGTCTGCAGGCACCTTATGTGAACCCCTGCCTGGAGAAAGATTACTGTGTGGACCACCTTGTCTGTTAGCGGAACATATACCCCTGCTCCCTAAAGCCAGAGGAGAGAAAACCAGCTAACAGGAGTTAAGGCCACAATGACCATGACTGAGGTTCCTCCCTGCAGGTCAGACACAAGAACATACTGAGCTGGGCCAGGTGACGCATGCCTGTAATCTCAGCTACTCAGGAGGATGGCATGGGAGGATCGAAGTTGTAAGCCAGCCTGGGCAACTTAGTGAACCCGTCTCAAAAAATAAGGCTGGGAATGTAGCTTGGGTAGAGCATCCATGGGTTCAATCCCCAGTACTGTGAAAGAAAAATAAGGAAACACTACAGATTGGCAGGTGGGCGTGCAGTCATTAACAGTGCTGACCCTGTGCCAGGCACCATTGGGAGCAAGATTTACAACACAGAATGGGCCACAATCCCTGCTTTCAAAGAACTCAGTCTATTGGGAAAGGTGTGGCTCCCTTTCCTCCAGAGTGAGCTAAAATCCAGACTCCTCTCCCTGAAGCAGCAGCTTGGGGCTGATGGAAGCCTTGTTTAGGGTAGGCTACGCTGAGCAATTGGGAACAGGTCCAGGTACCCTTAACTCCGCCCTGAGTTTGCCTCTACAACCCACGGCTGATGCCCTCATCCCTGGCACCTTGACCTGCCCCATCTCCAACCTCAGCTACCCAGGTCACCTCAGCCAACAACCCCTGAAGGCCCAAAGGAGTGAGTCAGAGCCCTGGGTCTCTTACAAACCCTCGGTTCCCACAGCCAGGAATTCAGGGCCCAAGATGCAGGTCTGGGTCCTTCAGACAAGAGGAGATATTGGGGACCTGATGTCCGGCCTCTTCCACAAGAGAGTTACTGTGAAGCTAGGCTTCAAGAGACAAACGACTCAATGTGAGTCTCGGGGGCCTTCCTGAGTTCAGTTGCTGGACAGAGCTGTTCAACCAAACACTCCTAGACTGAAACCTCTCTCCTGGGAACTGATTCCGGGCTTGTTCTGCCTTTCCTTCCCCGAAGCTTTTCCGGTTTATCCCGGTCCTGAGAACACCTCTTCCCCAACCCCCAAACCTCCCACGGGGGGCCTGGGGCAGCCCTGGCTGCTCTCCCAGGATGAGTCTGACGGCAGAGCAGGGATGGGCCCCAGAGAAATGTGTTGCAAGTCCGAGCCTGTGCTAGGCTAGGATGGGGGCCTGCTCCTTTCCCCCAGTCACCTGCCAGCATGGGGTTCCCCAACAGCTCCTCCCAAATAGTCACGGGCGCGGGGGGTGGGGGGTGGGGTGGTGGTGGTGGGTTTTGCATCCTTGTAGCCCCAACCGCGCCAGGCCCTGGTCAGGCCTCTGCCACTGCCGTTGCCCTTTTAAGACCCCCCCCACACACCACCAGGGCGAGGGTACTGCAGGCAGGTTCTGGTTGCAGAACCCCAGCAAGGTGCAGCTCCCCCACGACCTGCCAGGAAAGAGGACCTGGATGCCACTTGTCAACCTTCAGGCAGATGTAGCGATCCCAGCGATCTCTGAGGAAGCGCCTTTTCTGGAGAAGTTTCTTTCTTTAGCTGCTTACTTGGCTGATTCGCAAGCCCTGCATTTTGGAGCTCCTCCCCGTCCCTTCTAGCCTCCAATCCAGACCTACAGTCAGAATGGGAAATTATTTTTATTGAGGTATAAATTACTGATAAGGCGGTGTGACCCTTCCGGGAGACTGGTCTTTTAAACGCTGTAGAAACTGAAGAATTGAGCTCCCGTTGAAAATAGCATTCATCCATTCCTTCCATCTTAACTCAGAATGAAAAACAATTTTTTTTTTACTCTTCCTTGAAAACCAGCTCTTGTCTACTTGTGACCTGGCCCTCCCTACCATTCTGTGTCCCCTGAGCCCTTGCTTTTCACTGGCGGTCTCCTGAATCCCCTTCTCCCTCTCAGTTCCCTCCCCGCCACCCCACCCCTTCCCCTCAGTACCGACCTGACCTGCGTGCAGTCCTCCTCCTCCAGCAGCGCCTGCAGTCATCCCTCTTCTGTCACATTACCACCCCATCCGGCCCTTTCCCTCAGATTAATCTGGGTGGGCACTCGGCTCTGTGACCTCATCCCGGGGCGGTCTCCGCCCCCTTCAGGGAAGGTGGAAGGTTCCAGAGGGAGCAGCCTGAGACCGGGAAGAAGGCTCCCCAGATGGCTGGAGTGCAGATTGAGAGCAGATTTGCTGGAGAAACAGGCAGGGGAGGAGATGGCACCTGACCCTAAATGCTGGTTCTCCGAGCACTGACCTCTCTTGCCCTTTCTCCATGTGCTCTCCTGTTGCCACGTGCGGGCCCCCCAAGCTCACACATCTGAGCATCTCAGCCACTTGCAACAGGCACCCTGAACATCTCCACCAGGATCTCAAATCCAACAGGCCAAAGTCTAAGGCCTTATCTGAATCCTCACACCCCTCAGGATTCACCCCCAAAACACTTGAAAGTCACCCTGGACTCCTCTTCATCCCCAGTGGGTCTGTACCACAGTCCCGCTGAGTCTTCCTCAGTGCCATTTGCCCTGGACAGCCTGATCCTCGACCTCGATGCTGGTCTGCAGCCCAGCCTCTCCTTTGGGTACAGCCTCATGATGCCAGAGTACAGATGGCTCAGCCATGTCCTTCCTCTCTGTCTGCAGAAACACTTAAAAGTCCCTCAGTTTAAAAGTCCAGACTTCTTAGCCAGAATCCATGTTCATCAAAATGTGGCCCCTGCTCAGATTTGTAGAATTTCTGCTCTGCTGGTCCCCACTGTGCCTTTGTGTTCCCCCATCTTGGCTCGTTCTGTCTCCCAGCACTGACTGAACTCATGTCCCTTTGTATCTGTTCATGCCCTGCCTCTGCCCACATGGCTTTGCCTTCTGCATATCTGGAACTCTTCCTCCCTCTTCAAAGTGGTTCAGATGCCACTTCCTTTAAAAAGCCTTCCCTAATTCCTCCACCCTACGTAAAAGTATTAAGGACTATTGCCAGTGACAGCAGTTGTCTCTGTATTAGACTGCCTGTCCCTTGAGACCAGGGCTGGGGTCTCATTCATCTGTGTACCTCTCAAACCTGGCCACCCAGCCCTGTGGCCAAAGCACAGCTAGGACCAGCAGGGGCTCCCTCCTCGGCTTGCTTTGACAGTTTAACTCCATTATCATAGATATTGCTTTGGGATTTGCTGCTTGCAGCTCAGCCCCAGGGTCTATTCCTCTCAGTGCTCAAAGACCAAAAATGTTCTCAGCTGGATTGTGGTGGATTCTACATTATCAAGAGGTGTGAGGCTTTTTAAGCCACTCGCTGGCACAGTGGGTTGACCCTACCAGTGGGATAAGGCATCAATGACACTTTTTTAAATGACTTTTTTAATTGCTCCCCAAAGAAAGTCTAGCAGCTGGGACATCAGACCTATACTATCTCTGTCAGTAGCTGGCACTGAAAATGCAGTTTGTGGTTCAAGTGTATGAGTTTAGAGCCTCCTACAGAGTAGCCTGGAGACCCAGCTTCCTATGAGATGGGAGCTCCAGGCATGCAGGGTCATCTGTTCACTCTTCTATACTATCCATCCATCCATCTATCCATCCACCTATCCATGTGGGATGTACTCATTTGACCAATACTTCTTGAGTAGCTATGTGACATATGTGTCAGGACCCATGCTAGGTATGAGACACATTTGTTCTCCCTGGTCCTAGAGCTTGCTGCCAGTGGGTAAAACAGCTGTTAGCCAAGTAAATTAACAAGGAAGTACTCTATGTAATTACAAATTGCTACACATGAAGGAGGGGCATTAAGACTACTATGTTCAATCACTGGAAGGAGGCCAGGATATCCAGAACAGAGCAAAGGGAGAGAAGAGGCTGAGCCACTCCATGTGGGTTTGTGGATCAGTACAAGGAACTTGGACATTATCCAAAGTGCAACAGAGAAGCTCAGCGCAGGGTTTTCAGAAAGGAAGTGACCTGTTCAGATGCCAGACTTCACAATGTTACCCTGTGAAAGACACCGTGCGGGGGGTAAATTCAGAATGTAGCATCTTAACAGGATAACAATCAGTATCATCAAAAAGGAAAGAAAAGAAAAAAAGAAATAAAATTAATGTGGCCTAAGACCTAATGCAATACATAAGCTTCTGGTTTAAAAATGAGAGATAGGAATTTGGATTCTATTGGATATTAGCTGATTCCAGGGGTTCTCATTCATGTTCCCGGCTATGGTCATGGCAGAGGTCCTCTGGGTTCTGGGAGAAGCATCTGGGCCCTGCCTCTCAGGAGCATAGGTTGCTGTTATGTTGGCACTTTATTTCACGTCATTTTCTAGAAGCTGTGAGAGATAAAGCAGAGGATTGACAAATGCTTGTGTTGCCCAAGCTTATTTTGAACTTCTCAACCCAAGGAATTCTCCCATCTTGGTCTTCCAAATAGCTGGGACTACGGGTAATCAACACCGCACCTGGCTTAGAAGACTATTCTTTGCACTTTTCTGAATGTTTGAAATTTTTTAAAATACAAAAATTGTGAGAGTTTTTGTTGTTTCCAGTGCCGAGGATTGATACAGGGCCTTACACATGCAGATTTATTATTTTCATTTGTTATCTTTTATTATTATTTTTCTCATGCTGGAGAGTGAAGGCAAGAGGTTTTTTTGATATTGTGTTTTTTTAAATTTTATTTTATTTTTGGTACCAGGGATCAAACTCAGGTCCTTGTGCTTGCGAGGCAGGCAGCAGAACCACTGAGCTAAATCTCCGGCCCATGATATTGTCATTTTTTTTGTCGTTTTATTTATTTTTCTCTTTTTCTTTGAAACAGTCTTGCTATATAGCTCAGGCTGGCCTGGAACTTGCAGTCCTCCTGCTTCATCAGCCTCCCAAGTGTACTGGGATTACAGGCATGTGCCACCACACCCAGCAAGAAAGTTTTTTAACCTACAAAAATGTTTATTAGTTTTTCTCCACCCCACCCCTCCCTTGAAAAGAAAAGATTTATTTTGCCTCACAGTTTCAGAAGTTTCAGTCCATGGTTGCTTGGTCCTATTGCTTTGACCTGTGGTAGCATAGTGGGAGAACACAACTGAAGAGTGTTCACTCCATGGAGACCAGGAAACAAAGACAGAGGCATAAAACATATATACTTCTTTTTTAGAGGTGCTGGGGATTAAAGCCAAGGACTCATACAGGTTAGGCAAACACTCTACCACCAAATGAATATCACCAACCTATATATTAATTTTTATAAAGTGCAATCTCCAACATACAATAGTTTGACTTACACAATTTTTCAGTTTCTATGATGGTATGAAAGTGTAGTCATTCAACTCTTCTGTGCTTTCACTTTCACTACAGAATTTAATAAATTCCATGAAATACTCAACTTTATTATGAAACAGGCTTTGCATTGGATGATTTTGCATAATTGAAGGCTACTGTAAGTGTTCTGAGCATGTTTAAGGTTGCCTGGGCTGCAGTATGGTATTGAGAGGTTAAGTGTATTAAGTGCTTACATTATTTACATTATTTACAATTTATTATGAGTTTATCAGGACGTAATCCCATTGTAAGTTAGGAAGGATCTGTACTTGGTTGCTGAGTGGAGACTGGTTTAGAGAGGAAATAGCTTCAAGAATCCACAAAACCCTGCTTGAGAACTCTCCTCCCAGAGCTGGAATCAGGGTCTGAGGAACAGAGTCCACCTGCTGAGGGAGGACCCTCTCACTGCAAAGAAAGCGGGAGGCAGCAGGCTGGGCACATGGACAAGTCAGACTGAAGACACTCAAGTGTCTGACTTGCTTGGTTTGCTGGGATCTGGTCACTTTGCTCCACTCACCCCACAACCCAGGAGTCCCAAAGAGCCAGGTCCTCTTGTCTTGGTTCTGTGCCCTTTTAAAGTAGAACTGATCTAGTAACAGGACCAGGTGCCAGGGCCTCTTCCCACCATTCTCTTCTGCCAGAGAGACTGCCCTGCCCATCCATCAAAGGTCACTCTGACCTTTCCCCACTCTGCCTCCCCAGCAGGCCATTGGCTCCAGGATCTGCCCAAGACAGAGTTCACTTGATTCTTCCTGTTGGGCCACAACAGACCCACCCAAGGGTTGGCTGGAGCTAATGTGACACTCACATTTCATTCTTTCCTTTCACTCATTCAAAGTATACTGCTTAAGAGCTTGGATTCTGGAGCCAGATTTGTTGCGTTTAAATCCCAGTTGTGTCATCTTGGAGAAGACACTTAACCTATTAAGTTCAATAATTTTGTTGATGCATTCCTCTCCCCAGGAATGGTGCTCCTGACTCTTCAAGATGCAAATTCAGTCCCACCCGCTCAGGAAGCCTTCTGAGTGTTCTCTCTCTCTCTCTCTCTAATTCTGAATTCCTTTAGTCTTTTCTGTCTCAGTTGTTCCTGGAGCATTTTGCCAAGCTACTTCATTCAGTTGAGTGCCAGAGTTGTACATTTTCCAAGGCAATATTCACCACAAGCCTAGGGGAGCCTTGGGAAGCAAACTGGGTGAGAAAGGCCAATCAGAGCTGGAGGAGAACCCCAGGGCCATCTTAACAGGTCACTTTCCCTTGCAAGCCTCCAAGGTAAAGTGGGAGATTTGTACCAGAAGAGTAAGTTCCCTTTTAACAGACTCCAGGGCCCACTGCTCAATGGTTTTCCGCCAAGTAGGAGGAGGCCTTGAGCTTCTGCACAGCTGGAAAGTCCCATCTAGCAGGCAGTCCTTCCTTTAGGGGGTCTCATCACCAGGGCCCTTCTTGGTTTTAAGACTCCTAGTGGTACAGATAAGCTTGGAGGTTTCCTTTCCATTTCTGGAAGACTGAAGTAGCGGAGGGAGTAAGAGTGCAGGAAGAGGCCGCTCTGTCCTGTGTCCCTAGGGTAAAGCCAGGAGGGGGTTAAGTACTATTTGCCTAATGTGCTTGGAGATGAAAGGAAGGGTTCCTCACACCCTCCAGCCTGAAGGCCTCAGGCAGAAAGACCACTGCCCAGGAGTGAGCTCTGGTTCCCACACCTTCCTTCCCTGCTGACCCCTGTTTGGGCTCCAGAACCACATCCCATGATCCAGAGCCAAGGCTGCCCTCTCTCCCACCCGGAAGTCTTTAGCTACAAAGGGAGACAGATGAATTGGAAGCTGCAGTTTCTCCATGCATTGGCTGGGGCCTTCATCAGAAACGAGTCTCATTACCCAGCCCTGATTCAAAGGATAATTAACAGATGGTATAATTTTCAAGCATTCTCTGCACTACATGGCTATTAGGTGAAGAGCAAAATGCCCACGCAGCCCGTAGATAGATCTTTCCAAATCAGGCTAAGGAAGTCTGGAGAGGCAGATCCCTGGGGGAGGTGTGTAAGCTACTCCTCCATCTCTGCTGCTGCCCTTGGCCTTGTCCAGAATGCTCATCTTTGCCCAAAGAGCAGGAAAGCCCTGATCCAGGGGTCCTCCTCTTAGCCTTCCTTTTCTCTATCCTGCTCACCCAACATTGCCTGGGACAGCCCAACCCCTCTTATAATTCTCTGAGGAGAAAGAAAAACTGGTTTCTCCTCCTTGGCATCGCTGTGTGGAGTTCTCTGGGCCCAGGGCAAGTGGGTTCTCTGCTGTGACCATCGGAAAACAACAGGTCTGCGTCCCCAGGGCAGTGTTGGAAGGGAGTGCTTGATCCAGTAATTTTGCAGACTGGATCCCTGGAGATCCTCAAGTTGTATGGAGCACACCTGGGATTTCTTGGTTGGGAGTGCAGAGAGGATGGGCAAGGCCCTAACCCCTACTTCACCCAGAAGTGCTACTCATCTACTTTATAGTCTGTGCTTCTGGTTGTGATATTATTTGAAAAAAAAACCCAGCCAGATGTGGTGGCCCATGCCTGTAATCTCAGCACCTGGGAGTCTAGGATAGAAGGGTCATGAGTTCCAGGCCAGCCTGGGATACAGAGTGAGACTTTGTCTTAAAAAAAATTGTGCTTCTAAGTAAACTTTTGAAAATCATGTCCTTCATTCAACCCTTTCACTGAGCTAAATCCCCAGCCCCACCCTTTCATTTTATAAAAAGGGGAACTGACCAAGGTCACACAGCTGGGGTGTGGAGCAGGACCAGAGCCTTGGCCTCACCCCAGGGCCAGCCTTCCTGTCAGCGGGCCAGGCCCCTGCTGTGGGAGGAAGCCCTTTCTGCATTGCCCTCTGCCTCCCCTGCCTGGCTCTTTCTTTCTCTTGGCTCAGATTCGTGAGTGGCCCTCTCGTGGACTCCCAGATGCTGCACACCAGTTTCAAGTGGAAAGTCCCATGGACCTGCTCTGTGACGAGGCTCCGGAGCTCTGTGCATTGGACAGGGCTGTCTGCTGGTCACAAAGCTGTGGGTAGGAGTTGACCACTGATGGGAAGGGAGGAGAAGGCAAGAGGCAGTGCAAGTCACTTGCCTAGGACCCAGGAGCCTGTGTTAAAGCTGCTCTCCCCCCTGAACTGGGATCCTTGGGCTTTTCTGTTTTCAATACTGGGGATTTAACCCAGGGCCTTCACCCTAAGCTATTTTGAGACATAGGTCTCACTAAGTCACTAAATTGCCCAGGCTGAACCCAAACTTTAAATCCTTCTGCCTCAGCCTCACAGAATGCTGGGATTACAGGTGTGGCACAAACCCGGCTCCATTGGGCCTCTTAATCTGGTATTAATGTGTTTACTGCTCTGGGCCTCCCAGATCCCCTCCCCTCAAAAAGCCCAAGTGAGGCCAAGATGAGGCTGGGGGGTGGGGTATAGTGGCACACACTAACCCAGAACTCTGGGAGGCTGAGGCAGGAGGGTTACAAATTCTCCTGGACAACCTGGTGATTTTTCCAGACTGTGTCTCAATATTAAAAATCAAAAGGGGCTGGAGATACACAAAGACCCTGGATTTAATCCCTAGTACCACACACACACACACACACACACACACACACACACACACACACACACGGAGAGAGGCTGGGATCATCTTGCCCAGCACCTGGACCCCAAAGGGCCTCCTGGTCAGAGCACAAACTTGCTGAGTGGTGTGGGGCCTCAGGACCTCCTGGGGTGTCTCTCTGTGATTTGGGGGAGGCTGTGTGGAGCTCAACCCACCTAGCTCAGTTTGACTTGGGATCTGTGGGAGGGGACAGCATCAAAAGCTCTTAGGAGTGGTGTGACTGGGGACTCTGAGAGCCCTTCAGATGTTCTGAAGGGCTTGTAACTGTACTTAGAATGTCACCACCATTATTACAGTTCCCTGTCTGGCTCCCTGTTATTTCGCATCCCAGTCCTAGTAAGGATCCAGCCCTGGCCAAGGTCAGGCCTAGGGGATCGGGATCAAAGTTCCTATCTAGCGGGAATCTTTTTCTTTCTTTCTTTCTTTTTTTCTTTCTTTCTTTCTTTCTTTTTTTTTTTTTTTTTTTTTTTTTTTACGTAGGATCGAACTCGGGACCTCGCTTTTGCGAGGCAGGCGGCAGAACCACTGAGCTAAATCCCCAGCCCTGGCGGGAATCTTAAAGCATAAAGAAGTCTGCAGAAACTGCTTGCCACTTTTCTATGGTAATGAGTTGCCGCGCGCTGCAGAGCTTGCCTGCCCGCCGGGGAGGCGATGGAACGCCGGGGCCGGCGCTGCAGAGCTTGCCTGCCCGCCGGGGAGGCGAGGGAACGCGGGGCTGGGCCCGGGCCGCGGCGACAGGCGGCAGGCTCGGTGGGGACGCGGGGCGTGAGCGGGCGGCGCAGGGCCGTCGGTGGCGACTGAGGCCGGGCCAGGGTCGGGCCCCATAGCTCCACTGGCGCAGGTGGGCGATCACACGCGGGCGGAGGGGACAGCCTGGGGCTCGGGGCTCGGGGACCGGCCGGGGCAGGGGACCGGGGGGCCCTAGGGCGCAGGTGGCGCGCGCCCGGAGAGCAGGTGGAGGCGCGGGGCGAGCCTGCGGTGATCGGGGGCACCGGGAAGCGGGCCCCGCGCCAGGTGCGAGGGGAGCGCGAGCGCAGCGGAGGGAGCAGCGCGGGGCCCCGCCGAGCCATCCGGGCGCAGGCCCCACGGGGTGCACAGGTAGCCCCGGGGGACCGGCGCCCTGGCCTGGGCATGAGGCGCGGCGGGGCCGGCAGGAGCCGGAGGAGGAGCCGCCGCGGCTGTTGACCCGGCGGGCCGGGAGCAGGGAGAGATGCGGAGCCGGGCTGCCAGCGGCCCCCTCCCAACACCGCTGCCGCCGCCGCCGCCACCGCCGCTGCTGCTGTTGCTGTTGCTGCTGCTGCTGCTGCTGCTGCCGCCGCCCCTGCTGGGAAACCAAGTGGGACCCTGTCGTTCCTTGGGATCCGGGGGCCGCGGCTCCTTGGGGGACTGTACGCCTGTGGGCTGGCTCTGTCCAGCTTCAGCCTCGAACCTCTGGCTCTACACCAGCCACTGCAGGGATGCGGGCACAGAACTGACTGGCCACCTGGTGCCCCACCACGATGGCCTGAGGGTCTGGTGTCCTGAATCTGGGGCCCATATCCCCCTTCCACCTGCCCCTGCAGGCTGCCCCTGGAGCTGTCGCCTCCTGGGCATTGGAGGCCGCCTGTCCCCACAAGGAAAACTGACCCTGCCCCAGGAGCAGCCTTGTTTAAAAGCCCCACAGCTGAGATGCCAGTCCTGCAAGCTGGCACAGGCCCCAGGGCTAAGGGCAGGAGAAGGGTCACCAGAGGAGCCCATGGGTGGGCGTTGGAAAAGAAACGTGAATACAGCCCCTCAGTTCCAGCCACCCAGCTATCAGGCCACAGTGCCTGAGAACCAGCCAGTGGGTACCTCTGTTGCATCCCTGCGGGCCATTGATACAGATGAGGGTGAGGCAGGGCGGCTTGAGTACACCATGGACGCCCTCTTTGATAGCCGCTCCAACCATTTCTTCTCCTTGGACCCAATCACTGGTGCTGTCACCACAGCTGAGGAGCTGGATCGTGAGACCAAGAGCACCCATGTGTTCAGGGTCACTGCACAGGATCATGGCGTGCCCCGACGGAGTGCCCTGGCCACACTCACCATCTTGGTCACCGACACCAATGATCACGACCCTGTTTTCGAGCAGCAGGAGTACAAGGAGAGCCTCAGAGAGAACCTGGAGGTTGGCTATGAGGTGCTCACTGTCAGGGCCACAGATGGTGATGCCCCTCCCAATGCTAACATTCTGTACCGCCTGCTGGAGGGGTCTGGGGGCAGCCCCTCGGAAGTCTTTGAGATTGACCCTCGCTCTGGGGTGATCCGGACCCGTGGCCCTGTGGATCGGGAAGAGGTGGAATCCTACAAGTTAATAGTGGAAGCAAGTGACCAGGGTCGGGACCCAGGTCCACGGAGTGCCACAGCCGCTGTTTTCCTGTCTGTGGAGGATGACAATGACAATGCTCCTCAGTTTAGTGAGAAACGTTATGTGGTCCAGGTGCGGGAGGATGTGGCCCCAGGGGCTCCAGTACTTCGAATCACAGCCTCGGACCGAGACAAGGGCAGCAATGCCCTAGTACACTATAGCATCATGAGTGGCAATGCTCGTGGACAATTTTATCTGGATGCTCAGACTGGGGCTCTGGATGTGGTGAGCCCTCTTGACTATGAGACGACCAAAGAATATACATTGCGGGTGCGGGCACAGGATGGTGGCCGGCCCCCGCTCTCCAACGTCTCTGGCCTGGTAACAGTGCAAGTCCTGGATATCAATGATAATGCTCCCATCTTCGTCAGCACCCCCTTCCAGGCCACTGTCCTGGAGAGTGTCCCCTTAGGCTACTTGGTTCTCCACGTCCAGGCTATCGACGCCGATGCTGGTGACAATGCCCGCCTGGAATACCGCCTTGCTGGTGTCGGGCATGATTTCCCCTTCACCATCAACAACGGCACTGGCTGGATCTCCGTGGCTGCTGAGCTGGACCGAGAGGAGGTTGATTTCTATAGTTTTGGGGTAGAAGCCAGAGATCATGGCACCCCCGCACTCACTGCCTCAGCCAGCGTCAGTGTGACCATCGTAGATGTCAATGATAACAACCCGACCTTTACCCAACCAGAGTACACAGTGCGGCTCAATGAGGATGCGGCTGTGGGCACCAGTGTGGTGACAGTGTCAGCTGTGGACCGTGATGCCCACAGTGTCATCACATACCAGATTACCAGTGGCAACACCCGCAACCGCTTCTCCATCACCAGCCAAAGTGGTGGTGGACTGGTATCCCTCGCCTTGCCGCTGGACTACAAACTTGAGCGGCAGTATGTGCTGGCTGTCACTGCCTCTGATGGCACAAGGCAGGACACGGCACAGATCGTGGTGAATGTCACTGATGCCAACACCCACCGTCCCGTCTTTCAGAGCTCCCACTATACAGTGAATGTTAACGAGGACCGGCCAGCAGGCACCACAGTGGTGCTGATCAGTGCTACAGATGAGGACACAGGCGAGAACGCCCGAATTACCTACTTTATGGAAGACAGTATCCCTCAGTTCCGCATCGATGCAGACACTGGGGCTGTCACTACCCAGGCTGAGTTGGACTATGAAGACCAGGTGTCTTACACCCTGGCCATCACTGCCCGGGACAATGGCATTCCCCAAAAGTCTGATACCACCTACCTGGAGATCCTAGTGAACGACGTGAATGACAATGCCCCTCAGTTTCTTCGGGATTCCTACCAGGGTAGTGTCTATGAAGATGTGCCTCCTTTCACCAGTGTCCTGCAGATCTCAGCCACTGATCGTGACTCCGGCCTTAATGGCCGAGTCTTCTATACCTTCCAAGGAGGCGATGATGGAGATGGTGACTTCATTGTAGAGTCCACATCAGGCATCGTGCGGACACTTCGGAGGCTGGATCGTGAGAATGTGGCCCAGTACATCTTGCGAGCATATGCAGTGGACAAGGGGATGCCCCCAGCCCGCACACCCATGGAAGTGACAGTCACCGTATTGGACGTGAATGACAATCCACCTGTCTTTGAGCAGGACGAGTTTGATGTGTTTGTGGAAGAAAACAGCCCCATTGGGCTGGCCGTGGCCCGGGTCACAGCCACTGACCCTGATGAAGGCACCAACGCTCAGATCATGTACCAGATTGTGGAGGGCAACATCCCTGAGGTCTTCCAGCTGGACATCTTCTCTGGGGAGCTGACTGCCCTGGTGGACTTAGACTATGAGGACCGGCCTGAATACATCCTGGTCATCCAGGCCACGTCAGCTCCCCTGGTGAGCAGGGCTACTGTCCATGTCCGCCTCCTCGACCGCAATGACAACCCACCCGTGCTGGGCAACTTTGAGATCCTTTTCAACAACTATGTCACCAACCGCTCAAGCAGCTTCCCTGGGGGTGCCATTGGCCGCGTGCCAGCCCACGACCCTGACATCTCAGACAGCCTGACTTACAGCTTTGAGCGGGGAAATGAACTCAGCCTGGTCCTGCTCAATGGCTCCACGGGAGAGCTGAGACTGAGTCGGGCACTGGACAACAACCGGCCTCTGGAGGCCATCATGAGTGTGCTGGTGTCAGGTAAGGAAAGGCCCAGGTGGTGTTGCGGGGGGGGGGGGGGGGTCCTGGCGGAGGCTTAGCAGCCACTAGAGGTAAAAAGCCATCCAGGAGGAGCTGCTGACCCATCTGTCTGCTCGCTGGCCACCCAGAGGGTGAGGGGGGCCCAAGAACTAGCTTGGGAAGAAGGCCCAGGAATGCTGGCAGCTGGTGCAGGCCCCGCCTGCTGCCCCAGGCTGGGCTGGGCTGTTTCGGTTGGCTGCCCCCTGCCTACCAGCCTGTGGCGTGGTGGGGGAAGTGTTGTGAGGCTGCCCTGGCAATAGCTGCCAAGAATTGTGAAAAAAGGCGCGTGGAAGACTAGGAGGCCGGGAGAGCTGGGGGAGGGGCCGGGGGGAGCATGGCCAGGAGAGCAGACCCGAGCTGGCCCCTCAGCACCCTTTCACGCCCCATCAGGATACGCCTGTGATCTCACACAGCCTCTGGCCCAGCAGGGGTCTGCAGGGGCACAGGGCTGCCTCAGAGGGGTCAGGACCCTGCGAGCCTCTGCCGGCCTACAGAATCAGCTGACGTGGACTTTGTCTAGTGCATTCTTTTCCCTCCAGGCCGAAAGAGACTGGCCTGGCTCCCCCTTCAGAGCTCCCACAGGAAGTGAGGCCAGAGCTCATTGTCTCTGTCCAAACAGACCCCACTGTCAGAGTCCCTGGTTGAGGGTCTGGCTTGGGGGAAGGGTTGCAAGTGAGGCCAGGGGCAGGCTGAGACCTCCTGGGAACCCCTTGCCTCCTCCTGGCCCCTCTTAGGGTGCCAGGCCCCCCCCTGCCTGTGCTAGGCCCAGGCTCAGGGAATAGGGTGTGAGGACGGGGATGAGCTGGAAACTGCTGGGCTTTGAGAATAGAGACCCCAGTGGCTCTGATCTGGTGGGGAGAGAACAGAGACCAAGGGGCATGGGAGCTTGGCCAGGGCTAGGCTGGGCATTCCTGCTGCCTGGCCAAGTGCTCAGCCTGCAGAGTCCCAGGTCAGCGGGGTCGGGGAGGAGAGCAGGACTGGTTCTGTCCCCGACAGCTCTAGGGGTGAGAGGCAAGGAGGGGACCAGACCCAGGTTGCTGAGTGCCTTCCTCAACCCTAGGAGCAACTGGGACTCTCATAGGGAACCCACTGTTAGCTGTAACCCAACTAAGAAGGGTCCAGGTCAGGTAGCCTTACTCGGAGCAGCCTGCAGGCGCATCAGGGAAGGGAGTGAAAGATGTGCCTGGCAGGCCTCCCGCTCCCATCACCTGTGAGGGACGGGCAAGGGCCAGGACATCGCTTCAGCCCCCTCCCCTCTCATGCTCCTTGCTGGACAGATGCCTCCCTTCCCCACTCAGGAGGCCACGGAGACCAGGGAGTGTGAGCTTTCAGAGCTGTGACTAGGTCTGTGCCTCCTGATGCTTCAGTTTCTGCTCCAGGCGGCGGCAGTGAGGCATCCTCATCTGTGCTGGGCACTGCAGGCAGGGGAAGGGGTCGAAAGGAAAGGCTTCTCCATTGTGGCCCCACACTGCCCTGGGTGAATGTGGCTACACCCTGGGGATGGGACTGAGGACGGCCTCCACTCAGCCCTGGGTCTCCTGCCAGGGCAGAGCCCAGACTTCAGTTCCTCTGGCATGAAGGGGAAGGCCAGCCAGCACCCAGGGCAGTTGTGGCTGGCCCTTCAGCCCTAGCCCTCCCCTCCCCTCAGCCCTGACCCCTGAAGGCAGTCACCACGGCAACCCCAAAGTTTAGGAGGCTGGGGCAAGGGAACTGACTCCTACTGCCCCTTTGTTTTCCTCCTTTGCTTCTTTGTCTCTTCCTTCTTTCCCACCCAGTGCATGTGGTCCTTCAGCACTGCCTCTCTCCTGGCTCCTGTGTGTCTCTTTCCTTCGCTCCCACTCTCTACTGCTGGGTTTTTTCCTAGGCCTTTGTCCTGTTCTGATTGGTCTCCTTGTTTATGCCTCTGTCTTCTCTACGGCTGCAGCTGCCCCAGCCCCTAGAGCCTGAATCTCCCTACTGCTGCCCCCTTCCCCTGCTAGGACACACAGGAGTTCCTGCCCTCGGTCTGGGAAGCCCCCAGCCCAGCAGAGCACCTGCAGGCCCCCAGCCTCTACTGGCACATCTGCCAGGAGAAGAGAGGCTTCGAGTCTGTATCTGGCCCCTTTCCAGGGGCAGTTGGCTGAGTCCTGAGCCCAGGTGGTGGATCCTGGTCAGAGTCTCCCACCTCTTTCTTTTTTGTCCAGGAAGACAGCTCAAGCTACCCTGTTCCCACCCTGCCTTTGCACCTGAGGGGTTGACCTAGGTCAAGGCAGAGGAGAGGGACAAAAGGGAAAGAGAGAACAGTGAGTTGACTGCTGGGGTGGGGACAGTAGCAGAAGGGGCAGGTGGCCACAGATGGTGGACCAGATGGGAAGCAACAGAGACAAGTTGGGCGAGGGGCAGGGGCGGGGCCTGGGACGGTGGAGGAAGACATAAGGAGGAATGTTTTTTCCCAGGGCTGAGGGGCGGCAAGTCTTCTCTTGCTCATTAGGCTTTACTACCTCCTGTCCCCACACGAGTCGGGAGCACTGTGTGTGGAGCCCCCGATTGCTTTCTCCTTGGAGGGAAAATCCCACCCAGGAACCACTGGGCAGGTGCCTCAGAGCCCCATGCCAGCTCTAGACCTGGGAAAGGGGGTCAAGTGGAGCCCTATTACAAGTCTGCAACAGGGGAGTTTAGGGCAGCCTAGAAGGACAGGAGGAATGGTCTGGGTAGACCTGGTAGGAAGGAACAGCTTGGGCAGAAGGTTCTAGACAAGAGCATTGAGTGGTGAAAGCAGGCTCACTGGGAGGGCAGTGAGACTGGAGGGTGGTGAGCAGTGGGCCGAGGACACAGCTGAGGCGAGCCAGCCCCTGCTCAGCCAAGCTCTGGGATAGCCCACCACTTCGAGGAGGTGCAACAGAGACAGTCTGTTCCCCCATCCCTCTCCTACCCGTACCCCACCCCAAAACCCTGGCTCCCACCCCATTCCTGCTTGGGTGTCCTTTGCTGTATCTACCTGGGGCCTCTTCTGCTGTATTTTCAAGACCATTTCTTCACTATGGAGACTGAACAGATTCTCACCAGCATCTTAGTATTTACTGAACACCCACTATGGGGGCTGGTAAGAGCATTATACTAAATTAAAATGTGAATATCCCTTATGGCCCTGCAAGCTTTTCCCCTTTCCCCATGACCCAGCTTTCATTTTGAGCTGCATAAACCCATCGCCATCTGCATGGGCATTCAGGTGTGTATGGTATTTCTGAAACTCAGGTGTGTGGGTGGAATGAGACACCTGCAAGTGTGTTAGGACTCGGCTGTTCATGAGTGAGTGCCACCCGGGGGCCTGGTGGGTTGGCATTTGGGTGCAGTGCTGTGAGCCAAGTGGGTGATGAGTAGCTAGAGGCCCCAGAGCCAAGGAGATATCAGCCCAGGGGGAGTCTGGGGTCTTCACATGGAAGCTGCCAGGCTCTTCCCTCTCTGCCCAGGTCTCCCACTCCCACTCACCTGTTTCCAGCATGGTTAAGGTGGCTCAGTTGGATTTCCTGAGGTGTGGTCCCCCAGGCTACCCACAGCAGCCCGGAGAGTTGGGCGGGAAGAATGCTTTGTGTGGGGTGTTGCCATGGGGATGGCGGGCCTAGGCCCAAGCAGCCATGGAGCTCAGAGGGAGGAGGATGCAGTGGCCCACTGACCCAGTTCACTCCCACTCCCTACCTGCTGCAGTGGGGGACTGGGGGCACAGGAAATGTCAGGGTTATGAGTGTTGAGATGCAGAGGTTGGGAAGCTGTGTGTATGTGTGTATGGGGGGGTGATTTTTGCGGCTATCACATGCTCTGGGCCTGTGGAGAAATAAGCGAAGGACAAAACAGGGTTCTTGTGCAAGGAAGCTCAGGGCAGGACCCGTGGCTCAAGCAAGCAAAGATTCATAAACATTAAATGGGGCACTGTAGCTGGGTGTCATGGCATACACCTCTTATCCCAGCACTCAGGAGGCTGAGTCAGGAGGAGGGTGACTTTGAGGCCAGCCTGGGCTGCATAGTGAGACCCTGTCTTAAAAAACAAAAGTGGCGCTCTTCACAAGAGGGGATATTGGGAAAGAATGCAAAGAGAACTTCCGAAGGTCTTATCTCCATGGGGGCTAACCTCTCAAAGAGTGCCTTGCCCACTGGGCACCTTTATGGCAATTAGAAAAGGGAGCCCTTCCTTGCAAGCTGGAGGCGCCGGATGTCTCCCTCCTCCTGTGCACGCCCAGGGCCTGGCACTGCCAACCTTGCCCCCCCGCCTGTGCTGACCGCCTTGCCTCTCTGCAGACGGCGTGCACAGCGTGACGGCCCAGTGCGCGCTGCGCGTCACCATCATCACGGACGAAATGCTCACGCACAGCATCACGCTGCGCCTGGAGGACATGTCGCCTGAGCGCTTCCTGTCTCCGCTGCTGGGGCTCTTCATCCAGGCAGTGGCGGCCACACTGGCCACGCCGCCGGACCACGTGGTGGTCTTCAATGTGCAGCGCGACACGGACGCCCCCGGCGGCCACATCCTCAACGTGAGCCTGTCGGTGGGCCAGCCGCCGGGGCCGGGGGGCGGGCCGCCCTTCCTGCCCTCGGAGGACCTGCAGGAGCGCCTGTACCTCAACCGCAGCCTGCTCACGGCCATCTCCGCGCAGCGCGTGCTGCCATTCGACGACAACATCTGCCTGCGCGAGCCTTGCGAGAACTACATGCGCTGCGTGTCGGTGCTGCGCTTCGACTCCTCGGCGCCCTTCATCGCCTCGTCCTCCGTGCTCTTCCGCCCCATCCACCCCGTCGGCGGGCTGCGCTGCCGCTGCCCTGCCGGCTTCACCGGTGACTACTGTGAGACAGAGGTGAACCTCTGCTACTCGCGGCCCTGCGGGCCCCATGGGCGCTGCCGCAGCCGGGAAGGCGGCTACACCTGCCTCTGCCGAGACGGCTACACGGGTGAGCCAAGCCCAGATCGGGCAAATGATGGGGGCTGCCTCATTCCCTTCCAGAGTGGGGTGCAGTTACACCGGGCATGCATAAACCCCATTGACTCTTGGGTCACCGTATTGTGGAAGACGGAATGAGGGACCCTGCTGTGTGCGCCCCGGGGGCCCCCCAAACGTTGTAATTGTGTAACTGAGGCCAGCGCTGTGCTTGCGTTCCAGCTTCACCGATGGTGTGGCTGTGTGGCTGTGTGGCTGTGTGGCTGTGTGGCTGTGTGGCTGTGTGAGCTGCTTAACCTCTCTGGGCCTCAGTAATTTAAAATGGAGATAAGGAACCCACTTAGATCAAAAGTTGGTTGTGAAGGTTAATTTATTAATTTAACACACGAAAAAAGCTGGCCAGTGTCAAGTGTTGGTTTTGATTTAGTCGTGGGATGACTTGTTCCAAGTCTCATCTTGCTGCTCAGGTAGAGGTGAGGCTACATCTAGGACTTGGTCTCCTCCATTGCTGTAGCAAGCACTTCTCCCCCAAGCGTTGAGAGAGAGGCACAGAGGAGCTGGGGACACTGGACGGGTTGGGAGACAGGAGTATGGACAGGGACAGGGACACTGCACCTGCGTAGCTCTGGGCAGAACGGCTACCTCCCTGTTGGTACACGGCCTAAGGTCTCTACACCTCCTGTTCCTGCCTCCCCCAGGGATGCTCACAGCCCCTGCGCTGTGCCACTCACTCCTCCCTGTAGGCTCCTGCTTCTTAGCATACACCACAGCTTGCTCTCCTTCCTCCCTTGGCCTCCTCCCTGTCCTCCAGAGCCAGGCCCACTGGCTGCCAGCAGCCTTAGGCAGGCCCCACTGCCTTTCCTGCTGCATCTTCCAGCCCAGAACTTGCCAGACTTGACTCTTCGCTGCTGCGAGGGTGGGGAGGGGGGAGGGGTAGGTTTGGGGGAGGGGAGGGGAGTCTTTGTCCAAGAGGATGGGGAGAGGGGGCTTCCAGTAGGTGAACAACAGTTTCCATGGAAACAAGAGCCAGTCACTAGGCACAGGAGCTGAGAACCTATCTCTAGAATCTGGGAATGGGGAGGGAGGGGAAGGGTGGATTTTCCCATCTGATGTTGGAATTTTCAGCTCCTCCATTGAATCTGGATCGATCCCAGGGCTGAGGTGCCCACTCTCATGGGGTTCCTTGGTCTGGACCCCAGGGCTGTGGCTGGTAGTTCTCTGCTTCATTCCTGGGGAAGTCTCTGACTTCCCTCTCCCACCTTTCCCACCCCATAACTCAGGCAAATCCAAGTGGAAGCTTGGTTCCCATCCCCAGGGAAGGAAACCAATCTCGGTCCCTGGCAGGGACAATAGCACCAGTGGGAGGGAGGGAGGAGCAGAGGGAGAGCTCGCACAGTCCTCATGCTGTCCTGCAGGTCCTTCCCTGCCTTGTACCTTTTCCTCTGCAGAGGCCAGAGCATCCTGCAGCTTGCTTGACCCTGAAGATTGCTAGGATCTGCAGAAGGCTTGTGGCCGTGGAGCCCAGACAGGGGTAGAGAGAGGGCTGGGGCTTCAGGGCCCTCGCAGGGGAGCTGTGTGTGCACCTGTGGTGCCAGTGGCATAGTGAGCCAACCAGAGGACCCAGGAAGGGCTGTGGTGTCACAGGTCTGAGAGGGACACTCCAGAAGAGCAGCGGGATGTCTGGAGAGAGTTGTGGGGAGGCCACAAGAGGATGTGGGAGATGTTGCTGGGGAAGCCCCAGTTCCCCTGACCCTCCCCACCCTGCCTTTGTTCTTGGCCAGGTGAGCACTGTGAGGTGAGTGCCCGCTCAGGCCGTTGTACCCCTGGTGTCTGCAAGAATGGGGGCACCTGTGTCAACCTGCTGGTGGGCGGTTTCAAGTGTGACTGCCCATCTGGGGACTTTGAGAAGCCCTACTGCCGGGTGACCACACGCAGCTTCCCCGCCCGCTCCTTCGTCACCTTCCGTGGCCTGCGCCAGCGCTTCCACTTCACCCTGGGCCTCTCGTGAGTGGCCGGGCCCTGGGGCTGTGGGGCACCGTGGGAGTCTGGGGCACCTCCTTTCGTGTGGACGCAGTGAGAGACCAGGCAGCAGACACAGAGCCAGTTGTTGGCAGAGCCAGGCTGGTTCTTGGAGTTGCCTGTGTGCTTTGCCAGCAGACTTTCCTCACCCGCCATCGTCTGCCTGTCACTTCAGGCAGGCTGGCGAGCGAGGATGCCAGGGTTCTGGCCGGGGCCTGTCTTCCACATCTGGCCTGATGGCCCAGAGGTCAGTCCCCGGGACAGTCTTGGGCAGGATAGGTGCTGGTTAGGTGGCTGGGGTCTGACCTCCAGGTGGGTACCCCTTTCCTACCCGCTCCCCAATGCCTATGCAGGTTTGCCACGAAAGAGCGCAATGGGCTGCTGTTGTACAATGGGCGCTTCAATGAGAAGCATGACTTTGTGGCCCTTGAGGTGATTCAGGAGCAGGTCCAGCTCACCTTCTCCGCAGGTGATCCCATTGCCCCATGTCTCTGCCCATCTCCCAAAGACTCCATGTCTTCTAGCCCTGGCCCTGACCCCAAGCCACACACTCTCCCAGCCAACCCTGGGTGCCCACCACCCCTGCCATCCCCAGCTGTCTGCTGGTGTCCCAGTTCACCTGGTCCTTTCTCCAGGGGAGTCGACCACCACCGTGTCCCCATTTGTGCCCGGAGGGGTCAGTGACGGCCAGTGGCACACAGTGCAACTGAAGTATTACAATAAGGTGGGTGTGGAGGAGACGGGGAGCTGAGGGGTTCCAAGAGTCCTTGGCTTCCATGCTCACCTGGACCTGGGTGCCACTGCCTGTAGTGGGGAGGGCTGGTCGTGGCACTTGGGGCTGACAGGGAGGAGGGGTTGGAACATGACACCTTGCCGGGACATCACATCCCACCGGCAGGGCTGGATCTGTGTGTGGGTGTGCACAAAGGGTGACTGGGCGCTCGTGTGCCTGTGCTTCCTGGCTCCCTGCCCACTGCTTCCCTTCTCTGCCCTTCCCTGTCTACAGCCACTGTTGGGACAGACAGGGCTCCCTCAGGGGCCATCTGAGCAGAAGGTAGCCGTGGTGACCGTGGATGGCTGTGACACAGGGGTGGCTCTGCGCTTCGGAGCTGTGCTGGGCAACTACTCCTGTGCTGCCCAGGGTACCCAGGGTGGCAGCAAGAAGTGAGCAGGGGAAAGGGCCAAGGGGTGGGGCAAGATGAGGTACAAGGCCAGGCAGGGAGGGCAGGCCAAGAGGGTGGGCTCAGAGGGTTCTGAGTGGCCCCCAAGCCAGTGGAGGCCCTCTCTCACCTCTCCTCCCTTAACCCTGCTCGGCCCCCTGAGGCAGTGGTCAGTGTCAGGGAATTAGCACCAGGCCTGTGGGTTGTGGGGCGGGCGTGAGTGGGGCAGTGGCTCCAGGTTGGGGTACCTCCCTTTCCCTGCTCTGCTGGGCTCTTAGCCTCCTGCCCAGGCCCTGGCTCTCTCTGGCCTGGCAGCAGGACGTGTGGAGAGAGAAGAGCCTCATGTCACCACTCTGTTGCTTGCCCAGGTCTCTGGATCTGACAGGGCCGCTGCTGCTGGGCGGGGTGCCTGACCTGCCTGAGAGCTTCCCCGTTCGAATGCGGCACTTTGTGGGCTGCATGAGGAACTTGCAGGTGGACAGCCGGCACGTCGACATGGCCGACTTCATCGCTAACAATGGCACCATGCCTGGTATGGGGGCCCGGGGTAGAGGCAAGCCAGGAGCCCAGTGAGGAGAGGAGGAAGAGCCATTCTTTAGAGGGGGGACACGGGCCTGTGTGGACGTCCAAGGCCTCGGCAGCTGCCTCCAGGGGTTTCTCATGGCAGTCCCTTCTCTCCATTCTAGGTTGCCCCACCAAGAAGAACGTGTGTGACAGCAACACTTGCCACAATGGGGGCACTTGTGTGAACCAGTGGGACGCGTTCAGCTGCGAGTGCCCCCTGGGGTTCGGGGGCAAGAGCTGTGCCCAGGGTAGGAAGCCGGGCCTGGGTGCTGCCTGCAGTCTGGGGACACTGGCAGGGTGGGGGCAGGCACTGGGCAGGGCACAGCAAGCAAGTGTGGCTGTGGGTGGAAAAGCGAGTCTGGGCAGAGCCCTGAGAGGGTAGCACCTGAGACAAAGGGCCCAGTCAGAGGCAGGCCTGGGCACAGTGTGGGGCAGGCCTGGGGCAGGTGAATGTTCTGGAGGGCGAGGCCAGTGAGGGGCATGGGTGAGAAGAGAGGCGGTGCCCTGCTGCCCACTGAGCCACCACTGCTAAGCATCATACCCCTGGGCACTCCACCGCTCCACTCTTCAGAGTCTGCCTTCATCTGCCTCCCCAGAAATGGCCAATCCCCAGCGCTTTCTGGGCAGCAGCCTGGTGGCCTGGTACGGCCTCTCCCTTCCCATCTCTCAGCCCTGGCACCTCAGCCTCATGTTCCGCACACGCCAGGCCAACGGGGTCCTGCTGCAGGCTGTCACCAGAGGGCGCAGCACCATCACCCTGCAGGTGATACAGGGCACATGGAGTTGGGGCAGGCACTGACCTGGCCAGGGCTGCAGTGGTCTCGGGGGCTGGACAGAGAGGGCTGGGCGGGGTCTTGGGGAACCTCGTACATAGCTGGATCAGTTTGGCAGTCAATGCTGCCACCTATTGGGCCTGAGGGAAATAAGCATCCCTTTTTTCTTTCCTCAGCAGGGCAGCAGGATGGGTTTAGTGGGCCAGGAAGGGGGACCGTGGGCTGGAAGAAGACCCAGTTAAGGTCATCTCCTGACTTTGCTTGCTTTCTTTCTGTGCCAGCTCCGGGAGGGCCATGTAGTGCTTAGCGTGGAGGGCACGGGGCTGCAGGCCTCAACTCTCCGCCTGGAGCCAGGCCGGGCCAATGATGGTGACTGGCATCATGCACAGTTGGCATTGGGAGCCAGCGGGGGCCCTGGCCATGCCATCCTGTCCTTCGACTATGGGCAGCAGAGGGCAGAGAGTAACCTGGGCCCCCGGCTACATGGGCTGCACCTGAGCAACATTACGGTCGGAGGAGTCCCTGGGCCAGCCAGTGGTGTGGCCCGAGGCTTCCGGGGCTGTTTGCAGGTGAGCCACCTTGCCTGCCCCCCCATTCTCACTGCCACCTGGAGCCCTGCCCTGCTGAGGCCAACACTGCCCCTTTGCCCCCAGGGTGTTCGGGTAAGCGAGACACCTGAGGGTGTGAGCAGTCTGGATCCCAGCCGAGGGGAGAGCATCAATGTGGAGACAGGCTGCAGCTTGCCGGACCCATGTGACTCCAACCCATGTCCTGCAAACAGCTATTGCAGCAACGACTGGGACAGCTATTCCTGCAGCTGTGATCCAGGTATGCTAGGGATCCCAGGAAATGGGGCAGGTTGGCAGATGCCTGGGATCTTACCCTGCTTCTACTGTGTGGCCTGATGCCAGTTACATCGCATCTCTGAGCCTTCTCTTATGCTTCAAAGCCATGACCAGCTGGTATGGTACTCAGAGTGGAAGGAAGAGGACTAAGGTGAATTGGATAGAAGACAGTGCCAGAGGAGGGTGGAGTCTGAGCTTTTCTGATCTTTCTTGTCTCAGGTTACTATGGTGACAACTGCACTAATGTCTGTGACCTGAACCCATGTGAGCACCAGTCTGTGTGTACCCGTAAGCCCAGCGCCCCCTATGGCTACCTCTGCGAGTGTCCCCCAAATTACCTTGGGCCATACTGTGAGACTAGGTAAGTGGCCCAGGCCGTGCAGCAGCAGATCCTAGTGGCTGCTCCCTATCTCTGGTGTGCTCCTCAAAGAACCTGGCCAAGCAGCAGCCATGCTTAGAAGGGGCCACATGTGGCCATCCCAGGTGGGAAGGGCAGAAGGAGCTCATGCCTACCTGGGTCCCTCTCTGCAGGATTGACCAGCCTTGTCCTCGCGGCTGGTGGGGACACCCCACGTGCGGCCCATGCAACTGTGACGTCAGCAAAGGCTTTGACCCAGACTGCAACAAGACAAGTGGCGAGTGCCACTGCAAGGTGACGGCCCCACCCAAGCCTCTACTTGGCCACCTCAGCCTTCTGGGCCCTAGAGGGGAAGCAGTGGAAACGGGTCTTCCTGCAGAGAACTGAAGACCATGTGCCTGTGCTCTAATGGACAGGGCCAATGGCTTGTCCTTATGTGCCTGGGGACCAAGGGGACCCAGGACCAGTATTCAACCTGGGCCAGCTGTTTTGGTTGTTTGCAGCCTGTTCTGGCTTCTTGGCGTCTCACTGATAGGTTTAACTCCAGACCATTACCAGTTGTTAAATATTTTGAGTGCCACTCGCAAGGAACCTGAGGTCAGGAAGCCTCTCTCCAGAGAGACGACGGCTGAGAGCATCCGTGAGCATCCAGGAAAGAGAGCCTGACCCAGTGACACCTTTCCTCCCTCCCAGGAGAACCACTACCGGCCCTTTGGAAGCTCCACCTGCCTTCTGTGTGACTGCTACCCCACTGGCTCTTTGTCCCGAGTCTGTGACCCCGAGGACGGCCGGTGTCCCTGCAAGCCTGGTGTCATCGGACGCCAGTGTGACCACTGTGACAACCCTTTTGCTGAGGTCACCACCAATGGCTGCGAAGGTGGGGCTCTTGGGACCG
Organism: Heterocephalus glaber; assembly: GCF_053883595.1. Lineage (NCBI taxonomy): Eukaryota > Metazoa > Chordata > Mammalia > Rodentia > Bathyergidae > Heterocephalus > Heterocephalus glaber. Next base: position 43,890,669 of record NW_028258296.1, read on the forward strand.
TTGGGCAGCCCTCTCCAGTGTGTGCCAGATGCTTGCCTCCAAGGGAGGCCTGGGGGGCTGGCCACAGACCTGGGGATGCTGAAGGAGGGCTGGAGAACCTGGGCCCACCTGCAAGACGGAGAGCTGCTCCTAAGCAACCATGTGTTCTTCCTTGCAGTGAATTATGACAGCTGCCCGAGGGCCATTGAGGCTGGGATCTGGTGGCCCCGTACTCGCTTTGGGCTGCCTGCTGCTGCCCCTTGCCCCAAAGGCTCCTTTGGTAAGTGCTAGAGGCCCAGAATGTGATTGAGGACTTGGCCTCTGCCATCAGTGGGGTGAAGGCAGGAAGCTACAGATTCTGGAGGCCTGCTGTATGTGCACGTCCCATCTTCTTTGGCTCAGCTACCCACCTCCCAGGTTCGCCCTGGAGGGCCTGCATCTTAGACTCTGAGCAGAAATGCTGAGAAGACTGCATTGTGCTTGGCAGCTCTGGCTCAGTGCTAGAGCCTCAGAGATGACTCATAGGGGGTTCCCATCCTCAGCTCAATACCTAGTGCTGGAGTTACACTCTATGAAAGACAAGCGGTCTGGGGAGCAGTGACAGGGGTTGACTTTAGTCCTTGGATTGGCAGTGAGCAGAATTTGTAGTCAGGGAGTGGCTGCAGAGAGGCAGTGATATCTAGGGCTCAAGGGGGGTCGTATGTCCTATGCTCCTGTAGCCCTTACTTGGGAGATTTTTGACTCTAGTGTTCTACACATCTGACTTCCTGTTTTCACCTGGGCTGCAGTAGGGATGGGCCCCTGTTTGCTTATTGCCTGTCTCTGCCCCATGAAGTGCTGGCTCCCAGCAGAACCTCAGGCAGGTCTCAGGGACTTCTTTTGTGTCTGCCTGAGGCCAACTGTCTTGGCTTCCTCCCCCAGGGACTGCTGTGCGCCACTGTGATGAGCACAGGGGGTGGCTGCCCCCAAACCTCTTCAACTGCACATCAGTCACTTTCTCAGAGCTAAAGGGCTTCGTAAGTGGACCCATGCATCTCCATCTGCTTCCTCCTTTTTTCTCACTCCCCTCATCTTTGAGAAAAGAGGTTCTGAAATTCCAGTCCCTGTGTTCCTGGGGCCCCCACTGGGAATACTCTGTGTCCCCCTTTCTGAGGCCCTTTTACTCCAGAGTCCCAGGTTCCACCCTTCTACACTGACCCTCTGCTCCTCTACCTGTTCCCTCCTAGGCTGAGCGGCTACAGCGGAACGAGTCAGGCCTGGACTCAGGGCGCTCCCAGCGGCTGGCCTTGCTCTTGTGCAATGCCACACAGCACACAGCTGGCTACTTTGGCAGCGACGTCAAAGTGGCCTACCAGCTGGCCACACGACTGCTGGCCCACGAGAGTGCCCAGCGGGGCTTTGGGCTGTCAGCCACACAGGATGTGCACTTCACAGAGGTGGGGCTGGGAGTGGGCAGGGCAGGCTGGGGATCAGGGTGAGCCTGCTCCTGGCCATCTGGGCGGTAGACGGGGCTAATCTCCATCACACCTTTGTGAGCTGCCCCCGGTGTGAGGCCTCAGTGAAAGCCCCTGAGCCATGTGCAGCACATGGGTAATTCCCAGCCATATTGTATCCAGGGGCGATAGAAAGTACTGCTGTATTGAGCTGTGGGCTGACCAGGAGCAGCGGCTTGCCTACTGTGGCAAGGTCTAGGCATGCTAGAGTGAGGCACAGGGGCAGGGAACTCTTATTTAGAGAGTGAAGAGGAAAGCTTGGAGTGGATGGTGCATTCCACAGGGGCTTCCCAGAGGAGGTAATGGGGAGTGCTACAGGAAGGGCATGATGGGTGGGGAGTAGGGCTAGCCCGGGCAAGGAGGTGCCCACCCCATGGTAGTGGGGATGACAGGTGTGGGCTGTAAGCACGTGCCACTGTGACCACGTTCACCCCTAGAATCTGCTGCGGGTGGGCAGTGCTCTTCTGGACGCAGCCAACAAGCGGCACTGGGAGCTGATCCAGCAGACAGAGGGTGGCACCGCCTGGCTACTCCAGCACTATGAGGCCTACGCCAGCGCCCTGGCCCAGAATATGAGGCACACTTACCTAAGCCCCTTCACCATCGTCACGCCCAACATTGGTGAGGCTGGTGCCCATGGTGGGCAGCAGTTTGTGGGGAGAGGCCCCTCAAGCCATGCTGGGGGCCTGCCTGTCTTACCTGGAGTCTGACTTGTGACCCATCCTCCTCTCAGTTATCTCTGTAGTGCGCTTGGACAAAGGGAACTTCGCCGGGGCCAAGCTGCCCCGCTATGAGGCACTGCGTGGGGAACGGCCCCCGGACCTTGAGACAATGGTCATTCTGCCTGAGTCTGTCTTCAGAGGTCAGTGGGAGCCACAAGGGGGGTTCACGGGCTGGTCCCGGGAAACCCATGAGTGCACAGCAGGCAGAGCCCAGCTAAGGGTAGCAGTGTTCTGCCTCCAGAGATAACCCCCATGGTCAGGCCCGCGGGCCCTGGCGAGGCCCAAGAGTCTGAGGAGTTGGCACGGCGGCAGCGGCGGCACCCAGAGTTCAGCCAGGGAGAGGCTGTGGCCAGTGTCATCATCTACCGCACCCTGGCTGGGCTACTGCCACACAACTATGACCCAGATAAGCGCAGCCTGAGGTGAGCAGCTGGGGACGGGGGGTGGGGTGGGGGGGGGCGTGTGTGTGTGTGTGTGTGTGTGTGTGTGTGTGTGTGTGTAAGGGGCAAATGGCAGGTGTCCCCGTGGTGACTGTATCTCCCTACCCACATCAGAGTCCCCAAACGCCCAGTGATCAACACACCTGTTGTGAGCATCAGTGTCCACGATGATGAGGAGCTGCTGCCACGTGCCCTGGACAAGCCAGTCACGGTGCAGTTCCGGCTGCTGGAGACAGAGGAGCGGACCAAGCCCATCTGCGTCTTCTGGAACCACTCGATCCTGTGAGCCGTCACTCCCATCACCCCACGGGCCCCTGGAAGCCTTCCCTCCCCGTCTTCCTGACCCTGCCTTCCTCACACAGGGTCAGCGGCACGGGTGGCTGGTCTGCCCGAGGCTGTGAAGTCATCTTCCGAAATGAGAGCCACGTCAGCTGCCAGTGCAACCATATGACGAGCTTTGCAGTGCTCATGGACGTGTCCCGGCGGGAGGTCGGACCCACACGGGGCAGCCTCAGGACGTGGGTGGGAGCTCGGGCCCTGCCCTTTCTCATGCTTGACCCCCTGCCACCCTCCCTGCAGAATGGGGAGATCCTGCCTCTGAAGACACTGACATACGTGGCCCTCGGGGTCACCTTGGCGGCCCTGCTGCTCACCTTTCTCTTCCTCACTCTCCTTCGTGCCCTGCGATCCAACCAGCATGGCATCCGACGCAACCTCACAGCTGCCCTGGGCCTGGCCCAGCTGATCTTCCTCCTGGGAATCAACCAGGCTGACCTCCCTGTAAGACACCCCTCTTGCCCCCAGAGCTCCCCAACTTCCAGCCCCCTCAGGCACCCTGGTGATCCCATCCCTGACTTCACTTCCGTCCGGGCCCCTGCACCTTTGACTACTGGAGAGCCCAGCCCAGCGCCTGGCCCTCTTCTCTATCTCGCACCATACACCCCAGGATCCTAGACATCCTTGCCTCTGGCCCAGGCTTCCCCTAAAGAAGACCCCAACCCCAGACCCTCCCGGATGTCCAATCTGAGCAGCTCCTCTGTGCTGGCTGTGCCCTGGTCACTGACCCGGTCACCCGGCCCTCAGTTTGCTTGCACAGTCATTGCCATCCTGCTGCACTTCCTGTACCTCTGCGCCTTCTCCTGGGCTCTTCTGGAGGCCTTGCACCTGTACCGGGCACTCACAGAGGTGCGCGATGTCAATGCCGGCCCCATGCGTTTCTACTACATGCTGGGCTGGGGTGTGCCTGCCTTCATCACAGGTACTCCATCCCTTTCCCTGCCATACCCCCCCCCACCCCCAGCCTGGATCCTGAGACTCATATTCCCTGCCCTAGGACGCCTTAGCCATAGGTATTTCTCTGATTTAACTGAGTCCCTGAGGCCACCATGCAGGGGCTGGCTCTCCCTTCCTGGAGAGGGGTGTGGGCAGATGGTGGGCACAGCCTGTCCGCACACTGTGCTCCAGGCCCCATGTGCCTGCTTGGCTGTAACCTGGCTTCCTACCGCTCTGACCACCTTCCCCTGCTTCCTTCTTCCTGCCCCAGGCCTAGCTGTGGGTTTGGACCCTGAGGGCTATGGTAACCCTGACTTTTGCTGGCTGTCCATCTACGATACACTCATCTGGAGTTTTGCTGGCCCAGTGGCTTTTGCTGTCTCAGTAAGTGCTAGAAAGCAAATGGGGTGAACAGGCTGCGTGTTGGATCTGCTTGAGGAAGAGCCCAGGCTGCCGGGTCCCATGGGGAGAGATGGAAGCTGTCTGCTCCTCCAGCCCATTATGCCTGTCTCCCCTGCCCAGATGAGTGTCTTCCTGTACATTCTGGCGGCCCGGGCCTCCTGTGCTGCCCAGCGGCAGGGATTTGAGAAGAAAGGCCCTGTGTGAGTATGGGGGGCACCTGGGCACAGGGTGGGCCTCAGTGTGGGGTGCCTCACAGCCCGGCTCACAGACTGTCTTGCTTCTCAGCTCGGGCCTGCAGCCTTCCTTTGCTGTGCTCCTGCTGCTGAGTGCCACATGGCTGCTGGCACTGCTCTCTGTCAATAGTGACACCCTCCTCTTCCACTACCTCTTTGCTGCTTGCAATTGTGTCCAGGTATGTGGCCCAGCCCATGCTGAGGGGAGGGAAACATGGCCAAGGGTGCCTGCATATACACAGACTCTTGCTGCCTCTGCCTGCCAGGGCCCCTTCATCTTCCTCTCCTACGTGGTGCTTAGCAAGGAGGTCCGGAAAGCACTCAAGTTTGCCTGCAGCCGAAAGCCCAGCCCTGACCCTGCTCTGACCACCAAATCCACCCTGACCTCGGTGAGGGGGCTCAGGGTCAGAGAGATGGTGGGGTCTTTGAGGAGGGAGGGAGAAGCAGCCCCAAGAAGGCTGCTATTTATACTTTTTGTCCCACTACCTTCTTTCTTTTCTCCATCCCTCTATCCCTTCCCGGAAATGGTTTGTGTGGCCTGGGAGATGTTGTTGGGAGGTTGGAGGATTTTGGATAGGGGGAGATGAGAGTAAAGACAGGTAGTCAGGTAACAAATACCCTGCACCTGAGAATCCTCAGGGATTTTATTAAATTTCCTGTCTCCCAGGAGACAATTCCTGGTACTGTCTTTAGCCAGTGAGCCCTTACATAGCAAGTTCAGGGCCTTGGGGTGCCCAGAGCTGCAAAGCTGTGGCAGAGCCATGACCAATGTCAGGGCCAATATGAGGGCAGCAGAGATGTAGGCCTCCACCTTTAAGCCCTGGCCAGGTGGGAGGTAGGACTTAGGGCAAGTTCCCTGCACCTTTCCACTTCCTCGCCTGGGGCCACCCACCTCCTCCTCCACTTACTGACCCGTGTGTCCCCTGCCCAGTCCTACAACTGCCCTAGCCCCTATGCAGATGGGCGGCTGTACCAGCCCTACGGAGACTCAGCCGGCTCTTTGCACAGTGCCAGCCGCTCAGGCAAGAGCCAGCCCAGCTACATCCCGTTCTTGCTGAGGTGAGCCCTGGAGATGGGAGGGAAGGACCATGAATACTGGATCTGGGCCACCCAGCTGCTAGGAGCTGAGTAGCACATACTGTGGCCAACACAGGAATGAGGCAGGAACTGGGACTCCGAGGAGAGAGAAGGGAAGGGAATGGGGCCAAGGGGCCAAGCTGACCCTTCCAGCATGACCTTATCTTCTTAGGGAGGAGTCCACACTGAACCCTGGCCAAGGGCCCCCGGGCCTGGGGGACCCTGGCGGCCTATTTCTAGATGGTCAAGACCAGCAGCACGGTGAGGATGGAAGGCCCTGGCCGCCCAGCGGGGCAGGATCTGGCTTTTGCTGAGGGAGGGCTGAGGCAGGTGGGCTGGCTGTGATCCCTCCCTGACCTCCCAGATCCTGACACGGACTCTGACAGTGACCTGTCCCTGGAAGACGACCAGAGTGGCTCCTATGCCTCCACCCACTCGTCAGACAGCGAGGAGGAGGAAGAGGAGGAGGCTGCCTTCCCTGGCGAGCAGGGCTGGGACAGCCTGCTGGGGCCTGGAGCGGAGAGACTGCCCCTGCACAGTACCCCCAAGGGTGGGCCAACACCAGACTGTGGCCTTTGGGGGGCAGTGGGAACCCGAGAGGCCTGGGCTTCTTGGGAAGCAGGACTGGGGCAGTGGCTCTCCAAGCTGTCTGCAGTCTCCGGCCTTATCTACTTTCTTTCCTTGCCAGATGGAGGTCCAGGGCCTGGGAAGATTCCCTGGCCAGGAGACTTTGGGACCACAGCAAAGGAGAATGGTGGCAGCGGGGCCGCTGAGGAGCGGCCAAGGGAGAATGGAGACACCATGTCTCGGGAGGGGTTGCTGGGCCCCCTCCCAGGCCCTTCTGCCCAACCTCAGAAAGGTGAGCGGGGCACCCAGACGCCACATCGCCAGTCAGCACCCTCACACGGCCCTGTGGCTGCTGGGGCTCCCTGGGAGCCCTTGCTCCTCCTGCCTGCTCCTCATGGCATCCACCCTCCTGGCCCCCAGGCATCCTCAAGAAGAAGTGTCTGCCCACCATCAGTGAGAAGAGCAGCCTCCTACGGCTTCCCCTGGAGCAGGGCACGGGGTCGTCTCGGGGCTCCTCAGCCAGTGAGGGCAGCCGGGGTGGGCTCCCTCCCCGCCCTCCACCCCGGCAGAGCCTGCAGGAGCAGCTAAATGGGGTCATGCCCATCGCCATGAGCATCAAGGCGGGCACTGTGGATGAGGACTCATCAGGCTCCGAGTGAGTGGGGCTGGGTTGTCGGGACAGGGTGCTGCCTGCAGGGGTCTTGGCTGGGCGCAGAGCTGCTCTGGGCCTCCCAGGCTGCTCTGGTCAGCATTCGGAGGACAAATGGGCTGAGCAAGATCCAGCTCCCTGCTGTGTCCAGACCCACTGGGGGTGGGCCAGCACCCCCTGGGCTGTATGTGTCAGAGCCCAGCCCTGGGCATTGGGCAGGGTGAGGGAGGGTAGGGAGCTGGGGCTGCTTTTCTGTTTCCTTCTTCTGGTGAAAGCTTCTCGCTGTCTCTTCTGCTCCAGCTAACCTCTGTCTGCCTTTTCTGCCACTCTCCTTTCCTGCCTCTCCAGATTTCTCTTCTTTAACTTCCTGCATTAACCCTGGGCCGGTGGTTCCTTCGTCCCGAGGCTCCCTTCCCTTCCCCAGCTGCACTCATGCCCCTACTCCTGTCTTGTGCTTTATCCTGCCCCTGCTCCCCACCGCCTGCCTGCAGCAGCGACGAAACGTCCATCTGAGGAGCCTGGGCTTTGCACCTAAGGCCATTTAGTGCCAACTCCCCTCCCCACCATTCCCCTCACTGCACTTTGGACCCCTGGGGCCAACATCTCCAAGACAAAGTTTTTCAGAAAAGAGGAAAAAAGGAATTTAAAAAGGATCGCCACTCTTCATGACTTCAGGGATTAATTTTTTTTATACGCTGGAAACTGACTCCCCTTTCCCTTCCCAAAGAGGACAGGACCTCCCAGGACACTTCCCAGCCTCTCCTCAGTTTCCCATCTGCTGTGCCTCTGGGAGGAGGGGGACTCTTAGGGGGCCTGCCCCTCATTTGCCACCACCAAACGGAAAGGACAAAGCCACATGCACCCCAGGGCATCAGACCCTGCAGGCTGCGCTGGGCAGGCCTCAGTCGGCGAGGGATCAGGCAAAGGGCGTGCCTCACTCGCCTGTGCTGCCTCTCCCAGGACCTGAAAAGCCCTGTCCGGCCAGGGGGAAGAAGGACTCATAGCCCCTGGACCCCCAAATGCTGCATGAACACATTTTAAGGGGGCCAGTGGCCCCAGCCCCTCTCCTTTCCCTGGACTGTGGCCACGTGCTGCAGACCAGGTGTTTGCTCAGTTTGCTGACCCCAAAGTGCTTCATTTTTCCTGCTGACCCACTCCTGGGAAGGCCAGTCGTGTATTAAGTTGTGCTTCTTTGCTGTCAAGTGGGTGGGGTGGGGAGGGGAGGAAGAGTAAGCACAGAGCTGGCTCACAGAGCCCTCAGTTGCCCTGAGGGGCCTCAAGCACAGGTTTCAAGTCTGGGTTCTGGTGTCCACTCCCCCACTCCCCCACATCAGACAAATGCCACTTTGTCTGACCTGCTGTGGCCTCTGAGACATGTTCTATTTTTAACCCCTTCTTGGAATTGGCTCTCTTCTTCAAAGGACCAGGTCCTCTTCCTCTTTGTCCCTCACTCTACCCCAGCTCCCTGTGAAGAGAGAGTTAATATATATTTTTTATTTATTTGCCTTTTGTGTTGGGATAGGTTCATGTCCAATCCTGGGGGTCTGATGTGCCCATTGCAGGTTGGGTGTGTGTACCCAGCAGCCTCGGCTTGGGGGCCTAATGCCCTTCCCCTCGCTCCACTTCCTTCCCAGTTTAGCCAACTGCCTGCCATTCTTTGTCACCCTTTACTCTAAGCATGTATTCCAGACTTGTCACTGACTTTCCTTCTGGAGCAGGTGGACAGAAAAAGAGGCTATGGGCATGGAAAATGTTCCTGTCCTTCATTTGGAAGGCTGGCTTCTGGCTTTTCTGCCATGAATTCTCCCCTTGCCCTCTCCTTTGTCCCCTCAGCAATTCTTGCAAAGGGTTAAAAATTTAACTGGTTTTTACTACTGATGACTTGACTTTAAAAAAAAAAGATGCTGGATGCTAACTTGATACTAACCATCAGATTGTACAGTTTGATTGTTACTGTAAATATGGTAGAGTTTTGTTGTTGTTGTTTTTTCCATTCCCCATACTACTGAATAAACAGATAGTTCTGTGTAGGTACCTTGCTGCTGTCATGTGCTTCTGTGTGATACAGTCTCCCCAGAAGGTGTGGATGTGGAAACAAAAGACCAGGGCCTGGGAGACCCCAGCAGGAAGTCAGAGGATTGGCTGGTTAGCTTGCCTCTCTATGGATCTCCCCAGCAGTGCTCCTCAAACCTTATCACTGCAGAGCCTGTGTCCTGGCAGTTCCAAAGATAAAGTGGGTAGGTGAGCAAGTGTCCTTTTCACCAGGGCAGGCAGGACTTGCAAGGCTGGAAAGGCTGCACAGAGTAGGCAGGTTTTTAACCCAGCCCCTCAGGTCTGAGTCCTAGACATGAATAAGTTTTCCAGGGCAGAATTCTGTAGGTAGGAATGGCTGAGTGGCAGGTGGAAATTTAAGGGTGCTTAGTGATAGGGTAAATGTCTACTAACTCTGCTGCCCTGGGCCATGTTTTATTTTTTCCATTGGAATATGAAGCAACTGCTCATATTGGAGCTAAGTATGAGCTGTACAGCATGACTGCTACTGCCACATTTTGTGTTTGTCAAACAGACTAGAAAGGGAGTTAGCATGGGGCAATATAAGTTGGTAATTATGAACAAAAGCCAGAGAACCAGACTGACTTAATCTGATTCTTAGTTTCTCGGCCTGCGGAATGAGGATAAGAGCACCTGTCTAACTGAGCTTTTATGAGGATTAAATAAGTTAATACATGTAAATTGTTTAGAACAGTTCAAAGTGCATAGCAAGAGGCCAGTAAACACTGGCTTTCTTTGTTGTTGCTACTAGGGTGTAGGGGGAGGTCGCAATTACCTAGTCAGAAAAATAGAAAGCCAGGCCAAAAGGGGAGGAGGCAAGCAGGTAGCTGGACAAGAAGAGCTGCAGGCAGGAGGCAGGTAGGTGCTGCCAAGTGACGCTGCCTAAGCAGGTTTGGAGTGGGAAAGGCTGGGGGTGGAGGCCAAACAAGATTGACCTAGGATGTGAACAGGACACACCTTGCCCTCTCTAGCCACCAGAGGGCAGCAGCACATGGGTCTGCTGTTCATTTTTGCCTCTAAGCACTCAAGGCAGCCCTGGCTCATGAGCGGCCTACACAAATATGCTACTTGATAGCCATACCTAGGTGTGTCCATTGGCTTGCTGATGTGCCAGTGCCTCATCAGACCAGGAAGTCACCAACAGGCCCTGCTCACTAGACATTAGTGCAGGAGGAAGCTGGGAAACGAACCTGAGATCGTCTTACTTTATCCCAAATTTCTCCAAAACCAAATACTCAGCATTTGCCTCTGCAACCCTCTCCCGACACGAATTCTTGGAATCTCAGGGGCTGCAGGAGCTGTTGCAAGAGGTGTGGGAAAAGGTGAGTGTCTAGGCAGCTGTCACTATGGTGTAGGTGCATGTGTTAAATGAACCTTCAAAAGGGGGAAGGCAGAGGAGGGGGCCTGAGTCCAGGGACAGGAGGGGCCATTTCATTTAAGGGGATATAGGTATGGCCAGGGACAGGAGCTGGCAGTCTGACTTTCCTTTGCCCAGCTACTTGCTCTTGACTTCCTTAAGTCATGGTCTGGCTTTCAAGGAAGAAAGTTCTTTCAAAACTCACAAGGAACTGAGTTGGTTCTGGTTGCAAGAGTCAAAGTCTACAAATAATGTGAGTCCCTAAGCTAAATCTGTTAAGGAGTCTTTGTCATTTATTCAATGAATACCCACCATCTTGCACTCAAATATTTTCTAAATGAATGAAATGCTCGGCCACAGGCACAACACTAGGGTACCGCAGAGGTGTATAAATTCTGGTGCCAGCACTCGAGTCTAGTAGGGAAGATGAGAGAAGACAAGCAATTCTAATAATGTGAGGGAAAATGTGACATGGCGTCCCAGCATCTTCCATGTGGGATGATCAGGGACGCCAAGGGGCCTCCTTATCCCACAACCACAGCAGAGACGTAGCCAGGAAGTTCCCAGAAGCCTCTGTTGTCTTGGCAGCAAAGGACATTCAGGTGTAGGATATGAATAATTTACATAGCTCTTAGCGTAAGAGCCTCGCACACTGATTTAAGCTACCCTCATTTTGACCTGCCTCTCTATTATCTGAATCCATGAAGAGGCAGCCTGTTCCCATCAGATGCCAACAAGGGGGCTAGTTAGTAACAGCCTGATGAGCTGGAAAGCTCAAGGGCCTAGGACCTCTTTAAGCCCCTACCTGGGAGGCCTATCCTGGCTGTCTCACTAGAATTACACAGAAGCTTACTCTAAATTTGTTAGAAGTTAGACCAGAGTCCACTTTCAGATATGCAGAAAATATAAAAATACATTCCCTTTATTTTTTAAAAATGCAGACTGACAGAGTAAGCTTATCATCAACTGGCCTGTAAGGAGTCACAGAATTCACAGGAAACAAGCTCTGAAGACCAGGTGCCTGCTTCCCCTCTCCAAACAGGAGGCCCAAGTCCAGTGGAGGATGTGATGCAGAAAGACCTCTCCTCAGAGATCAGGGGCTGGCTACAGAAGCCATTCACTTGTAAATGTGTCCAGCAAACCAAGGCCTGGGAAGAAGATCAGACTCTCCAGGGCTGAGCACAAGAGTAGGGATAGAAGAGGAAAAGCCACTTGTCTGCATTTCTCATTTTGTTTGTTAATCTCACTGCTGGGAGGTGACCTCTTTTCCCCTCATCTTCTTTCAGCTCAGAGAGTTTGGGTCTCCTCCAGCTCAACCTGAATCCATCCCAACTCATATGGTCTCTATTCCTGGGGATTGGCCCCAGCGGCATCTCTTTCTCCCGTTCCAGGCCAGAATCCTGGAGTTGGCCCCTGCTGGTACAGCTGAATCCATGCAGTGACTGTAGTGGTTTGCTACTGAACTCATGCCCGTTGTCCTGATCTCTTTACCTGAAGAGATAAAGGAGGAACTGCTTTAAAGAGCTCTCCTTCAAGCTCATCTGTTTCCCTGCTAAATCCAAGCTCCTCAGGGATTGAGGAAACAGAAGCCCCCCCCCTCCCCATAGTCTGCTCCAGGCTCTCCTTCTCATTCCTAATCTTTCCATAAAGAACTCAAGGCTGCTGTGCACAGCAGCTGGGAGCCCAGAGGATGGGGTAGAGGGACCATCTTACCTGGTGGGCCCAGGGACTGCAACTTTCCTGGGAGGCTGCAGACTGCTTCGAGTGGCACCAGGAAGATTTGGTTGCTGGGAAAAAGGAGCTTGATGGGGGATAACAAAAGAAATGAGTTAGCAGAAAGTTCAACTGACCTTCTTGAGAAGAAATACTAGCTGAAGGCAGACTGCCTCTCCTGCCAGGTAAAAACCATGAGGTACTTAGAAATGAAGGCCCACATTCTCTCAATTCAGTCTCCCCATATTCAAATGGAATTTTAAGGAAGTGGTGAAAGTGGTCATTATTGACAACTCTGGAATGCTGAGGTAAAGCTATGCCAGGGTCAGTATTTTTCCTCTCATTTCTTACCCTTACGTCCACTTTTCCTCACCTCTGTGTCCTGCAGCACTTGATCTTGGAAGCCCTTTCCGGGTCGACAGAGAATCAGGAGGTAGGGCACCTTTGCCAGGTGGTACACTCCGTTTGGTGAGTGGCATTCGGCTGGAGGGCCTGGGGATGGCCGAGGGGATGGGCAGTCGACTGGAAGACTTAGCAGCTGCTCCCTGTGGCCTGGATAGGCGTTGAGAGTTGCTAGTTGAAGGCTGTGGGCCCAGGACTGGTCTGACTGGGGTAGGTGGACCTGCTGGAAAGGAGTAGGATTCCAGGGTAAGTTCCACTTCCTCCCTATCCCTGTCACCCATCGCTTTCCCGCCTGAGTCTCACTTGCTGTTGTCCTCAGACTGGCCCCAGTTTTTCCCCGTGGTGGAGTGGATCGGAGTGGAGGAGTGGATCGGAGTGGAGGAGTGGGTCGGAGTGGAGGAGTGGATCGGAGAGGAGGAGTGGATCGGAGAGGAGGAGTTGATCGTGGTGGTGGAGTGGATCGAAGTGGAGGAGTTGATCGGAGCGGAGGAGTTGATCGGAGTGGAGGAGTTGATCGGAGTGGAGGAGTTGATTGTATAAGAGGAGACAGTGCCGAGCTTTTGGATGCAGGGAGCAGATTGCAAGTGGGCGACTCCTGAAACACACAAAAGAAAAAAAAAAAAAAAAAGGACAAGAATGGAGAAAGAATCTGCTCTGCTGGTTTAAGGGATTAAGGAAGAGAAGCAGGTTGTTGTCTACAGCACAGTGAGGAAAAGCGGAAGTTAGCTGCCACAACATCATCACCACCATCACTAGCACCAGTGTCACTCCCCCCCCCCCTTTTTTTGGCATAGTACTGTGACTCAACCCAGGCCCTTTGCAATGAGCTACATTTCTAGCCCTTTTTATTTTTATTTTTGGAAAGGGTCTCGCTAAATCACTAAATTGTCCAGGCTGGGCTCAAATTTGTGATCCTCCTGCCTCAGCCTTCCAGAGATCTGGGATTACAGGCATGTGCCACCATGCCTGGCACCAATACCACTCTTACTGAGTTTATTATAGTCATTAGAGAGTCTATAGACAGATACTGTGGTAAATGCTTGGCTTATGGTATCTTATTTAATTCCCACAGTTCCAGAGGTAGAATTACTATCCCCATTTGGCCAGTGAGGAAAACACTGTGTGCCTGTCACATGTCATACACTGTTTTGGGGACACACATGCAACTCAACCATCCAAACTCACCCTCTTCACAGTGGAAGGCCTCTTCCCAGATGTCACCCGAAGAGCCCTGGCTGACCCCTTCTTATCGATGCTCCGGAGTCGAGGTGTAAGGCTCCCTGGTGAGGGTGTGCTCCAAGCCAAAGAGCTCACAGTGGGCAGCAGATCTCGGACAGGACTGTCCTTCAGCACAAAGGTCTCCCTCCTAGGGCTGGGCTTCCCTCGTCGAGGCCCTGGGCCCTCTGCTGAGCTCTCCCGCTCCTGCAGGGCACACTGCTCCAGCTGAGCTGCCAGCCGATTGGCCTCATCAAGGATCTCTTCCAGCTTCTCTGGGCTGAGAGGGCCTAAGCTGAACCTCACACCCTGGGGAGCAGGGGCCGCCATATTTGGGTTACTTCGATGGGAGAGGCCCCGTCGGAGTGGTTTCTCTGGAGTCGCCAATGCTGCTATGTCTTCCTCCTCACGACTGAGACAGAAAACAAACAAGACACCATGCCCACACAAAAGAGCAGAAACTGCAAGGCAGGCTGAAAGATCCCTGCAACAAGGCCAGGGACACAAGCCCAAACACTGATGCCCATTCCGGGAGTGACATCTGGCCTCTAGGTGACGAGACAGCTGGTTCCAACAGGCCTTGAGTATCTATGACTTTGGAAGTGAAGCCAAGATGGAGATGCAGCGAATCCACTTATCCTTAACACCCTGAAATCTCATTCCTGCTCCCCCTCCGCTCCCTCTCACCAACAGCGCCCTAGAGGCCCGAGTCCACCAGCTACTCTGCAGCCCAAGTGCACCATACCTTGCTAAGTTACCAACCTCATCTCTAGAGGCCAATAAGTAAAAGGTTCGAGCCAAAGTGCCATTGAGGGAAATAGTGCGATAAAGTGGCTGGTACCTGTCAGATGGGGACAGCCTTCCAAAGTCCAAGGTCTCATCCACGATAAATTTGACATCTGAAGGGGAAAGAAGAATGAATGCTAACCACTGGTCCCTGACAATGGCGTTACAATGCAGAGCCTCATTCTTCCCCCAGGGGTTGCTTACCTTCGTCTGAATCCTCCATGTCCCGACAGCTGGAGAGGGTCAGCTGAGAGCTGAGCTGGAGAGAAAACATATTTTTCCTGCCCAAGACTCCCAGCTCACCCTAGTGCCGCCAGGAGACGGGGGTATGCAGGAGGCAGGCGAGTGCCCAGGAGTTGCACCTTCCTGCAAGCATGTGTTACCTCCGGGAAAGGTGCAGCGTGCTCCTGCCTCCGCCAGGTGACCCGCGTCCTCCTCTCTCCTCACTGGCCACGGTTTGAAGGCCCCCTCTTCCTCCTCGCCACTGTCCCCTAGGATTTTTCTCCCCCGGAGCCACCTTTCCACACCCCCGGCACCACACCCACGCCACACCTCCTCAGTTCCCACTTCCCGCCCTACCTCACCTTCCACCGAAAAGCTTTCTTCCCAAAAGCCTGGTCCCAGGAATCAGCTCCCAGGGGGCGGGGCTCTTTTCGAATTTCTCAGGCCCCACCCACTCCTGCCAGATGTGAGCAGTGATTGGCGGATCCGGCCGGAAGTCGGCTGGTGAGGGCTGTGGAGGGGGGCGCCGGAGAAACCTCAGAAAAACATCTTCCCTCTGGGCCGAAATGGGGCCACTGGGGGAGGCCCTGAGTGGCCGCGCGTGCCCAGGAGCCCCCTCCCCTTTTGCTCCCAGGCGGGGACCGGAGTAGAGGGTGGGGGGCCTCTGGGGGCGGGGCCTCGTGGCTGCGCGCGAGGGGAAGCACCAATGAGAATGGGCTTCGCGCCACGCCCCTCCTGCCCTCTTCCACCTCCTGCTGCAGGCTGTGGAGAGAGGGGTTGCTGGGCCGCCGAGCTCCCTAGGGAGAGCGGTTTCCGCCCGGCCAGTTGAATAGGAAAGCGTTACATTTGCTGTTTCCTCGATGACTTTTCCAAGTTAAGGAAGCACCTAAGCATTTCTATTTTAGATTTAAGGAGGTTGAGAAGTACATCCTCCATTGCCTTTTTAGGTAAGAACATTCGGGATCTATCTTCTTATGACTGAGAAGGGTGCAAAGAAAACAGCGAAAGCATCCAACGTGTAAAAAATCAAAACAAAACTGGCTTTCCACACTGGGAGGTCTGGATTCAAATGCAGTCATGACGCCTGCTTACAAGCAGGGTAGGCTTGAGCACATTTGCCCTCTTTGGCTTCCGTGTGCTTATTTGTGATACGAAGATCGTGGTCCTCGAAGTTACAGGATGAAGAGAATTACAAACATCAGATGGTATACCATGTCCCTTTATGGACTTTTGAGGGGGTGCTTTTAACTAGTACTTTGGGAACTAAAAGCTGTAAGATGCCTGACTAGATACGTTCTCTAAATGTGGGTGGGTATCGGTTAGCAGTTAATACAGAGTCTTAGAAACATTCTAAAAATTTAAAGCGAAAAGGCCCTGAGAGTGGCAGAGGAGCTTTCCTGTAAACAAAGTTTTGACCATTATTTTGGCTTTTTTGTTTCCTTTCTAGGTTTTGGCTGTGAAGTTGAGGTGATGAGCTCAGAGGCAAATATATGTTTCAGGGAGCAAAGGAGCCTTGGAATTTAGCCAGGCGCTAAAGAAAGGCCCAGAACTCTGAGCGAGCGCAGAGGATGGCACCTCTCTGCTGGACCAGATGGAGTTTTAGTTCCTTGCAATACTTGGGGTGTACGTAGGGTTGGAAAACCACAGCCAGTAGCTTCCCTCTCTCAGGCAAGTAGTGGCACCAATGAGAGGGGAAGGTGCTGTGGATTGTCTGCATTCTTTCTTGCCCTAGGAGCAGCCTGAGCAGGGCACTCCAAGCCTCTTTACCTACCAGTGGCCTCCGGGGTTAGCAATTGGAAGTTAGTCTGACACTTGTTGCAGTACCAGGGGAAAGAAGCAATGAAGCTACTTTTCCCTCCATCAGAACAACAAAGCCAGAAAATACAGACTTTAGGCACAAGAATTTGTCACCTAGCATAAGGCTACTACTACGAGAAATATTGATATTTGTCACCAACCCATTCAATCTCAAAATGATATGTAGGAGCAACTGTTTAAGATTTTGGATAAATAATGACTCAATGAAATTACACTCTCTCTCAGGCACATAGTAGGCCTTAACTCAGAAGTTATATACATGTCTAATGCATAAACAAAAAAGGATTTCTGGGCAGGATTTCTTAAATGCCAAAGGATTAACTGTGACTGGAGGTCTTGCTTACTGTGAAGATTTTATTCCTTTACCAGGAAGGTTGAGAATGCAGGACCTTTAAAGGGAGGACCCTGAATAATTTAGCAAAGAGCGGCCTGAGGTCTGACTGATCCATATTTGGGACATCAGAGTGGGGTATTCCAGTGCTCCGGATCTACCTGCTTCAGCAGAGGTAGGCTTCTTTGCCATAGTGTGCTTGGGTAGCTGGCTCTGAGGACTCCTAGAGATTCTTTTTTTTTTTCCCCTCAGTACCAGGGCTTGAACTCAGTATCTTGCACTTGCCAGTCAGGCACAGCGCCACTGAGCTAAAGCTGCAGCCCTCCCAGAGATTCTTTCTAAATTCTTCTTGTCCTGAATAAAGAATTGGACAAAACAAGTGCAAAAGGTAGCAAAGTATTATATTTATTAAAGGTAGGAAAAGAAACATGCTCTGAAGAGCAAATGTGGGCCAATGAAAAGTAGAAAAAGAAGTACCCTCTGCAGGCTGAGAGCGGGCCACTTGTGAAAGGAAGAACACAGTGGCCAAGAGCTCAATGGCAGCTGTTTTTTTTATCTACCCACTCCTCGGCTGACATCAGCTCTAAGCTGTCCTGTCAAAAGCCTGCTTCCGTCTTGCTGGAGGAACTAAAGATAGCATCCTCTAATTGGTCCCAGGTGCAAGGCTTTGGGAACTGCTTTTCTGTGCATTTCATGGATCTCCCTTATTGACAGGTCATGCTCACTTGCTCAGCCGGTTTGCCACACCTTAATCTCCCATCTCATTAACATCCTAGATGCATAGGAAGAAGTTAACTTATGACATACAGTGGATGCCTTGTGACACAGGCTTAGTTCTCATGAAACTCCTCCTCATGGGAAAGGCACTTTGGCTCAACTGAGACTGGACATTTGGTCTGAACAGAAAAAACTTTTGTGCACTCTTCTTAACCAAATCACATCTCTTTCCTATTCAAAATCTTGCTTAATATTTATAGTCGCCTGGAAAAATTTTTCTTTCTTAAACTGATAATTCCAACCCATACCCACTAGGTGAAAGAGATGAGAGGAAACACAAAAGCCTTGGAGTTAAATCCCAGCTCTGCTGCTTACCAGTTACATGACTTGGGAGATTTATGAACTTCAACTTCTTCATTTGTAAAATACAGATTAAAAGAGATAAAGCATTTAATTCAGTATGTGATGCAAAGAAGGCTGTTTCAGTTTCTTGTATGTTTGTTTTATTTTTGCGATGTGAAGGATCAAACCTAGGGCCTTAACTTGAGCTTGGTAGGTAAGTTCTGTATCACTGAGCTGTTCCTTAGCCACAGTTATCTATTATTATGTAATAAACCACTTCCAAAAGTAGTGACCTGAAACAACAGCAGCTATTCATTTGTTCATGATTTTATACATAGGGAGGGCTCTGCAGGGATAAGTTGTCTCAAGTCCACAAGGTTGATTAGGCCTGACCAGGCCTGAAGGATCTTATGTGGCCGGGTGTCTGGCGCCATGGTGCCGGCTGTCAGATGCTTTGGTGTCTTTCGTGTTTTGATGTCCCCTGTGTGGCCAGTCATAATTCAGTAATGGAGCCTGAGAGTCTTTGTATGAGAGCTGACTTCCAAGAACAAAAGAAAAAACTATTACACCTTAAATAGTAAAGCTACTGCACCCCTGCACCAGACCCGGAATTGTTACAGCATTACCTGAGCTAGGTGTTACTTTTGCCACAGAAGTCACGTGACTCAGGAGAAGGGGAAACAGAGCACAGCTCTTGATGGGAGGAGTGCCTGGCCCTACAAGGATGGGATGAACTGTTGCCAACTTTTGCAGAGCCCATCACAGTATCTTTTTTCAAGGGAGGGGTTGAACCCAAGACTTTCATACTGAATTATATCCCCAGGCCTTTTTTATTTTTTATTTTGGGATAGAGTCCCTCTAAATGGCTAAGTTGCCCAGTCTGGGTTTGAACTTGTGATCCTCCTGCTTCAGCATGTGGCACCATGTCCAGCAGCCTTCAATGTCTTATTTGTTCTAAGAATGAAAACAAATATAAGCAAGGGAAACTCACATTCCAGCCCTCAGGGCTTAGGGGTATGTCTTTAATTAGCTATGTATGCATGTGTGTGTATGTGTGTATGTGTTCTGCTGTTTGCTGCTTTGTGGTGGATGTGCACCCTGTTACCACCACTTATAGTGGAAAGCCCATAGAGGAAGAGAGCAAGTCATTTTCTCCTCTTTCCAGCATCTCCTACTGTAGAGTTGAATTCATTCTGTCATAGACTGTCTAGGACAGTGTAAGAGCCTCTATGGAAGAGAATGTGGATATGGGAAGAGAAAGAGGAGCCTTAGGGTCTTGGAACTTCATAGAGTTTGCCTAAAGGATTCCAACTTTCTAAATGTTTTCCCCATATGGAACATCTTAAACAGAACACTTATACACTGAGGATCCACACATTTATTTAGATTATTCCAAATCAGATATTGTGTTCAAGTGTGTCAAGAATACAGTCTTGTCCCAAGTAGGCTTCCTAGGGACCCTGAAAAGAGAGGGTGTGTTGTAGCCATCGTAGCAAACAGCAAGAGCATGTGTGGGATGCGGAGCTGTCCTTCCTCATGGCCCCTCCCTCGGTCCTGTGCTATGGATTCATTACTTACTACTGTCCCCATCATCGCTGGGTACCGAGATGGGGGCGGGGAGCTAACATGAGCACCGATGCAACACAGCACTAACCCAGAGTGAGCAGAGAGGACAGAACTGTCTTCCCAAGCCAGCTGGCAGAGTGAGCTCTCCTGAGGAGAATTTATGCTTTTAATGCATCTCTTAGGGTTTTTATTTGCCTGTATCAAAGATGGGCTTAAATAAATGGCTTAGGGGATTGAATTGATTCTCAGTTTTCCTCAGCCAGGAGCTACAAGGCAGAGGAGACATTGAGAGCTAGCTCTCTTTCATTCTCTCACAAGCTTCTTTTTTCCTCCATCTGACTCATCAATTTAACACATTTTTTTTTTACCGTGAATCATTTAGAATTTGAAGGAGCTACCAGATTCGAAATGATGATCTGTCAGCCCTTGGCCAATAATGAGCTGTTTGGGAACCTCCTAATCAAATGTTAAATTATTGTTAACATATAATAAAAATGGTGATCCGGGTGTGGTGGTGCACATCTATAATCCCAGCACTTGGGAGGCTGAGACAGGAGGATTGGCGCTAGTTTGAGGCTAGCCTGAGCTACATAGTGAGTTTGAGGCTAGCCTGGACTACACAGTGAGACCCTGTCTCAAAAAGAAAAAAAAAAGTGCTATGCTTCTCTTAGGAAAGAATGTATGAAATTTAAAGTGCTGTGAAATGTAAAATATAAACAAGTTAATCTGTAGTTACCTTTATAAAACTGAGGTAGAAATACTTAATCCTGTCCCTATTCACTCTGGTACCCTGTGGTGAATACTCTTGTCTATTCCTTCACTCTTTTTTTTTTTGGTACCAGGGATTGAACTTAGGACCTTGTGCTTGCGAGGCAGGCATGGAGCCACTGAGCTAAATCCCCAGCTCTTATTCCTTCACTCTTAACCATTCTCTTGACATCTTTTCTCACAGTACCTGCCCACATCCTCCCACGGACCCCTCACAATTAGGTAGAAATTCTTACCCTTCTTCAGAGGACCATCAGGTTTGATTCCTGTGACCAACTTGGGGAGTACAGACATATAAACGATGTGACAAAATCAGACTTCATCTATGACAAATTCCCTCCACAGGGCTAATAGTATTAGTTTTTTAAAAAGTGGCCACCAAGGGGTATATAGTTGAGAGGCTCAGGAATATCTGTCCGAGATTGGACAACAATAATCTATTGAGATGCCCTGTCCTTCTTTCCTTACCTTTCTCAGGCACTGGGTCCTTGTCAGTTGTCTCAATAAGGAGCTGCAAGAATGCAGACATTTCTCAATGTTAACATCTCAGAAATCTCTGGGAAACCTTCTTTCAGAGCATTAGAGAGGGATATTCTAGTTTAAGCTTTGGGGAGTCCGTGGTGATAGTTAGGAAGTCTATACATAAAGAAAAATAGGACATATAAAAGCCCATTCATTCCTCATCCATGCAACAAACACTTAGTGCCCATTGTGTGTCAGAAACAAGGCTGGACACTGCCCCTGCTCTCATCATGCTTATAGTTAAATAGTAAAACTGCTCTATAAATAGAAAATTATAAAACAATATCTTAAATGCAGTAAAGGAGATTTAAACAAGGTGCTAGGAATGGATAAATGAATAAATTATTATTGTTGTTGTTATTGTTGTTGTTGTTGTGATTTGATACAAGGTCTTACTATGTAGTCCAGGCTTGCCTTGAGCTCACAGAGTTGCCCAGATTGGCCTCAAACTTGCATCCTCCCTCAGCCTCCCAGGTGCTGGGATTACTGGCATGGGTCACCACACCTGGCTGAATAGCTACTTTAAAGAGGTAAGGAGGAAGTGATCACTTTCAAACCAGAAGAAAATGTAAAAGAAAGTGAGAAAACAGCTGTAGCTTTCTGAGACTGAGTTAAAAGACTGTATAGGTTAAAGAAAAAGGATCTGAGTGAGGAACGGACTTGGGCTCTCTTCTTCCACTGGGCCAGCTCCTCATCTCACTGACACTGGAAACCTTGGGTAAACCAGTTACCTCTGTGTACCTCAGGTTTCTCCTTTGCAAATGGAAATAACCATTCTTTCTATATTACAGAATTATAATGGAGAGAAGCAAAACAAATAATAAAAAATGGCTCCTCAAATACATGGAAGTATATTCTGACGGTAATAAGAGGGCCCGGAGAAGGAAGCCCTCCTCCACCTTGGCCTGTGTCTCTAGCTGCTGACTTTTCCATCAGCAGAGCAAGATGACCATGGCCTAAGGCACCAGGACACCTCCTGCCCTTACCTTTCACATCCACCCGACAGTCTACAGATGCCTCTCCCAGGGCATTAATTGCTTTGCAAGTATAGATCCCTCCATCAAAGGGACCAGGCTTTCGAATTTCTAGGGAGCAGATTCCCAGGTGACTGAGGGCTCTGTATTTAGGGTTGCCTTGGATTTTGATCTTGTTCTTCAGCCAGATGATCTTGGGCTGGAAGATAAAGATGAAGAGGTAGCAAAGGGAAGTAAGGACCAATTACTTTTTCTTCAGCATTTGGGATTCTTTGCCTACAAGATTTGTAGGGACTCCCTGTTCCTGATATGAGAAGGGATTCCCCTTCTAGTACCTTCCACAGTCCTCCAAGATCCTCTTGGTTGAAAAGAACACCTAGGGGCCGGGGATTTAGCTCAGTGGTTTCACCGCCTGCTGTGCAAGCACAAGGACCCGAGTTTGATCCCCGGCACCAAAAAGAAAGAAAGAAAGAAAGAAAAGAGCACCTAAAACTGTCCCTTCTCCATCAAGTTATTCTTTTTTTTTGAGACACGGTCTTACTATATAGTTCAGGCTGGCCTCGAACTCCTGGCAATCCTCCTGCCTCAGCCTCCCAAATGCTGGAATTACAGGTGTGCGCCACCATGCCCAGCCTGTTATTCCTTTCTTTTTTTGGTACTAGGGATCGAACTCAGGACTTTGCCCTTGCCAGGCAGGTGCTATGCCACTGAGCTAAATCCCCAGCTTTCCATCAAGTTATTCTTGACTGAAAGAGAGGTGATAACTTTATTCTCACTACTTGAGCAACCCTTCATGGATCATAAAAGGCTGATGCCTGGGGTCTTATGTATATACTGTATATATGTGTATTGAGACCTATTCATATGCTGCACCCATTGTTGGCTTGTGAGTAGTTTTTTTCCCTCTAGTTAGAAAGTAGTTTGTAGAGTGGGCTTATTGAGATTCCCCTTCCAGGATGCTACCTCCGTGTAGTATGAACAGCACTCAGAATCCAAAAGGTAGTTGGTAAATCTTGTTAATGATGTGGAATATGGTGACCAGATTATAAATCAAAAGCCTCACTCAGAGTAGTAGGCAGTGGCTCAGCTAGGCAGCTTGCAGGGGCATGGCCCTGCCCAGAAAAGGTATGGGTAGGTGAGTAAGGAGAAACCAGTAGGACTTCAGCTCTCCTACCAGATAAACAATACAATGGCAGCAGGTCAGGAAGTGGTATCTTTGTGAGGTACTAAAAGGAAACACATTTGTATCAGCTCAGCTTGAACTACAAATGCCCTAACTGTTCCAAAATAACTTGCTGTTCAAGAGGCAGATGGTGGCAACAGCAGTAGATATTAAATTAGAATGCTTTGCAACACGGCTAAAGTTAGGATGGGACAGGAGCAGGAAGCAGCACTCCTCCCCCAGTTCCCCACTCACCTTGGGAGAGGCTCGAACAGAGCAGAAGAGCTGGGTATCATAGCCAGTGATTGTAGTGCAGTCTGCCAGAGGCTGGGTAAACTTTGGGGGTTCAGAGAAGTCTCGCTGAACAAAACTCTTGGTCTTGTAAACAGTAGCTGTAGGCACAAGAGAGGCCATGATATGATATAGCATCTGAGATCCCCATACCTCTTCAACTCCTTTTCTCCAATTCTTCCCAGCATGTGTCCTCTATGCCTTCCTTACCTGCTTTTTGGATGTGAGCAAGGTCGGCAGTGACAGGGGCTGTTTCACTGAGTCCACACTGGTTTTCAGCAAAGACGCGAAAGGCATAGGAGTTGCCCACGATGAGGTCAGAGACAATGCAGCTGGTGCGGTGATAATGTTCCAGCACAGTGAACCACAGCTGCAGGGACCCCAGAAGACACCATATGTGATGCTTGTTTTGTGGAGCTGCCAGATGCCTGGTCCAGAATGCCCCATTCCTCCCCACCAACTTCCCAGCTGAGCCTCACCCCAGATCTTGTGTCAGCCTTCTGCACTGTGTATCCCTGGAGTGCTGTATTGCCTGTATCCTGGGGAGCTGACCATTCCAGGTTAGCGTTAGAGCCCCAAACGTCCACCAACTTAATACTCTGCGGAGGGCCTGGCTTCTCTGAAAGAACAAAGCCACAGCAGTGACACAGTACAAGTGGTAAGTATTGAAATCACTTCAAGAGTGCCCCTGACTCCATCCTTTTCCCAGACCTCTACTCTTGCCCAGACTCAGAGTGGGGGGATGTCACCCCAGCTCCCCCAGCACCCTCTGATGGTGCCTCTTCAGCAGGAGGAGCTCCTGGGGATCACCTCACCTCCCACTCCCCCCAACCTACCGATCACCAGGATGTTAACAGTGACAGTGGCCTCTAGTCCACCCAGCTGCACACAGAGTTGGTAGCGGCCTGAGTCAGCACGTTGAGCTTCTCGGATGAAGAGGATGGAGTCTTGTATCCCATTCCTCACACTCACTCGAGTGGTGTCCAAGGCATGTCCGTCATGTGTCCAGGTGGCTTGAGGTTTGGGTTTACCCTGAGGAATGGGGATAGGGCTTGAGGAGCCCGACAGCTTTCCGGAGCTTCCCTGTTGCAGTAGGGGTCAAATCCACCCCAGCTCCACAGGGTAACCTGAGTTGTAATTGAAAATTTCTTGATCTAGAGGTTGGTGGGCTCTTTCAGAGGACTTCCTCCTTTCAGCAACAGTTGAAAAAGGGATGGCTTTGAGTCTCCTGCCCTCTGAGAGTTTAGATTAGGGACACCCAGAGGGGCTGGAACCAACTAAATAGCTATCCAAACTCCCAAACTGAGAACTTCCAGACCTTTCAGACAGGAGGGCAGGGATTAGTTTTATCGCCTCTCACAGGGCACACCTGACTTTAACCAAGCCCACCCTCAGGAGTGCAGTATGCATGGATCATTTAGCTTCAGAATTCTAGTGATGTGGCCCCTTCCATTCAAGGCCAGGAAGACTACCCCACTGCTAGTAGGACTCTTGGTACTTGTTTCCAAATCAAAACCTGATTCTGGTTCCAGTGAGGGCTAGATTCATCACCTGGAATGGGATTAGTAGATTCACTGTGTCTCCAACCTTCCGGATGTAGGTCTGCCTCAGGGCTGAAGGTAACCGGATCTTGGGGTGCTCTGAGTGATGGAGAGAGAGAAAACAGGAGATAAATATTCAGAAGAAGTAGATACTTTATCCAGTTGCATTCTGTGGGTGGTAGCTCAGGCACCCTGCACCAAACGAAGCCTCTGTCTTAGGTGTGCAAAGATTGCTTCCATTATTACTATTATTTTTTGTAGTGCTAGAGATTGAACCCAGAGCTTCAAACATGATAGGAAAATGCTCTACCACTGAGCTACACTCCCAGCCCAGTCCCATTGTCTTGCTGGTATTGAGGGATAAGTAACTGGCTGAAGGAAAGAGTTGAAGTCTGCAGAAAGAGCATGGAAATGTGAGCCCGATGTTTATTTCTTTTAATTCATAACTTTCCATCAGCTGGGATTTTGTTTCTGTTTGTGCACAGACCAGTCCAGTCTGTATAGCTTATCTTACCAACCCTTTTCTATGGGTCCTTAATAACATTATTTGCATCAAGGCTGCTTGCAGGCAGTATTCATTCCGGTTTGTGTGGACTTAGGAGAATGCTTTCCATTCTGCAGGCAGAGTCAACACTGAGACTCCAGCAGCCTCTTACTGAGACAGCACTGACGTCATCACAGAAGGAGCCAGTGTCTGGGGCCCTTCCTCTGGTGGCAGCTCTGCTCCCTGGCACCTGTGTGGTATTCTTCCAGTTGGTGGAGGATCACTTTGTACAAATCTGGGAAAGATTAAGTCCACCGTTCACTTTCCCTTGAGCTCCCAGGCTTGTTCCAGTGAGAAGTGAAGATTGGATGGCATGTATTTGCTTCCCAGATGAAGACAGGAGATGCTTCATGTGAGGTTTTGAGAATGCCTAGGTGTCATTTCTCTCTTCTCAGTGATTCCTCAGGCTACCTTGGCTGCAACAGACATCCTGCCAGGGTTCCCTGGGGGGCCTGGGAGACAGATACCACTTTCCAGGCTTTTCCTAGGACTGCTGTTTCTTCCCTTCTCAAGCAAAGACAGTTCCCTGCTGCTGTTGCCTTAAGTAGAATGTAACAGGCTTCAGTTCTCACCAACAACTCAGGCTTCCCTGCCAAAATTCATTCCTAGCTGTTGGAAAAACTCCACCCCTGGTACATTCCTGTGGCAAAGAACATGACTACTTGATAGCAGATTCCAAACTTTTTGATAATGCACATTTCCCTGTAAATACATTCCTGAGCATTCACAAGTATGTTTACTTATAGATTAAACTGTGTAAATATGTAAATTACTGCTGGATGTGGTGGTGCATGTCTGTAATCCCAGCCATCTGGGAAGCTGTGACCAGAGGATCATGAATTTAAGGTCAGTCTGGATAATTATCTTTTTGTTTTTTGGTACTGGGGATTGAACATGGGACCTTGCCCTTGCAAGGCAGGCGAGGCAGGCGAGGCAGGCTGCGGAACCACTGGGCTACATCCCTGGCCCTGGACAATTAACTAAAGAACAATAAAACAAACAAAATCTGAAACAATAAAGATGTACACTATATAAAGCAAAGATTTAAGTGATGACATTTAAAATAAAATAAACAGGGCCGGGGATTTAGTTCAGTGGTACTGCACCTGCCTTGCAAGTGCAAGGTCCTGCGTTTGATCCCCAGTACCAAAAAATTAAATTTAAAAATAAAATAAAATAAAATAAACAGAGGTCCTACTATCTTCTTTATGGACCTCAATTGCTAGGCAAGTCCCTGCATTCCTATACCAAGATCACTTGTCCTTTATAAATGAACATCATCAGGATACACATTCTTCTCAGCTGCACATGGGATGTTTTCCAGAATAGACCACATACTAACTCATATAACATGCTTAAGTAAATGCAGAGGAACTGAAATTATCTCATGCATATTATCAGACTATAGTGCAATGAAATTGGAAATCAATGGTAAAAGAAACCACAAAAATTTCATAAACACATGAAAATTAAATAACACTCTCCTAAACAACCAAGGGTTCACAGATGAAATTAAAGGAGAAATTAGACAGTATCTACAATTAAACGTAATGCCAATACAACGTACCGAACTTTATGGGACACAGTGAAAACAGTCCTATGAGGGAAATTACAGCGGTGAATTCCCATGTCAGAAAAACAAAGTGAGCTCAAATAAACAACCTAATGTTGAACTCCAAGCTTCTAGATAAAAGAGCAAGTCAAGCCTAAAATTCACACAAGGGAGAAAATTGTAAAGATCAGAGCAGAAATTAATGCAATGGAGACTAAGAAAAAAATACAAAGAATCAATGAATTGAAGAGTTGGTTCTTTGAAAGATTAAATAAAATTGATAAACCTTAGCCAACCTTATCAAAAAAGGAAACAAAAGACTCAAATTCATGCAATTAGGAATGAAAAAGGTGAAATCATAACAACAGATCCTGAAGATATCTGAAGATCATCCGTACCTACTTCCAGAAACTGCATTTTAATAAGATTGAAAACACAGAAGAAATAGACAGATTCCTAGATACATATGAATTACCAAAGTGGAATCAAGAAGATATAAAAATTCTAAATAAACCAATATCAGCCAATGAAATTGAAGATGTAAGTAAAAACCTAATGACACAAAAAAAGCCCAGGTCCTAATGGATTCACTGCTGAATTCTACAAGAAATTTACAGAAGACCTACTGCTGCTACTTCTCAAACTCTTTAATGAAACTGAAAGGGAAGTAATACTCCCAAATTCATTTCTGGAAGCAAGCATTATCCAGATACCAAAACCAGAGAAGGATCCAACCCAAAAAGAAAACTATAGGCCAATCTTCTTAATGAACATAGACACAGAAATCCTCAGTAAGATACTGGCAAACAGAATGCAGCAAATCATCAAGATTATACACCATGACCAAGTAGGATTCATTCCAGGGATGCTTCAACATATACAAATCAATAAATGTAATACATTATATTCACAGAGCTAAAGACAAAAACCATCATTTCAAGATGCAGAAAAAGCATTTGACAATGTCTAACACCCATTCATGATAAAAAAAAAAAACTTACTGAAAATTGGAATAGATGGTCTTTATCTCAATCTGACAAAAGAAATCTATAATAAACCAATAGCCAATGTCATACTAAATGGTCAAAAACTGAAAGCTTTCCCTCTAAAATCAGGAACAAGATAAGGATGTGCACTATCACTACTCTTATTCAATATAGTTCTAGAAACATTGGCCAGAGCAATTAGACAAGAGAAAGAAATAAAAGGAATAA
The DNA here is from genome assembly GCF_053883595.1 of Heterocephalus glaber. Classification (NCBI taxonomy): domain Eukaryota; kingdom Metazoa; phylum Chordata; class Mammalia; order Rodentia; family Bathyergidae; genus Heterocephalus; species Heterocephalus glaber. The sequence continues at coordinate 43,918,592 of NW_028258296.1, forward strand.
GAATAGGAAAGGAAGAAGTTAAATTATCATTATCTGTGGATGACATGATACTTTACATAGAAGATCCCAAAAACTCCACCAAAGGACTTCTAGATTTAATAACCAAATTCAGTAGCATAGCTAGATACAAAGTTAACACTCAAAAATTAATAATATTATTGAGAAAGGAATTAGGGAAACAACATCTCTCATAATAGCATCCAAAAAAAAAATACCTAGGAATCAATCTAACAAAGGAAGTGAAAGCCCTCTACGTTGAAAACTACAGTACTCTGAAAAAGGAGATCAAAGCAGCTATTAGAAAAGGGAAGGATATTCCTTGTTCTTGGGTAGGAAGAATCAAAATAGTGAAAATGGCCATACTTCCAAAATTGTTATACAGATTTAATGCAATCCTGATCAAAATACCAATAGCATATCTCACAGAATTAGAGAAAACAATCCTAAAATTCATTTGGAAAAAGAAGAGGCCTAGAATGGTAAAAGCAATTCTGGGCAACAAAGGCAAGGTGGGACATCACAATCCCTGATTTGAAATTATACTACAAAGCTACTGTGATAAAAACAGTATGCTACTGACAAAAAAACAAACCCGAAGATCAATAGAACTGATTAGAAGATGCAGAAACAATTCCAAACACACTTAGCCACCTTATCTTTGACAAAGGAGCCAAATACCTTCACTGGAAGAAAGATAGCCTTTTTAATAAATGGTGCTGGAAAAACTGGCCTTTCACCTGTCAAAGATTAAAACTAGACCAGTATCTTTCACTATGCACTACACTAAAATAAAAAGGATCAAATATCTAAATATTAAAACAGAAACACTAAATCTGCTAGAAGAGAGAATAGATAGAACTCTTGAAGACACTGGTGTAGGCAAAGACTTTATGAACAAAACTCTGATGGCACAGGAAATATCACAAGGAATAAACTGGGATCTCATCTTATTAAAAAGCTTTACAATTTTTTGTTTTGTTTTGTTTTGGTATTTTTTTGGAGACAGGATCTTGCTCTGTAATCCAGAGTAGCCTTGAATTCACTATGTAGCCCAGCCTGGCCTCCAACTCTTGGCACTCTTCTTACCTCAGCCTCCCGAGTGCTGGGACCATAGGTGTGTGCCACCACACCCAGCTAAAAAGCTTTTGCATAGCAAAAGAAACCAACAACAGAGTGAAGAGACAACCCACAGTATGGGAAAAAATTTTGCTGGCCTTCCCTAGATAAAGGACAAATATCTAGAACATATAAAGAACTTTTTAAAAAAACCACACTCCCCAAATTTAAAAACCCAATCCAAAAATGGACATTTGAAATGAGTAGACACTTCTCAGATGAAGAAGTAGACACAAACTAAATATATGAAAAAATGTTCAACATCACTGGTCATTCCAGAGGTGCAAAATTAAAACAATGCTGAGAGTTCATCTTACTCCAGAAAAAATGGCTATTATCAAGAAATCAGCCAATAACAAATGCTGGTGGGGCTGTGGGGAAAAAGGAACCCTTCTCCATGTTGGTGGTAGTGTAGACTGGTGCAAACACTTGGAAATCTGTGTGGAGATTCCTCAAAAAACTAAAACTGGTGGTTCCATTTGACCCAGGTATTCTTGGTATCTTCCTGAAAGAATTAAAAGCATCATATTACAGTAATATATGCACACCCATGCTTATAGCAGCATAGTTTGTAATAGCTAAATCTTGGAAACAGCCCAATGTCCATCAACCGATGAATGGATAAAGATGATGTGGTTTTTTTTAATGCAGTGGAGTACTACTCTGCCATAAAGAAGGATAAGCTTGAGACATTTCTAGCTAACTGGATGCACCTTGAGATCATACTCTTAAGTGAAATAAATCAGACACGCATTTGAATACTGCATTGTTTCTCTGGGTATAAGAAACCAAAAGTGTAAATAAGGACCAAAATGTATAATAGATATTGGGAAATGGGAAGAAAATGTTCAAATGGGAAGGGGAACAAGGGAGGGGGGAGGGGCAAAAGAAGGAAGGAACTAGAAAAAAAAAAGACTAGCAGGAAAAAAATGGAAACAAAATGTTTGTAAGTAAGAAGAGGAAGATATTATGTACAGGTACAAATTCCCTATGATGAATGTGACCATTGTGTATATTTAAAATGTACCAACAAAATTAAAAAATGAATACAAATACACAGTACCATTTCATTTCTCTAGTTTTGTTTTTTGTTGCTTTTCCTGTTTTCACCTGGGCTGGACTATACCTCAGGACCTGTGTGCCGGCGGGGAGGTGAATGTTCTCAGTGAGAACTGCTCAGCAGAGCCACAGGCTGCCCAGTGGTCCTGGTGGTGATCTTGGTGTCCTCTGCTGACTTTGGGGGTTGGGGGTTGGGGGTTGGGAGGGAAGAACAGAGCAAGTGTTGTATGATGAGTTCCTCTCCTGTGGCCATCTTGGCAAGCAACCAAGGAGTTGGAAACAGGCGGATGTGAGTTGAGAGTTTTTTGAAAAAAGGACTGTAATTGGAAAGGGGGTCAAACCCTGGTCTTGTTGAGTTTGGTTCCCCTCTGTTAGGTGGGGAAATAACCCTTCATTCTTGCTGGGGAGAGGGCTGGAGAGAAGACTGCTCTTTCTTGTGCTGCCAAAAGGAATGGGCAGAGATATGCAGGACTGTAGTGAACACCCAGGACGAGGAGATGCCTGGGAGAAAACAGGCTCAGAGAGAGCAACTGACTTTCTGGGAACCTCCTGCCTAGTTGTGAAGTTGTGCCTGGCATCAAGACACTTGCCTTCCCATCTAGCACTGTTATCAGAAGGACCCATTCTCTGAGCATGTCCTATCTGTCTACTCACTGACTCCTGTGTCTCCTGATGGCTGGGCACTGAGGCAGGGCTCTGATGTGACCTTCAGTGACCTGGAGGGAGGAGCACGCAAGGGAGGGAAGGCAGAGGTCTAGACTAGGACTGCAAAGGGTTGAGGTGAGGAAGGAATCCAGGCCTTCACCTAGGCCTGAAAGATGTGCCAATGAGCTCTACTCTGCCCAGACCTCAGGAGGGCCTAGACTTTGATGGATAGGTGTGTGTAGTGAACATGTTTGTTTCCACTTAGTGTTTCTTTTGTTTCTTAGAAAAATACCTTGGAAAATTCTTTCACCTGAATTAAGGAGAACAATGAATGGAATAAGTTTGTGTAGAACATAAGCTCTGGTGGGAGTGTGGGGGAGGATTTGCAGAGGGGTCTTTGAGATCTCAAGGGAAGCCCAGTTGGGGCAGGGCTGGGGAGAAAGACTCTAGTGGAGGCAGTGAGTTTGCCCCCTGGAGGACTCCCATTCTGGTCCTTCATAAATGAGATTCCCAGACAAGTCAATGGAACTGATGTCACCCGAGTGTTCTAGCTCTTAGAGGGTGAGTAGGAGAAGGTTCTACTCTCAGCAGGGAGCCAGGCCACCACGGGGGCAGAGGATGGGGTTGCAGGTGACACAGCCCACAGAGTACCTGAGGTGCAGAAGAGGGTTTGAGAGCTCTAGATGCCTGTTCAGCAGCAAGTTCTCCAGTCGCTTCCTAACTTAACCCAGGCAGCAATCTGACCCTTAGTTCAGAATGTTAACATGAGGGCTCACTGAGGCATCCCTTTTCACACATCCACAGTCAAACTAGGTGTAAATCATACTGACCTTGGGGAGGCATAGCTTCCTCTGACACCCAAGGTCTGTCTCCTATTCAGATGCCAGGGGGATATGAGCCAAAGCCCAGAGCCCCAGTTTTCCAGACTAGGTCTGTGATAGACACAGTTTGGTTTTCTGCCTTCACACAGTCTTGGGGGAAAAGGCATTTTGAAAAGTCCTTTGAGAGCCATTGACTTCTGAGGTGTGTTGCTCTCAGCACTCTTTTTCTCTCAGACAGAATGTTGTCTAATTTGTCCTCAACAATTATTAGAGAAGATAATTTCAAGTCCAAAGATCTTGACTCCTCCTGACTAGAAAATTCCTAATTTTTCTAATTTCATTCTGCTGAAATTTATGTGGATTTTATTATTCTATTCCCATGGGTAATAATTGTTAATAATTGATAAATACCCTCTCATAATTTCTTTTTCTTTTTTTTTTTTGGTACCAGGGATTGAGCTTCATAATTTCTTTTCAAATGGTTAGAGACTTTCCTCCAGCAGTTCCCAAAGGCCATGTCATTCAGACTGATGTTATTGACTATGGCCTGAGAGTGAAGAAGGAAGTCAGACATGTTGGAGGTGTATGTCTGTTTGTATGAGTGTGTGCAAATACACAAACACGTGCCTGTATGAGAATATGGTTACCAAAAAAGGACAATAGGGCCAGGGATTTGGCTGAGTGGTTCCACTGCCTGCCTCACAAGCGCAAGGACTTGAGTTCCATCCCTGGTACCAAAAAAAAAAAAAAAAAAAAAGGACAATGCCCAAGACCAGCTGTAGCTTTGAAACTCAACATTTCCAGGGATCCCAGAAGTACCAGCATTTTTTAGAGAAACATTTGTAAATGTCTAGGATGTGGTCTTGGCCTTGGAAAACTGTCTGAAGGACTGTGATGAGAAAGGAGTGTGGTGATCTCAGAAGAATCTTGTGAAGGACAAGAGTGGCATCTCCTCGAAGATCATGAAGGTCAGAAAAATAAGAGGCAGAGAAACAGGGAACATTCTCTGAGAGAAAGACTCTGCTACTTCTACCCTCAAGCCCCACCATTAGTCTTGCCCTCATGGTTGGTGGTTTTAGTCCTGGCTTACTGCCTGTATCTCCAACTCTGCTGTAGTCCTCCTTCCTAGTGATTTCAATGCTTTCTTCCAACCTCTGCATGCCCTCTCACATTCTGGTCTGCCATTGCCTTTGTCCTGTTAGCCACCGGACCCAATGGTCATTCTCTACTCCAGAAACTGCAGCCCCTCTGTGATCTGAATTGGAAGCATCCCACCCCCTCACTGCCTTTATAACAGTCAGCTAACTGTCCACCAAAACTGATCTTCTCCCTTCCAAAGAGTAGTCATTTTTGAGAAGTACAGTAGCTGCCCAGCTGGGCACATTTCCCATCCCCCTTGCTGTAGAACAGGAAACTAGTTCTTAATAATGGACAATGAGTGGAAATGGTGGGAATCATTTCTGGGCCAAGGACTCTAAGAAGTAAGTACTTTATGTTCCCCTTCTGCTCTCTGTATGCAGACAATCACAGTACCTTTAGGAATGGCAAACCTACCACAGAAAAAAAATCCATGTCCCTAAATTGCTGCATGGAGAACTATCCACTGAAGAGGCACACTTGTTTTCAGTTCTTAGATGTTAAAAAAAAAATCTATTATTTCTGAGATTTGTTTCATCAACCCCACCTAATGCAATCTCTATTCCTTTAGCTGATTTCCTCTAATGCTGCAGCATCAGCAATTTTTTTAGCACCACTGATGTCTTTGATTCTCCCTCTCTTCCACTATCTAGTTTATCTCCCATGTTATCATTTCCTTTCCCATCCAACTTGGAGTCTATGGTCATTATGATGTTCTCTTGCATACTCAAATTCCTTAATGCTTTTTCACTTTATTGCATCCTCCTGGAATACCCAACTCTGCTTAAAGTTTCCACCCCCTCAGTGCTGCATAAGCAGAGACACACATGGCATACCATAGGGTGCCAGCTCAAACTGCATGGCCAGTAACAGTGAACACTGCCTCCCAATGGACCCTGACAATTCTATTAGACTTCCCAAGTTCACTTGACGTCATGTTCTTTTGGGTGACTGGTGCACACCTTCCTCTTCTAAAACCCCCTCAACCTTTCTCCTTCTATGTTGATTTTGCTAGTGTCTCAGACCTACTTAACATTTATTCTTAGCACAGTAACCAGAAAAATCCCTAAAACCTGTATCTGATCACGTCAGTCCTGACTTGAAACTCTGCACTGGTTGCCCATCTGTCTCTGAGTCAAATCCAACTCTTCACAATGGCCCTATTAACTCTCTGCCCCAATCTTACCACTGTCTCCCTCACTGGGCTGCAGCCACAGTGGCTCCAACCCAGAAAGGTCACCTCTGTTTCAGGGTCTTCGCATTTGTTGTGCTTGTGTATTGCTCCTTCACCTCTGTTACACTGCTGTTCAAATACCACCTTCTTAGTGAGGCTTTCACTGATGTCCTGTTTGAAACAGGAAGCTTGCATGCTTCTAGTCCCCAGAACTTTCTATCCCTTTGCCTGCGTTATTTTTGGCATAGCATTTATCACCATCTGACATACTTTTTACTTGTTTATTTATTGTCTCTCTCCAGTAGAATATAGCCTCTCCAAGGGTGATAATTCTTGCCTATTTTGTACATTTCTGTAACTCTGGTACCTAGAACATTACCTGGCACATAATAGGTATAAAAATAAATATGGAAAGAAAAGAGACAGAAGAAAGGAAGGAAAGGAGGGAGGAAGGAAAAACTTGTTCGCAGGGTTGAGATTCACCTTCCTATGCCTGGAAGATGCAGAACAGTTCAGATTGGAAGATGGGAAGCGATTTTGCTAAAACCAGTAGCTGGGCACCCCCTCTTCTGTCTCAGGGTCTCATCTTCTCCATGTCAGGGATGTAACCTCTCACTGTTTTAGAAGCACCCTCTGGCCCCTGCCAAGCAGGACACAGTGCCTGAGTGTTGTGCTGAGCAAAGAACTGGTTACCAGTGGTGGCCACCTAGTCCTGCTTGTTTAGACATTAAGTAGGCTTGCTCTACTGAAGGTTTATTGTTGGTTGGTGGCAGTTTATTTTGATCTTGCAAATTTCTCAAACTCTCACTGCTCATCGTAGTGCCCATCTCAGACCCAGAGCCCTTTATGAGTAAGAGGAGAATTAGGAAGAAGAAAGTCTTTGGAGCTCACAGAGAACTTAGAGGCTATCTGGTCCAGGTGCCTGGCATCTTGAAGAATCTTTGGATGGACATCAGAGGCTCTGAGGACTCCCTGAACTTTTTTGGTGTGTTTTTCCTGGGGTGAAAGTCCAAAGTTTTCATAGCAGCCCACAGCCATTAAAAAGGTTAAGATACAGATTTAGGTCAACTTTTCAGTTTACAGATGGAGAAACATGGAGCCCAGAGAGGTGGATTGATCAGCTTAGAGGGTGGCAGAACAGAGCTAGGACTTGAATTTGTCTTCTTTTTCCAAGAAGCTAACAGATGGACACATACTTTACAAAGTGTTGCTGGCTGAGGTGGCACATGCCTGTAATCCCAGAGCTGGGGAGGCTGAGGGAGGAGGATTGCTATGGGTTTGAGGTCAGCCTGGGCTACATAGTGAGTTCAGGGTCAGCCTGAACTACAGAATGAGACCCTGTTCAAAAGACATCAATCAATCAATGCATCAGTCATTCAATTGGTCAATCAGAGTGTCAAAGACTGTCCTTACCAGTCACCTCTGGGATACGACTCAGTTGAGCCACCGCCTGGTGGCCCTGAGGCCTGTAGTGTACATTGCTGCCACACACGAAGACAGAGGGCTCCAGGTGGCCAGGGGCTGTCAAGGCTAGCTGCTCCCATCACGGTCACACCCTGAAACTGAGAGCAGAGCCTGGGCGAGGTGAGTGCTGCCCCAGGGCTTTGGGGAGACCAGCAGAGAGAGATGGGGAGTCAGCAGTCCTGGTCTCACTCTCTGCCTGGGACCTATTCTCTGCTCATTCTAGAAGAAGAAATTGGTATTCTGCCTCAATCACCTCACCTTGATATGTTCACAACAACTTCTGCTCCTCGCAGCTCTTCTTCAAATGGGATGAACTCGACCAACTCTCTGTCCTTGACATTCCAGTGACTTTTACAAACCCAGTATCTTCCATTAGGATGACAAAAGATAGAGAGCTTTTTCACATGACCCTGTTTGGAGGTAGAACTTTTGGCTTTTGTCCCTGACTTGGAAGTATTATCTATTCGTGTTTTGGTTTAGCCTCTTTCAAGGGACTTTGGGTTATCTCAGCAATCCTTTCAACTACCCTACTAGGTAGATGTTTCTCAATCACTATTTTACAGAAAGGAAACTGAAACTGAGCAGTTAATTGACTTGTCTAAGGTCACAGATCTGTTAGAGGCAGCACTGGGAATGGAACCCAGATTGTAGCCTTCAAGTCCAGAATGCCTCTTTTCCTCCTACACACCCTGGGAATCCATGGGTCTCTCGTTTGTGGTCTTTGCATGGTTTGCACTTAAGACTTCAAGTGCTGAAAGCTAGTTCTTTTAGCAGCTCTAGTACACATTCATTATAGCCCTGTGGCTGCTTCTGAAAATTATCATGCAGGAGGGAGGAGCTGGCTTCTACCTTCTCTCTCTGGTGTGCTGAACCACGTGCAGCAAGTGAACTACCTGTTCTTGGCTCCTGGGGGCTGCCAGGTGAGCTACGGAGGCCTTGGCCAGGAAAATTAGGGCTGGGGATGGCAACAGGGCAGTGGGGGTTGGAAGAGGCACCAAGCACCTGCTGGCTTCAGAATACCTTTTTGCTGAGACCATCATGAAAGGGAAATCTAGCTCATCCCAGAAGGGCTCCACTTCTCCAACTTGAGAGGCCAGGATTTTCCTATGGGAGCCAGTGGAGGTGTCGGAGTGGGTCCCAGTGCCGTGATACTGCCCAGGGAGCAGCTGAGTGTCACTGCTGTTTGATAGCCTCCCAGTGCCAACAGCTTTTGGATTCCCTCTTCTCCTACAGCAGACAGCCACTGTCTCACCCCTCATGCCCTTCCTGACTGGTCATTAGTATATCAGGTCTTCCCAGCCCTGTGACAGACACCTTTTAAAGGTAAAAATGTCAACATATCATTTTTAGTCACTGTAAAGTGCCACAAACTACATTCACTGGCTTCTTAGCTAAAAAGCCCAAACACAGCAAAGACACTTGAGCAGCAAGTAAGAATTCAAGGAAGAGGTCGGGGTCTCCAGAGAATAAGCCTGTATCCTAAGTACAGATCCCCAAAAGATGTTAAGCTTTTCAAAAACCTAAGGAAGTATAGTCAGGGCAGTAGGAAAGACCCCCTCCAACTCCTACTACCTGGCCCCCACCCCTCACCAACAGCCGTGAGTCACCTTCTATTTGAGGCAGGAGCTGGGGAGTGGGGCTGCACGGCCCCTGCTGAGGTGAAACCCGAGGTCCTTCAGCATCGGCTGGGCGGGCTTCTTCCACTTTCAGCTTGGAGCCTAAGGCCACCTCTGGAGTTGTGGCTGACTCCATGTTGGGCCAACCCAGAGGCTGGGCTCCAGCAGACGACTGTCACTGTTGGTGAGGGAGGGGCTGAGCACCTGCTCTGCAGACTGGCCTCTGGGGTCCCAGCCACAGGCTTATGTAAGTGGGCTGGTTTTTCCCCACCTACCTACCCCCAGCAGAAGGGTGAAGTATGGGTTAGGGGAAGAGAGGAGGATCAGAGAGAAGCCCAGAATAGCCACAGGAAGAGGGCCGAGGTGGCTCTGTTATCTTGGGAGAGAGATGACACCCCTCACAGTGCTAGGGAGGGAGGAAAGAGCTTGAGCACAGAACATCCAAAAGGGACCTCTGGCTTCTGTTGGGAGGACCAGGTGACATCTCAGCTCCTGACCTCTGGCTCATCCAGAAAGGCATTCAGATCCCAAGATCCGCTGATTCACAGGCACACCTTTAGCTGCTCCCACATTCAGTAGTGTCTCACTACTTTGACCTTCAGGACCTGCTTCAATCCCTCTGCTCACTCTCTTTGTAACATCACCCTTCAAAGGCAGTGCCTGCACTGGTGGGTAGAGTCTGCACCCTGTGGTCAGACTACCTGGACTGTATATGGGCTTTGTGACACCTACCTGTGTGACTTCCAACACAACAGTCTCTCTCTTTCATGCTGGAGGTTGAACACAGCATGCTAGACAAGTGTTCTACTATTGAGCTATATCCCCAGCCCTTAGTCTCTTAAGTCTGTATTTTCATCTGTAAAATGGAGATAATAATAACCATAAGGTTATTGTGAGGATTAAAAGAGGTAATCTCTGTAAAGCGCTTAGTAGAGTGTAGCTGACAAAGTGCCTGATAAATGGAAGCTATTTTTAGGTCAGGCCATCATTTCTCCCTTTGAAAGCTGTCAATGGCTCCCTTCCTGAGATACAGCATAAATGAAGTGGGAGGCAGCAGGGGTGGAGGGAAGAGAGCTCTGCTGTACCACTTCTGGCTGTACCACTCAGTCACCAGCTGGTGCTCTGAGCCACAGTTCTATGTATGAATCAAGGGACGCTGATGTCATGATCATAGAGGATACAATGATAAAATACAGGAAAGTGGCCAGCCCATAGTAGGTGCTAGTTATGCACTAAAGGCCCATATGGTTTCCTGGTGTACCCAACCCTTGTTCTACATGTGTCTTATACTCCATCCAAATTATTTGGTTTCCTGTCATATTCCCACTTTCCTGTCTCCAGAAGTCAGCATCTCCTCTGTATTTTTTTTAAAAAATATACTTTTAAAGCAGTTTTAGGGTCACAGCAAAGTTGAGTGGAAGCAGGGTGCCCATATTTCCCTCCCCCATGCCCTTTTTTCCATGGGTGCGGTGGGGGGGATCAGTGTTGTAGAATGCATGGGCTCCTTACTTATTCTCGCTCCCAACTTGGGGGTGCAGTCAGTAGATTCCTGGAGCCTTTGTTATTATCTTGGAGTGACAGAAGCCCAGCCCCTTTGTAATCTACATAGGGTCTATGGTCTAGGACAACCTATAGATATACTGCAGAGTCAGGAACATATTTGTCAGGCCCTGGGATGGCAGAAAAGGGCAGCTGAGTAGGTTGACTTCTGGGTCTCGTTTGATTGGTAAAAGGCTAGATTTCTGCCTCTCAGAACTAATACGATGGTCTCCCTGACCTATTTCTCTTGTCTGACCCAGCCAAATCCCCTAGAAGTATGAGTAATTGTCATTTGAGGGGATCCCCTTGTCATACTACACTCAACCCTGTTTTGGTGAGGAAATTGGATTGGACCAAACTTTCAGTCTTAGACCTTTGTTGCAAGGAAGGTAAGATGCAGATTTCTTGGGTCTTCCCATTGTAAAGTCTTAATTCAGTAGGTCTGGGCTAGAATCCAGGAATCTGCACTTTTAAGAAAGCAACCTATTGGTTCTGAACATTGTAAATCTTAGAACATTATGTTAGCTTTTTTATTTCTTTGGTACCAGGGATCGAACTCAGGTCCTCTGCTTGTGAGGCAGGTGGCAGAACCACTGAGCAAAATTCCTGGCCCTATGTTAAAATTCTTTAAACAAAAACTGCCATAGATAATCCTGTGGGGTAGGTACTCTCCCACCAGAGGGTGGTCTCTTTAAGAATAAGGGCTTTGCCCTGTCATCTCCAGACCAAGGTGCTGCAGCATTAAATGGAAATAATGGCCCAGAACAGCAGAGCAGAATGGCTAAAGGCTCTAGGCAGGTGGGCAGGAAGTCTCCTACAGGCAACACTTGGAAGAGAAGAAAGCTGCTGCTCTTTGAAGGACCGTGAATAAGTGCAGCAAGAAAAATCTAAAAGGAGTAGACCATGAAGGTTAAAAGCTATGAAGGTTAAATTTTAATGCTGTCATTTGTCAAGCCTGCCACAAGGAACACAATTCAGGACAGTAAAGATACTTGGTGTATTGAGAAGGAAGAGAGTAGCAAGAGAAAGCCTAGGTATGTAGGCAGGTCTGCTGGAGTTTCTGAAGGTGAGAATAAATGCCAGGAGAGGTAGATCTTTATGAACATAAAGAACAAGATAATGGAGAACAAAAAAAATCAGATAATTTATGGGGAGTCATTTTCAACACAGATTATCTAATATTTTTCATTGTAGAAATGCACGGTCCTGACTCTCTAAATGGCTTCTTTATGGGTCCCTGGGGTTTGATTTTTCAAAGCTAGAAGCCTGGAAAATCTGTCATATTAATAAACTATAGCTTAGTCATCTCAGTCGGTCAAGTAACAAAGTCTAGTCTGTTTTATTTCTAACCCAAATATTGCAAATATACAGAAAATTACCAGTACAAAGTTAAACACATCAGATTTATTTACACAATGCTAAAGAAATTTGAGTTTTATCTCCATTTTGTGGGGTTTCATTGTGGGGTCTGGTTTTGCTGTGTAATTGACATGGGTCACTGAAACTTGATTATCTCACCTTTTACATGCAATTTTCTGCCCCAAGGGAACAGAAAACTTGGATTTTCAGCACACATGCAGTAATGATCTTAATACTGCTTAACACTTTCAAAAGAAGGCAACTGTCTCATGACTTGGGAGGGACCACATGCTCAGAAAGGGAACAAGAGACAAGAGAGGAATGAATAACAGGCACACGGGGACCCTGAGCATTTCTGTGCACGAGGATAAGAGAGTACGACCTAAACCCTCCTCCCCAGAGGTTCAAACACAGGAGGTGGGCATAACCACCAGGGGACATTAGGTCACCCAACCACAATTGAGGGCATGCAGAGGATGAGAACTGCATTAAAGATTTGGGGCATATCAATAAATCATTAACATGTACACTATACAGTTTATACATGTATATATGTACATATATATATATATATATATATAAAAAGATACAGATTAGTTTGTTATTCCATATAAACAAGAATGCTTAAGGATGTATTGGAGTGTGAAAAAATGCATACAGCAAGTTGTTGAAAATAATTTCAAATTAATGTTCTAATTCTTATTGTTATCAATATGACAAGGAAATCGGCATGCTCCCACTATTTCAATTATCCTTCCTGAGGGTGGGGCTGGACTCTGCTAGGGCAGGATGGTGCTCCTAGAGCTGCCTGCCCTGGGTCAATCAGTGGCACATGGAACAGAAGTCTGGCCCTGATGTCTCTGGCCCTCCCTTTTACTATATCACATGGCAAATCTTAAACTTTGGTTTTGTTTAAAGGACATTTAAGTCCATGTTAATTTCCCTGTTGGAAAGGTGGCAGAAAGTTGAAAAAGTGCATCTCTTCCTATTTTAGCAGTTCCAAGCTTCCTAGCTTAATATGGAGATGAGAGGGCTGTGCTGACAACGAGCAGATGAGCTTTTAGCTACTGTGTACAGGGGCAGGGCTCTTCAGAGCACTCTTAAAAAGAATGAGACTCTGGCTAGATGCTTTGGCTGGAAAGCCAGGCCAGCCCTGGCACCCTGGGGCTGGTATAGATCACCCTGTACCTCTCTATATATCTTAGTATCATGAGGAAGGCCAGCTACAGTTTATAGGCACGGGGCAGAAGCCGGAGGCGGCCAGCATATTACTAATTTGTCAAGGATGAAAGGCTAGTTTAGGCATACTGAGACTCAGAGGCAAACCTAAGAGTAAGAAAGATACATACTGGAAGCCTAGCCTATCCAGAGACAGACGCCAATTCCCAGGTTCAGGTATATGGATGCTGTCATATGTCCTAAGCCCCACAGCTACCACAACCCTCCAAAGGCTTCTAGTCTTCCAAGTAGTGTTTCCACTCAATTCACAGCTTAGGCTATTACACCCAGGTCTCTGCTCTCAAGAAAAATAAAAAATCCACTAGGATAGGGAATATCCTATAGGGAATAGGGAGGATTCTGGATTTCAGAGCTTAGATCACTTTGGACTGTCTGATTATGTCTACTCTACCTAACAACGCTAAGTTCCATTGCTCAAACCTCCAGAAATCTCTCCTGCCACCTGGGAGTTTATGGATGATATGTTAGGTTTTAATGTCAAAGGTGATGCTCCTAACCTGTGTAGGACAAACCAGAAATCTTTTTATTTTAGAAGCTGTAATAGATTTAGGCTGTTTTAGTCTCTGGTGGAGGGGACACATTTGTGAGACTGCTAAGAAAGCTAACGAGCCAATAAAAGGAAGAGCCAGGCTAGCAGGCAATCCTAAGGCAACAAAGTCACCAGCCCACGGTAGGAGCAAAAGGATGGAGAGGGGACCCGTCCACGGAGACTCACACTTCTGCTCCTCAACAGTGATCCTTCACCAGGGGAGGGGCTGTCCCTGAAGACACATTCAAAATTACCATTACTTTTGTTTTCAGCCATGAAAAACAGAAGAATAAAATTTTCTGTTTTTCAAAAAGAAAACAAAAAGGTGCTAAACAATGCTCTGAAAGCAATGCCTGACCCCTGTCCTAAAGAACAGCAAGTCACCTCCAACTGACTTAAGTTTGGCTGCTTATTTCCATCACAAGAACATTGGAGGCTCAAATGACATAATACAAGTGAAAGTGCTATGAAAATTGTCAATTCTGTAGAAATCTAACATATTATTATAAGCAAAGAGCTCTAATCTTATACGTTTAGAGATGAATATTAACTTTCCTACATCTTAAAATAAAAGGATTATTGTATATTGGCACATCTTAATCCACATCCATCTAGGTATATGCTGGGAGAAAAGATATGCGGTATAAATAGTCGTTTCTTGGCATCAAATTCACTGTGGGCAGACGGTAAGGGTGGGAGACAGAGGCTGACACTTTTATCATTTGTGAGCTAGTATATATCTTTGGAATTATTTAAAAATTTAAAACCATGCAAAATGAGCTTAAAGCTAGTATTTTCTAGCCCTTACAAATACTCTCTTCACAAAACTGTCCTAACTTCATTTTCTAACAGAAGTTCCCTGACTCATTTAATTTTACTGCAGTTTCAAAGTTTCTAAAATTCTCTATCCAGTTCCTCCCCCTCTTTCCCTGCTGCTGTTCATCCATTTTGGGGAGGAGAGAAGTTAGCCATCTGCTCACGAATTCTGACAGAAGTTATTTTGGCACATTTACTTTTTACTGACTTACTAGCCACACAATGAACTAGCAGCAAAATGGCATCCATCAAAGAATGTCCTAATCACAATTATTGAGAGAAACTGTGATCAGCATAGTAGGAAGGTATAGTAAACCAAAGACTGACCACACTATATTCCTGTGTAGCAAATATTTAAGCTGTATTAAAACTAATTATTGCAGCTTTCCATTATTATATGGCCACTCCAAAATCAATCCAACAACATTCTGTGATTCATTTAATTTGGAAAAATATCAAATGGGAAACTTCCTTAAATTTAAAATATGAACACAATGTATCAAGCAAAGCATGAAGACCAGAAGTGTGTTTTCAATTGGTTCAGCCAAAAGTTTCATGTCAACAAATGACTTGGCAAAACTGGGAAAAGAGGTGAGGATAAGGGCCCAGTAATAAAATGCTGATTAAAAAAATCTATGAATCTGAAAACATCTCTAGTCCTGGCTCCATGTACAATAGCATCCTAGGAGGAAGCAAATAAAGCAGCCTTTATGGCTCAATCATGAGCCAACATGTCAGGTGCAAAGGCAAAATGGAAGACTGCAGATGTCAGTCCTCAGGGCTGCACTGTGTGCTCACTAATCCACTCTAGCAGAGATGGTTGAGCTGGGCAGACTTCCAGGCCAAGCCTGTACCCTGTCCTTGAGCAAGTCTACTGGCACACACACAAAGCACAGTTTCGACCATCTCAGAACCAGCCAGAGTTTCGCCTTTAATAGGTACTAAATCTAGTCAATTCTCTGTTGCTCCCTTATTCTTGCCCCAAGTTAAAAATATTGCCCTGTAAGTTTTCCTGATTTAGTATCTTGGAAGCACATGGGTAAGTTAGTTGCCAAAGGGCAATTAACAAGGGTACTGCCTAAACAGAGGAAAAGAAAAATCAGCGTGGTCTATGGTCTTTGGGGGAAAATAAAAGCAGCGTCAGGATCTGTGTGAGATGGTATAAAATGTTCCTGGATCAGAGCTGTCCCCAGATGGAGAAAAGCTGGCCAGGCTGTACCAGTCACTGCAGCCTGTTTTCCTCTCCAAGGCTGCTTCACATGGCAGACAGAGCCCCAGGACAGCACCGCGGACATTGTGAGTTGATGCTGGAGTCAGTAGATGCTCTGGGGTGGGCTCCACACAGAACAGGCAAGAGTGAGGAAACAATCCCTTCGAATTCCATTTCATTTCCTTTAAAAAACAAAACAAATAAACAAAAACAAAATCCCCAAAGAAACCAAAACCCAAACAAAGCCAAAGCCTATATTAAAAAAAAGAACTAGAAATAAAAAAGTTAAAGAACTTAAAATTTGCCCGTTCAGAGCCAATCTCAAGAGTGTTCAGGGTTTCCCACCCCACCCAGCAGTTCTTTAGTGTAGGTCCTTTTGGCTTTGATGGAAATAGCAGAAACAGAGCTGGGTCCCTTGAAATGGGAAATTTACTTCCCCAAGTTGGAGACACAGGGAGTGTAAGAGGTACTGAGGTTCCACTCTCCGTGCCGGGTCCCAGCTCCTTGGAAGAGCTATTCCAGGAGGTCCTGAAAGAAAGACACATGCCATATTACTGACAGATTAAAATATTCATACTTTGAAAGCAATCATCTAGTTTTTGGGCTCGCCAAATCCTGCAGGTATTAATGTTCTGCTTTTGAATTATGCCTTCCTTTGCTTCAATTGTTTTGATGGTGAGTAGAATTGGTTTGGTTTTTTTTTGTATTTTTGGAGCACACCTCCAGAAGAAATAGTCTCACCTCATCTGAGTCATCATGATAACCACTCTTATTAGCATGGGAGGCTGTGTCCAGAGTGTCCACACCATCGGCTTCTGCATGCTGCTGTAGCACAGAATATCGATGCACCAGGAACCTGTCGATGGAAGCACGTGGTAAGCAAGGTGTGTTTCTTACATACTCAGGGTTTATACACTCATGAGTGAGTCACAAACAGGCAACACGGACAACAGTTGACATATGGAAAAATATAAGCTATGAGAAGATTTGGACCTGACTTTTTAGGAACATCACTTCAACTACCTAGTGTTAGCCAAGGGCATACTCCACTCTATGTGCTGGACTTTATGGTTTGAATTCAGTACCTCTGAATCCCTTCCACATTCCTTACCTTCCACCACAGACATATTTCTTCACGATGAGCACCCCTGCTACAACTGTGACCAGCATCAATCCCACGATGGCCAGGATAATTGGAACAGAATTTGACTTGGAATTCTTGATAAATTAAAACATAAAACACAAAAGCTTTTAGGCATGCATGTTCTAGGACTGCATTCAAAGTGGCTGCTCATTCCCCTACTTTCTCTGAGCCATTTACACCCTGAGGCACTTAATGGTGTGACTTTTCCAACCCCATCCAAAGATGTACCATCTCTGTTACCAGGAGAGAACCACAGCAGGCAGGGGGATCTGAACTCTATTGCCTGGAGGCTACAAATGGGCTTCAAAGTCAAAGCTATCCTGGAAGCCTTGATGACTGCCTAGATGAATGAAATATGGTGATCCTGACAGTTCCACATCCCTGTTTACAAGTCTTGGAGCTGAAGGGCAGAGCAGGAAAGGGACACTATGATAATAGTGGGATGAATTAACCTAGAACAAAATCATCATCTGGATGATGCTGTGTCAGTGCTATATAGGCAGGCCATCCTATGTCACCAGGTTTATGTTTTTACTCAATTTTTGGAATGTTTACAAATAAGCCTTATCATATCATTGTTTTTGTGTAACCTACCTGCTTCTGGGTGGGAGATAGGAAGTGTGTGTTTTCAGTGTATCCAAGAGGAGGCGGAGCTGGATTCTGGGACAAGCTGTGTCCCTGTGGGCGGGAGTCCTGTGCAATCACACACACAAACACTCTGAGGACAGCCACCAGGAGCCCAGGGCGGGGGTGCAGAGAAGGGGGAAACTGGTCCCCTTACAAATACACACACCCACACACTCTTCTCCCCTTGCCTTCCTAATCCCACCCTTTGTCAGTCTCTCCTCCCTTAAAACAGCAGAGGGCAAGCACCTGCAGACTGTCCAGCTCAACCTCTCATATTACAGATTAGGAAGCAGGGGCCCCACTTTGTCTCCGCAAGTCATATTACTAGTCCAGTGCTTCTGTATCAAGAGGGTTCCTCTTCACTGTATTTCCAGATCCCAACCAGATAATTCATTACCACAATTTGAAGTCAGCCTCATAAACTGCCTTTAAATCAACACCACCCATTATTACCATAGATTAGCTTCTCATTCTGAATATACTGGCAGGACTCATACAGAAAAGATCTACCCTACCTACCCTATCCTACCTACCGTCCAACACTTTTCTCCACACGTGCAGAACCCTAGGCCATGGCCTTTTGACAGCCAACCTTCTCTCTTTTTAAAAATTCATTTTAAAGTTTTTGGCCAACAGGTTATAATTGTACATATTAATGGGGTGCATTGTGGCATTTAAACGCATGCACAGAGCATGCACTGACAGCCAGCCTTCTTGAGTCTTTTTCCTAAAGGACTTTGAGCCTCGGAAATTTCCACAACTTTCTGCTTCTAAGATGTTTACAACTTTATAGGACATCTTTTCCCGAACCAAAAGGGCTTTCAGTGAAATGAGCTTATCACTGGGTTCTGTAGCTTATCCTTTATCCTAAGAGTTTCCTGTGCAAAGGGAAGCCTGTAGAAGCAGTTTGGCCACTTTGTATCAGTAACACAATTTTTGATGCTATAACTTTGATTCATCCTGACAGAATACGAAACCCCACTTGTACATAAAACTTAGATGTACTGTAATGTACCTGCATTTTGGGACTCAAAAAATTGCTTGTGCATTTCTTTTTCAAGTCTTTTACTTCTCGAGCTGGATTCACCCCACCTTGGCATTTGTCTCCTGGAATTTTCCGGTACCTGAAAGTCAGAGATTTGCTTACAGTTTTGTGCTTGCTGGTAGTGGTTGTGCTGCTTGCCGCTCAAGGTGTATAGTTGGTGACGTTGCCTCTGGGTTGGGATGCACAGTGCTCCTGGCAGAGGCAGGGAAGCCAAGCCCAGGTCATGGCCAGTATGTTGGCAGCAGCTAGACTGACAACTGCTGCAGCAAGAGTTTTAGGCCTTATGTTTGGCAAGCCATGAAACACACAGAGCCCCAAATATTCTCAAAGTCTACCAAAATCTACCTTCCATCATGGCTATTACAGTGGTGGGTTTGAACTCAAAATAACAAAACAGGAAGCAGCATTAATGCTAGGTGTAAACCCTACTGCTAATAAAGAATGAGAGATGCTCATCAACAAATCAGGGCTCATACAGACAAAGAAGAATCTCCTTATATAGTGGCCAAAAATCAATGCAGCTGAAGATCTGGTAGGAGGTCAAATGAAAAAATGAAGTAAATGGATGATGAATCTTCTGTGTTATTAGTTTTTGTTTTTTTGGTGCCAGGGATCGAACTTGGGACCTTGAGCTTGTGAGGCAGGCACTGGAACCACTGAGCTAAATCCCCGGCCCCTGTGTTATTAGTTTATGTATAAGAGTACCAACTTTTTTTCCTCTTACTTTTCTAGCTTTTATAATAAAATGACTCAGAGCTGTGAAAATGAAAGAGAGGAGGGAGGAAGAGAGGGAGGAAGGGAGAGCAGAAGGAGAAAGGAAGGAAAGTTAGTTTATTAACAGAATACAAAGATATATTCCTGGACTCTTGCCTACTTCCTGCAAACAAGATTGGAGAACTTCTGTAACCAAGGGAAAACCTGAATAAACCCTCTAGCCACATTTGCTTTTAGTTGACTTTTAAAAATCATTAACTTTGGGGTCATTCAGCTGAGCAATATTTTCTCAGTTTCCTATTAGGTTTGGTGTAGATGTCATATCTTATGTGTGGGTCATGATGACAACAGTTGCCTAGAGTACTTTTCAGGAACTTGAAAGCCCCTTTTGTTGAAACCACGAACTCTTCACTTTCGTGTCTGAGCAGGTGATGGACGGGTGACATTTTGCATAACATATTTTTGGGGAGTTACAATTTGATGGTCACAAACTCCACCCTCAGATCATGCTATCATTGCCATTTTCTGAACATGCATCCTACAAAGAGCTATGAAGACCACATGTGCAGATCACTGATTACCTCACTTCCAATCACCTTTTCCCATGCCTTAAATCACCCTGCTTCTTTATCCCATGAACATCCTGAACCATACTGTCAGGGAGACAGATCTGGCCACCCCAGGAATAAACTTTCCCTTTCAAAAAACTCCTTGTTGGCAATGGTTAGCATTGTGTATGGTAAGCAAAGCAAAACTGATTTGGCAACATGTCATCTTTCAGGCCCTGAGGAATGTCCACAGGTTTACTGAATTGACTAAGCACCTCTGTTCCTAGCTGTTGGAGATATGTCTGTCCCTTCTACCTCAAGAGGCTGTGACATAGAGAAAGTTCATTAATAAGCAGTACACAATGGAGAGGGGGTGGCGAATTTATCCAAGGAGAGGTAATGAGGCTCCTCTGGAGTTGTACTGTCCATATGGCATCCATTTAAATCCAAATTAATTAAAATGAAAAATTCTGTTCTTCAGCTGTGCTCATGTCAACAGCTCTGTGTGGCTAGTGGTTACCATATGGGACACAGCAGGTCACAGAGCATTCTCATGACTGCAGAAAGTTCTCCTAGGTGGTGCTTTTGAGAGTATCCTGAGCACTACTTGGCTCTCTGTGTGGAGAGAAACAGCTTTCTCCCTTAACCAGGAAGATTCATCTGCCACAAAGCGGAAAGGCCATCTCACCCGTTTGTCGTCAGGTGTTCTTCTCGTCCATACAGACAAAACTCTAGGTCATGCCCCTTCAGTTCTGGCTGTTCCACACACTTTGAGTCATTCTCTGGACGAAAGTAGCCAAAATCACTGTAAGAGTCAACAAATAAGGTAATTTTCAAAGTTTAGGAAGGACAGTGTGATCATCA
Organism: Heterocephalus glaber; assembly: GCF_053883595.1. Lineage (NCBI taxonomy): Eukaryota > Metazoa > Chordata > Mammalia > Rodentia > Bathyergidae > Heterocephalus > Heterocephalus glaber. Next base: position 43,939,258 of record NW_028258296.1, read on the forward strand.
ATGAAGGTTTTATGGGGGCAATGGATGGTTAACATTCCAGACTAGAAGAGTTGTTATCAGCTCAGGAAGGTCCGTGACATCTCTAGAGAAGGTCTATTCTATAATTTGAATCTGTGTTCCCCAAAGCCCATGTCTTGATGGCTTGGTCCCCAGTATGGCATTCCTGGGAAGTGGGATCTAGTAGGAGGTATTTGGGTCATCGGGGAGCCCCAGCCCCTTCCCCTCTTCTTTTTGCTTTCTGTCCGTGAGGCAAGCAGTTTTGCTCTACCACGTACCCTACCTTGAAGTGCTGCCCTGCCACAGGCCTAAAACAACAGGGCCAATCAATCATGGACTTTCTCGTTATAAACCTTTTCCCTTTGATCATCTCAGGTATCTGTTATGACAGAAAGCTGATTAACTCAGCCATTTAGGAAATGTCTCTGAGGCATATGGACAAGCCTCTGCTGAGAAGAAAAGAAAGCTTATGAGTCAGGCCTGGAGTTCTGAGACAGCTCAGGTTCAGGGAAGGTACTGAATGCAGCTTACAGTGGGGCAAGGGCCTGTGCAACTAAGACAAAGATAGGCACAGGAAACACACCTAAAATCAGGAAATTTACTAATTCTTTACTTCCAAATGTAATTTATTTTGCCCTTGGGGGTATATATCAAATTCTATTTTCCCCTCTTCTGTCTCTTAGTTTATCAGACAGTCTTTGCTTCCAATGGAAACACCCCTTCCTGCCCTCCATTCCATCTCATCTCTTCCTAGCACCTTTCAACTGCTCTCCTTTTCTGCTTTCCCCATAGGGAAACTCTGAGGTTGACATCACTACATGAGCATCCTCTTTTTTTTTTGGTACGGGGGATCGAACTCGGGACCTTGCGCTTGTGAGGCAGGCGCTGGAACCACCGAGCTAAACCCCCGGCCCAGAGCATCCTTACTGTTGGTCTCACTCTTCCTACCAGTCCTGGGCTCTTGCGTCACAGACAGCACAGGGGACAATCAGTCTTTCCCATCCAACTGGCGGCTTCTCCCTAGTCTACATGTATCTCTATCCCGGAAATTACTGCCTTCATCCTTCTTTCCTTTAGTGGACCGATTTTTTTCTTTGTTTTTTTCTTTTTCTCTCTTCTCCTTCTTCTTTTTCTTTCCCCTATCCCCCCCACCCCCACTTCTTCTTTTGTGGTACTGGGGACTGAATCCAGGGCCTTGCATATGCTAGGCAAACAGTCTACCACTGAGCTACTCCTCCAGACTTCTTCCTTTTCAAAAAAGTGTTTGAATAGGGTCTCACTAAGTTGTTCAGTTGTAACCTTTCTGCCACAATATTCCAAGTAGCTGGGATTACAGATGTGCATCATTGGCCCCATCTTTACTGGCCCAATTTCTTATAAGAATATTCCCTGCCCTATTTTACTCATTTACTTTCTATTCCATGTATTTTGTCTTCAGCCCTCTCTGCAGCCTTGAAAAGGAACTCCAAAGTTTGCTAGTCATCAAACCCAGAAGAGCCCTCTCTGTGCTACCACCTCTGTCACCTGTTGTTTCATCCAACACACCACTGTGCCCCTCCCCACCTTGGTGGCGGCAAACTTTACTTCACAGCTGTTTCTGTGGCCATGGCTGTGCTTCTTTCTTCCTACCCATAAATGCAGACTTTGCTAGGGCTGTATAATTCCTTCTTTTACTTTCTCTGAATCTTCCCTCCTTCGGTGAACACAATTTTAGTAGTATTTACTGCTGAAATTTCCACGCTTTGCCTCTCTTGAGCCCTAATCCTACATTTCCAAATGCCTGTTGTATGTCACCACCTAACTATGCTGACAGAATCTCAAATGAATAAAATGGTCAAAACATAGCACGTTTTCTTCCCTGTGCCACCCCCTCCTTATCACTTCCACATGTCTGTCCCTGCTATTACCTTCCTTCCACCATCGAAGTGGAAAGTTTAGCCTTGGCATCCTCTATCTGGACCCTCCTTACTTCTGAATCATGACTCTGACTTCTCACAGGCTATCATCTGGCACACCCTTCCTGTGCTATTGTGTGTCTATTCTCACAGTGGTCCACTGGCTTTAATGACCCGTTTTCTTCCCTGATGTGCATGGTCAAATCCTACTATTTATCAGTACTCAGCCAAAATGCCACCTCCTAAACTTAGCCTTCTTCAATCCACCTCTTTTCAGCTCTACATGGAGTCTTCCCTCCCTTCTCTAAATCTGCAGGGCAATTATCCCCTTTGTTTTGTGTCAAAATTAAGGTACACTTTATCTAGAAAGTCTACAGCAAACCTTCCATTATCACTTTGTGTTGGCACTGAATGAATATTTGGGGACTATACAGATGCCACTTGTAGTTTAAGGGTTTTCTTATGAGTATTTAGGGGAGAGGGAAAAGAGAGCAAAAGATGCAAAAGACATCACCCCTCTAACAGCAGGGAGAAATTTCAGGAAAGAATTTTAGGTATCCCAGCTCTGCCACTTCCCCCAGACCTGTTAGTCACAACTTTTCTGTTGTAAATTTAAATATAAATTGTTTAGGACAGTGCCAACTGCAGAGTTAGTGCTCAATAATGTTAGCTGCTATCATTACTAGTATATTATTATTATCACATGTAATACTGTACACTCTCAAGGACTTTGGGTTTAATGGTGGAGCCAAACCTATAAACCATCATTAAAACACAGTAAGTGCCAATGTAGGGGTGCTGTGGGAGCTTAGAGGAAGGAGAATGGGAGAGACTTTAAAGTGGTGCTATCAGAGCTTAGTATTAAGGCCAAGTAGAAGCCAGGCAGGCGTGGGGGTCCTGTGAAGAATGTGGACAGACTTCCAGGCAGAGGAAACACCTGACACAGTGGCTGGAGCTCTGAAGAATCACAGAATACTTGGAAAAAAAGAAGACGTTCAGGGAAAGAGCCTGGTGTATTTGGAGTCAAGGACAGGTTACAAACTTTTACACTTGTACAGGTCATCCATCCTAAACTCCACATCAACAACCTGTGGCCCTACTGTAACACCAAGGTGATGTGAGTGGTGTTTTCCTTGTGCAAAGGGATAAGGAAGGACCCTTGACTATTCAACATATAGATGTGAGCTACACAGGGTCAGACCCATGTTTCCCTTAGACCTGCATTCAGCTGTCACCTGCAGTTCAAGACTACACCAAAGGGGAGGACATGACTGCTATCTGCTTGGCATTTTGTCCAAATCCTTTAGGATACACTTTTACCTCCTGTAAGTATCTATTGTTACATAGCAAACTCCAAAAAATTATTATCTATGATGTGAAGCACTCCCTCTTATTTCCCCTAAAATTACCTCATTTAAGCTACACAAGGGACTCCCTTGCCCTTTTATATAATCAACTAACCCTATGCAGCTAAGTAACTAATTTTTAAGTCTGAAGGGCCCTGAACTCCAAGGAGTCCACCCTGACAGCCTATAAACCTCAAAAGGGCATAAAGACCACGAACATTCTGATGTCACCTCTAGTCTCAGGACCAAACCACTATCTCTCTGCCATCAGCCTTGCAGAGGAACTGAAACCTAGTACTCAAACCATCAGGCTGCTCTCTAAAATTAATTTTCCCTTCGTATCTGCACCACTTTTCTTGGTGTTTTTGTCTTGTCACTAGCTATAGATGTTGCTGTTTTATTTTCTTCATTCTATAGCTTCTTTTCTTTTCTTTTTCTTTTTTTTTGGTATCGGGGATTGAACTCAGGACCTTGTGCTTGCAAGGCAGGCGCCGAACCACTGAGCTAAATCCCCGGCCCTCTATAGCTTCTTTTCTTCTACCATTATCAAGTTAAGATTTCTGGGGTTGGTTGCTCATTCTGCCCAATGATTATCCAGTAAGATTATACTATCTGTCTAATTATTCACAATGTTAGTTCCCTCTTTCTGGGCCTCAGTTTCCTGGATAAGAAGCAGCAGTTCTCTACTCTTGGGAAAAAGGATTTCAGTATTTTTGGCTCTATAAGACAATTACTTTCACCCTTTCTATATGGGACAGATGCTGACAGAGGGGTCTGAGAAGTGTTGATACCAGAGAAAGTCCTCCAGGGAACAGGGACAGATGGACGGCTGCTTGGTCACAACATAGTCTCGACCATTCTGACAGACAGATGACTTCCGTAGCCGTAGGTACTGTTCCCGATAGCCCAGAATGCAGCCATCTTCATAATCTCCAGGGTCTGTGGAGTGTGCCAGCCATATGGTATAGTCCCTCTCTTCACCTAGAGGACAGACAGATGGTCCAGGAAGGTGTATAACCCAGAGCCCACCCACAGAAAGCAGAAGAATGAGGAGCAGGAAGGCAGTCTGACTCAAGCTATTATTCCTATTTGGAATCGAAAACAAAACATTACATTAGTCTATAGCCTAGTGGCAATTGTATTTCCTTATTCAAAAAGATGATCATTCCTCTCTCACCATCCATCTAAGGATTAGGAAAAACCTGTTTTGTTTTGAAGTGGGAAGCTATACAGGAAAGTTCTAGAGTTCTCTCCAAACTGAGAGGCTGCTGTGTGTTGCTCACCTATCTGTGCCCCATTTCACAGAAGTTGTCAGAAGTGAGGAACCAGGTATTTCCACTCCAGGGGCTCTTTGCTTAGGATTGGATACTAACTACTGAAGAGCACAGGTTCAATTTCACGACATGTTGATTTGTTTCAATCAGAATGAAAACAGCCTCTTTCTAGAATTCTAGCTCTACTCAACTGGCTCTCAAATGTGGATTTCTTTTTTTTGGTACCAGAGATCAAACTCAGGACCTTGTCCTTGCAAGGCAGGCACTGGAACCACTGAGCTAAATCCCCAGCCCAAATGTGGATTGTTTATGACAACAGTTTCTGGCTCTGAAAATCGTATCATCTACTCCTGGAAAAATAACTCAAAGACTATGACCTAAAGACTAGGTTAGGTTTTTATCCTTCAGGATATGAAGACCAGCACAAGCCTATTAGAGAACAAGTGCTTAGCAAATCTCTTAATGATGCTGAACTTCAGGGATATGGTAGAACTGACTGCTGAGAGTAACACTCATAAGCCAGCTCCTTTACAGTCTCTCTAATGAATTTAGATGACTGAAGACCTCAGGTCTGAAATCATTACCTTGTAGAAAGGCAAAGTCCAAATCAGGAGCTCTGCTTCCTTAGGAGCCAGTGAATTAACACTCTGAGGAAATGGACCCATAAAAATGTCTAATAGGATCAAAATTCAAATAAAATGCCTTGAAACTTTTAAATCTTGGATTGTGTTACACCAACATGGCGGTACAGGTTACTTTTTTCTAGTGTTTTCTATTATCCTTCCTATTTCTCAGTATAATGTCAACATCTTTGGCACTGGGTCTGGGTTTGCCTGTGGCACTTGGGAGCACTGTGCACTGCACATGGTCAATCTTTTTCTGAAGCCATTTTCTGGGCCTTTGCTGTGTCTTTCAGTGCAAAGGTACAGAGCCTGGAGGAGGTCAGTGTCGGCTTCACACCTGGCCAGTGGTCACTCTAGAGCCTCACCTGTGATTGGCATTGAAGCCAAAAGTCTTTTGCATGAGAATTTCTTTATTTCAACATTTTGAAGTGACACAATCAATTTGATGCTCTTGCAAATACTTTCCTCTAAAGTTTCCTCTTTACAATACCAGCATATTTGCCTAATCAGAGAAAAGACCCTTGAATTGTTATGCAACAGTTGTAGACAAACATACATATGTACTATTTTAAGCTGGGAAAAAAGTCTCATAAAAAGTGAATGCAAAGTTATAATGTCCCATACAGTAGCCCTACTCACATGTGGCTGGTCTGAATTGAGACTTCCTGTAAGTATAAGCATTAAAGGGCATACCAGATTTCAAAGACTTAGAAGACAAAAATGTAAAATATCTCCGTAATTTTTAATATTGGTCACATGTTGAAATTATAATGTTTTGGATATATGAATATAATTCTATCATTAAAATGCATTTCACTTTTCTTTTTACTGTTATTATATAGCTGACATGATAGTTTAACTTACATATGTGCCTTCATTTTTCTTGAACAGTGCTAGTCCCAAGAAGGAAAATGCTTTTTGATACCATTCTATTGCTTCACGACCTACATGGAATAACCTCCAATTTCCTTTTCTATGCATATGCATTTGCTGATCCCAGCTAAAAGAAAGTAAACTGAATCTATTACCTAGGAAAAGGAATTGCAAAGTTTCTGGCAGAAATGTCAAAAGAGATACTCACAGTTCCTTTCAAGGATATCTTTAAAATCAATGGTGTAGGAGACCCATTGGCGGGTTAGGAAAGATTCTGTGAAGCCCCAAATGCTGATATTCATGGATCTGGCTCCAGGCTCTGAAGCTAGGCCAGTGAAGTAAATGGGTTCTCTTGTGAACGTGTAGATTTGCCAGCACTGACCTTCATCTGTGGAGAACCTGCAACATTAATTAGAGAAAGATCTTAACAGAGGTTCAACAAGTACTGGGAATATCACAAAAACACTCTGGCTGTTCAATATTCATAGGAAAACCTCAGATTTAGGTGATGGCTTAAGCAATGGCTGACAGCTTCTTTCATTTTTAATGCCTATGGTTAACAGTGTAGGGAAAATGATTCATTCTGAAAATGTACAGAAGGAGAGGGCACTGACTCATGTGAGAATGGGGTTCTAAATTAACAAACTCAAATTACTCTATAAAAACTTGTGTTTAAGAAGTCATTTCCAATCCACAGTGCTTGGACATTTCCATAAATTTTTTGTGATGAGAAAGAAGAAGTTTAAAAAATGATAAAATGTGTTAGAAGAAATACCAATGCCAACTAATCTGAGTTGCTCTAACATACAACCCCTTCTAGAATCTCTCCTACAGTTTTGGAGAATGCAAAACTGAATTAGGGCCTGAGACTTTTTCCCCTCAATAAACCAAAGAACATTCCCACAGCTGCCCTCTATGCAGATACTGTGTGTGGAGCTGAGCTCATGCATACTTAATCACATTGATAGGATGGCTGCTGTGCTCAATGGCCACAATGATGCCTCCGGAATCCAGGATGGTGTAATAGTGGGGTCCTTCCAGCATCTTCATCCAGGAGTAACCCCCATCATCTGAGATGTAAACATCTGGGACCATCACTGAGATGGCATCCCCCACACTACCTGCAACATAATCCATCATCTCATCAGCAGTGAAACAGAGAGGATTTACTGGCAAGAGGATTTTTTTTTTTTTTTTAAAGACAGGATCTCACTATGTAGTTCAGGCTGCCCTTGAACTCACTATGTAACCCAGGCTGGCCTCAAATTCATCGTGATCCTCCTGCCTCAGCCTCCCAAGTGCTGAGATTACAGGTGTGCACACCACGCTTGGCAAGAAGATCATTTTGAATGACTTTCTGATTATTTCCCATCAGGCCTCTTGCGGCAGACAAAAGGGCCACCAAAACTTGGGAAGAGGAGAAGTGATGTTGCATTCTCAGATGGGACTCTACGAAACTCCCTAAGCATTGTTATAATGCAAGACATTCTACCACAGGCATAAAAGGCACAGTAATGGGCTTTTGTTTTGTTTTTAATAAGGGTGAAATGTCATGGCTGAGTCTCAGTGTACTCCACTACTTCTACCCATGGTGGTAAGAGGAAGGGCTCCTTACCATGAGCGATGACTATGCCCACAGCATTAGGCTCAGAGAGTGGTGCCATTGGCACATTTAGTTTCTGGGAGATGCTGTAGGAAGCATGAATATGAAGGCTGCACTGTGAAAAGAAACCAAAGATACAATGTCCTTACTCATCTCACAGAGCTGTCTGATAAAGCCTGAAACTTAACTCATACCTCAGTGAGACCTTTTAATAGAAACTGCGGTCAAATACATATTTTATAAAATCACCATCTTAACTTTTTAAATGTACAGTTTAGGAGTGTTAAGTATATCCTCTCCTTTGTGCAACCAATCTTCAGAACTTTTGCATATTGCTAAACTCAAACATCACCCTTTAAGCAACAACTCCCCCCTTGTTACGCAAAACCCGGGCGACTACTGTTCTGCTTCCTATCTCTGCTTTTTGATTATTCCAGGTACTTCATATAACTGAAATCTATAGCACTTCTCTTTTTGTGACTGGTTCATTTTATTTAACATAATGTTTTCAAGATTCATCTGTATAGCAGCGTATGTCAGAATTTCCTTCCTTTCAAAGACTGAATGATATTGCTGTGTGTGATACCATGTTTTTCTAACCTCTTCATCTACTGTTAGATACTTGAGCTTCTCTATCTTTTTGCCTATTATGAATAATGTTGCCATATGTACATGTGTGTACAAATATCCTTCACAAATAACTTTTTTTGGGTTGCTTCAAACTTAAACGCTTCTGTAAAGCAAAGGAAACATTTAAAAGCATTAAACAGCAACTAAGAATGGGTGAAAATACTTGCAAACTATACATCTGACAGGGATTAATATACAAACAACTCAATTACAAGAAAATAACACCATTTTTAAAAACAGGCAAAGGCATGAATAGCTATTTTCAAAAAACATACAAATAGCCAACAAGTATATGAAAAAATGCTCAACATCACTAATCCTCATGAAAATGCATATAAAAAACACAGTGATGGACGGGGATTTAGCTCAGTGGTTCTGCCACCTGCCCTGTAAGCGCAAGGACCAGAGTTCAATCCCCAGTGCCAAAAAAAAAAAATCCACAATGAGGTATCTCCTCATAACTGTTAGAATGGCTATTATCAAAAAGACAAACAAATAAGAACTGTTAACAAGGATGTGGAGAAAAGGGAGCCCTCGTACTGTACTGGTTGAAATGTAAATTGTTACAGTCATCATGCAAAATGGTATAGAATTTCCTTAAAAAATTAAAGATACAGCCAGATATGGTGGCACATGCCTGTAATTCCAGCACCTGGGGAGTTGAGGCAGGAAGATTTCTATGAGTTCAAGGCCAGCGTGGCTTACACAGTGAGTTCAAGGCCAGCCTGAGCTACACAGTGAGATACTTTCTCAAAAACAAAACAAAAACAAAAACCCCCAACAAAAACAAAAAACAAGAAATTAAAGAAAGAAATACTACCAATCTCACTTCTGGGTATTCATCCAAAGGAAATGAAATCAGAATCTTGAGACATGTACACTCCCACTTCAGCACTGTTCATTTTTCTTTTCTTTTTTTTTTTTGGTAACGGGGATCAAACTCACGACCTTGTGCTTGCCAGGCAGGCACGGTGCCACTGAGCTATATCCCTGCCCCTCCAGCATTATTCATAAGAGCCAAGATAGAGAATCACGCTGTGTCTTTTAATGAATGAATGGTTAAAACGTGGTTTATATATACAGTGGAATATTGTTCAGCCTTAAAAAAGGAAATCCTGCCATTTGCAACAATATGGATGAATCTGGAAGACATCCAGTTAAGTCAAATAAGCCCGGCACAGAAACACAGTGTATGATTTCATTTATGTATGGAATCTGAAAAAGTTGAACTCATACAAGCAGAGACTAGAAGGGTGGCTGCCAGGGATTAGAAGGGAAGGGGAAGAATGGGCAATATTGGCCAAAGGGCACAAAGATTCAGTTATGCAAGATGAGTAAATTCTGGTGATCTAATGTGCAGCATGGTGACTATGGTCAGTAATAACATATGGCATGTTTGAAATTTGATTAGAGAGTAGATCCTAAATTTACCACACACAATAAAAAGGTAACTGTGGGGTAATGGGTATGTTAATTAGCTTGATTGTGGTAGTCATTTCACAATGTATACGTATAGCCAAACATCACACTGTACACTATAAATATATACCATTTTTATTTATCAAAAATACTTCAAGAAAAGAAGCTGAGAAGAAAAGAAAATAAATAAATTTAGGAAGTAGTTGAGGTATATAAAGTAGAATGAAAGTACTCTAAAAGAGGTTTTAAATGGTTAAAATTGTAAATACCAGTAGTGTTTTGTGTGTTTTTTATTATAATTTAAAAAAAGAGAGTTTCAAGCAAATTATTTACGAAGAGGAATGATTAGTTCTAACTGATGGGGACTGAGGAGGGTTAGGATTTCCACTGATCCTAATTAACTGGGATTCAGGGAGACAGGCCCAACTTCCACTGGAAACACTTTGGGGAAGGCCACAGAGGCAAGACATATGCAGAGTATTCGGGGACTGGCATGTGTAGATCAGGGATACAACTGGCAGGAACAGTGAAAAGGCAGAGAGAGCCTGACAGAAGAGAATCTTCATTCAACAGGTCCAGGACACAGACTATTCCAGGGCAAGGGGAACCATGAAGAGTGTTGGGAAGAGGGACGGGGCACAAGGTAACAAGATCAGTGAAGAGGCCACTGTATGTACTGTGGCTGAAGGTGAGGTGGGGAGGTAGAGGGCAAGGCCAAGGCAGAGGATGGGAAAAGGGACGAGAAGGTAGTAGTCTTAGCACTTACAGGGAGGAAGAAAGGAGGGTGTGCTGGGAGCAGTGCAGGTATACTTTACCTCACACCGCCTAAGGCTCTTACACAAAGACTAGGAAAGTCTAGAAAGCAGACAGCATGGCAGCTGCAGGTGCTCTGAGAGGTCAGGAGCCACCAGCATCACTGTATTTTGAAGAGGACACCCAGAGTGCCCTAAGCTCCTCTGAGATTCTGTTAAGAGCCAGATACAAAGCGTCCTTTTTTCTTTTGCCTGTCAAGGCCTGTCACTCCTGGGATCGGGGACCTCCTGCAGTGGTCCTGCACTGTTCCTGCCCGTTGTATCCCTGACCTACACATGCCAGTCCCTGAGTACTCTGCATATGTCTTGCCTCTGTGGCACATTTGTTTCTACCTCCAGGCCCATCCTCAGAGGGGCTTCCCCTGCTTCACCAGCTCTGTCACCAGATGGAAGGGGAAGGAAGGCCAATGCCTTTCACTTTTTCTGTTCAGCCTGTCTCTGCAGTGTACATGGATGGCCGCTTGTTGGCTTAGGGTTCCTAAAGCCTCATCACTACCATGCTGACCCCTAACTAGTACATCTGTCTATTCTGTTTTCATTCTGCAGGTTAGTAAAACAAATTGTTAGCCATTGGTTTTGCTCTTTAAAAGACAATCTATAATATTTTCACCTTTCTGCACAGTTCCTATGTACCCAAATCTAAGTTAATTTCGTTACTTTTATTTCCAAACTTTCCATCTTAAACTGTGGACCCTAACTAGTATGAACTTAATTTCTCAGAAGCTTGGCTTGGCTGCTTTTCTGCACACACATCTAACGCTGGCGCACACAAACCTCATTCTTGTTTTTGGCAGTAGCATCGCACTCGCTGTTTTCAGGCTTCCGCAGGTGCTTCCACCTTCCTCCTTGGTCAAAAGTGATCATTGTCTGGATAGAATTATCTGAATGGGGAAAGAATGACCACCAGTCTGACACACTGGAAGCACCACTCACAGTTAGTTTATCACTGTACAACTTGCTCTTGAGACCAGAGAACACCATTTAATCCCAGAAGTCCCAGAAGCTTTTAATGTCTCACAAAAATGGCTCAGTGATGGTGAGGAACTGAGTAGCACTTTAAAAAGTAAAAGGCTTACCACCTGAGAAGGACTGAATGAATTCCGGAAACCATTTGGGAGTGATACTATTAGAAAAAGATAGCTTTTATGTTATAGTTTAGATCTTAAATGTCCCCGAGGTCCGTGTCTTAAAGGGTTGGCACCAGTCTGTGGCATTATTAGCAGCTGAGGATAGCTTTAAGAAACTGGGCCTACTGGGAAGAAGTTATGTCACTGGGGGGCCCTTAAGGGGATAATTGAGACACTGGTTCCTTCTTCTTCCTCTCTATAAGGTGAAGAGGCTTCCTCCACGACATGTTTCTGCCATGATGTGCTCCAATAGGCTCAGAAGAACAGGGACAACTAACTATAGACTAAAACTGTCCAAACTGTGAGTCAAAATAAACCTTTTCTCTTTTGTAAGGTGATTACTTTAGGTATTTTGTTACAGTAACTGAAAGATAACTCCTGACTAACATGAACATGCTGATGCACATTCTCCTCTGTCTGATGACTTAGAAGAAAAATCTAGCATGGGAAGGAATCCTCATCTCTATTTGGACAAGGTCATGACAAGGTTTTGGGACTGTCAAGATCTGTTTTTGTTTTTTGAGACAAAAATGTAGTTTGGACTGGTTTTGAACTTACTACATAGCCCAGGCTGGCCTCAAACTCTCAGCAATCTGCCTGCCTTAGCCTCCCAAGGGCTGGGATTACAGGTGGGCACCACCATGCCTAACTCAAGATTTGAATATGTGTGCTGGACTAATATTTCTAATTGTCATTTCTCCGCTACCCATATCCCATTATTCCTTATACTTTACTTTATTCCCTTATATCCATTTCCTCATTTTCTATTTTCAATGATAAAACTGTTGCACGTTTACATTCAGAGATAATATGCTTGAGCATTCCAAGGAATATCAACTAGGAAAGCAAGTAAAAGAAAATTCATTTATTCCACAAACATTTATAAGTGCCTACCAAGTGAAAACTATTGTAACCCTTTAGGAATGTTCTAGTGAACAACAACAAAAAAATCTTGTGAAATACACATTCTGGTAGAGTGAGACAAGCACTAGACATAGTAAATCAGTAAATTATATAGTATGTCAGAAAATAAGTGCTATGGAAAAGCACTTGCACAGCTAAAAGTGGATTGGGAGTATGCAGGCAAGGGGGAGGGCATGTTGGAATTCAAAATAAAACAGTCAGGGCAGGCCTATTCCAAAAGGAACATAAAAGCAAAGACTTGAAGAACAAGTGCTCAGCCTTGCAGATATCCAGGGATAAGACAGAACTGGCAGTGCAAATCTGTAACCAAGGAGTGTGTGTGCCTGATGTGTTGAGGACTGGAAGGGCTTAGTGTGAGAGGTCCAGAGCAAATGAAAGAGAGAAGTGCTGGAGGTAAGGTCAGCAAAGAGGAAGGGAGCCAATGTCACTTAATGCCTTGTAGGCCATTGCAAGGACTTTACAAAATAAAAACAAACATCCTACTTCCAATCAATCAGTCAACCAACCAACTAACCAAGACTCTTTGTTTATTTGCATATCTGTGCCTTAGTAGAGGTAAGCCCTACAGAGCCATGGAACAGAACTCTAGAAGAATCTTGGCTGGTTATTGCTATGTCTATAAACTCCAGGCTCATTCCCGTCAGCTTAAACATCCCAATGGAAGACTCACAAGGTAAGCAACACTGACTCTAAAACATTTTTCTTTCTACCTGCCATTGCTTTCCTCTTTCCTAGGTCTAGTTACCATAACTTATTTAAAATAGGGAGCCAGAATATACATGGGTAGGCTTGTTGGCTAGGAAAGCACATTACTGGAGGACAGGGCCATCAGGCTCCCCAAAGGCCTCAAATCCTAACACTGAGCTGGAGGAGCAGGACAGGACAGCTGTGGCAAGACTCACCTTCTGAGAGCATGCTTGTTATGTAGACTCCACGGAGGGAGGTTACATTGGTAAAGTCTGTTTCTCCACCTGTGGTAGTATAGAGATGTCGGTCCAAAGATTTGGAATAGACAATGCCTCGATCATCAGAGGTAAAGATTGTGCCAAATCCAGTATCTGAAATGGGCAAACAAACAACCAAAGTCTTGGTAAGGAATAGAAAAAAACAATAGTATAGCTATGCACATAACTGATTGGCCCAGATCGTTCACCCAAACAGCTGTCTCCATGATGGAGATTCAGTCCTAAGAATTCATCAAGGTTTGATATTCAAGATCTTCATGCCCAACTTTAGTTCTAGTGTCTGAAATATGAAAAATGCTGCATATTGAATGAATTACTCAGATGCCACAGAAAAGTTCTTTGCAGATATATTTTGCTGGTAGAGGCATTGTATTTAGATTCATATTTTATTTCTACATCTTTATTCTCTAGAACATTGTTTGTAAACTATCTGTGCTGAAGATTCAATTTTTTAAATTTCAGTATGTCATAAACTGATGCTTTTATAAAATATTCACCAGAAAAATGAAAACAGAAAAGATAAATGAAATATATGCCCTCAATTTATTATCATTAGATTCAACAGATATAAAATTACTTTGTCAAATGGCTGTTTCTAAATGCTCTGAATTCCTTTCCTGATAACAGCAAATCAATACCAAGCCTGCCAATACTGCAGACTATTCTGAGCAGCTCACTGCTAAAACACTTGTTCTGGAATACACCAACCACAGCGACTATCAATACAAGTGGCCTTTTAAAGAGGCAACACAGCCAGGCATGGTGGCGCTTGCTTGTAATCCCAGCACTTGGGAGGCTGAGGGAGAAGGATTGCCAAGAGTTCAAGGCCAGCCTGAACTACAAAGCAAGACTAAAAACTAAAGAGGCAACACATTATCTTCACGATCAGTAGGATGTTAATAAATGTCTAGGAATGACAGGAAAAGTTGACATATAAAAAGGAAAGCTTCTTATAGCAGGGCTTAAAGCTTAAATCTCTATGCATTCAAAGACTAAAAGATTCTTACCTCCAGGTTCATCTACATGCATGAATACCATGTCATCATTAGCTGCCAGAATAGAATAGAATTGTTCCTGTCCCACAGAAGGAAGTTGGGCCATGCTCCACGTGTCCCCTTGATCTGTTGACACGTGGATCCTTCTTGTTGTATCCTAGAAAAATATGCCAACATCTACCTTACATTTTCTGTCAAGAGCCATGTGTGGGGACATGAACAGAAACATTTTTAATAGTTACTATTATTCATTTCCCCAGTGGGTACAATTGTGAGAAAGGTCACAGTACCAATTATCAAAGCAATTTCTAACTCCTTCCAGGCTATGGAGCAATCCATTCTATTAGAAGTAAAGCTGTCTTGGTTTTCTCTCTGGTCCCTTCATTCCGATGATCCTCCAAATCTCTGATAGCCCATCTCCTTCAGCAGAGCTAAGGATTTGATGGGACCATCATTGACTTAGCTTTACAGTTATTTGCATATATTTACTCAGATAATTCTAAAAATGATGATTGCTGAATAAAAGTTTGGTCCCTTTCAGACAGTCCTCACATAACCCAAAGAATTAGACAAAGAAATTAGAAAATGGAGATGAAACCCACGCTTGGGACCTGCAGAATAGCCATGATGAAGGAAACATGCATGGGCTGGGAACAGGCCAAGGAAGAGTCTTAATTACTACAAGGAAATGATCAGAGAGTATTTGGTAACAGAGTATATTACAAAGGCAATTATAGACTACTCTCTGATTGTTTTTGAGACAGGGTCTTACTATTACATCCAGACTGGTCTTCAAACTCGCTCTGTAGCCCAGGCTGGCCTCAAACTGACAATCCTTCTCAATTACAAGTATGTGCCACCACACCTGGATTGACAGTTTAAAAAGAGCTACCAAATATACAGTTAGCCAGGGCATGAGAATTAATTTCTGGCTTCTTTAGGTTAAGTACTCTTTAAAGTTCAATGATAAGAATATTTAAGTTATTTATTTAACTTATACTGTGATATCTAATTGCTTTGTATCTTATTCTCACTGCTTGAAGTAGAAACTAGAGTTCAAAAACACTTGGCAGGGCTGGGGATTTAGCTCAGTGGTTCCACTGCCTGCCTTGCAAGGACAAGGACCCAAGTTCGATCCCCGGTACCAAAAAAACAAAAACAAAAACACTTGGCAGAAATTTTTTATGTTTCTTTCTTTTCTTTTTTTTTTTTTTTTTTTAAGAATTTTTTAATAAATAGTAGCACAGGAGTCTGAGGAGGCTACATCTGGAATCTGACAGTCTGATTTCCACCAGCGCACCAGGTACCAGCACTGGGTGACCCTATATATGTCACCCAACTTCTTCACTTATAAAACTAACATTAAAGTATTGGCTCATAGGGTTGTTGGGAGGATTATTACAAAATCGCTTGAGTTGTCTGTGCTTACTGTGCTACTTCCTCAACTTCAGTTCTCTCCAAAGCCACTGCAATCAGTCTTTTAACCTCACTACTCCAATGACACTGTTTTTGTTAAGGTCACCAACAATCTCATTTTGCCAACTCTCACAGGAAATTCTCAAAACTCATCCAACTCGGCTAACTTGAGTTTACCAAAGCTGATCACTTCCTCCTCCTGAAACACTTTTTTCCCTTGTCTTTTGTGGTATCACACTGGCCGGATTTCCCTTAACCTCACTGATCTCCCCCTCCTAGTCTGTGCTAGATTCTTCTCTTTCCAATTTGCGGTGTTGTGGTGCCTTCAGGGCTTCCCTGATCCTCTCATCTCTCCTACCTACTCATTCCTCCTAAGAAAACATCTAGTCTCATGGTTTTAAATACCATATAATTTTATGAGATTTATATACCCAAATGCTTACTTGACATGTCCTCTTAGATATCCAACAGGCATCTCACACCCAATTCTGAATTCTTGATTTTTCTTCCAAAACCCTGCTCCTCCTGCAGGCTTTGCCATCTCAGAAAAAGGGCAATTCCAACCATCCAACATCTCAGGCCAAAGACTCCAAAATTATCCTTTCACTTATCGTCACACAGTGTACCTTTTTTTTTTTTTTTTTTTTAAGACAGGGTCTTGCTATGTAGTTCAGGCCGGCTTTAAACTTGCAATCCTCCTGTCTCAGCCTCCTGAGGGCTGGGATTACACGTGTGCACCACCATGCTCAGCCCACAGTGCACACTTAATCCATCAGCAAGTCCTATTAGTAATATATTTGAAAATATATCTACAATCTCACTACTGCTCCCCTCCCCCACTGCTTATAGCCTGCTCCCAGCCACCATCTCTCTTACTTGGTCACTGCAGTAGCTCCCAGCTGCCTTTGCTGCTTCTATTCTCTCCTCTCTCAGGCTATCTGCCCATACACATTCTGTTAAAAGGCCAGCCAAAGCACATCACACCCCTGCTCACGGCACATAAAAGAGTAAACATAAAAAATAAAATCCAACGTCTTTACTGTGACCTAGAAAGGCCCTGTACAATCTGGCTGCTGGCTCCCTTTCTGGATCACGACTGAACATTCTCCCCTGTGCTCCAGCCACACTGCTCTTCTCTCCTCTTCTGCAGTAGATGGACATGTTCCAGCCAGGGGGTCTGTCTGTGTGCTGGGTGTTCCTCAGCCTGCTCCCAGATGTCCACATGGTCATGCTCTCACTCCACAGGTCTCTGAGAGCCCACCCAACCAACCTGTCTTTAAATGCACTGCCCCAATTTCTGTGGCTTTGTTTCCTCACACTGCTTTAGACTGCTTCACAGCTTTATTACTACTTGTTACCCTTATTTACTTAGTATCTATTTCCCAATTTGAAAATAAGCCCTGAAAGCAGGAAATTTATCTATTTTGTCCACTGCTATATTTCAGGGAACTAGAATAGCAATAAGTATATAGTAGTCATTTTGTGTTACCTATTTTGATTTTTATTACTATTACTGGATACTGCACAAGTAGTTTGCTTTTTTTCCCTGATATCTGCATCAGGGTCAAGCCCAAATTCTGGGTCTCCAAAACTAAAATACAATAACAGAATTTACATGGTGACAAACAGGGCAAAATTGCCCATGAGGATCAATCAAGCCTCTGTAAAGTCACCTCAAACCTTATAGTGACATTGAATACTGCAAAAAGACAAGAAACTCTGTCAGTATTAAGCATAAAAGAAATCTATGCAAGGTACATCTACAGAGATATGACACCCCAGAGAAAAGAGGCCACTACTTACCTTATCAGCCATCACAGAGGCAAAAAGGAAACGTCCTCCAAGACCAAATGAGTAGATTTTCACACCAATGGTTTTGAAGGTTTTCCCTAAGTCTGCAGTTCTCCATAATTCCAGTGCTCCAAGGTCAGCTTCTTAAACAAGACCAAATATCAATTAAAATTTCATTTACTGATGAGTCTAATTCAATACAGTTACTTTAGAATTGCTCTTAATTTTATAGCAAACGTATTTTTAATCCTTTCCATGCTGGTCAATATAGCACCAGATATAGGGAATTCACATTTGGGTTTTATTTTACAAATGTGAGATTTTATTCTGGATAGAAATATAGAGTTCTCTTAATTCTAATATAGTGTTGCATAAAAATAGCACAACCACATGATATTACTTCCCTTTCTTCATGGTACACTTGAAAATTATCTTGTTCTCTTTTAAATCATCTTGTTTGAGTTTTTGTTTTCTTGTTTATCATTAAACATCCCAACATGAATTTATGTTTTATGAGCGCAGGCCTTGAATGTTTTGTTTTCTCCAACCTTAGAACAGTGTTTAGCATATAGCAAGTATTCAGAATGAATAATGAAAGATTTTTCTTTGGAATCCCACTCACTGGGAAGCCAATGGCTCTACCAACACAAACATAATTCATACTCTTGCAGAAATCATACCTTTTAATTCACTATTAGCTTAATATTTGCTTTATATAAATACATTGCTAAGGTTAAGTACACTGCCTCCCTGAATAACCTATATTTTTATTGGGTCTGGACAGCATGTGGTAATTCAGTTGTACTTTCAAGATTTCAAAAATCATTAATAGGTATTACAATTTCAGGAGAAAAAAAAGATCTTTTGTTTCCACCTTGCATAACCCAGAACCCTCTATCATGAATGAACAGCATGATGATCTGTTCTGGAACTAAAATATACTTACTGCAGGAGCCATTCACATAGGTGGTAAAGAAGATGGTATTTTCTGATCCCCTACAAAGAAGTAAAGACAGGGAAAAGAATGGTTTAAGCCTGCTACAGGATGTGCCACCCTTGGTCACAAAGGCCCTGGCATGTCTAACAAGCCTCCTCCATCATACCAGCTGACACAACCCTCTCAGGAGCTGTGCATTGGATTCCCCACGGCCTATCAGTCAAGGTCCTACACCCTGACCCCATGCACTTTCCACAGTCCACTGATTCATTACGCATCATTCTTCCAACTGGTCATACTGGTCTCCAAATCTGCCTTGTGTATTATACTTTTTCTCCCCTAAAATGCTTTTCTCTCATTTAACCAAACTGTACTCTCATAATCTTCCCATTCCAGCTTAAAATCTAGCTTTCCTGTGAAGCCTTCATTGGCCATTTTAATGAAGGCTTCTGTGCTACAAACTTCTAGAACAGTGGTTTCTCAAGCAGGGGTGATTCTGCCTTCCAGGGGACATTTGGCAATGTTTGGAGACATTTTTGGTTGTCACAAATGGGGCAGGAAAGAGTTGTTAGTAGCATCTAGTGGGTGCAGGCCAAGGATGCTGCAAAACATCTTACAATGTTCAGAACAGCCCCCTCAAAAACAAGTTACCCAGCCCAATATGTTGATAGTGATGAGGTTCAGAAATCTTGCTGTGGAGCAATTTCTTTCTATAATAGCCACTGGGCATTCACTGGCCTCCCATTTAGTTACTTTGCATACTGTGTGACCTATCTCTCCTACTATACCAATTGGCTTCTTCAGGTCAGGTACGTTGTTTCGCTTCAGAATGTAGCTTAGTGGTACACCTAAATAATTTAGTTCTTTCATCTCAAACAGACAACTAGGTCAGAAGTTGAATTATTTAAAATGTAATCAAGAAAGGGAGTTTTCAGGGAACAAGATTCAGATCCCAATAGCACTTAGGTGCTGGGTTTGAGCATGTTCCTTCAATACTTTAGGTTATAAATTCCTAGAGATCAAAGATCTAAAAGGTGATTAAAGAGTTATTGGTAGGGCCGGGGATTTAGTTCAGTGGTTCCACAGCTTGCCTTGCAAGTGCAAGGTCCCGAGTTCAATCCCTGGTACCAAAAAAAAAAAAAAATTATAATAATAATAATGAGGGGCTGGGGATTTAGCTCAGTGGTTCCACCACCTGTCTCATAAGCGCAATGATCCGAGTTCAATCCCCAGTACCAAAAAATAAATAAATAAAATAAATAATAATAATAATAATGAGCTTTTGGGCTGGGGATGTAGCTCAGTGGTGCTGTACCGGCCTGACAAGCACAAGGTCCTGATTTCAATCCCCAGTACCAAAAAAAGTAGCCCAGTTATATTTAGTGCAAAGCAATGCAGTACTATAAAAATAAAAAACCTTATAGAGTCAGGGATTTAGCTCAGTGGTTCCGCCGCCTGCCTTGGAAGTGCAAGGTCCTGAGTTTGATCCCCGGTACCAAAAAAAAAAAAAAAAAGAAGAATGAAAAATAAAAAACCTTGTATACGATATAAAATAAAATAACATTTGAAAATAATTTTCATTTTTAAAAGTGAATTTTAATAATCAAAATTACTATAGTCTTACTTAAACACATCCTACATATTTTAGGTCCATCAGTAGTGAAATGATTTGTTAACTTACCACCTTAAAAAGCACTTCCTTCCTGATAAGACCTTACATGGTACAAATATAATTCATGGAAATACATAAAATGAAAGAAGATACGGCATGTGTGCTGCAGGGATATTGTGAAAACTTCATTTAATGAGGATTTCTGGAAAAAGTCCACCTTATTTAAGTAACATATTTAATATTTTAATTAATTTTGATAGCTATAGTTCAAATCTATATTATATATTTCCTGATGCCCTAGGTAGAACACATTAAACTCTTACATTTATAGGTCATCATCATGAACACCGATTATATCAAAGCACAATACAATGTTCCCATTAGAAGTTACTGAAGGATATGTCCTTTCTTTATCTAGCACTAAGCAATTTCATACTGTAAAATCCTAAGGTTTTGTTTGTTCTTTTATAATTTTTCTGCCTCCTTCCAGCTCTCAGGCTGCAATTCTTATGCTGTAATGTGTTTGTTGCTAGCAGCCACAGAACTCATCTCTGGCAGAAATCTGCTATAAATTGGGGAATCAGATTAACAAATTTGATAAAGAAGACTCTGAACAAGTGACTGAGCCTAATAAGAATTTGGAGGTATGAAAGTTATTAGTTCAATCATCTCCTCATATCCCCAAACCACAGAAAGAAAAACTAAAGCCCAGAGAGGTTAAACTACTGACCAGCAGCAGAGCCAGATTAGAACCAAGGTGACCAGCTCACAAGTTAGGAGCTACCTTCACTCCATCATCTTCACACATGCACCTGATGGGGACAGGGCATCCGGTCCAGAGAAGTGAGTTTTGGCGTGTGGATGGTGTGACTGGCAATCTAGAAGCTTTTTCAGTTTTCTTTCTGCTATCTTTTTATATCCTACATAACTGAAATGGATTGCTAGACAAAAGAGTGTAAATCTTGGTGCACAGACATATTTAAATCCTCAAATTAAAGTTGTATTTTGTTATATTCTAACTGATGTCATCACCAGATACACAGAAAAAATCTTTTGCAGGCAGCAGCTACTCGGTCAGATGCCTTTGTTATACTCTAAGTCTTCTTCTCCAGCATAAGTAGAAGTTCCTCCAGGTCAAGATTTGTGTCATACCCCTCTCTTGTATCCCTTGTGGAACCCTGCAGAGTAAGTACTTGGCACATAGTATGTGCTCAATATTTACTCATGTGACTTTTGGCAGTACTATAAGGAAAGGTTTAGGGCTCTGCACAGATGGAATCTTCTGTTACTCACCATTTGGCCAAACATACTGCTTTGTGGATTTCTTCCCATTTTCCCCCAAAATTCTTGGACACCCACAGGCCATTCTGAAAGATTATAAATGACTTATCAAAATTCTAGCTTTATCCTGTGCAGCTGCTTGTTTGACCTTTAATAATTCATATTCAATCATTCAGGACTGTAAAAATACACTGAAGTTCTATTAGAGCTGCCTGGCTCCACAGACACACACATGGTTTATTTGGGCCCCTTCAGGATCTCTGAAGCTCAGAATAACAAATGCATATAAAGTGCCCACTATATGGCAGGCACTATACCAGACGTTACACTGGGGATAAAGACGAATAAGACACAACCCCTGCTCTCAAGGATCTCACAGTTTAACAAAGGCCACAGATAAGAAAGGTCAATACCATGTGGTATGTGTTATGGAAAGAGTCTAGTATAGACATAGGGAGAGGAGGTCTTTTGCATCCTGAAGAAGATAGCTGCACCGACCCTGAGATGATGAGCAATGCAACCAAAAGAAGGCATGCAGGAGATGAGTTGCTACAAAGAAAGTCCAGTACTAGCAAAGGCAGGGAGATGATAAAATACTATCATGTCTGCAAGGAGATAAAACCCATCAGATGTTACTGGAGCACAAGTTCTAAGGTGAATAAGTGTGGAGTTAATGCTTGGGAGAAGAGTTAAGGTGGAAAGCCTTCCTTCCAGGGCAGGCTGAGGAGTCTGGTTTTCACCATATAAAAGGCATACTCAGGAAAATGGTCCAAAAGGACCATTTTTTATTTTGGTGTACTTATATGAGAATACGAAAGTCTGAACTAGTCAGAGAGCCCTAACTAGGACAGGTAGTGAATAAGTGACATATTAATTCAGTAAGAGTTAATGAGGTCTTGGATTGTGGCTTTGAGGAATAGGATCAGCAAGAGTTTAGAAGGTACAATAAAAGTGGATGCCTTTTAGGTAGGGCAGGTTGGATGGGTTGTATGTGTGTGCACATGTATGTGTATCTCAATCTCTCTTGGTTTTGTACTGGGGTATAAGATACACAACAATGCATCCACTAGTGTAAGGTTCAGGGAAGAAGAGCATGTCTGAGAGAAGACCAGGAAAGAGGCTGAGTTTTGAATTGAGTTTGAGGTACCTATAGGGCACCCAGTTATAGAGATACTCACCAAGATAAGCAATTTGATGACTTATAGGAAGCCAGGGCTAGAGATAAGGATTTGAGAATCTTACATTGTAAGTGGTAAAAAGTAAGAGTGGAAGAGACTGATCAGAAAGAAATGAGTAGTCATTTAAAGCGCAAATTGAAAGAAGTTTAAGAGACCAGGAAGAATGGCCAGGAAGGCAGAATACATGAAGTGAATGATGTCACAGAGTCAAGCAACTGGAGTTCCCCAAAGGAGGGATTGGCCAATATTTTGAAATGCAGCAGACTTAATAACATGAAGACTGAACAATGTCAATTATATTGGCGACATGCACTTATCTGCACAATCTAGGCAGGATTACTCTGCAGTGCTCACCATTCTCACCCACCATTCTCCTTCAAATTCCTCTCCTCTGGTAATATCCCTTATTCCACCATTTCTAATTTACCTAATTCTATGTACAGGCACAAGAGAGGGTCTGATATCATTTATTTGCATTTTAATCTAAATTGGCCCATCTTCTCCACTCCAATTATTCATATTTCAAATTTACCCTTAATTGGAAGAAATTTTCAGGTAGAAGAGCAAATTATAGGATTGAATCTGTCCACTGTTGAAGATAGCCTTATTTTAACAACCTTAGGATACTTGGTAATGGAGATAAGGTGGTCAAAGGGCAGATATATGGTTTTGTCTATTTCTGTGGAGGTCTCTTGGCTCCCTTTGTAGAGCTTTCAGCTCAAACTTCTAAGAACTAATTTCTCTAAGATCTGAACACCACCTGTCAGCAGGCCCTCTCCACCTTGTCCTGCAAGCTAGTTTCCTTTTTCTGGTCTCCACTAGCTAGGCATAAACTGTGGTGTGCCCAGCCACTCCTCTGCTCAAACATCTTTCCACAGAAGGTGCAGCACCCAGACCTCTCTTCTCATGCCCTTCACCCTCCCTATGCCCCATTTGCTTGGCCTGACTGGTCCACAGTTGGTGGTTGTTTCTGTCCCCAGAACAGTCTGTACAACAATGGCTTTCAAATACCTGGGGAGCTTGTTAAAAATACAGCTGCTCTACACAGAAGTTAATGTTTTATTATATCTATATTGGGACCTAGGGAATTGCATTTCAACTAGCTTCTCAGGTATTTCCATTTGACGCTGCTGCTCAGCAGACCACACTAAGAATCTTCATGAGAAAAGCCACATAAACATAAAGATAATTGTGACTATCACAGTCTAGCCATGTAGCCACTCTGGGCCTCTAACTCCATAAAAGGAGACAGGTCTTCCAGGAAAGGAAAAGCCAAATGTGCTCCTTGAGGAACTTTTAGAGAGGCAGGATGGTTTGGGAGGGACACCAATTTCTGGGGAAAGTACTGGAATGTGGTAAGAAGTGCTGGGATTTGAGATTTTGGATATCTAATACATGAGTATCAAAGACAGAAACCAATATGCTTTATATACTGAGGAATTCACAGAAAAGAAAAAATAAAGATGGTTTGTTCATAGGAAAGGAACAATAACAATATTAGGAATTTGACAATTTATGCTTGTCCCTTGTATGATTACTTTAAACTGTTTTCTACCTCATTACTCCAATAGCACACAACTATTCACTTAAAAAAATTATGACTATACCTCCTACTTACCTGGAATAGAGAGCATACAGAAATTGGAACCTTTACCAAATGGGAAAAAAATGAAAAAAAAATATACTTCATGTGTAAGAAGACTGGAGAGAAGGTCAATATAAAAGCATTCTCTACAGAATCTTTTTAAAACAATATATTTAAGACTTTAAGTAAGTAAAAGCCAAGTCAAATTCCTCAACTAGACTTACTTCAGTGCTGAGGGCTAAAAGGTAATCAGAATTCTGAGGGCTATACATCATTTGAGTCAGAGGATGAAAAGGGAGATCTGTCTGTACAAAATTCTTTGCAAAATCTGATGACCTGAAGATTCTTCCTCCATGACTTCCTCCAGATACCTCTGCCGTTAATATCACCTGATTAGGAAGAAGAAAGATCAGATTCAGCACAGAAAGTTCTTGCATCATTTTTATCAGATATTAGTCACAAGAATTTTAGTTCCAAATGTAAGAAGAGTTATACAGATTAGTTGCTTCACTCTACTCAAGTCTTGGTCTTAACAAAATATAACATCCTGAATTGAGCTAGTACATCATACTTGCAATTTTGAGCCTGGTCAGTTTCCCGAAGACTACAATGTTGTCATAGGGACTAAATATTGTAATTCTAAATAACTGTCCCATAAGTATGAAGGGTTTGGTACATCTTGGCCAGGGACCAAAAACAAAAATCTGTGTGTTGAATTCCATTCTTTTGTGATCAGTATTAAATAAACTATATTTAATTTTCAAATAAATTTCAAATTTACAAAGAAACTAAAATAAAATACTGTGCATCACTGGAGTAACATCCAGCAGCACGGCATGTGCCACTGAACACCAGCTTTCCATGTGTAAGAGTCTCACCTTTCCAGAATTTTCGGGACCAATAGCAATGCCAAATTCAGTACGAATGAAGGTGTTATTGATGAGATTTGTAATATCCTTAAAGTTTTTTCCATAGTCTTCACTGAAGGGAAGAAAAAAAAAGAGGCAAATTTAGAGTACATTAGTCATGTATGTTGTTGGATTCCCCATTCAGCTTCTAGTCCCCTTTTTCTTGATTTTATCCAATGGAGAACTGATTAGTCTGAGGGAATCTCAATGCTCCCCTAGTGATTGCCTCAGGAAGGAGGAGCGACTAGGTTAAACCAGTGAGATAAAACTCAAGCCAGCTTGAGTTAGGAGCTCCACTAAATGAAGCCAAAGGCCTCCTAACTAACCGGTTCATCCATCATACTTATGATACAGCTATAAGCTAATAAAAAGTCTTGAAGTTTTTCCTGCTATAAGTTACCATCCCTACGCACAAGTTTTTAGTGCACATAGCACACAAAATACAACGAGGAAAAACAAACAACCTCAACTCTTGGTTTCTCACAGCTTTTCTCAAAAAGTTCATTCCAACAATATCTTTGAGAGGTATTTTAACCCTTGTTTAGATTTTGAGAAATAATAGTTAATATCAGCAGCCATTTACTCCGACAGGGTTACTACTACATGTTGCTTTTTTTAAAAAATATTTTTATTTAAAAAATTTTTATTAGTACATGTTTACAGAACATTCACTGTGGGGAGTTGGTACAAAAACATAATGCATCTTAATACTTTTTACTTCCCCTTTCTCTCCCTATCCTATCCCAAAGGATGACACAGAATGCTAAATCTTAGTATCTATTCAATTTAAGTATCCACCAGTGAAGACTGCTGTGCACTGCAGTAGTTGTCCAGTGATAAAGACAACCTGAAGTGTTCTTCACTGATAGAATTTATGGTTTAAAAGGATCATATAAATCTCAGCAGCAGCTTCAAGATAGAATCAAGAATGATAAAACATGAGAGATACAAGGAACTGAGGAGAGTATCTTGTCCAACTCCCTTAGGTCATAGGAGTCGCAAGGGCAGAAAACTTAGCAAAAGTCAAATAGTTAATTAAAGACAAAACTGAAACCACAGTCCAATTCTCTTAATTCTCACCCCTAAACTAGAGACTACTTTCAACTATTTGTGAGGAGTTTTTATCCCCTTATAACCTGGTTTTTCCTCTCTCTTGCTAGAGTTTGTGATCTGGCAATAGAGATTAGCTAAGAAGAAGCTGGAGATAAGAGGGACATGTTGGTGCCTGTCTGTATGCCAAAGTCCCTGATAGCATGACAAAGCAAATTACACATCTTTAAGCTGTCTGAATGCCTCCTCTCCTCCCTTCGCACAGGCATAGAGAAAATTCCTAGATAAATAAAATAGGCTTTGGGTGCCACCCAATAGATCCCTATATTCCTTATCTTTGGTTTTGGAGTACAAGATTAGTTCTTATCTTCCTGACAACCAGCAAAAGATGTGCATCAACAATTCCCACCTCTGTGGGGCACACACCAGACAGACTTCCAAGGAGTTGCAGCTTTTTGATTATCATTGGTTTACAAATCTCCCCTCCTTTATGACAACCCCAAGGAACTCAGCAAACCTGTTGGTAAGCCTGTACACTTTTTAAGAACTTGGCACAACAAACATATCCCTGCCCTTCAGAAAAAGCAACATGAGAAGAACAAAATATCAACTGCAGCAAACCTCTGGTACTTTAGCCAGTTAAACAAACGGAGAAAAAGGACTCACATCACCTGCTGGGAGGTAAGCAGGACTCTTTCAAGGCTGCTTTTGCTCTAGATATATAGAGCATTTTAACAAAGGGCTCTGTTTAAACATGACCTTATTTTTTTTTATCAGTATACACATGGATATAACATGCATTATGGAAGAGGAAATCAATAAAACATTTTGAAAATGAAATCTACTCTTCAAACTCCTTATGACAACTAATAGAATTATAAATAGCAGTCAAATGATAAGCTAACAAGTGAAATAATCTGTTTCAGAAATAAGTCTTTTTGTCTGAGGTCATGATGAGTGACTATGAGAGTGAAGACAATGGCCACTTTGCAGAAGTGACAATTCCTCCACTGGATCCCCAACAACATGCAGAAGTCTGATGCTCAAACTCCCCCCTAAAGTGCCTGGAATTTAATGAACCTAGAAATTATACTCTGCATTGTTCTTTGCAGCAGTGGGTAAGTGGTTTTCGGTGAGCTAAAATGGGCATGGTTGCACTGAATCACGCGGCTCTTGATATGTTAGCCATTTCCAGTGTCCTAACCTACTGTAATTGGGTGAGATTCTCATTGGCTGTGCCATTTCTGAATATCTTTTTGTATTTACATTTGTCTGCGTTAAAATGAAACAAAAATCAGTCCTACCATCTTGTTAGCATGATTTCTGTATTTATATAGATTTGATTGTTTTAATTTTTCTTGTCTCTTTTTTTGTAAATTTTATGTACAGATTTGAATTTTCATATTTTTAACTAGATTTTCAAGATATTTTGTGCATTTGTTTCCAGCTGGATTCAGGTGGTGTGTCATGATCTAGCACCCTGATTTTAATATAACCAGGGTTTCACTATATGTTCTTTTCCATGAAGTATGACATTTCATTAACACATTTCATTATAATCATTTATTTCTAGCTGTACATACAGGAAGAGGAAAGATCTGTTACATGCACATGTATTAAATGGGTTGCCGTATTTTAGAATTATAAACATTTTTCATTATTGGAAAGTGTAATGGGGACCTTCTGCATACCCGTTTAGAACCAAAACCACCATGACACAGTTTTTATAGTGTCTGTAAATTTGTGATGCAATGGTCTTGTAAAGGTTTTTACTGAAAACTACCATTAGCCAGTCTTTCTTACTCACAATAAATTATTAACAAAAGGAAATAAGTCTTTTTAATAACAATTCTATGAATCAATCCTAATATCAACTAGAAGTTTCCAAAAATAAATGTCACATCTGTATATATTTGTGGTATAAATAAGAATGTGAATTTCCACATTTATTATTCAAGATAATAATGCTAAAATGCAAATATACATGTATTAATCCATGTGGGCTGCAACAACAGAATTCCTCAGAGTAGGTGGTGTACAAACAACAGATTTTTATTTCTCACAGTTCTGGAGGCTAGGAAATCCAAGATCAGGTCACTGGCAGATTTGGTGTCTGGTGAGTGCCACTTCCTGGTTCACAAATTGCTGTCTTATCACTGCAACCTTATAAGGCAGAAAGGCCAAGGGAGTTCGCTTGGTTCTCTGTTATAATGGCGCTGATATTATTTTATGAGGGCTCTGCTCTCATGTTGTAATCACATACCAAAGGCCTCACTAATACCATCATATTGGATTCTAACATGAATTTGAGGGGGACACATTCAGTCTACAGCATTCTGCCCCTGGTCTCACAAAACTCATGTCCTTCTCACATGCACTTCCAACAGCCCCTAAAGTCTTAACTTATCCTTATATCATTTTGAAATCTAAAATCCAAAGTGTCACCTGAATATCATCTGAATCAGACATAATTGAGACTCAAGAAATGATTCATCCTGAAGCAAACTCTTCTCTTAAGCAAACTCCTCTCTAGCCACGAACCTGTGAAACCAAACAAGCCATGGGCTTCCAAAATACAGTAAGTCAGGCACAGGATAGATATTTCCATTCCAAAAGGGAGAAATGGGAAAGAAGAAAGGGGATCTTAAGAGAGTCTAAACCACAAGGCAAATTCTATGAGACATTAAGGCTTGAGAATAATCCTCACTGATTCAATGCTGTGCCCTCCAGATCCACTAAGTTGATGGTTCTGCCTCTGCAGCTTTGCCAGGCAGGGACTGGGCCCCCAAGCTCTGGGTGGCCTGGCACCCATATCTGGGTGGAAGCCACCTGGCCTATTGAAAGCAAGGTGATGCCTCTTTCCTCCATTTTGTTTTTGTTTGTTTGTTTGTTTTGGTACCCGGGATCGAACTTGGGTCCTTGCGTTTGCAAGGCAAGCGATGGAACCACTGAGCTAAATCCCTAGCCCCACTTTCCTCCATTTTGAAACTGAGGAGGTAGCCTTGATTATCTCTGAATTGCTTTGGGGACCATTCTTCCCTTGTCTTGAAGAACAGTACATATTTACAATGGTTCTACCCACCAAATTCCAGAAAAGTGGTAGCTCAGGGCCAGGGATGTAGCTCAGTGGGTCCTTCATTCCTTTCTGTCTCCTTTCTCTTAAATTCAAACTGGCAGCCCTCCTGCTAGGTGGTTAATTACATTTGTGGCTTACAAGCATACTAACCTGTTTATCAAATGGTCTCCTGACCACATCCTTAGTGTTCACAATTTTTGTGAAATGGGTAGAGTGAGAATTTTTAAGTTCTGTATTTCTTTTGCTTAACAATTCTGTCTTCAAGTAATTTCTCTCTTCTTTCATTTTACTAATAGGAGGAGCCAAGCTGCAACTTCAACACTGTGATTAGAAATCTCTTCAACCAAATTTCCAATTTTTCTTTTTTGCAGTACTGAGGATTGCTCTGCACCAAGCAATGTCTCTAAACATTTTTTATTTTATTTTGAGACAGGGTCTCACTAAATTGCTAAATTGCCCAGTCTGGGCTTGAAGTTGTGATCTTTCTGCCTTAGCTTCGTGCTGGGATTACAGGCATGTGCCACCATGTCTAGTTTAAATTTCCAATACCTATCTATCTTTCTTTCTTTTTTGAGACAGGGTCTTGCTATATAGTTCAGGCCGCCTTTGAACTTATTATATAACCCAGGTTGGACTCAAACTTGCGGTGATCTTCCTGTCTCAGCCTCCCAAACGTTGGGATTACAGGCATGTGCCACCATGACCAGTTTAAATTTCCAATTTTAACCTCTGTAAATTCTACCTTCTAAGTAACACTACAGTATGACCACAATTCAGCCAACTTCTTTGCCACTTCATAACACAGATTTTTTTCCCCATTGTCCAAAAATGTGTGTCACACTTCTAAAACCTCATCAATTAGGTCTTTATTGCCCATAGTTTTACTAACACACTGTCTTGGATTACTTAGGTATTCTTTAAGAGGAGCTTTTTCTATAGCTCTTTTTTCTTTCTTAGTCCTCAATAGACCTTTAAAATGTCATTCATAGAATCTAGGCATTTTCTAGCAAGCACCTTGAAACTCTTTCAACCTCTACCCATTCTCTCTATTCCTACATTCTATTTTGCCATGATTAAACCACTATAAAGTGTAACATAAAAGCAAAAAGTTTTGTAGTTTTCACTAATTGGGAAAGCTTGTACAGTTGACCCCCCCCCCCCCCGCCCCATTCACACATTCTGTATTTGTGAATTTGCCTACTTGGTTAAATTCATTTGCGACCCTGAAACCAATACCCATGGTGGTTTCACAGTTGTTTGCAGACCTACATGAAGTAACGAAAAACCCGAGTCACTCAATGCATACATTTCCAGCTGAGGTCAAATAAGGGTGCTCTGTCTTCTTGTTTCAGCTTTTATGCTGTAAACAAGCACCCTTATCATGGCCTATTTTAGTATCATATTTTCACATTTTTTTAGTTTTTACTGGTGATTTTGCTGTTTAAAATGGCCTCCATATGTAGTGCTGACATGCTATTTGGTGTTTCTAAGCACAAGAAGACTTTGATATGCCTCAGAGAGGAAATACTTTTCTTAGACAAGCTTCATTTGGGCAAAGGTTATAGTGCTATTGGCCATGAGCTAAATTTTAACAAAGCATATATGGTGAGTTTGAATAGAAATATACATAAAACGTGGTTATGTACTGATCAGTTGACAAATGTGACCAAAGACTTGCAGAAAACTAACCCTGTATTTTCCCTAGAAACAATGGTTCAGTATTCACAAATTCAGTGTTTGTGGCAACTTTGTAGAACATAACTATCATAAATAAGGAGAACAAAATGTATTGAGGTTTCTAGTTAAAATGCCAATAAGGAGGATGGACCTTACTAAAATGTGCCAGAAGAATCATGGACCTAAAATACCTGCCAAGTAAAAATGACAGACTTTGAAGTCACATAAAACTTAATTCCCAATATTCTGGTTTGTTTTTTCACTGTGTGACATCTTGCATTTTTATTTTAATATTTTGTGTTTTTTAATTATTAGAAAAAATACATGTTTTCTATAGAAATTTAAAAAATACAAGTGAAAAATAAAGAGAATACAAATATATAAAGATACACAAATAAAAATCACAGAACTTTTAATCAGAAGGAATATGAGCATCTGAGATCCTTACATATTTTGCTCTGACTGACAACAGTTTGTAAATGTTGTATTAAAGGAAATCTGCCAACACCATACACTTAAACTTTTTTTAAAAAGCAGGAAAATATATTTTGTAAATGTAATTTATGCTAACCTTGTATGTGAAATATGCAGTCATTGTTAATAATATACCACAGTGAAAACTAAACTGAGCACCTCACTGCTGTCACACAGATGCCTGAAGCTGACTTTCTGTACCACTTTCTTTTTTTTTCCTGTTGTACAACTATAAGTTATTTTTTTTAAAAACTCAAACAGCATCCTAAAAAATTTATATTGATTATGGAATAAATTTTTATGTGAAATCTCTTAGAGATTCGCTTGTTAGTTTTCAAAATCTGATCAACTCTTAACAGAAAATAAAAACCAGGAATGACCACCAGATCTGCAGTGATTAGGTGCAGAATTCTGGTGTAGAATAATGCTTCTATTTATATCACTAAGTACATCTTACACTGAAAAGTTAGATTCAAGAAACCATAAAACAAAAAGATGGGCAATATTTTTTACTTGCCAAAAATCAAATTATCATCTGAAGTACAAGCAATTTATTTTTCTTAAACTTCATACTGGCAAGTGAGAGACAAATATACTTTATAATCTATTATACAAACTAATATTCCTTAACAGAGAATTAAAATTTATACTGGGACCTGAACACAATTTCTTTAAATTGACAGTATTAATATATTCTCTCAAATTTATCTAATCATTAATATCCTTAGGACTCTATTATCTCCTAAATCCTTCGACAATTGTTTTTCAGAACCTAAACCAGGATATTTCTTCTAACTCTGTATATGGAACAGAGACAACCTCCATTTATTCTGGTGAGCCTTCAGACCTTACCACACATAGCAGGTGGCACTTGATTAGTTATCCTTTATTTGCATCCTAAATAAACTTTTGATCAGATTTAGTAGACAAAGGTAATCCAATAAATAATATAGTCAATGCTGTGAAAAATAGAAGTCTTCAAAGTGTATGTATGTATATATGCATATATTTATAGTTTTTTGAAACAGGGGCTCACTATGTAGTTTAGGCTGGTTTTGAATGTACTATGTAGCCTAGGCTGGCCTTGAACTTGTGGCCTCCTACCTCAGCCTCCTGAGTGCTCGGATTACAGGTGTGCCACCAAGCCAGGGTAGAATTTTTTTTTTTTTTTTGGTACCAGGGATTGAATTCGGGTCCTTGCGCTTGCGCAGCAGGTGGCAAAACCACTGAGCTAAATCCCTGGCCCCAGGGTAGAATTTTTTTAAATTTTATTTTTTTATTTTGGTGTTCAGAGTGGAATTAGTAGTTTTTGTTTTATTTGTAATTGGGTGACAGGAGCATAAGAAGGACCTTAATTAAACTATCCCCTCCCCTTTTCGGTTTCTATTAGTACTTTTTTTTTTTTTTTTTTGATACCGGGGATCGAACTTGGGTCCTTGCGCTTGCGCAGCTGGCAGAGAAACCACTGAGCTAAATCCCCGGGCCCCCTTTTCCATTTCTGAAGCAACAGGTGGTCATTGGCTAGTGTGTTCAATAATGTGAGTCATTTCAGCCAACTTTGCCCAGCTAAAGAAGCAACAAGGCACATTTATGGTTTCTACTTAAACTCTGAAAGAGGGTAAAAATCAGATTTCTTTTCACAGCAGGGAAGAGATAATTAATATTCAAAGAGACTGTGGTTGAAACAACAATACTGCTGTGCAACATGAAGAAAAATAACTTTTGTAACATGTATCAGAAACAAATAGGATTGCTTTCTAGGAAAATATATGTTAGGAAAGAGGAATTTCAAAAGAACAAAGAATGAAAAGGGGCTGAGTCAGATGGCGGTAGGTATTTAAACAGTAACAGTGATGCTGGTTGTTATGGTTTTGTTTGTTTTAAGCACAATGTTGAAAAGCAAAAAGTTGGAAAAAAAAGTTGTGAAAAACTTTCACTTCCATGAGTCTGACTCAGGAAGTTAGGTCCAATTCCATCCATGTAACTAAAGAACAAGGTACAGAATAAGTAAATTCAGAAAACAAAGACAAAAATGGTTTATGCATTAGGTATAGATTAGTCCACCTGGAGAGGAAGGAAAGTTCAATAAATTGCCTCCAAAACATGCAGATATCAAAGAGAAGAAGGTTTTCATTTGCTACTCCAAGTATTAACTGGAAATGAGCATCCTTTATGACATAAATATTTATGACAGTTATCACAGTCACAGTAGTTACAGTGAAAAACTCAGCTATAATCTAACTGTCCAATGGAGTGATGATTAAGTAAATTATGTCAATCTAACAAAAACAAGGGGTTACTAGTAGAGAGGGCGGTATGAGCACTGACTCATCAGAATGGGTGTAATGTGATGCCAAGTGTTAGTAACACTTGCATGTTGACAGGGTGGGGGTGTAGAAGCTGTGGAAGAGTTCTGGGGCAGGCAATTACTTTTTACCAACTGGTGTCATTCTAACAATCGGTGTAGCAGTGCCGGCATACAATGGCTGTGTGCCATCTTTGAAATTGGGAAGACACACAGCTAATAGCACCCAACTCTTACTTCATGCCAAGACACTGGAGAACATTAAAGCAACAGCTCTGAGATGGACATTATTTCCTTCTCCCTCTCCCTTTTCCTTTCTTCCTCCTCCCTCCCTCCCTCTTTTCCTCCTTCCTTTCCTTCCATCCTTCCTTCCTGGTTTCAGGACTGGGGTCTGAAACCAGGGCCTTCACACTGAACTATATTTCCAGCCCATTTTTTTACCTTTTAGTTTGAAACAGGAGGGTCTTGCCACGTTAAATTGCCCAGGTTAGGCTTGAACTTGCAATCCTCCTGCCTCTCAGCCTCCCAGAGTGCTAAGATTAGACTTGTGCCACCAAGCCTGGCATTATTGTTCTTTTATAGGTAACAGAAAAGACTTAGGAGGTTAAATCACTTGCCCAAGTTCATTCTATTTGCAAATGACAGTGCTGAGGTTCAATCCCATGCATACTTTTCAAGAAAACTTGGCAGCTTTTTGCTGTTCTGTGTTGCTTCTCCAAAACTATCCAGCCATATGATATAACATTAAAGCGGAAAATCAATATAATAAGCTGTAAATAAACTAAGATTACTCTATGCTGTAGAGTGAATTTTTTCTTTCCCACAGAATTTCCAAATGTTTTATAATATAATTGTATTGCTTTTATAAGATAAATTGGCAAGGAAAACTGCATCATGAGGAAACATTTTAAAATAGCAAGGATTCTTAAATACTACAGTTACTAAAATAAAGTTACAAAGTTTTAAATACATTTTTCCTTCTAAAACAAGAGATTTCATATGTCTGAAATGATTCAATCACAAATTGAATCTAACTGAATAAACAAAACACCTACTGTAGCCCTTTCTAGCACTAGGATTCTATAATACATTGTCAATTCCATACAAAACAAACAAAATATATTATCAAGTTAAAGTTATAGAGAAGCCAAAGCATTAATTCATTCAGTTAACATTTACTGCCAGTTTACTACGTATCAGTCATTTGGCTAGATGCTAGAGAACCCCAAGGTAGGAAACAGCCTTGCCTACACCAAACTTATAGCAATTGCAAGATGGCAGTCCTGTCTTGGCCTCAAGGAAAATCTGCTTATTTTAAGCCAACAGCACCATGTTGAAGGGCAGGGAGCTCTGGCTCTAGGCCCAGGAGTAGCAGTAAAGGATCATCTCTATTTGGGAAGGGAAGGTAAGATGATTCATTTCAGAACTTCAGCATGGGTTCCTTCCCATGTGGGCCAAGACCAGCAGTCAAATAAAGCACGCTTAAAAGCTGAGCGTGGTGGTACATGCCTACAGTGCTAGCACTCTGGAGGATGAGGCAGGAAGGCTGTAAGTTAGAGCTCAACTGGGCAACTCAGTGACTTAGCAAGACATTGTCTCAAAAAACAACAAAAAAAACCAGGCCAGGGATATAGTTCAGGATGAATAAATAAGAACTCTTATAAACTAACATGACTCCTGGGAGGCACTCTGGCTACTAGGAAGTCATTTCTTTAGGTGTCTTGGGAATGGCAATGGGATAGATGCAAAGATTGAAAAGATAATCAGTAATTTTGGGGAGTTAGCTGGTCGTGAATCTTATTGGTAAGGAAGGGACTTACTATTTAATGAAGCTGTACCTCTGAGAAAACAACTCTGAAACATGAATGTTACAGACAACACATTCCCACTGCCATTACCAATGTGAATACTACTGGGTACTCTGGTAGGTCTGACCTGAGAACCTCCTCATCTAAAAACAATCCCCTGAGACTCTCCATCTTATAGAGAAACAATCTGTCTAGATCTCAAAAACTTATATAAATAATATTTGTTTGGAAGGTGCAATTAAGATGTTAATTTCAAGGATATTTAAAAAAATCTGTGTTCATAATCAAAAGAGGCATAAAATCCATGCTACTGCCCTATAAATTAAGTATCTATGTAAATTAACATTAATACCCATTCCCATAGACTCTTCCTTCACCTTCCTTTACTGTTCTATCCCTCAGTCAGGGTGACCTAGTTTCCCTGGAAGTATGGCCCTTTGGGCTGTTAAACAGACATTAAGAAGCATGCTGGGGCTGGGGGTTTAGCTCAGTGGCGCCTCACCTGCCTCATAAGTGCCAAGGTCCTGAGTTCGATCCCTGATACCAAAAAAAAAAAAGAAGTATGCTGACTGTGACAGTCTGGTGAAAATTTAAGATGGCTGGAATATTTTAAAATCAATCATTAGACTCCACTGTGTCCAGAGAAGGGGGAGTGTATATTTCTAATGTATTACTTGGTCAAATATCTCTAACATAGATCAGTGATCTCACCTTCGATATAACTTGGACTGTCCAAAGGTCATAATTACCAGTGGTACATGGAAGGTAGTGAGGACTAGAATAACCTGGAGAGAAACAAAAGCATTCTGTCAATAACATACTCCAATTACATGATGGCATATGATGAAATTAAACCACACCTGAAAGACTGGTCACAGCCCTAATTGTAGCAGCCTATATTGCAGTATATTTTTTAAAAAATGATGAGGACAAAATTTCTAGGATTTATCGTTATATGTCCAGATATCCTCAACTCACTTCATTGGGATGGAACCCAATACCCCTATATCCAAGGCAGTGCAACAGAGCTACTCAAATACACATTATAATAAAGAAGGATTTAACTACTTTTGTATGCAAATTATCATAAGATATTCTTAGGCAAGAACAATCTCTTTTATTTTCCTGCCTACAGAGGTTAAAATACTGTGGGTGTTCTCATAGAAGTCACTGTGTCACATGTATCTGTCTATCTTGTTCTTACTGTTAGGTCTCCACGAAATTCATTTTATAAATAATTACTTGTTTACAAAAAGTAGACATTAGAAAAAGATCTTGGTTAGATTAGTATTAAGAGTCTAAGGAGCCTCAAAAAGCCATATCACAAGAAATCTTGAAGATACCAACCAAATGGGTAAACTGTGAAAATTAGGGTAATAACCCAAATTTTAGAAGAAACTTAGACAAGCTTACAGCAATTCTACTGGAAATTTAAAAGTAATTAAAATGAGAACTTGTTTTTCAAAACCAAAATGTATTTCCTTAGGCTTCTAATATAGCTATCATGTGCCTCAAAGCTATGATTCCTGGACTATGAGGAGGCACATGAAATGGCCCATAACAGAACCAACCCCCCACTCCAGGCCTGAGATCCATGTATCCTCAGCATACCATCCTAGCAAGGTGCCACCTGCACACTAGGAGGGATAAGGAGCTGACTGCTTCCCTTCCATTCCCCCAGTCCTTGCAATACCTCCTTTTTAAATGGACAGGGATAATAGAATTGAATAACCAGGGTGCCACAGTCCTTTAACACAACTGTAGGAAAGAATACAGGAAAACTACAGTTGAGAGGGAAAAAAATACCAAGATGTATGATGTACCCTCTTCTGCTTTTACACAGGGGTTTTTCCCAAGCATTGTCTCAACACATAGCACTCTGTTTCCACTTTCTTCTGCTTGGTCATTTGATGCTAAGGAGCCACTGAAGACTAAAATAGTGTCTACCTTAGCTGGGTGTGGTGGTGCACACCTGTAATCCCAGCTCTCAGGAGGCTGAGGCAGGAGGATCATTGCAAGTTTAAGGTCAGTCTGGGCTACATAATGAGTTCAAGGCCAGCCTGAACTACATAGTGAGACTCTGACTCAAAAAACAAACAAACAAACAAAAATGTCTAACTTCTTATTATAGAAGGTGGTCAAAAGGTGTTCCCAGTTCTAAAGCAAAACCACACCAACTACAACTTTCTGAAAGTCTGTCCTGCAAACATGCATTTTCTCCAATTGAGGTTGAAAAGTATTTCAGAAAGTAATGACATTCAGTGCTTCTGCCCCCAATCTACATCTTCTTACTAGACTAAAATAGATTCAAAATATTACTTACCCCAGTGCGATCTCCAACCCAAGACAAGGACACTGAGCCACTGAGATCATCAAACACATGCTATAATGGGAAGAACAAATGAAATTCATTTAGAAATGTCATCCACTCTCCTACAATTTTTGATTTTCTCATATAATTTAGAACTTTATCACTGTTCTGAGTAATTAAGCTCATAACTATAAGGGAACAGAGATTCCCAGAACAAAGTTTGGGAGAAACAAGATTTAACTACTTAACCTGAATCACAAATAACTCGGAAATTTAAATTCTCTCTAGCACAAAGTAAGCCAAGCAGATGAATTTTCTTCACTGTACCATATGGGGAGATGGGATAATCTAATTGCTTTCTCCAACATGACTAAATATAAAGATAGAGCAAAGTATTCTTAGGGTGCTCTAAAACAAGAGATCAGAGCCCACAATGACAGACATAATTATAACCCAATCAGCATAATTCACATTTTTCTAGGCAGTTCTTCACAATACAGCTGAATAGTCACTAGCTGGATTCCTTTTGTTCCAGGCTAACTCACGAAAAGGACAAGAAGCAAAAGCGAGAAAGCAAACAGCCTTAATTTATCTTTTTATTCAATAACAATAGTATAAAATAATAATAAACTACTGAGACTGTGGTGGAAGAGGGGAGTAAAAATGGGAAAGCTGGTATATTATATTCAAAATGCAGTACTCATGTTAAAATACAGTTACTACTATAATTGTTATAGCCAGGCACAGTGGTGCAGTACTTGGGAGGCTGATGCAGGAGGATTACCATGAGTTTGAGGGCAGCCTGGCCTACATACTGTGTTCAAGGCCAGCCTGAACTACATACCAAGACCCTGTCTCAAAAAAACAAAAGAAATAACCCCTAAATTGTTGTAGTGTTCTTGGAGTTTCCCCAACTGCTTTCTTTTCATATTTATAAAATATATATTTATTATAGATAATATAGATAATTATAAGGATGTATAACAAAGAAAATGAAATTATTCATAATCTCACCATAGATATTTTAGGTTAATATTGTACAATCTTTTAGTTTATATCATTTTTAACTGATTAAAAAATAAAAATTCCAAAGAGGTAATACCCTTGGTTGATAAAAATAAATTCTAGCAACACAGAAATTATATACTATACACAATGTCTATAACAAAAAGTGAAGGTTCTTCCCTTTTCCTGACACATGCCCATCACCCTAAGTCCCACTGCTCAATTAATAGTTTAGTACAGTTTATATTTCTATTAAATGTTGGTGATTGTGTTAGTTACTTTTCTCTCATTACTGAGACAAAATACCTGACACCCAAGTTAAAGGGGGAAAGCTTTATTTGGCTTACAGTTTGTAGAGGTTTCAGTCCATAATTGGCTGGCTCTAAGGCAGGGTGGCAGAGGGAAACAGTTCATGGCAGTGGAAGCAGCAAAAGCAATAAGGGACCTCAACAGCATCTTTCTGCCCCTTTTCTCCCATCCAGCCTACGGGGATCAGGGCGGTGCCAAACCAATCACTCATGTGTAGTGGTTTAGTAATGACACACCCTTAATCTCAGCATCATACAGTCTAGATTCAGCCACCTTTGAAAAAGAAAGACCCACCTCATCCCCAGGAGGCTTTGGGGGGACATCTAAACACAAGCCATAATGTGACTATACTTTTTTTCTGAAGAAGATATATCTTAAGTTTTTAAAAAGATATTAAACATATCTTTCCAAATATGAAAAACTCATTATAAGCAGAGGATGTTAACTTTGTAGTTCGTGGTACTCCCTGTGCCTACCACAGGGATACTTAGCATACTCAATAATCATTTGTTGAAAATGATTATAATGTATCCTACCCAAACCACAAATTCAATATCAAAATAGAACTTGCCTATAAACGGTAGTATGCCAGCCACTTGGTTACTCAAGCCACCAATGCTGACAGAGAATACTGCAGAGACAGAACTCAAACAAAACATGCAGTTTTGCTTATCTTCTAATTTTCTCATGTCCTCCTAAATGGGCCTCTAAATTCACCTATGCTATTTCCCCTCTGGACTAAAAGTACTTTTGAGGTCAAAAGACCCTCCTGCACAACCTCTGTAAGTTTTAAATTAGTGCCTCACATAGTGCTTGCTCAGTAAATGCTGGTTGACTGTCAAATACTCAGGCAGAGCTTCTCGAAGCCTCTGCAGGACAGAAGGGCTATTCATACATGGAGGCTCGCCAAGCATCTGAGAAAAAGTAGGGCTGCTAGAGACGCCTGGAACCAGAAGCTTACAAACTGACACAGCAGAGTGTCTTGTAAGATACAGTGTTTCACACAAAGTAAGACCACATGTTCTCTGGAGGAGACAGTGTCTGAAATTATATCAGTGAGTTCCTTGAGGAGGAGCAGGAATATCCAGAGCTTCCGCAAGCTCCAGACAGACCACATAGTCATCTAAACATAGGATATTTTTCCAAGAAAGCTTTTGATCACAACAACTAACCAGAATAAATGAAAAATTCTATCAACTGTGGCTCTGGAATTCTTGGTTCTCATGATCAGGCCACAATATAGTTGGCATAGAACCAATCAGGACCTGCACCTTTTACTTTTCAGGCAATGCTCTATACACCTGACCCTCTCAGTGCACACTAGCATTTCCCTCATTTTCCTACTGCTCTGTCACAGGGCAAGGATCACAGGATGTCACCAGCAACCTTCAGCTTCACCTACACAACTGAAATGATAACTGACCTCATTCATCATCCAAAGAGTTCCTTTGGAAATACAGACCAGATTAACTGTAATTGAGGTTTTCTGATACCTTCAACCTTCTATCCCCCCCACATTAACCAATTAACATTTGCTTTTGAGAATGTACGACCTGAAAAATGTATCTGCCTACAGAAAATGTAACTAATGTGGTAATGTGCTATATTTCAGTCTTTACCATGCTTACACTCCCAAAAGTAAATGGGAAAATGAAGTCAGGTCTAACAGCATGAACAGTACTCAAAGGGAAAGAAAAGATCATATGAAAGGAGAGGAATTCGGGAGAGACAGAGGACCAACAGTATAGATCAGTGGTGGCGAACCTATGGCACATGTGCCACAGCAGGCTATTTGTTATCACTGAAAGCTCTAAAAGGTTCTCCATCACTGATATAAATCAATGCTACTTTTATGGTGGGAGAAGGAACACAGATGGCAAGGAAAGGGTGGTTAACCTGCTCGTGGTTAGTGACAGAATTCATTTCTGTTAGTAAAGGTCATCAATTCTAATGTCTGAACATTTATCATAGTTAGCACAATATACATTTGTTACTTTACACTGTAGTGGCATTTTTGATCTTTCAAAATTTATTACTTTTAATTATAACAAGAACTCTGTCCTGAAACTTATCTGGTCCAGGGATTTGAGGCTATACATTTTAGCAACTAACATATAATGTAGTATAGGTAGGCACTCAACAAATATTGAATCAATTTTTTTTTGCTTAAATTCTTTTATTGGTACATTTTAGGTGTACAATACGTTTACATTTATCATTGGGTGCTTGTACCTGTACATGATGTATCTTGGTTCTTATTTTTCTCCATTCCCTGTGCTCCCTTCCCTATTTACAAAGACTTTGTTTCCATTTTTTCCTTTTCTTATAATTTTTCCTTTCCCTTCTTTCCTTTCTACTTCCCAACACACTTCTCCTACCCCTTTGGACCTTTTCTTTCTATTTCAAATTATCAATTATTCATTTTAATCATTTTAACCCTTATTTATACTCTCAGTTTCTCATACCAGAGAAACTACTTGGTATTTACACATGTCCTATTTATTTCACTTAAGAGTATGGCCTCAATACGCATCCATTTAGCTATAAATGAC
Source organism: Heterocephalus glaber (assembly GCF_053883595.1). Classification (NCBI taxonomy): domain Eukaryota; kingdom Metazoa; phylum Chordata; class Mammalia; order Rodentia; family Bathyergidae; genus Heterocephalus; species Heterocephalus glaber. The sequence goes on from NW_028258296.1 coordinate 43,981,016, forward strand.
TCTATTTTCTCATTGAATCAATTTTTTAAAAGAACTATTGGTAAAGCTCTGCAAAGGAGGATGATGAAGTAAGAAACTAAGACCAGAATCACTAATTTTCTGATGACAGAAATGAGTATGAAATAAAAAAGTTCTGTTCTGGGAAAACTTCTGCTTCTGGCCAAGAAGGAGTAGGAAGGGATCAGATCTAAACTCCTACCTGAAACAACTAAAAAAACACAGAATATATGAAACAACCATTTTCAAGAACTGGACAGTGGGCAACGAAAAATGATGATCCCTGAAAAACAGGAAATGAACAATGAAACAATGAGGGCCCTAAAACTGCTGCCCCCAGCTTTCTACATGGAAAGAATTTCCAGGCCACGGTGCAGGGGAAAGGGAGCCCAGGAGAAATGAAACTGGCAGTGTACAGAAGCCAAAGAAGTCAGAGTTTGTAGGGTAAAGGACTACTGAGGAGAAAGCTACAGAGGAAGAGAATTCTGGAGATCTGCAGAGGGAGTATTAGGGTTTGAATGTGGCTTCCAAGGGTTCATGTACTGGAAATCCAAGCCTCAAATTTATATGATAATGGTATTTGGAGATGGGTGTCTTTGGGAAGTAATGAGGATTAGATGAGTTCCTGAGGTTAGCATTAGTGATTTTATAAAAAGAGGGAGAAAGGCCTGGGGGCAAACAACTGTAATCCCATCACCCTGCGAGGCTGAGGCAGGAAGATCACAAATTCAAGTCCAGCTTAGGAAATTTAGCAAGATTATCTCAAAATAATGGGAAAAGATCCATGAGTTCAATCCCTAGACACACACACACACACACACACACACACACACACACACACACGAGGAGAGGGAGGGGAAGGGTAATGGGAGAAAGAAGGGGAAGAAGAAGAGAAAGAGGAGGAGAGAAGGTGGAAGAGGGGAAAGACCCCAGCTACTGCACTTCTCTGTCCTACCACATGATACTCTTAGCCATGTTATGATGCAGAAGAAGGTCCTCACTAGATTCCAGTGTCAGACCTCAGTACCTCTTAGACTTTCTGTCTCTAGAACTGTGACCTAAATAAACCTCTATTTTTTAATAAAATACCTACTCTGGGTATTCAGTTATAGCAACAGAAAACTGGCTAAAATGACAGGTTGGGGGGTGCTTCCCAACCTTTTAGCTAAGACTTCAACTGAATACTGGTCAGCACATGGATGTGAGGAAACTACCTGATGCCAAGAAAGAATCAAGGACTAGAGAAAACAGTATCTGAATCTTACACAGGACCAGCAGTAATTTCTGTTCCTAATAACCACAGTAGAAAAAACTTATAGTTTAAGTGAAGTATTAAGAAAAGTTTACTCTAGTAGTAGAGAAAAATTAACCCTAGAATAAATGCTGTTACGGTCTTGCCTTAAAAAGCTGAAAAGCAAGACCAAAAAAGGATCAAACTGTTTTCAGGCAGCCTATTTCCAAGTAAAAATATCTGTAAGAATATAAAAATAACTAGCACTCAACAAAATAAAATTTATCATATACAACATTAAATAAAAAATAGGCACGCAAGAAACAAGAAAACAAAACCCAGAAGGAAAAGAAAGATCAAACTGACCCAGAAATAGCACAAATAATAGCATTAGTAGCAAGGACATTGAAACAGTTATAACTATATTCTATATGTTTAAGAATTAGAGAAGAGATTGAATATGCCAAATTTAAATGCAAATGGTATATTTTTAAGAGACCTAAATCTGGGGCTGGGATATAGCACAGTGGAGAGTGCTTGCCTAGCACGTGTAAATGTCCTGGGTTCAATCTCCAGCATCGCAAAAAAAAAGAAAGTGAAAAAGACCCAAATAGGACTTGTAGAAACTAGAATTACAATGTCCGAGATGAAAACCACAATGGGATAAGATTAACATGAGATTAGGCATTACAGATTAGTGACTTTGAAGACATAAAAGATAAACTATGCAAAGTGAAAACAGAGAAAAATAATAAATGGAGCATCATTGATTTGTATAACAGCTTCAAGCATTCTACTACATATACAATCAGAATCTCTGGAGGAGGTTGGGTCAGGCATAGACAGAAAAAACATTGATGAAATAATAGCCCAATTCCCCAAACTTGACAAAAACTCTAAAGCCTGAGAGCCAAGAAATTTATAAACCCCAAGCTCAAGAAACATGATGAAAACTACCCTAAAGCTTATCACATTCAAACTGTCTGAAACTAGTGGTAGAGAAAAATCCTCAAAATATCCAGAATACATTTACATATAAAGGAACAAAGAATAGTAGTAGACTTTTTTCAGAGACAATACAATCTAGAGGACAGGAGAGTCCAGAGCACAGCGGCATAGTGGCATATGCCTGTATCTTGGGAGGCTTGCATGAGTTCATGAGTTCAAGGTCAGAGTGGGCAACAATGTAAGACCCTGTTTCAAAAACCAACCAGGGGCGGGAATTTAGCTCAGTGGTTTAGCCGCCTGCTGCACAAGTGAAAGGACCCACGTTCGAGCCCCAGTACCAAACAAACAAACAAAAAAACCCCAGAAAGCAGTAGAGCAATATTTTCAAAGTATTGGCAAAAAACTGCCAATTTTTTAGTCCATGCCTACCGAAAACACCTTTTAAAAATGCAGGTTTCAGCTTGATCTGTAGCGGGAGCAGAAAGCAAACCCCGGAGAGGCGGGAGCAGCCCCACCCTCGCCACCGGCCTAGTTCCCATCACACCCCGGGAGGAGCCGCAACTGCCGCAGCCCGCCCCAGTTACCATCACCGCAACCGTAAGGAGCGAGGCCGAGACCCAGCAGCCGCCCGCCGCCCCTGCCCTCAGCGCTGCCGACACCAAGCCCGGCACCACGGGCAGCGGCGCAGGGAGCGGAGGCCCGGGCGGCCTCACATTGGTGGCAAGAAAGTCATCGCAACGAAGGTTTTGGGAACAGTAAAATGGTTCAATGTAAGAAACGGATATGGTTTCATCAACAGGAATGACACCAAGGAAGATGTATTTGTACACCAGACTGCCATAAAGAGGAATAACCCCAGGAAGTACCTTCGCAGTGTAGGAGATGGAGAGACTGTGGAGTTTGATGTTGTTGAAGGAGAAAAGGGTGCGGAGGCGGCAAATGGTACAGGCCCTGGTGCAGCTCCAGTTCAAGGCAGTAAATACGCAGCAGACCGTAACCATTATAGACGCTATCCACGTGGTTGGGGTCCTCCACGCAATTACCAGCAGAATTACCAGAATAGTGAGAGTGGGGAAAAGAATGAGGGATTGGAGGGCGCTCCTGAAGGCCAGGCCCAACGCCGGCCCAATTGCAGGCGAAGGTTCCCACCTTACTACATGCGGAGACCCTATGGGGCGTCAACCACAGTATTCCAACCCTCCCGTGCAGGGAGAAGTGATGGAGGGTGCTGACAACCAGGGTGCAGGAGAACAAGGTAGACAAGTGAGACAGAGTATGTATCGAGGTTATAGACCACGATTTCGCAGGGGCCCTCCTCGCCAAAGACAGCCTAGAGAGGACAGCAATGAAGAGGATAAGGAAAATCAAAGGAGACGAGACCCAAGGTCAGCAGCCACCTCAACTTCAGCAACTTCAATTACCGACGCAAAACGCCCAGAGAACCTTAAACCACAAGATGGCAAAGAGACAAAAAGCAGCCTATCCACCAGCTGAGAATTCGTCCGCTCCTGAGGCTGACCAGGGCGGGGCTGAGTAAATGCCGGCTTAACATCTCTACCATCATCCGGTTTAGTCATTCAGCAAGAAGAAAGGAATATGAAATTCCAGCAATAAGAAATGAAGAAAAGAATGGGAACTGAAGACCTTAAGTGCTTGCTTTTAGCCCATTGACCAGATAACTAGAATTATCTGCATTATCTATGCAGCATGGGGTTTTTATTATTTTTACCTAAAGACGTCTCTTTTTGGTAATAACAAATGTGTTTTTTTTTTAAAAAGCCTGGTTTTTCTCAATACACCTTTAAAGGTTTTTAAACTGTTTCGTATCTGGTCAAGTTGAGATTTTTAAGAACTTCATTTTTAATTTGTAATAAAAGTTTACAACTTGATTTTTTCAAAAAAGTCAACAAACTGCAAGCACCTGTTAATAAAGGTCTTAAATCATTGTCAAAAAAAATGCAGGTTTCAAAAAGAAAAAAATCTGTTCTACATTTTCTATTGCTCCTCAGTATTGTATGGTGGATGCTTCTTTCTGAAGCCACAAGGGAGGGACTACATCAATGCAAAAGATCTAAAAGACAGCTGTAGTCCAACCTTTCTGCCAAATCAACCATTCTGGTCTCTGATTATCACAGTTCAAAGTGATCTTCTCTTCCTAGGTATTATTCTCATAGCACTCATGGTAATTCCTTGTATTATAACTATTTACATGATTATCTTCTCAAATTATGCTATGATTTTTTTCATTTTGCAGTACTGGGGACCAAAGCCAGAGCCTTGTGCAAGCTTGGTATGCATTCTCCTGCTGAGCTACATCCCCAGCTCTATGCTATGAATTCATAAAGACAAACACATGATCTGCTATGACCCATCGGGCCTAGTGCAAGGTCTTTTTTTTTTTGTACTGGGAATTGAACTCAGGACCTTTCGCTTGCCAGGCAGGTGTGGTGCCACTGAGCTAAATCCCTGGCCCAGTGCAAGGTCTTATATATTTTAAGTGCTGCAAAAACATCTCTGTAAAAGTCTACAGTATCTACAAATCCTGCTATCAACATTATTGATCTATATATAATCTTTCTATTTCAGTTACCAAAATAATAGTTTATTCCTTTCCACTTTTAGCCAGCCAAAACACTGTTAAACGCTAGTATCCATTCTTGGGTGTTCACACATATGTTAGTGATCTTACTCCTCTCTTTTCCATTGTAGTTAACATCAACTCCATATAGTTAAAATTGGTTGAGATGTGTAAACACAAAGGTGTCTAGAGGCATTGGCCAGGGGTAGTCTACACAGAAGAGAAATTAAAATATCTGAGTATAAAGAAATAAAGGCTTATATACTGAGACTTAAGCAAAGCTTACAAAGGTTGGAGCAGATGGTGGTATGAGGTAGTTATAGAAACAAACATGTAAGTATTTTGAAAAATTTCAAAGGGTAACACAAATAATATTTTATTGCTGTCACCAACTACTAATGTGTTAAGTATCTGTGTACTTTGATGCCATTAAGCAATTGTTAAAATAAATAAGAATTTCATTAAATAGGACACACACATGTAAATACTGAATAGTTTCTCTAGTGTGAGAAACTGATAGTGTAAACAAGGGTTAAAATGATTAAAATGAATAATTGATAATTTGAAATAGGAAAAAAGGTCCAAAGATGTAGGGGTGAAGGGAGGGGAAGGGGAAAGGAAAGGAGGGAAAGGAAAAACTATGAGAAAAGAAAAAAAAAGGAAATGAAATCTATGTAAATAGGGAAGGGTGGAGGGGGTGAAGGGTGCACAGGGAATGGGGAAAAAATAAGAAGATACATCATGTACAGGTACAAACACCCAATGATAAATGTAAATGAATTGTATACCTAAAATGTACCAATAAAAGAACTTAAGAAAAAAAATAAGAATTTCAAGAGCAGGATAAACAAAGTTAAGGTTGAAATAGAAGGAAAATAAAAACAGAGAAAAGGAAATACATTTGACACTTTAGAAATAATATTTCTGTTTGAAAGACCCAAAGAAAGCTGAGATGAGGCCACAGGATCACTTACTCTGACAGAACCAGTTCCCAATAGTACACAGAGTTGAACAAAATCAACCAATTGGTTCAATTGCTCTAATCAGGGCAAAGTAAGAGGAATAAAAGAAATATGAGCAGACAATAAAGCTTTGTGGCTAGAAAGAACTCAAAGGCAGAATAATCCCCTTAGGAAAGGAGAACTCAAAGTCTCTCACACAATATTACACTTGATCTTAGACAAAAGGCTGAGAAGCGATCTCTCATACAATATTACTAAAAATATTCTACAATATTAAAATACTGAACCATATAAAAATAGGAATAGGGAGTCAGCATAGAGAAGAGTGAATGTCTACATTTCAAGGACTGTTACAAAAAAGATGCATCAGTTGTATATATGACTATTAAAATGGAATGTGTAGGGAGAGTTGAAGGATGTCTTATTTCTGGTACACAACAACTTATTGCTCTAATGTAGAATGCTTAAGAGGCAGATTATTCAGTATACAAACAGAACATAATCTGGTCAGCCAGTCTCAGGTATGAAACAGAAACAGGTCAAAACGAAAAGAAACTACATCAACACACTGTTTTTCTGATTAACAGTCTAAAAGCCTGTATCCAGAAGGGCCAAAGAGTGAACACATAAATATAGTAATTGATATTACTGAATCATACTGTAGGATAGGAAGCTCAGACACCAAAAAGTTTAAGACGACTTGGGTGAAATATCAACTTGAGTCTTTCAGGAGCAGATGAACATGAAACTACTGCAGCTTCCAGAGTAATTTATTAATCCCCTGGCTCAGTTACTGGCATAGGACTAGAACATGACAGATCAATGGAACAAAACAGAGTCCAAGAATGGACAAGATTTCCCTTAGCACATGACAAAGCTAGCATTTCGAGTTAGTGGAAGCACTTTCCAATGTTTCCAAGAGCACTGGAAAAACAGGTTACTTGGAAAAAGAAAAAGAAAAATTGAATTTATAATTTTCTTAACCCCACTCTCAAATGAATTCTAGATATAGCAAAAATTTAAATGTAAAAAAGTTAGATTAGAAAAATTCTAGACCTATGAATTACATAACCCAGGCTGGCCTCCAATTAGTGGCTTCATGGCTGTTAGCAGAGGTGTGGGTTTGCAAGGCGCCTCCACTATTCCAGAGGGCCCTCTGTTGCCCCAGGCTATGGCAATAATCAAGCAGAGATGTGTCCTTGCTTTCACTGGTAGATAAAAAAGGCAATCAGACCCCAGATCTATGCTGGGTGCAGGCAGTAGGGTGAGGGCTCAAGTACTCAATGCCAGCACTTAGAGACCCAGTGCAACTCAGGCTGGGCCTGGCCGGCTACCATGGGTATAGGACTCATGTTCATCCCAGCTCTGTCCCCAGCTGTCTCTTGTAGCTGTCTCTCACCCAGTCACTATGGGAAGGTAACACTGGGAACCCTGAAGTGAAGCTGTCCTCCAGCTGTTCTGAGTCCCAGATTCAATCAACCCTTCCTGGAATGGTGCTAGAACATGCACTCTCTGGCAATATGGCAAGCTACTGTGCTCAGATCCCTATCTGACTGTTTCCTCTTGTGTTGAGAGAGTGCCTTGGGAGTTAAACTTTGTGCTGTCCCTGCAGATCACAACTGTGGCCTCCCCATGGAGCCTGTGTTGCTGGCCCAGTCTGCCACTGCTGTTTCTCTCTGGAACCCCCAGTACTCACCTTGCTTCTGCAGAGCTAGGCTCCCCTTCCCATGAGCTACAAGCCAGGAGCCAGGTAGACAGTTCAGACTGTTTCATTTCCTTCTCTGCACTGTGGTCCATCCCTCTAGCTTCTTTGTAGCTTTTAATTTTCCTGTCAGTTCTGTCCCAATTCCCAGTGATCTACTTCTCTTTCTTTCCCAAGTTATTTTCCAGTGTCTAGACTCAGGATCTCAAGGAGGCTGAATTTTGCTGCCTCTTACCACTCTACCATCTGTTGTTGCTGCTGCTGTTGTTTTGTTTTGTTTAGACAGGATCTCACTATGGCCCTGAATGCACTATGTAGCCCAGGCTGGCCTTGAACCTACAGTGATGCTCCTGCCTCAGCTTCCTAAGTACTGGGATTACAGGCTTGCACCATCATGCCTAGCTTTCCTGTCATCTTAATACAGGAGGTCTATACACTTTAGACTCTTTTAATCAACAAATGTCCAGACCTACTCTCATGTAGATAATTCCTCATTTTGTCCAGAAAGGAAGAAAGCCTCAAAACACAACATTCTGTACAGAAATAACTTCATCTTCACATCTAATTAAACAGGAATTTTAATTACTATTAATATAAAGTAGGAAATTTTTTAAAAAAAGAAAGAAATTTCAAGTTGGTCTCAAGAGTCTGTGTAGCTTGGGGAATAAATCAGTCATGAGAAACCTGTGCCTATTTTTAGTTACACACTTGATTAAAAGTAAAGTATGGAAAGAACCAACCCTGGCACACAGAGCAGGGTCAGTTTCCCATGGCAGGCAAAGAGCCACCTGCAGAAGGCCCCACTATCTCACCATCAGGAGCCGCCTCTCCCGACAATCAAGAGTGCAATGATGGCATACCACAAACATTCCTTCTTTCAACAAATAGTCTTCCCTCTGTATCCATGGGGGATTGATTCCTGCTCTCTTCTCCCCATTCCACAATCCACAATCCTCAAGTCCTCTGTACCCAATGGCATAATGTTCAAGCCATAACCTAAACACATAATCCTGTATACTTTATATCATCTCTAGATTACTTATAATACCTAATACAACATAAATGCTATGTAAATAGTTGTACTGTGTTGCTTAGAGTACAGGGACAAGAAAAAAGTCTATACATATTCAATACAGAGGCAAATTTTTCCCAAATATTTTCAATTCAACATGGGTTGAATCTGTGGCTGTAGAACCTGCAGATGCAAAGGTCTAACTATATCCCTGTGCACTTATCACATGCTGGACCCTATCTGGGCACTGAGGAAACAGCAATGATGATGGATGATTAGAGCTCATGGAGCATACATTCTATAAACAGTCTTCTGTAGAAGGCTACACATTAAGGTTAAAAATACTATGCATTTAATCTACATAGGAGACAGCCTAAAATGGGGGTGGGGTGGGAGTGGGGGAGAACCTACAAAAAAGCATTGAGCTCTTCTATTAAATAACTGGTAGGGAAAGTAAGTACAACTCATTTTATCTCTTGACAATTTATTTCCTCAGGGGTAAAAATGAATTATGCTCCTTCATTTATGGAAATAACACAAATCAAATGAAGTAGCATACAGGCAAGGCTATTGGTGATCCTGTAAAGACTGGGAATCTAGGATTAGGGGTCCTAACAGTGATGTGCAAGAGAGGTATGGAACACAACATGGGTGATGCTTTTGCAGGCAGGAAGAGAATCTTTACAGAATACAGTTCTGTTATAAGGCACTTCAAAGCTCATAAAACATGAGCCAAAAATAAGATCACAAATGTTCCAGTTCTATGGAGACTATTCTCAGAAATGAAAAAGCTAAACATAAAAAAGTACAAGTTTTAAAATCTATTCAATTATTCAGAGTTTTCTGAGAGGCAGGATGATACAGAAGAGAACACTGGCTAATAATCAGTCATCCTTAATTTTATTTCCAACTCTGCCAAAAGCTGTGTAAACATGGGCAGTACAACCTAACATCACTATGGGGCACAGGTCTGGAATGATGACTTTTCAAGTCCCTCTAAGCTGTAAAACTCTATGGTTCATCAATATTTTATCCACTCAGTTTGCCTTTCTACTGCTATGTATCTGTCTATAAAGAACAATAAACCAGCTCCCTGTTCCACAAGACCCACGTTACAATAGCAACCCCATTATCTAGATATAACAACCCAGACACTAATGAAAGGAAGCAACGGAGACTTCCAATGCAACACTATTTAGGCATTAAAAATCTATGCTTTCAACCTCCATGAAAAATCTGCACACCATCAATCTACTTCAACTTACTAAATTTGTTACAATTACCAAATATTAAAAATCTGCTGTCCTAACTCACGGAGGAAGCAAATTTGCTGAAGAGTATATCTAGAGACAGACAGGGACAGAAGGAAAGATGAACTAGATCCTCAGAGGGAATATCACTTCTAGAGAACAACAATAACAACAAAAAAGAGCAAACTTAAACAAGCAGACACTGACACTAAACTTATAAATATGAATCACTGAAAATGGAAAAAAATAGCTCCATATATCTAAATAGTCCTGTGGCCATTGAATATTATATCATATTAAAATAATGCGAGTAATGGAATAGCAAAACCTAATCTCCTTAGTGATCCAGGGTCACACTGTAGACTAAGAAGTAAGAAAAATGTTTTAGAAAGATTTCCATTAAAATACAACAACAAAGGGCCGGGGATTTAACTCAGTGGTTCCGCCACCTGCTTGCAAGCGCAAGGTCCGGAGTTTGATCCCTGGTACCAGAAAAAAAAAAAAAAAAATACAACAACAAAAATATCTGGCACTTAAAGGGGCAGGCTTAGTTTTTGAAAAATTCATTTCCATGAAATAATTAATTTGTAATCATGCCCCATAAATGAGCTAAATTTCAAAATTTTTAGCATTTGATTTTTTTCATTGGTACATATTTCTACTACATAATGATCATATTCCTTGTGGGCAGTTGGTACACGTACATAACACATCTTTTTTTTTTTTTCTTCTTCCCCTCCCCTCCCTCCACCCTCCTTCCATCTCCTGGTCCTCCTTTCCTCCAGCTAAGTTTATGGCCCCTTTGTCAGAGATCAGTTAGGTGAATGTGCCTGGTGTTGTTTCTGCACACTCTACTCTGTTCCACTGATCCACATGTGTTTTTCCCCCCAATACCATGCCATTTTTATTACTGTAGCTTTGTAGTATCACCTTAAGTCTGGAATTATGATGCCTCCTGCCTTGCTCCTGTTGCCCAGGATTGCTTGGTATTCTAGGTCTCTTCTGGTTCCATTTTAATTTAAGGGTGTTTTCTCTAGTTCTGTGAGGAATGCTATTGATATTTTGATTGGGATTGTGTTAAATCTGTTTATCAATTTTGGAGTATGGCCATTTTGATGATCTTGCTTCTGCCTATCCAAGAACAGAAGGTATCTTTCCCTTTTTTTTTTTTTTTTTTTGGTACTGGGGATCGAACTCCAGTCCTTGTGCTTGTGGGGCAGGTGGTGGAACCACTGAGCTAAATCCCCAGCCCTCTTTCCTTTTTTTGATGTTCTCTAAAATCTTTTTTCAAAGTACTGTAGACTTTGTTATAGAGATCTTTCACCTCCTTTCTTAGCTTAATTCCTAGGTATTTAATTTTTCTTGATGCTATTATGTTAAGGTATTGTTTCTCTAATTTATTTCTTGGTGAGTTTATTACTGATATACAGGAACACTATTGATTTTTGTGTGCTGACTTTGAATCCTACCACACTAATGAAATTGGTTATTAATTCTAGGAGTTTCTGGGTCTTCTATGTAGAGGATCAGGTCATCTGTACATAATGTTAATTGAACTTCTTGCTGGGTGTGCTTTTGCATGCCTGTGATCCTAGCACTTGGGAGGCTGAGGCAAGAGGATTGCTGAGACTTCAAGGTTAGCCTAGGCTACATAGTGAGTTTAAGGCCAGTCTGAACTACACAGTGAGACCTGGTCTCAAAAAGAAATTAACTTCTTGGGCCAGGGATTTAGCTCAGTGGTTCCGCTGCCTGCCTTACAAGTGCAAGGTCCCAAGTTTGATCCCCGGTACCAAAAAAAATTAACTTCTTCCTGATAATGTTCCATTAGCTACATTGAACAGAAGTGGTGACAGTGGACATCACTGTCTTGTTCCTAATTTTAGAAGGAAAGATTTCCGCTTCTCCCCATTTAGTATGATGCTGGTCATTGGTTTGTCATAAATGGCTTTCATTAGCTTGAGATAAGGTCCTTTTACATCTATTTTATTCAGTGTTTTTATAATGAAAGAATGTTAAATTTTGTCAAAGCTTTTTTTTGCATCAATTGAGATGATCATGTGACTTTTGTCCTTGTTTCTGTTTATGTGATGTATTACTTGTATTGATTTAGATATGTTGAACTATCCCTGCATCCCTGGGATGAATTCTACTTGGTCATGATATATATTTTTGATGATTTTTTGCACAGTCTGCCAGTATCTTGTTGAGGATTTTTGCATCAATGTTCATCGAAGAGATTTGCCTATATATAGTTCTCTCCTTTGGTTGGATCCTTGTCTGGTTTTGGAATCAGGGTAATGCTAGGTTCTAGGAAAGACTTTGGGAGTACTCCTTCCCTTTTGATTTCATTTAAAGAGTTTGAGGACTATTGGTGTTAGAGCTTCCCTAAAATTTTTGTAGAATTTGGCTGTGAATCCATCAAGATCTGGGCTTTCCTTACTTTTTTTTTTTAATTACTTCTTCAATCTCATTACCTGATATTGGATTATTCAAGGTTTTTCTATCTTCTTGGTTCAGCTTCAGATGTTCATATATGAAACAAGGAAATGGTGGATAGACCTGGAAAAGATAAACCAAGAGCCCTCTGCCCATGCACAACTGGGCTTAGGTTTTGTTTTCTTAAGACTTGGGTACTGTTTCTCTGAGAAGAGGTACAGAACAGTGGTTTAGATAATCAGTTCCAGTGAAACATGGTGTGTACTGAAAGATATTGAGGATGAGCAGAGCCCTGTGGGAAGGTGAGAAGACTTTCCAGAGTGATGCTGGCACATGAGGGGAGCAGAATATTCTAGGGGAGGTAATTCAGAAGGCAGGACAGGCAGTCAGGAAAAAGCCAAGCCCAGAGGGAGTCAAGATGACTCAGTGAAGGACAAGATGAGATGAATCCTGGGACTGAGGGCTAAAAAAAGGCCAGACACCAGGATGAGGACCCTATGGCCAAAGCCAGGGCTCCGTTGGTCTGATAAACAAGGGTGCCATGTTAAACTAGTGGGATCTTCCTGTCTAGGAATGTGATAAAAACAAGGTGATAGATAACCAGTACCACCCAGGCCTCTATTCATATCGCTCTGAAGAGTGCCTTTGTTCCTAATTTTACAAAAGTTACAATTAATGGGGCTTACAAAAGTACACTTGCTACATAACCCAAGTTCCTATAGGCCCACTTCTGGTCAAACTTTCCTGTTTGTCATCCCATAGGTTGACCTCAACTTGGCCCACAGTGGTCTGGGATGTAGTCATTTTTGTGTATAAAAATTCCTAGACAGAGTTCTCATGGCAACCTACTCAGGTCCCTTCTAGGTATTGGAAGCTTTCTGGTTTCACTCTCCAATAAATGCCTTTGCTCGTTTCTTTCTTGACTCTCTGCCTTGTAATTCTTTCTGGGTTGAGAGAAAAGCATATCAGCCAGGCAATAACAATATGTATCTACGAATCTACTCATTTCTTCTGAATTCTCCATTAGTGTAGAGATTTTCTAATAATACTCTGGATCTTGGCAGAATCCATTGTTATTTCATCTTTACTTTATTTTATTTTTGGGGGGTTACCGGGGATCAAACTCAGGTCCTTGTGCTTGCAAGGCAGGCAGCAGAACCACTGGGCTAAATCTCTGGCCCTCACCTTTATTTTTAATTGTATTGATTTGGGTCCTTTCTCTTTTTTGGTAAGATTTGTTAGGGGTTTGTCTTATTTATTCTTCCAAAGAGCCAGCTCTTTTGATTTATTGATTCTTTGTATTTTTTTTTGTCACAATTTCATTAATTTTTGCTCTAATCGTTATAATTTCTTTCCTAGTACAGGTTTGGATTTGGACTGTTGTTTCTCTAGGATCTTGAAGTACATAATTAGGTTATTTGGACTCACTCTGTTTTCTGATGTGGGATATAAACTTTTCTTTTAGAATCACTTTCATTGTGTCACATAAATTCTGGTATGTTGTACTGGCATTATTGTTTGATTCTAGGCACTAATTTCTTCCTGGATTTCTTCTATGACCCACTGATTTTTCAAGAGTGTACTGTTTAATTTCCATGTTTTTGCATACTTTCTGTGGCTTCTTTTGTCATTGAGTTCTAGTTCCATTGACCTATGATGTAATAATGTGCATGGTATAACTCTGATTCTTTTGCAGTTATTTACACTTGCTTTATGAACTAGCATGTGGAGAAAACCTCATGTGCTGTTGAAAGGAATGTATATTCTATTGTTGGATGGAACACCAGATATCTATTAAGTCCATTTGTTCAAAGATTTGGTGATTTTTTTTGTGTAATTGACCTATTTGTGACAGTGGGATTCTTGAGGTCCCTTATTATAACTGTGTTAGCATTTATCTGATTTTTTATGTCCAGGAGTGTTTTATGATATCAGACACATCAGTATTTGGTGCATATATGTTTATAAATTCTTATCTCTTCCTGTTGAATATCCCTTAATCAGTATGTAGGGACGTTTTTTTCCCTGTTCTGACTAGTTCTGGCTTGAAATCTACTTTGACTGAAATTTGCATAGCCATTCCTATTTTTTTCCAGGATTCTAGTGTATGGGATATTGTTTTCTATCCTTTGATTTTTAATCTGTGTATTTCTTTTTGGGTTAAATATGTTTCTTATATACTGCACATCATTGGGTTTTGTTTCTTGATCCATTCTGTCAATTTATGTCTTTTGATCAGGGAACTGAGACCATTCATATTGGAAGTGATTACTGATAGGTACGGACTTATAAAATGTCACTGCATTATTTTCTTGTTGCTGATTTCTTTCTTTTTCTCCTCCTTTTTATTTAACTGCTCACCCTGCATGGTATATTCATTCTACTGGATTTGGGGGCATTGTTGGCTTCACTGTGTCTTTCTAGGATATCCTTTACAATTTCTTGAAGTGTTGGTTTTGTGGTTGTGAATTTCATCAGGTGTTCTTTGTCATGGAAATACCTCATTACTTCATCAATTTTGAAAGAAAAAAGTTTTGTAGTATATGTAAGTCTAGGTCTTAAGTTATTATCTTTTAGGGCTTGAAACACTTCGCTCCAAGCTCTCCTGGCCTTTAAGGATTGTGTCTACTGCAATTCTGATGGGTTCACTTTTATAAGTGATTTGTTGCTTTTCTCAAACAGTTTTTATGATTCTGTCCCTGAGCTGGACTTCTGGGATTTTGACTATAATGTGATGTAGGGACGTTCTTGTTTGACTGTAGCTATTTGGATTTCTATATGCCTTGCTTATCTGTATGTTTAATTCTTTCCCTATATTTTGAAAGTTTTGTTATTATATCTGTAAACAAGTTTTTTATGCCTTATTATAGTATAAACAGTAAGACAAACCAAATAGTGGCATACAACAAATACATACTAAATGGAAAACTATACCTCCACTAATGATAGAAAAGAATTCAAGAGTAGCAACACAGCATTAACTATTAATGATTAATAATGTTTAATGGTTATTCTATTAAAGATATAGGATGTGGGGAATGGGAGAATACGAGAAAAATCTGAAAAATTAAACAATGGGAGATGAGAAGGAAGAGAGAGAAGTGAGATAAAGGATGCTTTTAAGAGTAGAATAGAAAGATATTTATAGAATTAGATGAGGGAAGTAGGAAAAATAACGAACAAGAAATAGAACATAAAAAGGGAGGAAAAAGAGAAATACTATGAAGGATAAAAATTAGAAAAAAATTAAAAGGACAAAGAGTAAGAAAAAGAAGAAAAATAGGAGAATGGAAAATTCACCAAACCCCAATAAATCAATGAACAAGAGGAAAAAGGAAAAAGGAGGAGGAGGAGGAGGTGAACGAGGGAGAGGAGAAGGAGAAGGAGGAGGAGCCCCAAAACAGAAAAAAAATTTCTTTGTGTTTTTGAATATATAGTTTCCTTCCAGAATCCCAGTTTTGGAGTCCAGCAAGCCATGGTTTTCTCCATCTACTTTTATAGCTGTGGGTTTGTGAGGTGCTCCCCTTATTCCAGGGGCCCTTCTATTTACCCCAGACTGTGGCAATATCCATCCCAAGATGTGTCCTTGCTCAGGTTTATAGATAGGGAAGGCACTGAGACCTCAGCTCTGTGCTAGATATGGGCAGCAGGGCAAGGACTCAAATACTTAACGTGGGCACTTTCAAGCCCAGCTGCTTCTGAGCACCACTCAGCTGAGCCTTCCTTCTTACTGTGGGGAGAGGGCCCAGTGTCATTCCTGGCCTGATATTAAACTTCTTAGGGGATCTGTTTCTAGCCTGCTGCTTTTCCACAGCTATCTCCCATGGCTGTCTCTTGCCCAGTCACTGTGGGAGGGCAACACTGGGAGCCCTGAAGAGAAGTTGTTTTTAAGTTGTTCTGAGTTCCAATTTAAATAATCAACCCCTTCCCAAAAGGGCAACTGATTAAATACTCTTTGGCAATATGCAGACATCCCCTGCCGGAATCCCTCTCTGGATGTTGCCTGCTGTGTTGAAGGAGTTCCTTGGTGCAAAACCCTGCACTGCTTTTGCATTTCACAATAGCACTGGGTTCCACCCCCTCCATTTCTCCCTGGATCTCCTAGCCCTGGTCACTTATCTTGGTTCTCAGGAGCCAGTTTCCCCTCCTTGTGAGCCACAAGCTGGGTAGAGAGTCCAGATCGTTTTGTTCTTTTCTCTGCATTGTGGACTGTCTCTCTAACTTCTCCGTAGTTCTAATTAATTTTCCTGTCAGCTCCTTCTCAAGTCCCAGTGATCTACTTCTCCTATTTTTTCTTCTTTGCCAAGTTATTTTCCAATATCTGGATTCTAGATCTTGCAGAGGCTGAGTTTCATTGCTGATCACCACT